>NC_052244.1:4232879-4874672 GCF_013401445.1 Tripterygium wilfordii | reverse complement strand
AATACAACGGGGCAATATAGGCACTTAGATCTATGTATATAATCAATATCCACATTATTTTGTTTTATGCAATGTACGTTTATCTCATTTTCTCTGATAAAAATTAGGGTTTTGAATAATACTAATATGTAGATGTATCAATTGCTATTTTACTTCCATATCATATATCTCAAGGTGTAAAAAGAATTGTAGTGACAGAAAGGTACGTACGTACATTCCTTTCACTATAAATAGAAGGGTTTGGCGTAGTATCTTCACCAATTAGCTGACCAAAAAAAACCCATTTGAAGAGGTCTCTAAATATTCTCTCTCCCTTTCTCCCCCATCCCCCATATATATCTATATACATGCATATAAGCTCCAACAAGATCTCTGAGATGTTGATCTAATCAAAGCCATGAAAAAGCTCTATCTGGCTTGTAGTAAGGATTTATGTTTTTACTTTTACCCAAAAAAAAAGCATATATGTTTTAATTAAATCGTTATATGAGGAGGCAGTGATGTGATGATAAATGTTGTTGACAGAAGATAGAGAGCACAGATGATGAGATGCATGAGGACAATATACTGCATCTCACTCCTTTGTGCTCTCTATTCTTCTGTCATCATCATCTTCAGCCATCTCCCACCCCTCACTCTTCACTATTTATATATATATATTATCTCTGTGGAATTTTCATGATTACTCCTGTTTCTGTAGGTTAAATAGAAATCTCCCTTGAAATGGTTTACCTTTGATTCTTCTGTATTTTGCAGATATATAATTAATTATATATAAACTCATATGTATACTATCTCCTTAATTATTTTGTCATGATTACTTTCCTTCTCTCTAGGTTAAATAGAAATCTCTCTTGAAATGGTTTACCTTTGATTATTACTGTTTCTCTAGGTTAAATAGAGATATCCCTTGAAATGGTTTACCTTTGATTCTTCTAATTCTACTTTATTTTGCAGGTATAATTAATTTTTATATGTATAAACTCATAAATATAATTAATTATTTCGTCATTAGTACTTTCCTTCTCTCTAGGTTAAATAGAAATATTCCTTGAAATGGTTTATCTTTGATTCTTCTATTTCTCCCTAGCTGTATTTTGCAGTTATAATTAATTTGTGGGATCATGTGTATCAACATGCATATTTGTCCATGAAAATTTCCATTAATTCTAGCACACAGATCAAAATCATTATCATAATATAATCATCACTCATATCATTAATTAGGGCAAAAGAAAGAAACCAAACCAGGAATTTGGGACAAAGTGTAAGTGTGTGTGTGTCTCTAAGTAATCTTATTAATTTTTGTTCAAGGATTAATGTGTGATCATAAGTTCCTCAAATATTGACATGATTAAGTTTAATTACTTATCGACGATGTCCTAATATTTTCAGGCATTGCAGATTTTAGGAATTCTAATCAAGACATATGAATCAAATTGAAACCTAGAGAGAGAAGAAGAAATCAGAAGTGAAAAGAGGAAATCAATTTTAAACTTTCATGTATGTTCTTCATGTTGATTTGTATCTTTAGTTTCACTTGTACTTTTTCTGGCTGGGTTCAATATAATTGATTTTTCAGATTTTCAAATATATATATATGCTTCTATTTCAGTGAATATATACACACACATAAATTTTCTTATGCAGACGTCCGCAACTTAATAACTTGTACACCCAACTTTTTAAGTGTTTTCAAAAGTGAAATGACTAGTGGGACCCACTGCTTTGGGTTCCACATGTTTCAAATCAATAGTAAAATTGAGGTGCGTAAGTTAATATAGTTTGCGGGTGTCCGCATAAGAGAATTCCTGATATATATCTTATTTCACATGTAGTCTACAATATATGCAAATGAGCCATTGGTTGAGTGGCAATGACTTTGTATGTCCCTGACTGAGGTCATGGGTTCTAGTCTCACCTCCTCCGAATATTTATAAGGAGGTGTGTGGGCTTAATTTGCCCTTACGTGGGCTTGATAGTTTGCCTCTGCGTGGACTTGATTTTTACCCCTGCGTGGGGCCTGTTGACACCTGTACTTTCATAGGCTTGATCTGGTGGTGTGTTGTATATTGTATTTGTACTTGTATTAAAAAAAAAATCAGCAATATATATTATATCTTTCATACAATCCATTGAATAAAATCAAGTTAAATGGAATACTTTACCAAAATGAAATTGTTTTTCCAATGGAATACTACAATATTGCATGGTTCAGATAATTCATATTTAATTATAATTATATAATTCTTACTACAAAATTAAAGTTGATTCTTTGGATATATCAATTAATAAAACTAATGGAACATATACATATATCATGATGTCCGTTGTTTATTCTGTTGTCTAGGCATCAAACAAGATCCTTTCCCACGTACAGACACCACACACACTCACAATTATGTATCAGAATATCCATATATATGGATTACTACAACAATTAATATATATATATATGTCATTCATTCTTATTCTTAAAACTTATTTCACTCTTAAAATATACATTTATAGTGTAGGTCTCACCTTTTTTTGTGTATAGAATTGGCCGGCCTTAATAATAAATTTTGCATAAACACCCCTTTTATGTGTTAATTTTATCTTTTATAAGGGTGTGTGTGCAACAAAACCAAAGTTATGGGGCCTGAATACATATCTTTCCACAGACAATACTCTTTCTTTCTTAGCTCTCACAAGTTTTTCCTACAATTTCTCTACAGTTATAGTTTTTTTAAAATAAATTAATATTAACATGTCAGCTGAAAATTCAAGGCTTAGAGAATTATTTATTACTTCTACATGCTTGACTTGAAAATGTAACAAACAATATTTTTTGTTTTTATTTTCTATTTTTTGAAAACTAAAACAAAAAATAAGAAACAGAAGTGATACCAAACAGACTCGTAGGTTTTCTACCTCTAGATGATTGTAAATATCTAAAAATTATACGATTGAAAACAGAGGAGACATATATATATATAAAATGGTACTCTAGATTTTTCTAAGAAAATACATACATATGCCTAACTTTCATCCTTGGCAGCTAAGGATATGACGTGTAATGAAACTTTTAGACCAGAAGATATACGTCAATCCTTGTTTCTTTAAAATGAAACTATCAGTCTAAGCTCCAACTACCAGTCCATACAAAACCTTCCACCCTCTTCTCTAAATATATCTATATATATATAGCTAAACCCCAGCTAACCAAACATGAAGCCAAGATTGATTTCCTTTACTTGTCTATAGAAACTTCAATATGAGACACCACCATCATCCTCCTCCACCAGGTCCCCCGCAAGACCCCTTTGCTCCACCGCATCCTCCACCACCAGGACCTCCGCCACCATTCTTTCATCATCCTCCCCCACCAGGTCCACCTCCAGACCCCTACGCACCACCCCCACCACCAGTTATACACTATCCACCACCACCTCCTCCACCATCTCCAGGGCCTCCACCACCTCCTTTTATGCACCATCCACCGCCTCCGTTTGCTCATCCTCCACCTCCTTGGGGGCCACCAGGACCCCCTCCACCCCCTTGGGGGCCACCAGGTCCCCCTCCACGGCCTTACTAGGTACTATAGCTGGTATTTACGTCTTATGTAAGCACACCTGTAGAGAAAAGTATTACTCTGCATTTTCAACGGCTCTCTGCTTCATTCTCTTTAGTTTAATGTTGGTCTAGTTATTGGACCTTCTGGTAGGCTGGGTCTTGTCCTTCGGCTCTTCCTCTTCTTTTTTTCATATATCGGTCTTCGACTAGAGGGCTCATCTTGTATTTTTTATTTAATCTTAATAAAGTCTCAGAATTATCTAAAAAAGGAAAGTTGATGGTATGTATGTTCATAAGTTTGATAGCATCTTCAATAATGTTTGGCACCATATGTTTCAAGCCTAAAGCACCTGTTGATGGCATTTCACGCATGTTTCATATTTTGGTGGCTCTGTAATAGTACTCTACGCTACATCAATGCTACCTGCTACATATGATAAAAGGAGCCTTCCTACATGAAATGATGAGTATGGATAGACGATATATAATCAGATTTTATTCAATGAATGCAATGAAAATCTCCCTCACCCATTGAAGTGTCATAAACTCATAATTCTATGTATGAAGCTCAGTCTTATTTATGGCAAGACCATAACACTTTGTAGTGAAAGGTTAGAATTGCATCTACAAACTATCATATTAATCTCATGCTATATTGATCTAACTAGTGACATAGAATCTCTCAAATTATTTCCCAAGTACAAAAGCACTTATTGAAAGGTTTTGGGTCAAATTATCGGGATAGGGGGGCTGGAATGCAATCATGCATTGGATTTGACAACATCATATCCAATGTATTCAATGGTGTAGATCATGTGGAATTGATTTCAGCAATTCCTTTTCCCAAATTATCAACAACCAAGAGAATTCCCTAATTTTTGTCATGTTTTGATTTTGCGCCCTCATTGTCTATCTCTGGCTTTTAGACCTCTGACCCTTTGTGGTTACGCATAAATTTGAACATATATGGCTCTACAAGAAGGCACCTACAATGTCACACAGCTAGAGTCCCAAATTTATTTTAAAACCAAGAAACTCTGAAGAAGGCCAGATCAAAAGTAGAACCATGGATGCTGTGGGGGAAATCTGAATTTGAGTGCGTACTTACTTTCCCATCACCAAGAGGCAAGAGGTCATGAGTTCCAGTGGGGAGGTGAGATCATTTCCTAAAATAAAATATGTGGGGGCTCAAGCCCAAACCCCACAATACCTTGGATGCAGCAAAAAAATACCACACAGATGCCACAGAGCAAAGGAAATACGCTGTTGTTCTAAAACACAGAAAATACGAAGGGCCAGTCTGCCTCTCAAATTCAAATCAAAAAAAATTCAATGACTGCATATCGTAGGAGAAGATATCGTGCCAAAATTACATTAAAAACTCAATATATATTGGTGAGTCCCTGCCAAATTAACTAGATTGAATTTAAAAAAGAACAAAAAAATTCATTCTTAATTCAAGCTTTTGATCATGCCAAAATTCAAGCTCAAGCTCAAAGTCAAATAATGCATGTCATGCTTCAACCTAAAGCCTTGAGCTTCAGTAACTTGAGTCTGGTGCTCTGAGAAACGAGCCAGGCCTAAGCACCAACACAGTTTAAAGCAGTAAAGTATAGTGTGTTTAGAAAGAACAATAAATTGAAAACGAGGCATGACACAGCTCATTGCTTCAATACTAGGAATCACTCACTTGGCAAAATGGGTGCCAAATCCGCGTCGAGTACGAACTGAGTTCCTATGAGCGATTGACGAGCAAAAATACCACTGTGATGCGCGTTGATCACATCGGAACAGACAACCCAACAAAAACTCACCTTCAACTCGGCTTCACGCGGGGGGACTCGTTTTGCAACTTAAATTCACTCGACAGAAGCCCTAAAACTCAGAACTTGTACCTTCTCTGAACTCGAAGGCCTTAGATCGCGAGTCAATCGTCGTCGTCAACTTCTTCTTTGAATCGACTAGTGGTCGTCTACTCCTTCTCTGAACTCGACCTCTACTCTGAATCAACTTGTCGTCGTCGACTTCATGACTGAAGCCCGGATCAACCTCTTCTTTGAATCATCATTGTCATCGACTAGTCATCGTCATCTTAGGTATGTGGATCGATCTCTTATCTTCTCTGACTTTGAAAATGTCCCCATCGACCCATCGATTTTTCGATATTGTACTTCTGCCTTTTAGATACAAAACCAATGAGTTCTAGTGAAAATTCTTTAGTCACAGTAGGGAGTAGTATCGATGATACAGATGCTAGTTAGCCCCTTTGAAAATATGTCACTGTGTTAGAAAGAAGTGGGAAAAGGGTGGAAATGTTAAGTTCGAATGTAAATATTGCCATAAAAATTATGTGAGATCTTGTTCACGTGTGTTAGGTCATCTACTTAAGATTAGGGGACAAAGAATAGCTGTTTGCAATTTTGTGACTCCTCAAGTTAAATTTGAGATGCAAAAACTTACTGATGAAGCTGAACATTTGAAGAGATCGAAATCTTTGTCTATCCTACTCCCACCTACTTCAATTCCCCATAGTTTAGTCGCTACTGGTGGAAGTTCACTTACGCTGGATGTTCAATAATGAGCTTGAGAACAGCTGAGGGGTGAAATTGCTAGGATGTTCTATTCCTTTGGATTACCATTTCACTCGGCTAGAAATCCTCACTATATAAATTCCTACACATTTGCGCATCCAACACCAATATTGCTGGCTTTATTCCACCGGGTTATAATGCATTGAGGACTACACTCCTTCAAAGGGAGAGGGCAAATATTGAACAGTTATTAGTGTCAATCAAAGATAGTTGGAGTGAAAAAGGTGTAAGTATTGTCTCTGATGGATGGGGGATCCTCAAAGAATGCCACTCATCAATATTATGGCAAACAGAGAGTTCTCCAATGTTCTTAAGAGCTGTCAATTGTAAAGGTGAAATTAAAGACATGTTCTTTGTTGTCAATTTGTTGAAAGAGGCAATAATGGAACTAGTTGGATCGAGAAGAGTGGTTCAAGTTGTTACCGATAATGCCCCGGTATGCAAGTATGCAGGGTTGGTCATTAAGTCACAACTTCCTCACATATTTTGGACAACGTGTGTATTGCATACTTTAAATGTTGCTATGAAGAATATTTGTGCCCCCAAGAATACTGAAGCTAACCAATTTGCTTGTCATGAGTGTCATTGGATTAGTGAACTTGTAGAGGATGATGAGTGTCATTGTATTAGTGAACTTGCAGAGGATGCGGTGTTAGTGAAGAATTTTATCGCCAATCATTCTATGAAATTAGCTTTGTTCAATATATTTATGCATTTGAAATTGCTCTCTGTTGCTGAAACCATATTTGCTTCTATGATTGTGATGTTAAAAAGGTTTAAGCTTATCAAGCATGGTCTGAAAGAATTGGTTATCTCTGATGAGTGGGAAGCATATAGAGAAGATGATGTGGGAAAGGCACAATGTGTGAAAGACATAATTTTGAATGATATTTGGTGGGACAAAGTTGAGAAAGTAATTTCTTTCACTAATCCAATATATGAGATGCTCAGTGTGCTGACACAGACAAGCTTATACTTCATTTTATTTATGATATGTGCGATTCTATGATTGAGGGAATGAATGCATCCATGTACCGTTTACCGCACAGCTAACTAGACAGATACTGTTCAGTCAGGGAAAGGGTTTGGAGTCCGAGGTCAGAACCAGTCAAGGGGAGGTCCTGCTAGAGTTTTTGCGCTTATTTCGCAGGATACGCGAACATCTGATGCAGATGTTGCAGGTATACTTTCTGTTTATTCCTTCAACGCATGTGTTGATTGCTTCCGACTCTACATAATCGAATTTCTCTGAGTCCTACCTCATGATATGCTAAATATCGAACTCGACTCAAATCAATAGACTTGTGTAAGACAGATAGTTATCCTCAATGAGTTATTTTTCTTGCGTCCCTACTTATACTCAGATATGCTTGAACATGAGACACTATCCCTTCCAATAGCTATTCTACTCTCTGTTTGTAGTCAAATTGTTCACCTCATATTGTTTTAGCACAATTGGCCTTGGGTTTCAATGAGTAACTCGTGAGTTTTTTTTCCCCTGGCGACATTACAAGTGGTATTCATTTCATTTTTGGAATCGATTTCCTCGGTAAAACTGAAATTAGCACACAAAGTACAAAACCTTCCTCCCCCTCCCTCTTTCTCTCTCGTTCCCTGTTATGTTCTCCCCTCACAAATGATTTGAATTCACAAAAGCTCGAGCACCGATGCGATCTCGAATGAATTTTCTTCACACTCTCTGATCTCAGATTCTGCCCTTTGTCACCTCGAAGTGCAAATCTCTGAAAGTGAAAACTGTTAAAATTGCAGCAATGGGAGTCGAATTTTTTGGTATGGAATGTCAGAAATGCCCCTTAGATGTGTTAGTTTAACAAAATTAGCGGTTAAGCAAATTATGATTAGCTTGAGCTGGATAAGTTGGGCCCACTCGATAATAATCACTCGCTCGCGCAATTATTAACGGTAAGACACCGACAGCGTGACCTGGCATCGCACTGCGTCGTGTCAAACGGCCCGTTCCATCACTTGCAGCCCCATGACCTATTATTGGGCTTACTCCAATATACCCAACTCCTGCTAGGCGCTAGCAAGTCTTATTTGGGTCCGGGTCGGCCTTGTTTACACTACAACAACCCATTTCTGATGGGTGTATGAGAAATTTTATCTAGACACCACTAATCTACCATTTTTACATAATTTTTTAATTTTGTGTAGTTTACACAAATATCATTGTGGGCTGTTATTCATGGCTTGCGAGTGGCATGGGAAGAAGGTTATCGAAAGATTATCCTTGAGACTGACTCTTTGTTGGTGGCAGAGTGGCTTAATAAAAGATGCAGTCCGAAACTTTCTCTTTATAACCTGATAAAGCTTTGTCTGGATCTTTTGAGTAAGGAATGATTGGTGGAGGTTAAACACATTTTCAGGGAGAGAAGTCTCGTAGCTGACTTCCTTGCGAGTGAAGCTCTTATGCATGATTTGATAAGTCAGCACCATTGATCACTCCCACAGTCACGCACACAACTGGAAAGTCAAGCCCAATATCTTCACCATGATAAGTCAGCACCTTTGATCACTCCCACAATCATGCACACAGCTGGAAAGTCTCTATTATTACAAGGATTGCGTGTATTGTGCTTAAGTCAACAATCAAACAATATTCTTATATTAATTACATTCAACATCATAGATAGACATCATAGATAGACAGCACTAATATTTGTATAAATATGACAGTGTACATCAACAAAAGATATAAAAACAATATTTCTATAACTCAGTTTCTTTATGGTATCGGAGCTTCTCGCCTAACCTGTATTCCTCTTCTTTCTATTCTATTCATCCAGCTACCTATCTCAAGACATCTTAACCATGACTGAACCATTGAATATCACGGTCACAACCACCACCAATACAGATTCTTTATCAACTTTCTCTTCCTCCTCAGTTTCTCAAGTCATCTCCCTTAACACATCTTCCCTTATACATCAAAAATTTCAAGGGCCAAATTATTCGATATGGAATTCTCAAATGACAAACCTCCTTCTTGGATATGATCTTATGGGCTATGTAGATGGTACCCATCCATGTCCACCAACTACTGATCCTCGACGCACGGTTTGGAATCGTCAAGATCGCCTTCTCCTTCTTGCCATTCAAACTGCAGTTCAAGGACCTGCAGGTCCTCTCATATCAAGATGCCAAACAGCTCAAGAAGCTTGGAACATCTTAAAGACAACGTATGCAAACAAATCAAACACTCGCATGGTAAGTCTTATTGACTCACTCACTAAAGTCAATCAAGAGGGCAAAAACATTTCTGAGTTCATGCAATCAATCAAGACCATCATAGATGATCTTGCTGTGATTGGACATAAACTGAGTGATGGAGAAGTTGTAGTTCACACTCTCAATGGCCTCACTAGTGACTACAAAGAAATCAAAGCCGCGTTACATGCAAGAGAAACACCTATTTCCTTTGAAGAACTTGTTGAAAAATTACTTGACTATGAGACAAGCATAAAGACCTCGGATCCAGCAAAAGAGGAACATCCCATCACTGCCCAATACTCACAAAGGCAAAGTCATAAGCGAGGCAGCAATACACCCTTTTATAGTTACCGTGGAGCAACTGGGCAACAAGGTAGTAATGGCTCTCGCCGCAACAATAACAACAATCAGTCTCAATACAACACTCATGGTAATAAAGGAAGCACAAGTTATTCTGGTCACGGAAATACTCCTCAAAACTGGAGACACTCAACTAATAGAACTTTATCACGGCCAGTCTGTCAACTTTGTGACAGAATTGGCCACGTTGCAAAGTTTTGTCGCTCTCGACCATCACCATCCAATTGGCCACAAGCCAACTACACTGCTCATGACTCATCTGGCAATCGACCGGGATGGCTAGTGGACTCCGGAGCTTCTCATCACATTACTTCGGATCTGCAAAACCTCTCCATTCACTCCGAATATGGTGGTAATGAGGAAATCACAGTGGGCGATGGTAACAATATTCCTATCACTCATATTGGTTCTACTGCTCTTACATCCTATAACTCTACTTTTCAACTAAATAATGTTTTGTGTGCCCCTAACATCAAGAAAAATCTCCTTTCTGTCTCACAATTTTGCTCACAAAATTGTACATCTATTGAATTCTATCCTGATTTTTTCCTTGTGAAGGATCTAACTACGGGGGCATCCTTGGTACGAGGCCGGAGTAGAGGTCACGTGTATGAATGGCCAACTTCAGTGAATAATCCGCTTCCTTCTTCAACTTGTTCTGCCATGACAGCCCTCAAATCCAGCTCTTCTCCTCAGTCTCTCTCTCTGTGGCACAACCGCCTTGGTCATCCCTCATCCAAGATTCTACATCATATCATCACTCATAATACTCTACCTCTATCTAGATCCAATTTTATTTCACGTTCTTGCAATGCATGCTTATGTAATCAGAGTCACAAGCTTCCATTTGGTGTCTCCTCTTTGCAATGTTCTCATCCCTTAGAAATTATTTTTATGGATGTTTGGGGACCTGCTCCTCTCATTTCATTTGATAATTTTCGTTACTATGTTATTTTCGTGGACTACTTTACCAAATACACATGGCTCTATCCCATCAAAAATAAATCTGATGTTTATTCTATTTTCTCATCTTTTCAACCTCCTGTTGAAAGGTATTTTTCCACAAAAATAAAAACCTTGTACACAGATGGGAGTGGTGAAGCTACATGCCTTGGACAACTTCTCTCCACCAATGGAATTCAACACCTCAAATCTCCACCACACACTCCTGAGTATGTTGGCACTGCTGAACGCAAACATCGTCATGTAGTAGAAACTGCTCTTACCATGCTTCATCATGCTGCTCTTCCACTCAAATACTGGTCCCTTGGCTTTCAAGCGGCTGTCTATCTCATAAATCGAATGCCTTCACCTGTCACAAACAACACATCCCCATATTCTCATCTCTTTCGACAGTCACCCAACTACTTGTCTCTCAAAGTATTCGGTTGTCTATGTTATCCGTGGTTACGACCATACACGTCTAATAAACTAGAACCTCGATCTCGTCCATGTGTCTTCGTCGGCTACTCAACTACTCACCATGCATATCTTTGTCTCGACCCTACAACCCAAAAAATTTTCATCTCACGTCATGTAGTGTTTAATGAACACATTTTCCCTTTCACCAATATCTACTCTTCACCTTCTACTATCCAATACTATCCAATCACCTCTCAACTGTACTTCCCACTCACATGCAACTAATTCTTCACAATCTTCTCCCGTACTATCCACCACCATTCCTATCCACACTCGACTACAAAACTCTGAACCAAATCCCCCATCTTTAACCTCGGACTCCTCAACTATACCATCACTCACTCACCCTCATGATTCACCATCTTCAAAAACGGAAGCTGCACTGCACGTGGACACCTCACACTCCGAATCTCCATCTCCGCAACCATACCAGGATGCTCCTACTACTTCACAAGCAAACTCCTCATCTTCCTCTAAAACCCCAGTCCATCCACCAGATCAAACCACTCATCCATACAACACCCGCCTAAAAAACAACATTGTTAAGCCCAAGCATATTCTTGACCTACATGTCACCACCACATCTTCTCCCAATCTCACTGAATCATCTACCTTTAAACAAGCCCAGCAACATGCTCATTGGCGTAAAGCCATGAGTGACGAGTATGATGCTCTTTTAGCCAACCAAACTTGGTCCCTTGTCCCTAGAACTTCCACACAAAATGTTATTGGTTGTAAGTGGGTTTATAGGATAAAAAGAAACCCGGACGGTTCCATCTCCCGTTACAAAGCACGTCTCGTGGCTAAGGGCTTTCATCAAAGACCTGGAATTGATTTTTTTGAAACCTACAGCCCGGTTGTCAAACCGGCTACAGTTCGTTTACTTCTTACACTGGCAGTGACTAATGGTTGGCCTCTCCGCCAACTTGATGTGAATAATGCCTTTTTGCAGGGGACCTTAACTGATGAAGTATTCATGGATCAACCACCTGGATTCACCAATACTGATCATCCCACTCATGTTTGCAAGTTACGTAAAGCTATATATGGACTTCGTCAAGCTCCTCGTGCATGGTATCATGAACTTCGACATTTTCTCATCTCAGAAGGGTTTAAAGCATCTCACTCAGATACATCTCTTTTCATACATCATACCAATCATTCAGTTCTCTTTCTCTTGGTATATGTGGATGATATCATCATCACTGGCTCCTCCACCGTATCTGTCAACCAGTTTATTTCACTCCTCTCCCGCCGGTTCTCACTTAAGGATCTTGGCAAGTTATCTTACTTTCTTGGAGTAGAAGCTACATTTGTCTCCAATGGACTATTCTTATCCCAGAAAAAATATATCGGGGACTTACTTCAGCGAGTTCACATGGCCTTAGCCAAACCTGTATCCACTCCACTTGCCACCACGGACAAATTTAAACTCCATGATGGCTCGGCTCCTGCAGATGCTACACTCTATCGTCAAACACTAGGCTCTCTTCAGTATTTGTCTCTCACTCGGCCGGATGTCTCCTTTGCCATCAACAAATTATCACAATTCATGCATTGTCCCTCCACTATTCACTGGACCGCAGTCAAAAGATTACTTAGATATCTTGCTGGTACACTTAATCATGGCCTTCTGTTACGCAAGCATTCATCTAAGAATCTACATGCCTTTGCTGACGCAGATTGGGCAGGGGACCCAAATGATTCCACATCCACATTTGCTTATGTTATATTTCTTGGTCCAAATCCGATTTCATGGAGCTCCAGAAAGCAAAAGACAGTGGCTCGCTCTTCCACCGAGGCTGAGTACCGTGCTATCGCTTCCACGGCCGCCGAAGTCAACTAGCTTATGAATCTTCTTCAAGAATTACGAGTTCCATTACATACCACACCAACCCTCTATTGTGACAATGTTAGTGCAACTTATGTCTGCACCAACCCAGTCTTTCACTCTCGCATGAAGCATATTGCCATTGACTTTCACTTTGTTCGTGACCAAATTGCAGCCAAGCAACTTCGGATATCTCATGTTCATACTTCGGACCAACTCGCCGACTCTCTCACCAAGCCTCTCTCTCGACAACACTTCATCACTCATCGGAACAAGATTGGTGTCCTCAATGGACAATCAATCTTGCGGGGGCATGATAAGTCAGCACCATTGATCACTCCCACAATCACGCACACAACTGGAAAGTCAAGCCCAATATCTTCACCATGATAAGTCAGCACCTTTGATCACTCCCACAATCATGCACACAGCTGGAAAGTCTCTATTATTACAAGGATTGCGTGTATTGTGCTTAAGTCAACAGTCAAACAGTATTCTTATATTAATTACATTCAACATCATAGATAGACATCATAGATAGACAACACTAATATTTGTATAAATATGACAGTGTACATCAACAAAAGATATAAAAACAATATTTCTATAACTCAGTGTTTCTTTATGATTGAGGTTTACAAATGGTTCACAATCCAGTTAGGGAGTGTAATCAATTGATTTGGGAGGATATGATAGGCGTTTCTTGGCCAAGGATGTGGCTGAGCTATATAGAAGTCGTTGTATCAAATGTTATAAAATCATTGAAGCTTTCTATTTTCTTCTCTACTATTTTTTTAGGTTCTCCCTGGTCTCTCAGAACGGCCAAGCTAGGAGTGGGGATTCGGACTAGTTTTAGAGTCCGCCCAAGACCCCGAATGACTCATGTACGTCACTGCACACATCATTGTGACACTGACAAGATCCATTGATAATAAACTCAGTACCCGGTGTACCACACTTGTCTATTTCCTTTTACACTTATTAGTTGACTGTAGGGTATCTAGTACATAAAAACCCGTAGATGATAGATGATCACGAACCTTCATCATCTCAAAAACACCACCATGTCTGATCAAGATGCACTGTCCAACCCCATTCACACGACTGATCCTTACAACTTTTTTGACATTATAAGACACCCTGATGGCACGTTTACTCGAAAACCTAGCAGATTCACGATTAGGCCAACCACACAGGATCTTAGTTACTCCATCCCTGTTCTTTCCAAAGACGTCGTAATTAACCAATCAAAAAATACATGGGCTAGACTATTCTTGCCTCGACAAGCACTTGATTCTTCCTCCGCCGCCGCAAATGCACCAGTATTACTTCCTCTCATTGTATACTATCCTGGGGGAGGACTTGTTTTGTCGACTACAGCCGCATCCGTCTCCCACGATTTTTGCGTCGATATTGCTTTACAACTCTCCGTTATCGTTGTCTCCGTCGATTATCGAGTTGCACCGGAGAATCGTCTGCCGGCAGCCTACGATGATGCGATAGAAGCATTGCACTATATCAAAACCGTCAAAGACGATTGGTTGAAGAAGCACGCGGATCTAACGAAGTGTTTCCTTGTTGGCACTAGCGCAGGTGGCACCGTAGCCTACCACGCTTGTTTACGTGCAGCCACACAAGTGGATGATCTTAAGCCGTTGAGGATTAACGGCTTGGTACTTCATTACCCGTTCTTTAGTGGAGCTAAGAGGACTGAATCGGAGTTAAGGGCAGTCAATGACCCTGTTTTGCCTCTTGTTGTGTGTGATTTGGCGTGGGAACTTTGTTTGCCAATTGGAGCTGATCGCGATCATCAATACTGCAACCCAATGGTTGGAGACGTGCCAGAGTTACTAGAAAAGGTGAAGCTTTTGGGTTGGAAGGTAATGGCTACCAGTGGTGATAGAGACTTGAGTATTGACCGTCTGATTGCACTGACAAAACTGATGGATGAAAAGGGTATAAAAGTGGAGACTCATATTGGTGCGGGAGATCATCACGGTGCAGATATTGGAGATCCATCCAAGTTAGCCCACCTGCTTTTGGCTTTAAAGAATTTCATATTCTCAACGATTGTTGAATAAGCAGAAGGGTCACAACTCACAAGCTGATATCTAGTCACTTTTTTAATTTTAATTGTGTGTTTACGAGAGCGATTGTCTTTATTTTCAAGGTTAACTATTAAATTGTGAAAAAAAAACTGAGCTTAAAGCTATGTGAGATGTTTGATAGAGCTGTTAACTGTTGTTAGCTGATAAGTTGTGTAAAATATATATTGTTTGTATTTTTTTAATTTTATTTATTTCATTTCAATATAAACATTAACTAATAATTTATTTAATTTTAATAAATTAATCTATTTAAATAAATATCAATATATTTAATATCAATATCAATATAAATATATTTAATATGTATAATATAAATATGTAATATTTAAATACATTTAATAAATAGTTATAGACCCACAACAAAAAAATTAAAAAATATATAAATGACATGTTTTGGCGTGAGACCATGCAAAAAGAAATGAGACTGACAGCAAAAAACTTTTAAAAAATAAACAAAAAGTATCTTTTGACTTTCGACGTGGATCTTTGTCAAAAGGCAAACCGCTCCACCAAGCATATCAATTCTCTTTGGGTCCCGCTCATAAGTTGATATCCATTTGATGACATAGACACCCAATAAGACCATGACACGTGCATCCTTATCTATTATCTATCCATCGGGACACCGACACGTGTTCAGTGCGCATGTAGTTTTCATGTTCGTTTGTTTACTTTATAGTTTATATTAACGCATTCACATTTATATCTATTTATCATACACAACTCTCTTTTTCGAACCAAGTTAAGGACTCCTACAATAGAAGTCACCGCATTTTCCTACAATTTTAATAGGAGACTTTCAAGCCTATTAGAACAATCAATTTTTTAAATCTAATAAATAAACTGGACGTATGTATGTGACCATTACATTGACTTTTATTGCAGAGACACATGTCCGTTCACGGATTAAATGCTTCTTTAATAGAAGTCACTGTAGTTTCGTGAAATTTTACCATACACATCAAGTCAACTACACAATTAGATTAATATTAGTCAAAGAGTTTAGTCAAAGAGAAGGTTTAAATATGTAATATTTAAACATATTTAATAAATAGTTATAAACCCACAGCAAAAAAATTTAAAAAATATAAATGGCATGTTTTGGCGTGAAACCATGCAAAAAGAGATGAGACTCACAGCAAAAAACTTTTAAAAAATAAAAAAAAGTATCTTTTGATGTGGGTCTCCTGCAAAAAAGCATGCCAAAAGGCAAACCGCTCTATATCCAAGGCAGCTCCAATTGATGCATAGACACCCAATAAGACCATGACACGTCCATCCCTATCTATTATCTATCCATTGGGACATCGACACTTGTCCAGTGTGCCTGTAGTTTTCATGTTTGTTTGTTGACTTTATACTTTATATTAACGCGTTCACATTTATATCTTTTTGTTGGAGGGTTAATGTGATGATTCCCTTTTGGCCAACTGGCCTACCTTTAATTTTATTTTTTGAAAAATGCACCCTTTTTTACGCTATATAAATTGATCTAAACTCGAGCTGTCAAGTCTGTCGTATAAAAATTTCTTACTTAATGATAATATAAGTTGAGTCAAAGTATATCATTTAACGGCAAAAATATTGTTCTCAGTGATAATCGAATTCGAATTCAAATTCAAATTCAAATTCTCACTTCACCCAACTTGTGTTGCTTTTATTGTTTACATAAATTAAAAATATTAAAAAAATATGGGATAGCCTGTGATAACAGGGATATCATATTAGATTACACTAATTATTGTGATTAGGGTTTGGTTATGGATTGATTTTGATATTTTCAAGGAAAAATTTCAGGTCAGTACCACTTGTGAAATTTTTGGACACTTAAGTCCAGTCTAGAAAACTTTATCCCTTTAAGGTACAACTAGTATGTTAATTACTTTCTTACCTTTGTTTTATCCAATACAAATCACAGGATATCGAGGTGGACAATATTTCTGATAACGCCACACCGACACTTCTAATATCAAACAGATATGTGTACATCTGGAGACTTATAATGCCTGTTACTTGCTGGGAATTTTCCAATCCAAACCGGGAGGTTCTCCTGACATTATCCAAGTCTGGTGTTATAGAGTTGCTTGGTAAGGAATGGTATTTTGTGAGAGTTCATGACGCCATTCAAGTTTGCCTACAGCACGTGCAGAGCTTACAAGAAACACCAAATACATCAGGTCCACCACCAGAGGAACCAACAAGTTTCTTACAAAGGTTAGCTAGACAAAGAGGAGAAGATTCATCAATTTCTGAGTTGGAGTCAGGTGATAGAAGACCATCGTTCACCAAGAACAACAATCCTAAGCTGGAGTCGCTGTTATCTCAGAAGTATGGAAATATTCCTTGATTCTTTTTGACAAATTATTAGATGCCAGTTTTAACAAGGCAGTAGAAAGCTCTCTGTTACTTGCTAGCTCTCATGGTATGATATTATTCTGTAATTAGGCTTCATTGTTGTTGTAGGTATAGGTATTAGGGTTGATTGTTTCTCTGTAAGCAAGCACCATAGTTGTAAATGCAATAACATTCGACAATTTGGACAATTGAAACTTTAATTGATTTGCAAGTTTTGTAGCTTCTGCACACTGCCAAGTTATAATGTGACTTTGAGATTTTGCCATACCATCATCACAGTTGGACTCCCCTCATTGAAGCACACAATGCCATTGCCAACCAAGTACGACCCAAAACGGCCACCGGATATGGCCGTTTTAAAACAATAACATTTGTCAATGTTACTATTTCAAATAGTAACATTGATCGGTTAGTGTTACCAATGTTACAATTTCAAAACAGTAAGATTGGTCGGCCAGTGTTACTATTTGGAAAAAACTTCGAATCCGGTCGATTTTAGTAGTGGTTCGTCATACCACCACTACCATTAGAATCCCCTCACTGAGACGCATAATGCCTAGACAGGTATAGCCCAAAACGGCCACCTAATATGGCCTTTTTAAAATAGTAACATCGGTCGGTCAATGTTACTATTTCAAAACAGTAACATTGGTTCGCCCAGTGTTACCAATGTTACTATTTCAAAACAGTAACATTGATCGGCCATTGTTATAATTTGAAAAAAAATTCAGACCCGACCTATTTCGACGATAATTTATAATACCACTATCACCATTAGACTCCCCTCATAGAGACGCATAATGCCCAATCATATTTGGACCGAAATGACAGTCATAAAAAGAGATGAGAGAGAGAAAGAAGTAGTAACGATAGATGTAGTAGAGAGAGAGAGAGATTCAGAAGGAGAGAAAGTTGTTGTGATGAGAGAGAGATGCAGTAGGAGAGAGAAAGTTATTGTGATGAGAGAGAGATGCAGTAGAGAGAGAATATGTAGTGAGATAAGAGAGATGTAGCATATAACAAGAGAGAAAATCATATTAGATCTAATCCTCTTTGAAAAAGGGTAAACAAGGAATAAGATAAAATTTAAATGATTTAAATATTATAAAAAATAAAAATAGACTTATGAGGGATAAAGGGAGTGGACCTAGATGTCCAATAGTTTTGAAAGTGGTATTAATATGTCATTTTCCATTTCTATAATTATTGTAGCGGGATGGGGGGCGTTGTAGTGATATATGCTGTAGTTAGCTGTAGTTATTTAAATCTCAGCCATCCATCTAATATGATGATGACATTTCTTCCCTGACTTCTCCACTCTCTCTTTTAAGGGGGCCATGGATGCATTTTGTTGTGTCGTTTGATGGAGCATGGAAATAACATGCATCCAATGGTAACAATTTGTTGTCCCAATTTTATTGGGAACAACATGGAGGAAGGGTATAGGAGATGCCTCCAAGTTGGCTCCAAAACATGAGCCCACTTATACCACACTCGCAATTACATCAAAAATCAATATTAGGTCTCACCTCTATTACATCAATTTACACTATGTACCAATACATTTTATTGCCATACAACTTATGAATGCTGCCTCTTCCCATGTGAAGTACCTATTACAACTACATATCGCGCGCATGAAAAGCAAATAAATTTCCCCAAAAAATTGCATATTACTTATGAATGCTACCTCTTCCCATGTGACCTATAGAGAGATCCATTCTTTCACTCAAATCTTTAATCACAACCTTTGTTACTATCAACTCCGTCACCTAAACACCTCATGCGCCTGAAAAAGAAACACTCAAATACTAAAAAAGTTAATAGAGCAACACCCGAATACTAAAAAGAAACAAAATGGAGATAATAAAAACGTAACTAAGCAAGGCATTCATGATCATAATAACACAAAGCAAAATTCTTTATTAACACAACTAAGCAAGACATATATGATCATAATAACACAAATAATTCTTTTAACATATCTAACCATAGACTGAAACAACTCAGGACGCTATTGTGTGTCCTTGATTTGCCCGTAACAACAGTTCCCCATTTACTTTAAGGTGACTGAAGAGACCATCAGAAGCTAACATGGCTGTAAAAGTACCCTTTGCCTTGTGTCAATATGATCTCAACAATTTAATCATTCATGCATGCATTAATCTCAGTTGACTCACTTATGATTCAGTGTGTGCAATGAATTGAACTAATTAGCTCTTGATATCAAAAGAGACATTGGGAGATGGGTAAAGTTATTTCTAATTCATAAGAAACTCCATCAATATTGAGCAGAAGACTCATGCCTGTTGGTCCAAGTGTCGATATACTCTGTGTGATCGCAAATGATGATCAGTGTGGTGCTGGCATGTAAATATTTTGTGGTCGCATATGATGGATCAGTTTGGTGCTGGCATGTACATACTTTGTGGTCGCATATGGTGGATCAGTTTGGTGCTGGGGTTACAACATGTTAAAGATAATTTGTTTACATTGCATCACGGAATTTAATTGCACTTTAACCACTAAAAAAACCTGCAACTGTCATATTGAAAACTTGAGGGGAGCCCAAGAATTTAGTCTCATCTTTCCTCCCTGCTTCTTGCATGACGTCTTTTAATAGAATGCAACTATTTACCCAAATTCCTATCTGATCCACAAATTTGAAAGCATTGCCCATATTATTGCAACAGTCGATCATTCTGCCCTTCTTTTTGCTTGTCACATGATTTTCTCCTCTTATCCTACGTTATCATCCTAACCCTTCATTTTTCTATTAATTAGAACATTTATTATTTCTTATAAGGAAACAGATTTGCCTGTTATACACCGTTTGCCATTACCGGCGGTCCATAACATCCTCCCACTAGCTAAGCCCACCAATTTAGGAACCACCTTCATCTCCAAGGTCTCACCCTCTGCCCTTCTTATCTCCCACCTTCAAACCTCAGACCATGTAGTTTTCCTCCATGCTTCTCGCAAAACATAAAGGAGATTCATTTTCCTCATCAAACCCTACAATTATAGCAAAAAATTGAAACTCCCCCCATCCCAAAGGGTTGGATAGGCGAGATTTCCTATACCGGAAAGTACTCATTGAAAGAGATGCAGGAACCTGTAATTGAAAGGGAACTCTAAAAGATGTGTGGGATCTTCGCAACAATAACCAAAGGCAAAAGCAAAATAAAACAAAAAAAAAAAACCCGACAGGGAAAAAATGAAGATAGGATTCATAAGAAGAAGCTCCCTTCATGGATTGACATAAAAGGACAAACATTAAGTCACAAACTGTAATGGAAAAGAGTTCTAGTTCAATAATCCCATAGACCATAAGACCAACAAAGCATTTTTTTCACTCACTTCTTCACAATGAAGTTTCTGTTAATGCGCACATACCACATTAGAGATCAAGCAAATACCAAACACAATAAAGATCACAGATTCTATGCCATATACAGAATCGGCAAATACCTAATATAATTAAGACAATGTATATCTACTCCACACAAAATCTGGTGGCAACTGAGGAAATCTGAACCAAAATACAAACCCACAAAATCTGTCAAAGCCATATGCAATCAAGAGAGAAGCACAATCTAAATCAAATCCAACTGAATATGACTAGAAACAGAGAGGGCTCCAAAAAAGTAGGTAAAGAGGACGGCAGGTGCTTACATGCAAATTGACTGCTGAGCAATCTAATGAAGAGAGACGGCATACTGTTGTGAATCGCATATATAACACAGCAGAGATCACATTTAAGCATTACAAACTACACTAGTTTCACATACACATTGAAATGTCCAAACTTATTGTAACAGACAATACGATATATACTGACATCACGACAAATTTTGACTTCTAGATAAACTTTTCTAATAAGATATTACACAGGTGATTATTTACCATAGCTGGCCACACACCCTAAGTATATTAAAAGTATAAAAGCAGAGCCCTTTAGGATAGATCACTCAACCATTCCAAGTCAAACATGAGGAAATCATCCAGCTCTAGATTTTCAATGAAACCATAGACCGATCCTGTTAGACTGGCAGATTGATCAATCTTATCTGCCCTTCCTGTTGCGCTAGGAACATTTAAATTAACTGAAGCAGGAAACGGATCTAAACCTGACACTGCTTCATGTGCTAAAGAAAAGTCACTTGCAATGGTTTTGACTTCTGTTTCGGAAAAGAAATGCATAAAACCCTCCAGCAGAGTCGGCCACCTTTCAGTAGGAAAATTGAATGGACCACATTCCCCATGAATACAGTATTGTGCAGCATAAGATCCTAACCATATTCTTTTTCCAGTCTTTGGGACCCTTATTTCAGCAACCCATTTACCCCATTCCCTCCTCCAAACACCCCCATAACGTCCTGGAGGTCTTCCGGGCCAGACTTCTTTAGGAGGAGAGGATGGAACTCTATCCATGGAGGGAGGTAACTGAAAATAGACTAAAGCAGGGAGGTCACTGAATAAAGACAGTGCAATATATATGGGAATTATTAGCACGATAAGCAATGCAGCTCATGTGCTGCAGATGAAAACAAGTGGAGTGAACTTGATAGTGACATGTGATGCTACAAGCAGCACCTGGCGACGAACGTACTGTGACATTGTCAGCTTGCAAAAGACGTGGAGCTTCCATTTGCAAAGAGCAAAAAATAAAAACACGAATCACAGAAAATGTCACATATACATGGTTCTTTCTCAAATAAATAAATGACTTCACACTAATGGAAGTTATGGCCATAGAAATCTACCTACAAAATTAATCATTTCTGATAATCAAAGACAGTTCTATAAAATGCACTGGTGATTGATCTAAAATTCCACCAACATTCAAATATAAATCCCTGTCTCATCATGCTTTAGTCATTAGAATGTTCAACTATCCAAATGCAAACAAAAATTGGAAACAAATACAAAAGGCTAACTTGATTTTTTTCTGAACCCTTCACATAGATGCTACAGAAAGATTCCTGGAGCCCACCATCCTGATCACAAGTTTTTCCCCCTTTCAGATGTCCCATAAAAATCCTCACCTGTCGCATAGGAATAAAGCAACATCAGAACAACATAAACTGAGATAAAAGAGCTTCATTCAGGTTTACATCATCTTTCCATTACATATTCTTGAAGTTCAACAGAATACGAGGCCAAAAAAAGACTACAGTATATTATACTGGAAATAAAAGTACTGGGACTGAAAATACATTTGACAATCAAAAGGGAGAAGAGGAATGCGGTATCACATGCTAATGCTGCAACCCTACCATTTTCATGGCTCCTTTTCCGTAATATGTAGAATCTCAGGAAAGGAAAAGCTGTCCACATCAAGGAGAGGACAAAACTGAAAATATATCAAGTCCGAACAGGTTTGGCTAGGGGCCTCAGAAATTCAGATGATTATGTTTCCTCCAATTGCAAGATGATAGAATTGGTGTCAATGTTAAACATTCAGGAGGATTGGGAAAAGGAGTTTTGCTCAGGTGAGTTCAGAAGCCTTATCAGCTGTAAAAATTGCGAAGAAGAAGAAGATTTGGGGAATGAACTGCAGAAGACTGCATGTCCTTTCACAAATGCATGATGCTCTCAAACACAAGATGATGTCAAATGAGCAAAAAAAAAAAAACAGACTACATGTCCTTTCATAAAGTGATGTGCTAACTAAAAAAATTAAAAGATGAATTATAACATGCATCATCGGACGCACAAAAAAAAAAAAACTATGGCTAAAATGATTAAAAAGATTTTTGCAAGCATGAAGCGCCAAAAGCAACCTCATTCAAATTTCAAGCACAAGGCTCGTGTCAAAATTACACAAATAAAATATCAGAATACAAAATCATTAATATCACAATCGATAGCAATGTAATATAGATTTTAGATGTATTAAATATTAATCTATAATCTTCATCAATATCCACCATTTCATATCATTAAGCTTTGTACTAATTTTTTATTTAAGATGAAGACTAGAAGATGCACGAATTCCGAATCAGTTGCGTTGTTAATTAAATTTTTGATAACATGGTCTCAGTGTAATTAAATCAATATTTTAACTTTATAAGGGCATAGGGGGGAAAAGACACAAATGAAAGGGCTTAGTGCAACAGCGGTCTTTGCAAAAACAGGCACATCTAAAAAATGGCCTGAACTATTAGAAGTGCAAAAACACCAAGAGCAAACCAGGCAAGTCACCTATGGATACACACCTAGGTTAAGGCGCTTCATCTGAAGGTTCATCATTTGACAACAATTGAACAATTATGCTTTGTGAAATGGGTGATAATAAGCTGAAATAAACGCATGAATTACTCAGGATCTCCTATCAGAGCATGGAGAAAGAAGCTTATGACTTCTCTATTATTGAAATATGAAAAAGAAAAGCTTATCAAGAACAATTTCTGAAAATGAATTCTATGTGAGAAAATCAACAGATAAGAAAGTTGAAGACTGGAATCCTCAGTCATGAAAGGCAGAACAACGAAAAGAAAGGCAAATGTGCTTGCCTTCAACCACGTCTCAACACTATCAGCTGGAATGTTAGAGGCTTAAATAACTAGACTAAAAGAACAACAACTAAGAAGTTTATCAAGAGCAGCAAAGACCATGTTACATGATCGCTGATAGAGTTAGCAGGAGGTATTGTTATTCTCCACAAGAAAAAGAAAAAGAGGGCACTTTCTGCAATCATAAAGCGGGTGTGCATTCAATTCCAATGTTCTTCTCAAATACTTCCAATAATTTCAGTTGAACCTTCCAGAGAATTTAAGGTCCCTTTAGCTCCAGTAACAAGTCTGGGCTACAGTAAGAGTTGTCATTATTTAGACAAGATATCAAGAGAACCTTATCCTCAACATATCCAAGTAACCTCCAATGCTTCTCTCAACATATGATCCACAGAATTAGAGAAGTAGCTGCCCAAGTCATCAAGCTTGACCTTATAGGCAACTTCTAGACCAATGTGAATGATACTACACCATTAGTCTGTGATCTTCAGACAACCATGATATTACAAATAGGAAAGAAATCTTGCGAATTGATTTATAGTCCGACCTTAAGAAGATGGTAGTTCACTCTTGCTTCCTGAATTAGCAGGTCTCTCCTTAGCTGGAGGCACGTAGATCCGAGCTTTCTTCAGAATTTCAGAAACAATCCAACGCTTATTCTTGCTTAATGGTCTGGATGGATCCAATTTAACCTGGTTCCACAGTTTCTCAAAATAAATCCAATGTTGATAGTGTTACATATTGAAGTACATGAAAGAATATTATCACACTCAATCATAGCTCAGACTTTTCACATATATATACAAGAAGTGATATAAAAAATCATCGCACTGGATACTAACAACTTTAACTATGCTTCATTTTCATGGGAAGTTGATGGAGTAAACTAAAAAGAAACATTTCCCTCGTGCATCTGTCTCCCGCAAACATAAGGAACATCAAGGAAGCCTTCAAAACTGCGCACATGATATATTTCCGATTCACTGCCGTCTGATACTAGTTTGCCTATGATTAATGATTCCATGTAAAATATTAGTTATTGGGCGCGGTGAGGATGAAAACATAGAGAAAATACAAACATTTTTCCTACAGTCCCAAATAAAAATGATTAACTGGGGTAAACAAAAAGGGACACAGGTAACAAAAAAATCATTGACATAATTGCATGCAGCATGTATATTTTCATCTACTGTACTGCCACATCAAAATAAAAACTCCAATTAGACATTAATTTTTCTCATCCTAGACAAACCAAGAATAATTAAACCCTAAAAAATGTCAAAATCACTGTAGAATGCCAAGAGATTATGAATACTAAAATTACTCTATCGCCAATATTGCATTGGTCCTTCTCATCATGAGCCATGAACTTGGAGGTGCGCTTAACATAGCGATTGTAAATCTTGTGATGGAAAAGCCTATCAACTGCCACCACCACTGACTTCTGCATCTTGTTGGACACCACCATTCCCACCACTGACTTCATCCTCTTCTTCTTTTGAATAAAACCCTATCAAATTGAATAACTAATCAAGGTTATTATAAACTTCAAAGAAATATATGGAGAAAAATACAAAAACAAACTACTCCTCAAGTATCAAAAGGTCTCACTGTCTCACTATTTCGAGAAAGTGTTCACTCTTCTTGAGTCCAATAATGGGTCAAGCACTAACTTTCAAGAAAACATGTCCTTCATAATTCTTAAGTGTCTTTGTGGTTAATCGATTTTATTTTGGATGCAAAGTTCTTATGCTTTGCTACACAAAGGGGAAAGTCACTCATTGTGCGTTTAAGGCATAAAAAAACTATTTTAACTCTCTTGGGCAATTTTCCGAACACCTTGAAGGCAAATGAGAAGCCCTTCAACAATTTAATCGCCATAACCTCCTAAAGTCTACATGTACATAAGCATACTCGTACAGATTAAATGAGTTAGAGCACTCACCACTTCACCAGATCACGGAGAAGAACCCTGCAAGTAGAGGTGTAAAATCTAGAGAACGGCAAAGGCCTTTCGTAGTTGACACAGACACGTCGAAAGACGGCGACTGTCCGCAATCCCGCATAAGAATGAGTTCATGAATCCAAAAATGGGCCGAATGGCCCGCCTTCTTTGTTAAAGGGCCAAGTAGATAAGCCCCGACCCGTTAACTTGCTTGTTTAGACTTTAGAGTTTTTTTTTTTTTTCCTTTTTTTAAGGATGGACTTTACAGTTCTAGACACCTTAGAAGTAGCGATGAAAATGGGCCGGGCCGGGCCGGGCTTTGACAGGCCCTAGGCTCGGCCCGTTCCCATTAAATAAGGCCCGAGCTCGGCCCGAGCCTTAAAGGGCTCCAAAAACTCGAGCTCGGGCTCGGCTCGTTAGAAAAGAGCCCGGCCCTAGGCTCGGCCCGTCGAGCCCGGCCCGTTTGTTGACTTGATCATAAATATAAAAAAAAAAACCTGTAAAAATGACTTAAATAAAATCCAACATTAATACAAGTAAAATTATTACAATAGCAGCCAACATTATATAAACTCCGTAAGTAAACTCCAAATAATATACGAGTCAAATACTTCATAAACAATAACAAAATCTGTAATTAAACTCCAACAATTCTTCTTAATTGTAAGCAGCTTGAATTTCTATGTTTTGAAATGAACTCTGTAACTTCCGAAACTCCAACCTAGCAAGTAGCAAAGTATCAATTAACTAAGTGAATTTGGTAATATGGTCCATATCAATCAACCTATGCATTATCACAGGAATCAATTGATAAAGTATAACCTATGATGGAAATTCTATTTGGTAAAAGGAAATCAGTGACACTTTATCTGAGCTTTTTTTTTTCATACGTTTGCTAAGTTACATTCTTTGAACTATGTATCTCTCTTTTGCAGAGTGGCAAGCAATAAAACTAAGCTTCCATGGCTGCACCCTAGTTTGCAAACACCATCATATTAAATTGATGACTTCAGATCAGATAGTGGAAGGCAAGAAAAGGGGAAAATCATTAGTATTTGGGTAAATAAGAAACTAACATTTGAACCATATGATGCAGAGAAGAAAACATCTGAACACATAGATATCAACTTTAATAAGAATCTCCAGGTTTTAATTATCACGTTTTATTACCATAATATGATAATTAGGAAAATCTAGACCACAGGAAGGAGCTATATTGGACAAATTATGCATCATAGAAGTAAATTAGCACAATTATGTCACATATCATCACAACATATAACTAAAGCTTAATCCTGATATCACGCAAAACCTCAGAGGAATAAAACCAGAGCAATACATATGTACATACCATACTCTGTATGAAGAAAGATTTGTAAATACTGAACATAATCTAATAGTATTACACTCACCTAACTTTTATGGAACATTGAGAACAAACTCTTCATCCTTTTCTTCTTTCTGCAAACAAATAAAAATAAAAAAACAATCATCAATCTAAAATGTGAGGTTTTAAAACTTAATATTATAGGAAGTTTAAGTGATATGAAATGAAATAATCACCTTGCGCGATTTCTTCTTTAACCCATGAAGATTTCGTATCCAATCACCTTCGCACATCAAACCTTCAACAGTTTTTGGTGCTAAATTAGCCCGATATGTGTCAATAACTCTACTACCTGCACTGAATGTAGCCTCTGAAGCTACTGTTGTGATGGGAATAGCTAGAACATCTGAAGCTATTTTTGACAAAATACGATACTTTAGGCTATTTACCCTCCACTGTTGGGTCTAAATTAACCTTACTAGCAAGTGTACTAGTCGGCGACTACAGCACAATGATAAGCAAGGGTCGAATCCACAGGGACGGTGTTATGTTTAATCCAAATGTCTATTTGTATGTATATATGGACAATGCAATCAAAAGTAAAATTCAACTCAAGATTGTTTGGTTTGGTAATTAAACTAAAACAAGCAAAGAGCAAAGTGTTTTTGGTATTTTCTTAGAATTAGGATGCAACTAATGCAAATGAGATGATTTAACAAATATGAGATGAACACCAAGGCTTCGGAATCCCCCTTGGGAAATGACTTGGAATGACATAAATTCACACACATATTTGCTAATTCGGGCATAACGAATCCGTACCTAAGTCGGTTTTAGCGCACTTAAGCCAAATCTCCCTAAAATCGATTACTAGCCATCTTATTGGTCTAGGTCGGATATTCCTAAATACATTCTAGCCATCTTATTGGTCTAAACATGCATAGGAATTTATGGAGTTCTATGGAGATTAGGATTCATACAAAATTGTCACCTAATTAAAGGGAGACACATTCATAATCAAGTGTTTCAAGAAGCATAATCTACTTGACATATTATTGTCTAAGCAAATTCTCCAAACAATTTCATCCAAAAACCTAAAGTGTTGGCCAAACACCACAAGCATGAAGAAATTGCAATCAAACATAGAAACACAAGATTTATACCCAAATCAACTCATATATATGTAAATCAAGTCATAAACAAAGTCATCAAACCCAAGGCTTCATCCTAGCCTTGGCACAAGAGATTTAGTTACACATAATGAGAGAAAAACACAAAAGGAGAGATGAGAAAATCATGAATAAACCCAATTAGTTGAGTAGATCCAAGTTGAGCTGAAGAATCTCTCCTCCTAGCTCCAAGAATCGCCTTCCCCCTCTGGTTTCGCTCCCCAAAAAATCAGTTCTAGGTTCAAAAGTGTCCTGCGGCTCGGCAAGTTCGCGAATTAAAACATCCCAAAAAACTGTCTTGTGCGCCTAGGCGCGTTGTATTCACGCCTAGGCGCACCACGCCTAGGCGCACGCCTAGGCGCACGCCTAGGCGCAATCCTAGGCGTGCACAACTTCAAATTCACGCCCCAACTCGCTGGACTGGGCGTGCACAAGTGATACTGGGCGTGCACAAATATTGCGCCTAGGCGTGGAATGCTTCCAAAATCTCCATACGACGTCCGATTTGCACGATTTTAGCGTCTACGGAAAGCTTGAGATGTCTAGTTTCCAATGCCTTTTATTTCGCTTGATTCCGATAACGTGACAAAAAGTTATAAGTATTTGAACACACGAAGATCGGTGGACATTTTCTTCAGTTCAGCCCTTTTTTCATCACTTTTCATCCAAACCGCAATCAACCTATCAAAAAATACAAATCAAAACATAAATACACTCATTATTTATTTAAATGAAGCTTAAGAGGGGGAGATTCCTACCAAAAACAATAGGTATTATCACACCTATCAAACACCCCACACTTAAACCTTACTTGTCCTCAAGTAAAACTAGATTAAGTACATGTACCACTAACATCTTAACTCACTAACGCAGGAATCGCGGTTGCATTTAGCATATGCAACAAGCCTTTAAACCCCTAGGTGTCCCTAGTGGAGGAGTTGTGTCTCCTGAGGGCTTACAAGAACGACACCCACAAACGTTTCAGTCCCAAGATATCAAACACCCCACACTTCATCCGCATGATATACTCATGGAAAATTTTCAGCCTACTCAATTAAATATATTTTTTTTTTTAGATGGCATGCAGTGCTAAGAGGAAATGCATAAAAATGTGGCTTCCAAGAGTTTATACATGCTAAACATAGTCACATTCCAAGAATCCCAAGAACAACCAAACAATGATACCAAGGCACATTTATTTATATACATACTACTCTGTCTAAAGGTTTTCTCTTTTTTTTTTTATCTAGAACCGTGCAATGCTCACTCCATTAAACTTTCTAGTCAACCCATGTAGCGAGTTCTCAACCAATGACTCCCAACCAGTAGGTTTAGGGCATTAGGTGACAAAGCACCCCTCGGATCAATTTCTCGAGTTGACAAGGTTTCGAAGTTAAGCAGGCCTAGTATGTTCATCATGACTGCCTCACCTTTTTACGCGAAACTCAAGTTGGTTAGACAAGAGCCCCGGTTACTCAGCAAAAACACATGAGCGGAACATGATTTTCATCATTTTCAAGCTTTTTTTTTTTTTTTTTTTTTTTTTTTTTTTTTTTTTTTTTTTACTTGTATACAAATAACTAGTGCCAATGATATTACTGAAATGATGTTCTAGCTCATCTAAGAGAAAATCCACATTCAACACATATATCCAACCAAGTCATACCCCACTACATTTCAATGCAAGTGAATCAATTTCGTAAATAATCAAGTAGGCATCAATGATTCCTCAAGCATATAAGGGGACAAGATGGGTTCGCAACTTAAATATGAAACATAAGGGAGTCCATCCACGCACAGATTAACAGAAAATAAGAGGGCATCATCCATAGTACTTGACCTTAATAACAGCAGCATAAAATAAGACTACCCAACCACCCCACTGTTAGAACAAGCTTTGTCCTCAAAGCATAAGAGAGGAATAATCGGGACAAAATAAAATGGATGACAAGCGTAGAACAATACAACCTGCAGGGGAAACTACTGAGTGGGTCCACCAGAGGTCTTGCGGCGAACATAAGTGAGATTTTTGTCGCGCCGCATCTCCTGGAGCATGGATAGGACATCAGTAATCTGCTGACCCTGAGTCTGGAACTGCTGCTGGACATACTCAGCATGAGACTGGAAAGTGTGCTCAAGACGAGTCAGCTGGTCGCTCATCTCCTTGATCCGAGTATCATGATCAGCAGCATCGGCATCACTCGGAGCGGTATCCTCCTCCTCGCCATCCTCGTCCTCCTCCGCAAACTGCTGCACACCCGGAGCATATCGAGCTCTCCCAGCAGGGGCAGAGCGAATACGAGCTATACTAATACGCCAGTTGCTCAAATCATACGCCTCCATGGGAAGAGAGACAGACTGCAGAGTCAGAGGTAGCACCTGGAGATATGTCAGCAAGCGAGTGATGATCCGCGGCAGAAAGAGCCTCTTCACCTTGACTTTGGTGTCCTCCACGCTCCTACGGATAGCCAAAAAGGACTGAATATAATAGTGGCCAAGATCAAACCAAGTACCAGTCCAGATACAATAAAGAATCTCCAAGGCCTCCTCCCTCCTCTCACTCTGGTGCCCAGTTGGCCATAAGTTACCATGCACTAGCCGGTCCACAAGATACATAACCTGCGGAAGAGCAGATTTCCGAACAAATTTTCCCCGCCGACCAGTAAAATGTTGGACCATCCACTCATGATCCTCCAGCTGGGCAGAAGGAATAGGTGGCTGGAAACCACTATCAGGAGGCTGGGAAGTAGGATGTCCAATACTGGCACTAACATCAGCAGCAGAAAAAGTAATCATCCCGGAAGGCAATATAGCTTGGTAGAGGCCAGGCCCTGTTGCTTCCACGGTGCGATAGAATGCACGCACCAGGCTTGGATAGACCGGAACATCAGCAGCAGAAGAAACATCCGGGGTAGCAATGAAAGAACAAAAGTGGCGGAGCCGGCCGAAAGGCTCACTTCTTACCCCAACCTTGTTCAACAGATCAGCAGATAAATATACCTCCGGCACAAGAGTAGCAATGTCAAAGTAATCAATGGCAGCTCCAGAAGTAGACCCCTCTGTTGCAGGAGGTGGCTGAGGTGTTGTGAACCGAGAAGTGCGCTTCTTGCGCATGGATGCCACTAGCTTTTGACGCGGCATAATTACTGCAAAAGCAATGTAAAACAATTAAGAATAGCAGGGATAATCATTAACGCAATACTGCACAGAAAGATGACAAAAGATGGTATGAGATAAGACCAACTCACGCCTAGGCGTGAGTGAACCACGCCTAGGCGAACTCACGCCTAGGCGTGAGTGAACCACGCCTAGGCGAACTCACGCCTAGGCGTGAGTGAACCACGCCTAGGCGAACTCACGCCTAGGCGTGAGTGAACCACGCCTAGGCGAACTCACGCCTAGGCGTGAGGGAACCACGCCTAGGCGTGGTCCCTTCTTCCCCAACACGCACGGGTTGCCATGGCAACCCGAGCTTCAAGCACCAAATCCCACACTTTGTACACAAAAACAGCAGATCAGGCAACCAATATGTCCTACATGACTCAGAATGAGAGAATCAACCAAGATATCCCATACTTTAGCCCTAAACTTCCAAAAATTAGGAGATGCCATTGCCAAACTTTGCAATTCTCTCACTTCAATTCTTGCTTGGAATAGAGCAAGCATAGAGAAACTATTACATACCTGATGCGCTTAGATTGTCGCTTAGGCGAGGATTGGAGAGGTGCGCCTAGGCACGCGGTAGAGAGAAAGCTCGGCGTGGGTATGTGACTGTGTACAGATTGTGTGGTATATAATGAAGAGTTTTTTTTTTTTTTTTTTTAAATAGACACGCCCAGGCGTGGATTGTCCACGCCTAGGCGTGGTGATAAGTTGCGCCTAGGCGTGGATATGCACGCCTAGGCGTGGTCTGGCTGTAACATATTGCCCAGAAATTTCAATTTTCCTGCAGCCAGATTTCAGCACATGCAAACTAACATCCACACAAAATTTTTGCCAATAAAAATAGAATGATAAAGAAGAAAAGGATACACAAAAGGATATACTGCATTGGGTTGCCTCCCAAATAGCGCTAAGTTTAATGTCTTCAGCCAGACGTGGCGGTGCTAAGATCTTCAAAGGGATGGAGGATCTTCCAAGCGTAACTTGTACTTTTCCATATCAAAAGAGGTCTCAAAATAGGGCTTGAGGCGGTGACCATTTACTTGCTGCTCAAAACTTGTGCGAGGGTCCTTGATAAATACAGAGCCATAAGGAAGAACTTTAATCACCTCATACGGACCACTCCACCTTGATCGAAGCTTTCCCGGAAAAAATCGAAGGCGAGCATTATACAGCAAGACTTTTTGACCTGCTTCAAATACCTTCCTTGAGATATGTTTATCATGAAAGAGTTTGGTCTTTTCCTTGTAGATTTTAGCATTCTCATAGGAGTCATTCCGCAGCTCATCAAGCTCATTAAGTTGGAGCTTCCTCATATTGCCAGCTTCCTGGAGATCAAAGTTCAAAACCTTGATTGCCCAGTATGCTCGATGTTGCAGCTCTACCGGTAAATGACAAGGCTTCCCAAAGACTAACCGGTAAGGAGACATGCCAATAGGAGTCTTAAAAGCAGTCCGATAAGCCCAAAGAGCATCATTAAGCTTAATACTCCAGTCCTTTCTACTAGAAGAAACCGTCTTCTCAAGAATATGTTTGATCTCCCGGTTCGATATCTCCACCTGGCCACTCGTTTGCGGGTGGTAAGGTGTAGCAACCTTGTGAGTTACCCCACATTTTTTCATCAACTTCTCAAAGTACTTGTTGCAAAAATGCGATCCACCATCACTAATAATAGCTCTTGGAGTTCCAAACCTTGCAAAGATCATATTTTTCAAGAAATGCAAAACCACACCATGATCATTGGTTTTGCACGGTAGAGCTTCAACCCATTTACTCACATAATCAACCGCCACCAAAATATATAGATTTCCATGGGAATTGGGGAATGGACCCATGAAGTCAATCCCCCACACATCAAATAGCTCAATAGTCAATATGTTGTTCAATGGCATTTGATCTCTTGCTGAAATATTCCCGGTTCGTTGGCATCGATCACACGTCAAACAGAAAGAATGAGCATCTTTGAACAGAGAGGGCCAATAAAATCCACATTGAAGTACCTTGGCAGAAGTTTTCTTCCCCCCAAAATGCCCTCCACACACATGAGAGTGGCAAAAGTGAAGAACACTTTCTTGCTCATTAACCGGAATACATCGTCTGATAATCTGATCAGGACAACATCTGAATAAATAAGGATCATCCCAATAGTAATATTTGATGGAGGATAGAAACTTGTTTTTCTCATGTGTGGTCATACCCGGAGGTAACTTCCGGCTTACCAGATAATTAACGATATCTGCATACCAAGGAACTTCCTCGACCTCAAATAAATGCTCATCTGGAAAGGTCTCATTGAAATCCATATCTCTTTCACCGTTTTCCTTGATAGCGAGCCGAGAGAGATGATCAGCAACTACATTCTCACACCCCTTTTTATCCCGAATCTCCAAATCAAACTCTTGGAGAAGCAGTACCCAACGAATGAGCCGTGGCTTGGAGTCTTTCTTTGACAATAAATACCGCAATGCTGCATGGTCAGAGTAGACAATCACTTTAGAGCATGCTAAATATTGACGAAACTTGTCCAAGGCAAAAACAATAGCCAACAACTCTTTCTCGGTGGTGGTATAATTGACTTGAGCATCATTGAGTGTTTGGCTTGAATAATATATAACATGAGACTTCTTGTCAACTCGTTGACAAAGCACTGCTCCAATGGCAAAGTCAGAAGCATCGCACATAATTTCAAATGGCAAAGAAAAATCTGGAGGCATCATAATTGGAGCGGTAGTAAGTTTCTCTTTCAACAAATCGAATGCCCTCATACAAGCTTCATCGAATAGAAAAACTGCATCTTTGGCCAAAAGGTTGCATAAAGGCCTAGCAATTTTAGAAAAATCTTGAATGAACCTCCTATAGAACCCTGCATGTCCCAGAAAAGAACGAATTCCTTTCACATTAATCGGAGGAGGAAGCTTCGATATAAGCTCTATCTTTGCCGGATCAACTTCAATCCCATTTTTGGAGATAATATGCCCCAACACATTTCCTCGTTGCACCATAAAGTGGCATTTTTCCCAATTTAGCACCAAATTGGTTTCTTCACATCTCCTCAACACAATAGATAGATTTTGAAGGCAATTGTCAAAACTTGACCCAAAGACAGAAAAATCATCCATAAATATCTCAATAAAACGCTCCACCATGTCAGAGAAGATGCTTATCATGCAACGCTGAAATGTTGCAGGAGCATTGCATAAGCCAAAAGGCATCCGACGGTAAGCAAATGTTCCAAATGGACAAGTGAAAGTAGTCTTGTCTTGATCTTCGGGAGCAATGGCAATTTGGTTATAACCAGAATAACCATCCAGGAAGCAATAATACTCATGCCCTGCCAGTCTCTCAAGCATCTGATCAATAAAAGGTAATGGGAAGTGATCTTTTCGGGTAGCTAAATTCAGTTTCCGATAATCAATACAAACTCGCCATCCCGTGACCTTCCGAGTAGGAATAAGCACATTGTTCTCATTAGCTTCGACAGTAATCCCAGATTTCTTCGGCACAAGATGGACTGGACTCACCCATTTGGAATCAGAAATAGGATAAATAACGCCAACATCCAAGAGCTTCAAAATCTCACTCCGGACAACTTCTTTCATGTTTGGATTTAATCTTCTTTGTCCCTCTCTAGTGGCTTTAGTTCCGTCCTCCATCAAAATGCGATGCATGCACACAGAGGGGCTAATGCCACGAATATCCGCAATGGTCCACCCAATTGCACTCTTGTATTCCCTGAGAACACGGAGCAATTTCTCTTCTTCCAAGAGAGAAAGATTAGAAGAAATAATAACAGGAAGAGTTTTAGAGTTACCTAAGAATGCATATCGCAAATGTGCGGGCAAAGGCTTCAACTCTAGCTCTGGCGGACTCACTATAGATGGTACTAGCTTCTCAAGATTTGGAGAGTCCCTCAAATTTTCAAAGGTCGGACGCCACTTGTGTTGATAACTAGGAGAAGCCTCAAACATGTTTACAACTTCTTGAGTATCATTGTCCAGAGTCCTCTCAATATCTCCCACTAGAAAAGCTTCCAAAGCAATGGTTTTATCATTTCTATGCAGCTCCATGTCGACTCTTCTATCCACCACATCCACCCAAAAACAAGTCTTTGAATCATTAGAATGTCTCATGGCCTCAAAGAGCCGAAACTGAATAGTTTTATCAAAGACTGTCATAGTGAGAACTCCCATCTTGACATCAATGATGGTGTTGGTGGTTGCCATAAAACCGCGGCCTAGAATGATTGGTACATCTTTTCCCGGATTAGGTTCACCCTCCATATCAAGCACTAGAAAATCCACCGGAATAACAAACTCTCCCACCTTCACTAGAACATCTTCAACTAGCCCAAAAGGATGCACTAAAGAGCGATCCGCTAATTGGAGAGTGACTGATGTTGGTTTCAACTCACCGATCTTCAATGTAGTGTAAACAGAATAAGGCATGATATTCACACTCGCACCAAGATCCATCAAGGCTTTTTCAATTTCTTTCTCTCCAATAATACAAGGAATGGTAAAGCTACCCGGATCTTTTAATTTGGGTGGGAGCTTCTTTTGTAAAATAGCACTTGTCTCTTCGGAGAGAAATACTTCTTCATGATCACCAATCTTTCTTTTGTTAGTGCACAACTCCTTCAAAAATTTTGCATATGCGGGAATAGACTTAATTGCCTCAATAAGTGGAATATTAATCTCTACTTTCTTCAAAACTTCAAAAATGTCCCGATTATACTTGTGTTTTTTAGCCGGTGCAAGACGAGATGGAAAAGGCACTGTTGGAATAACCTCTTCTTCCGGCTTTTCCTTCTCAACATGAGGTGTGGTGGGAGCACTCGGTACCACCACTGTAGGTTCATCATGACTCTCACCATCAAGCCCTTTATATTCAATCTTGTTGTCCACCTTTTTCCCACTTCGCAAGACAGTAATAGCATTAGCATCTTCATGCTGTTTAGGATTTACCTCAGGTTGACTTGGAAGCTTTCCCGGTTGTCTTTCACTCAAAGCCTGAGCAAGTTGTCCTACTTGCATTTCAAGCTTTGCGATGGACTGAGTATTGCTGGAAACAGTTTGTTGCAACTGAGTCATTGAATTGCTCATCTCTGCTTGGGAATGCTGCATTGTGACTTGTGATTGAGCAAGTTGGGTGATAAGGTCCTCCATAGCAGACTTCTTTGCATCTTGAGAAGGTGGTCCTTGTCGTGGAGCTTGCCAAGGTCTGGGCCCTTGATTGAAATTCTGGGATGAAGCATAGGAGAAATTTGGGTGATTCTTCCATCCTGGGTTATATGTGTGAGAAAATGGATCATTCTGCTGCCTATGAAAAGGTTGAACTGCATTAACTTCAGCTTCAGGAAATGTCCCACTTCTAGAACATACATGAGTAGGATGATCGGTGCCTCCACAAATGCCACAAGGCTCCAAATTTCTGCTCAGCAAAGTTACTACCGCATCCAATTTCCTAGCCACAGACGCCATCTCTGAATTTGAAGCACTAGCCTCATAAACCATATGTCTAGGAGCATCAAGATCACGATTATCCCATTGTGAGGAATTTGCTACCACAGTCTCAATAATTTCATTGGCTTCAGTCGGTTCCTTAGCCATAATATTTCCTCCAGCAGCTGCATCTAACCTATGGCGGCATTCATCAGCCAGATGTTGGTAAAAGTATGATATAATCTGCCATGGCAAGAATTGATGATGTGGGCAACCAATCAATAAAGTTTTATATCGCTCCCAAGCCTTAAAAAGTGGTTCTCCCTTGTTCTGTCTGAAATGGAAAATCTGATCCCGAAGCCTCTGTGTCCTTGATTGAGTATAGAACTTCTGAATAAACTTAGCAGAAAGTTGATCCCAAGAAGTGATAGAATTTGGTGGCAAAGTCTTGAACCAGATCTTAGCACTTTCCTTAAGAGAAAAAGGAAAAAGCTTCAACCGTATGAATTCTTCAGATATGCCTTGAATTTTTTGAGTGCCACAAATTTCCAGAAAATTATCAATGTGATCACTAGCATCTTGATTTTCCGCTCCTGAGAATGATGGGAGCATGTTAATCACATGACATTTAAGCTCATAAGATAGATTTGGCGGAATGGTTGGTAATATGATGCAAGATTGTCTAGTAGAGAATTGTGGCATAGAGTAGTCCATGATTGTGACCGGAGCATTTGCATTGTTGGCATTATTGCCAACTTCCTCACGATTCTCAGCCATGCTCTCCTGTTCAGAATGTTCTCCCAAAATGTTGTCACTAGATGAACTAGAGCTGGATATAGGAGGAGAGATAGAACGAGTGGAAGATTTCTCCTCAAGAAAATCCTTGTCTTTCTTGTTCCTTCGTGCACGTTCCAAGTCTAGATCGACAGGAAGAATTTCTGTATCTTGAGAACGCCTTCCTTGCATGAACTACAAACAAGAAAGAAAAGTATAAGGATCACTAATTATCAAGTAAGAAAGAGCTAAACTAAGTATGTAAGTATCTATGTATATAAACAAGAATGGATCAAATATAAGCAACCGTCCCCGGCAACGGCGCCATAAACTTGTTGGGTCTAAATTAACCTTACTAGCAAGTGTACTAGTCGGCGACTACAGCACAATGATAAGCAAGGGTCGAATCCACAGGGACGGTGTTATGTTTAATCCAAATGTCTATTTGTATGTATATATGGACAATGCAATCAAAAGTAAAATTCAACTCAAGATTGTTTGGTTTGGTAATTAAACTAAAACAAGCAAAGAGCAAAGTGTTTTTGGTATTTTCTTAGAATTAGGATGCAACTAATGCAAATGAGATGATTTAACAAATATGAGATGAACACCAAGGCTTCGGAATCCCCCTTGGGAAATGACTTGGAATGACATAAATTCACACACATATTTGCTAATTCGGGCATAACGAATCCGTACCTAAGTCGGTTTTAGCGCACTTAAGCCAAATCTCCCTAAAATCGATTACTAGCCATCTTATTGATCTAGGTCGGATATTCCTAAATACATTCTAGCCATCTTATTGGTCTAAACATGCATAGGAATTTATGGAGTTCTATGGAGATTAGGATTCATACAAAATTGTCACCTAATTAAAGGGAGACACATTCATAATCAAGTGTTTCAAGAAGCATAATCTACTTGACATATTATTGTCTAAGCAAATTCTCCAAACAATTTCATCCAAAAACCTAAAGTGTTGGCCAAACACCACAAGCATGAAGAAATTGCAATCAAACATAGAAACACAAGATTTATACCCAAATCAACTCATATATATGTAAATCAAGTCATAAACAAAGTCATCAAACCCAAGGCTTCATCCTAGCCTTGGCACAAGAGATTTAGTTACACATAATGAGAGAAAAACACAAAAGGAGAGATGAGAAAATCATGAATAAACCCAATTAGTTGAGTAGATCCAAGTTGAGCTGAAGAATCTCTCCTCCTAGCTCCAAGAATCGCCTTCCCCCTCTGGTTTCGCTCCCCAAAAAATCAGTTCTAGGTTCAAAAGTGTCCTGCGGCTCGGCAAGTTCGCGAATTAAAACATCCCAAAAAACTGTCTTGTGCGCCTAGGCGCGTTGTATTCACGCCTAGGCGCACCACGCCTAGGCGCACGCCTAGGCGCACGCCTAGGCGCAATCCTAGGCGTGCACAACTTCAAATTCACGCCCCAACTCGCTGGACTGGGCGTGCACAAGTGATACTGGGCGTGCACAAATATTGCGCCTAGGCGTGGAATGCTTCCAAAATCTCCATACGACGTCCGATTTGCACGATTTTAGCGTCTACGGAAAGCTTGAGATGTCTAGTTTCCAATGCCTTTTATTTCGCTTGATTCCGATAACGTGACAAAAAGTTATAAGTATTTGAACACACGAAGGTCGGTGGACATTTTCTTCAGTTCAGCCCTTTTTTCATCACTTTTCATCCAAACCGCAATCAACCTATCAAAAAATACAAATCAAAACATAAATACACTCATTATTTATTTAAATGAAGCTTAAGAGGGGGAGATTCCTACCAAAAACAATAGGTATTATCACACCTATCATCCACCAACCTAAAGCATTCCATTTTCCTCTTTCTTCTTGAGAACATCTATAAACAACTTCTCCTAGGTAAACATCCAAATCAGATTTTGTAGGGGGAGCATTTTCAGTCATGTCTACAAACTCATCAAATTTAGACCATCCAGAATTAATATCAACTGTAGAGCTAGAACCAACATCATCTCCTTGGGATTTAGATGATCTCTGACTACTACCTTCCTCGTTGGTTGAGGCAAAATTAGCTGCATACTGCTCATACATTTCATATAAAGCTCCACGGACCTTCTCAATATTGTATATCACTTCGGACTTTTCATAAATCAATGGAAAACAAAATTCAATCAACTTCATTTTACACCGTGGATCTAAGACAGCAGCAATCGAAATCAATAAATTACACTCACCCCAATACTTTTCAAACTTCGCATTCATTTTCCCAACCATAGCTTTGATGTATATGTTGTTATCCATTGCTCTCTTTTGTAAAATTTCTTTCACTCGATACATCTCAGAAAGAAATAAATTAGAAGTTGGGTAGTCACTTCCCGATATGAGATTAGTGATTGTGTTGAACACAGATAAGATTTGACACACATTCTCTACTCTCTCCCATTCTTCCTCTATTGGTAAATTATGATAAAGAGGTTCCCTCTCTTTAAAAATAAAAAATGCATCCTTAAACTTCAAAGCAAGTGACAACATCTCAAAAGTAGAGTTCCAACGTGTTGGAACATCCAAAATCAGCTTCCTAGCAAGTAGTTGCAATTGCTTAACTATTTCAGTGAACTTCAAAAATCGTGCTTCAGAATTTTTCAAAAATTTGACATTTTCCCTCACATTGTAAATCACATCATCAATGGCAGCAATTCCATCTTGAACTAAAAGATTGAGAATGTGTGCACAACAACGAACATGAAAAAATTTTCCATCAAGTATCAATTTCTTATTTCTTAGAAATGTGTTCTTCAAAGTTCTAATTGCCACATCATTATAAGAAGCATTATCAACAGACAAAGAATAAACTTTATTTTCAATTCCCCACTCAGTCATGCATTTGAAGAGAGCATAAGCAATATCAACACCACCTCGTGGAGGTGGTATATTCACAAAGTTAAGTACTCTTTTCTGTAATTTCCAATTAGCATCAACAAAGTGTCCAGTAACAACCATGTATTCTATTTGTTGACAAGACCTCCACATGTCAGTTGTCAAACTAATTTTGCTAACATTTTTTAGTAATGACTTCAACTTCTTTTTTTCTTTATCATACTCTTCCATGCAATCACTTTGCGCAGTGATACGAGTATATGGTATATACTCATGAGAACTATTCTTCATGATAAGATTAAATCCCTCTTGCTCCACTATAGAGATTGGATGTTCATGCATGAGAATAAAATGTGCAATACTATCTCTGACCTTCTTATAATCATATGTAAAAGCAGAATGAGGAGATGTCTTACTAGTGATTTTACCCGAGCGGAAACCCGATATCTTTTGAGACTTTTGATTTGTCATCCTTCTTGCACATCCCTTTAAGTGTCTCCTGAAATGAGATGTCGTGCCACCACTGATTTGAAGTTGTGCCTTGCAATGTTTGCATTGCATTTTGTTTGTTCCTGTTACTTCATCGAACTCATCCCAAACCGCGGATCTCCTTCTCTTTCTTTTCTTATCAATCTCTAGACTTTCATCATTTTCGTTATCTCCTCCCCCATCTCCCTCTTCAACTCCCTCCTCATCTTCATTTTCCACTTCGTCTTCCTCATGCTCTTGTTGTTCTTGCTCTTGCTCCAAATCCATAGTAACACCCACAGGCTGTTCTTCTGTGGTAATCACACCATCAACTTCCATCCTGAAATGGAAGAGTATCAAAAAATAGCTAGGCAAATGACCAAGGAAGAGTTATACAAAAGAAAATAACTAACAGTCTAACATAAACAAATAGTTACAACTTTTTTTAGTCATTCATTTAAGTACTATGAGGATGCAAAAGAAAATTATAACTAACATGAGCAATATTGTCATCACAATCTGAAAGATTAAAATAATATAGAAACATAGAATCACAACTAAAACAGGTATAAAAAGATCATAATGTTGTTTCTGTACAGAAGCAAAAAAAGGACTCCAATAATCAAAACTCAAAATTCATGCATTCAAGCAAAGATATCTTACAATTAAACCAGCCTAAAACAAAATTAAACCACCCCCAATAAGCCATCAAGAGAAGAGATCACAACACACAAAAAGAATGATTAAGCAAAAAGAATGATTAAGCAAAATTAATCAATAGCAATTTCTGGAAATCCTCTTAGTCTATTGATTTCTTGATTTTCCTTTCTTCTTTTTACACGTCTGAGAAAATGGAAGACATTTGGCGATGAGGGGGAGGATAAGATTGTAGAGAACTGTGTAGACTTCCTTTTTGACCACAAAGAAGTGTCTCTCTCTCAGTTGTTTTGTTCACCAAATGAGCTGATTGTTGTGGTGGTTTAACTGTTAAGACATTGTATGTATATAAGGTTTTTCTTTCTTTGTTTTTTCTGAGGTATTGTATACAGATTATGGTTGAAACCAGAGAGTTTGTAGGATTTGTTGGGTCCCCAGAATGTTTGGTGGCCATGACTACTGAGACCAATGAATGGGAGAATGCTTGCTTGAACAGTTGAACATCACTATCACTTGCAGCTTTGAACATATAAAAACTGCCATTAACAGCATAAGTTGATCTCCAGTCATGATTTCAAGATTAACAGCATAAATTGACCTCCATTCATCACATTTCAAGATTCACGGCACCATTTATGGGAGCTTCTTATGCTCTGTAATGTTTCTTGATTCTTTCTGTTAAATTACCAGTTGTTCAAAGGAACTCATAACTCAAGTGTACAACACTAGAAAAATAGTCGAACCAGATGCTAAATAGGCTTTTTACACAGCACCACTTATGCAGCAAAACTTGAAAAGAAATGGGAATTACTGTACATCAATCTGACAGGCAGACAAACCATCCAGTGCTTTCATACTAATGTTATATGAAGTTCTATGTAATTTTTTTGTAGAATTATCTATAAACTATCTCTCTTGCTACTACTTGATAGCTTTAATCGCTTAAGTATGTAAGCTGAAAGAGGCTTGGGGTGATGACTACAATAACATTAAGGGATAATTTTAAGCCATGGGCTAATATTATTTCCAATCATTCTTAAACGTATATAAGCAGAAACCAATGATATCACATATATAAAATCTATAACTACAATTATTTCAGGCAAGAAAACTAGAACATGTCCTTTTCCACATAGAAAAGTAGCAAACAGTATTATCACTCCAATATAAAAGCATTTCAAGCATTATAAAAAGTAGTAATCAAAATAATCACCCTTCCTTTGTTTACTTTAGGGTCCTAATCAAGGGCTTATAAAGTGAACACTCTTCGCCAGTAGCCACCATCCCTAAGTCCTAGAGCTGCTTGGAAATCAAAATTCCACCTTCGTTTCCTACTCTCGGATTCTAGGAATTTTTGTTCAACACAAAAGTACCAAAATTAAAAAACGGATTTAAGATCGAGAGAAAAAAATACCTGATAAAAGGCCGAGAAATGAGAGCTCAAAACTACAGATAGATGTAGATGATGATCATGCTAGTTCTTCTGGTATGGTCGTTTCTCTCCCCATTGGAGAAGACTCACAAAAGCAACGTTTCAGGAAGAAAATCGAGACTCAAGAAGACGTTTTAGGGTTCCTTTGCTCTCTCGGCTCTCGTTCTCTCTGCTACAATTTTTCCGTATAGGAGCAAGGTAAAGAGACTATGGATTTAGGGAATTAGGGCTTCTTGAATGGGCTTAAAAAATGAGGAGTCTATTTGGGCTGAATATAGGATATATAAATATACATATGTGTATATACATACAGGCCCGAGGGCCTACGGGCCGGACTTCTCCAAGCTCGGGCTTGGCCCTAAATATCAAATGAGCTTCCCATTAGGCCCGAGCTCGGCCCCTTTGTCTTACGGGCCGAGCTCGAGCCGAGCCTAAATAGGGCCGCCCGTGAGCCGAGAGATTTCGTACAAATATGAGTTGTTAGTTTAGGCTCGGTAGAAATTTCGTACAAATATGATGTCAAAAGCCTAAATTTTATTCAAAATTGCTTCTCTACTTCTTTACATGTTTACAACCAATAAAAATTAAAAATAGGAAAAGAATAATAAGAGAATTTGCATCGAGCTTATTCGTAATTAATGTATGATAATCATAAGGGTGTTTCTGTTAGAGATATGTGCCATATATGCTCAAAACGCACAGTTTAGGTTGCTTTTATATTGTTAAATGGAACGACTTCGTTTTGTTCCTTTATTATTACCGTTGATGTATCTTTATATTATTTTCTTGAACTAAGATGACCGTTGGTCATCTCTCTTGTTTATGTACTCTGGTTTGCTTCTTTCTTGGTAAGAAGCTTTAATGAATTCATCTTAATTCCTCTCTCTCTCTCTCCAACTCTACTTCTTCCTTCTAATCTCTTTTCTATCAAACTGCTTCTTCATTATATTACATGGTATCAGAGCGAATCATGGCTCAAAATACTAATGGGGTTTTGGGTAATCCAAATCCAACTTCTTCTTCCATTCTTGGGAATTTTCAAAATGCACATCAGCCCATCGTGCAAACTTCAAATCCTTTCAGAAACCCTTATCATTTGACGAACTCAGATTTCTCATTATCCACCTTGATCTCACTAACCTTGATGGGGGGTGATTTTCATCTATGGCAGAATCAACTTGAGACAGCTCTCAAGGCACGGAACAAAATGGGATTTGTTAATGGAGTGTTGAAGGCACCAGAGGAGAGTGATCCAGCTTACCAGGACTGGGAGCAATGTGATAGTCTTGTTAAGACTTGGATCACGAACTATTTGTCTCCTGAAATTCTTGCTAGTGTCTCAGCTTCTATGACAGCTCATGATCTTTGGATGGATCTCAAGAATCGTTACTCTGCAACAAATCCCACAAGAGATTTTGAACTGGTTCGAGCTATCTCTACGATCAAACAAGGGAATTCCTCTGTCACGGAATATTATTCGAGAATCAAGGCATTGTGGGATGAACTTTATCAAAACAAAGTGGTTCCATCCTGCAAGTGTGGAAAATGTCAATGTGGTGTCAGTAAGATGACACTAGAAGAGCATAACAAACATAAATTGATGCAGTTTCTTATAGGTTTAGATGACCGCTTCGAGCATGTCACCAACCAAATATTGATGATGGATCCTTTGCCAGAGGTTAGCAAAGCATTTGCATAGATAAGTCAACTTGAGAATAGATCCATAGTTCATCAAGATGGTAAGAAACAACCTACAGTACAGAAGGATGTTGCTCTACAGGAGACCTTGACGTTGTCAGTTCAAGCATCTAACAACTTCAGCAAGCCTTCGTACAACAATACAAAGGATTAAAAGCCTGGGAAAAGATCTCAGACTGAAAGAGAAAAGTTGTTTTGCAAATATTGTAAGAAAATGAATCATAACGTTGATAAATGTTTCAAGCTGGTGGGGTATCCTCCAGATTATGAATTTCAAAACAAAAGGAGCAAGCAGGGAAATACCAGTTTTACAGAAAAGAGGAATATCAATCAAGTGGAGTCTGCTATCCAAAATAACTCAGGAGGCAACATGCAATTCACTGGAGATCAGTACCAGCATATCATTGATCTTTTGAAAGCAAACATGGCAGGAAATTCCTCCAACAATCATATTGCTGTTGTTTCTGCAGTAGGAGGTAACATGTCTTTAGAGCATAGTTGGATTATTGATACTGGAGCTTCTGACCATGTTATTTGCATACATGATTATTTCCATACATATAGAAAACTACATAATTCGTATGTCACTCTTCCAAATGGTAGAAAACATGAAATTGACTTCATTGGAGATGTTAGATTAGGCAATGGCATAATTTTGACAAGAGTGTTACATGTTAAGGATTTCAATTTCAATTTGATATCCGCTAGCAAGTTGGTGAAGAAGAAGCCTTATGCTCTAATCTTTGATGAAAAATTATGTCAATTATAGGATACAAACACATTGAGGAAGAGTGGGATAGAAATAATGCATAATGAACTCTACTATTTGCATGAAGAATTAAAACCACAAAAGAAAGCTTTTGCAAGGATCTGCCCAATTCAGAAGGATCAACCGTGGCACAAAAGATTAGGCCATCCTTCTGCTAGGATCACATAAATGTTAAGAAATGATTGTGCTGATAAATGTAATAGCTGTTCAATTTGTATTATGGCAAAGAAGAAGAGAAATTCTTTCTCCCTTAGCCAAACTAAGAGTTTGAAACCTTTTGATTTGATTCACATTGACATTTGGGGTCTAATGGAATTCTATCAGTTGATGGATTCAAATATTTTATGACAATAGTAGATAATTTTACAAGAATTGCTTGGGTTGTTTTGATGAAAGCAAAGTCTGAAGTAAGGAACCATATTGAACATTTTAATAATTATGTTCAGAATCAATTCCAAAGTAAGATTAAGACCATAAGGTCTAATAATGGTTTAGAATTTAACATGGTTGACTATTTTAATAAGGAAGAAATCATTCATCAAAAGACTTGTCCATACACCCCACAACAAAATGGAGTCGTGGAAAGAAAGCATCAACACATCTTGAATGTAAGTAGGGCTCTTATGTTGCAATCTGGAATTCCAGAAAAATATTGGAGCTATTGTGTTCTTACTGCTGTATATTTGATTAACAGATTGCCCTCTAGAATCCTAGATAAGAAATGTCCATATAGTATTCTATATGATAGGGAACCAGCATATGAAGTTTTAAGAGTGTTTGGATATCTTTGTTATACAAAGATATTAAAGCACCAGGAATCAAAGTTTGACAGTGGAGCTCAAAGGTGCATATTTTTAGGATATCCTACTAATATCAAAGGATATAAACTTCTTAACTTAGATACTTATGATGTTTTTGTTTCTAGAGATGTGATTTTTCATGAAAATGAATATCCTTTTAAGAATAAATGTTGAAGATCAACAGATTGAAGAAAATAAGAATCAAGCTTAAGCTATTAGACATATTGAAAATGATAATCATGACAATCTGAATGATCATAATGACTTGTAGGACAATAATAAAAGGAGAAAGAAGACAACTGCATATTTAAATGATTATGAATGTAATAGTGCTCAAGTCATTGCATCTGCATCTCATCAAAATTTACAAACTGTTAATACCATTCCTTATAAGCATTTTATGGCTACAACTAGTTCTCATAGAGAACCCAGGAATTACATAGAAGCATCTAAATCCATTCACTGGAATGAGGCTATGAACAATGAATTATCAGCTTTAAATGAAAACAACACTTGGAGTTTAGTCACTTTACCAAAGGGTAGGAAAGCTATAGGTTCAAAGTGGGTGTATAAAATTAAATATAATTCTGATGGTTCTATTGAGAGATATAAAGCAAGACTTGTTGCTCAAGGTTTTAGTCAAACCTTAGGCTTTGATTATCAACAAACATTTGCTCCAGTTGTCAAGATGGTAACTTTGAGGATATTCCTAGCCTTAGCTTCTACTAACAGATGGTTTGTGCATCATCTTGATGTGCACAATGCCTTCTTGAATGGTGATCTCATTGAGGATGTCTATATGAAAATGCCACCAGGATATAGTAACCATAATCCTAATCTGGTTTGTAAATTGAACAAATCACTATATGGTCTTAAACAAGCTTCAAGCAATGGAACATAAAGTGTAAGGAAGCCTTGATTAAATTTGGATTCTTGCAATCCAAGTGTGATTATTCATTGTTCATCTATACTAAAACTGGTTCTAAGGTTCTGTTACTACTTTATGTTGATGATATGTGTATTGGCAGTAACAATCTCAACTTGATAGAAGAGGTAAAATCTTATATAGGAAGATGCTTTAAGGTTAAGGACTTAGGAGATTTAAAATACTTCCTAGGACTGGAAATAAACAGAACAAACACTGGCATGACCCTGTGTCAAAAGAAATATATATTAGATTTGTTGTTTGATTCTAACTCCCAGGACTGCAGCTCTATGAATTCACCAATGGATACAAACACCAAAATCTCTACTGATCAAGGAACTCCTCTGGATGATCCAATGGTGTATGGAAGACTTGTTGGAAGATTGATGTACATGAGTTTAACGAGACTAGATATATGCTACACTGTACATACTCTGAGTCGTTTCATGAAGTCTCCAACTGATCAACATCTCAAAGCTGCACACAGGATCCTTAGATACTTGAAGAGCACCTTAAATCAAGCTCTATTCTATCCTTCTATCAACACTTCTCAACTAAAGGCCTATTGTGATGCTGATTGGGCTGCTTGTCCTAACTCAAGAAGATCAACTACAGGTTACACCATTCTTCTGGGAGACTCATTAGTGGCATGGAAATCCAAGAAACAGCAAACTGTGTCTCCAAATCTTTAGCTGAAGTTGAATATTGATCTCTTGCTTCTGTCACAAGTGAGCTTGTCTGGATGAATGCCTTATTACATGAAATGAAGAATGACATGATCAAGCCTGTCCCTTTATTTTGTGACAGCAATGCTGCGATTCATATAGCCACCGCGATTCATATAGCCACCAACCCAGTTTTCTGTGAAAGAACAAAACACATAGAAATTGATTGCACTTTGTTAGAGAGATTGGAGAAAAGATTGATTCATCTCCAACACATTCAGACCATCCATCAACCAGTTGATTTGCTCACTAAACCTATGTCAGTAGCCCAGCTGCAATATCTTCTGTCCAAGCTCAACATTGTAACAGACCATGTTGAGCTTGCAAGGGGGTGTTAGAGATATGTGCCATATATGCTCAAAACGCACAGTTTAGGTTGCTTTTATATTGTTAAATGGAACGACTTTGTTTTGTTCCTTCATTATTACCATTGATGTATTTTTATATTATTTTCTTGAACTAAAATGACCGTTGGTTTTCTCTCTTGTTTATGTACTCTGGTTTGCTTCTTTCTTGGTAAGAAGCTTTAATGAATTCATCTCAATTCCTCTCTATCTCTATCTCCAACTCTACTTCTTCCTTCTAATCTCTTTTCTATTAGATTACTTCTTCATTATATTACAGTTTCTATTTACAGACATCTATATTGCTAAGTTAAGACCTCTAGAATATAGGCTTTTCAAATTTCTTGATTCCAATTGATTTTATTCTTTCAATGTGGCACTTGACAGTTTTTTGTCAAATCAATTAGTGAACCGTGACTTTTTTAAATTTTACAATGATTTTTTTTAATTAATTTTAATGAATATATATGCATTAATACTTTTGATATTTTTATTATTAAAGCATTAAAAAAACAAAAACACAAAACAAAAAAAAAAACAATAGTGATTTGAGTCCAAAACAAGAGTGACATGATTCAAAAAAAAAACAAGAGTGACGTGAATCATCAAGATTTTTTTTTGCATATTCAATTATTTTGGTACACTACAACATTGCTTTGATCTTAATTAGCAGTGTAAAGTGCATTACGTTCTTACCTTCGTGCTCTTTCCCACCACAACTTTCACAAAAACAAGGTGTGATATGTATTGGATTTGTTAATCAAAATCACTTTGTGGAGGTGTCTTTGGTCTCAAATCCACCAATGTCACCCATTATGATGCAATACAACAAATACAGATATGAATGTACAGCACAATAGGCCATAAGTTATGAACAGAACGTTGAATTTTATAACCGAATATGTACAATATCAAATGTATCTCAATGTGCTATAAATTTGGATTCAGATTAATAAAATTGTACAAATTATTACCCTTTAATTTTGATCACGAGAACTAATTTAAAATAATTAATTACAAATTATTCGATTTATTAATGAAAATAACTAAAGTATTAACGAAATTAGAATATTAATTTTAATGAAAATTATTATAAACTTTAACACATAGAAGTTTGTAATTGATTTGATAAATACAGATATGAATGTGCAGCACAATGGGCCATAAGTTATGAACAGAACGTTGAATTTTATAATCGAATATGTACAATATCAAATGTATCTTAATGTGCTATAAATTTGGATTCAGATTAATAAAATTGTACAAATTATTACCCTTTAATTTTGATCACGAGAACTAATTTAAAATAATTAATTACAAATTATTTGATTTATTAATGAAAATAACTAAAGTATTAACGAAATTAGAATATTAATTTAAATTAATTTTAAATAAAATTATTATAAACTAAAAGTTAGTAATTGATTTGACAAAAAGATGTCAAATGTCACATTGAAAGAATAAAATCAATTGCAATAAAGAAATTTGAAAAGTCTGCATGTTATAGGTCTTAACTTAGTAATATAGGTGCTGTAAATAGATGCACCCTAATCGTAATCAGTAGCAGACCTAGGAATTTATATTGAAATTTTTTTGGGCTCTTTATGTATTGAATTTATAAATATAGACCGTAAATACAAAAACATATTAATAATAGTTCAAAGAAATAAATAAATAAATTGTAATTTATTACAATTACAATAGGATTGTCGCGTTGCGCATTGCGTGTCGCCTTGTCACTTGTCGGGCTGACTAAGAGAGGTGAAAGGGTTCTATTGGAATAATGAGAGATTGAGGGGTTTGGATAGTTGGGTTTGATAGGGTAAATTGCACATAATAGAATTGGATTAGGGCTTAGGAGGTTGAGTCAAAGTTACTTAGTGGCCTGGGTGGGTTTTAGTGGACTGGGGGCCTTATTTTTTTTGTTGGGGCCTATGCATCAATTTATCAAGAACATATGCTATACTTAGTGCAAATTTTTGTGGGTCATTAGGGGCACATCCACCTCTATTGATAATACTAAAATATCCCTCCAATGAGATACTGACACGTGTCGCCATACAAGATGAAGGAGAGAAGATCGGGACCCAGGTGTCACCTCAGTCTGTACCTGGTATTACCTTACAAGCATGAGATGACCCTGGGAGCACAGGTGACCAAAACACCTCGGGTTAAGGAGCACACATCACCGATCAAGAAGAATATCTACAAGGATAATCACAACAAATTTTCAGGGAATTCACCCTTAGAAATCTCGACCGCAATTAGGAGGGATTCATATTTCGAAAGGAAAATACTTGAGACCCCCCCAAAATGTGACCTTCAAAAGATCCTCAATTAATGTGGAGTGTTGAATGTTAAGTGAACCCCACATCTGTGTTTATAATCTATGAGTATTTTAATATTACATAGATTTGGGGTCATATTTTTAGGGATGTAGCATTGTTCATTTCGAAATTCATATAAAAAGATATCTCCACTCAGGTAAATATCTCTCACTTTCACTATTTGACTACAACTAAAGAGAGAGTTATAAGTACCGAGCTATCTCACTAGTCTCCTTTCCCACTGATCGAACTTGGGTGTCAGAGTGTCTCCTAAGGTACATCTCGACGAGCCCAAAGCTTACGTTTTCTGATTGTGCAGAGACAAAATAACAATCTCATTATCTCTAGGCGAGAAGTTGGTCCGATTCTGCGTTTTGATTCAGAATATTATGTGCCATCTCCTCTGTCAGTCTGTCTATACCATTATTCTGGTCATTTTCGAAACACAATAATGATTGTAGGAGGGAAGGGAGAAAACGATGAAATGGACAGGACACACAGCTTTCCTTGAGTAACGAACAAAGTACAAAAACATTATGGTAGAATTGATGCAGTAAAGGCAAAAAAACCTAATTGTAGAATTGAAGCAATCAAAGCAAAAATCTCTGCCGTTCGCAGGTTTGCATTGTTTGTAATGCTAATCATGGACTCCTTGGATTTTGTCTATATCGAGTATAAACCTAAATGAAACCACAAAAGATTTCCTCGGAAGACAAATTTCGATTACTCATAGGCTCAGAGCAGCAATCATTCCCTCAAAAAAAAAAAGAAAAAAAAAAAAGAGAGAGCAGCAATTGTTTTTTGGCATAACCAACTATAGCAATTATTTGATTGGTACAGCGAAAGTAACCAACCACGAAGACCCTTTGGCAAGCCATGAAAACCTAATATAAGGGATACATTTCTTAAAATATTGACTTCACAACACCGGACAAGATTCTCTGTCCAACCCAGCAGGAAATCAATTTATGAGAAAGCTGTGATGAACTTCTGAATCCTCGTCTGTGCTCGTTCTTTTTCCTCCGGGCCATCAAGGTCACCAATGTTGTCATGATATTCCTGTGATTCATAAATGAGGCAATTGTAATTATAGAACAACATCAATATGTACTACGAGAGTGTAAAAACTGCTAGGGATTCAAGCAGGCACACAATCCAGGGATTCTGAGACGGTAATGTGAAGAGGAAAAGATTTTTTTTTATACAGCAGAAATGTGAATGTGGTAGCAGAGCATACCTGAAGTATATCCTTAACATCCTCCTTCGAAAGTTTTTGCTGCTTGAGTAAAAGTTCAATTCTTGCTCTCATTTGAGGGTGCCTAAACAAAACAAAGGAAACAATAAAACAACCATGACTAAGGAATGGTAACGCTTAGAAAATGAACTTCCTATGGATGCATAATCATGCGTGAAAATCAGTTAATAACTTACTCAGAGCACCAAATATGACCGAGAATAACCGCTATCAACTGCAGGTTCACAGAAGAAGAATCAAAACCAACAGAATCTATGAAAATCACAGCATGTAGGAAAACCAAAACTTTCTTATCATAGTAACCACACAAAATTTATCTAACAGACGGAAAGAAATTTGCTAAATATTTACATTATGCGTGTTCAGCACTTCAGCTTAAACTTCATAATGGCTTCACAACAAAAAAGACATGCAGAAAAAGCTTTCAATTAAAAAAATTTAACTAGCCCCACAATGTCCTCAGGCTACCGTCCAACCACTTGAAGTCTGTCAAGCGATTGTAGCCTCGTCTCAAACCAGTTCCTCAAATATTTCCTAGCATACAACACTTGACGGTCCTTCTAGCCATACTCTAGTAAGAAATGGTGAGAGATTCCTATAACCAAGTTCTTAATAAATATCAAATTCAGAAAGTTAGTTCTGTTTGAGGGAAGCATGGCACAATCTAATATGATTCCACCAGCTACGCATTTTCCTTTTTAATTCTGAGTCCCAAAAAAACCTACCCACAACAATATCCACAGCAAACATACTTTAATTAACCTCAGGAAAAAAAAACATACTTCAATTAAAGATGGAACTAAAAGAAAAAATGCATGCCCCAAGCCACGTGAAAATGCAAATCAGCTACAAAAACATTAGTTGTGACAGTCGAGTTTGATAGCTGTAGCAAAAATGAAAGGGAAGAAAAAACCAGCAGACACACCTTTAGGAGTAAGAACCCGACAGAATCAACTTTGAAGCTAAGCTTTTGCACTACCACATTGGTTTCTAAATGATTGTCATGTTCCTTACAATTATTCCATCAATTATACTTTTAAGACTAAAATTTTAGGGGTGGTCTGCCACTTTTTATGCGTTGTACAAAACAAGAAATGGCACAATAGAACAAATAACTGCAAATATTATGTCTACTCTATACTTGATTTAAAGTGCAGAATAACATGATTATTGCTAACCTGAAGAGTGTAAAGCCCAGATTCAAGCCTACGATTGTATCTTTCCTCTTCATCCATCTGCAAATGCATGATAAATTGCAATCAAAGTTCCCTTGAAAAGCAATATGGCCAAAGAAATCATGTAAGAAAAATCAATCACCTCTAGATCATCAAGTTCAATCTCATTTAGTCGTTGGGTTTCGGCTTTTACTCTATCAGAATATCTGAATGACAAGTACCATCCACAAAATACAAAATAAGTGGATATAAACCTCAAAAAGAAAATTGCATTATTATGCTGCTAAACAGAAAAGGAAGCTTAGATGAGGGAACTTTACCTAGTATATAGTTCCATAAGCCGGTCTATCTTTTCACACTCATTTTCAACAAACTTACTAAACAGCCTTTCCCTTCTTGAACCTCTCAATATTCCACCTGGGAATAAAATATCAGGCAAGGTCAATTGTGGCCTGTGATCATAAAGTAAGCAAAGAAAAACATAGCCACATCCATATTATACACAGAAATACATTGCCCTATATGTTTGCTATATGCGTAATGCCATTTAAAGTGGAGATATCAGCATATCACCGTTTACACCTACCTCTCACAGTATACAGATCATATAAGCTAACATCTAGGTCCTACAAGCACCGCAAAAATGTGAGGTAGATTGTTACAAGAACCAGCTCTCCCAGTCCTTGACAATGCAATTGGCAAAGCCAAACAAACTTTTACACATTTGGACGCAGTTTGGATACTTACTCCACAAGCCGAGAAAATTTAAGATCAAACTCAAGTAGAATCCCATGTAATGAGTATTAGCCTATTAGGACCTATTTCCAAATTATTATAACTACAAGCAAACATTGTATGCAAACTCAATTACCAAAATGTGAATGTTGAAGTGCAAATGTAGAAGTAACTACCAGCTGAAGGTCAAACAAAGCGGTCAAAAGTGACTTTTCTGGTACTCATTGCATGCATTGAGTTACTTCCAATGGGGCCAATCTTTTATTCAATTTGCACTTCATAAAGGAAAAGGAAGTGAGGGTGGCATTTTTAAAGGACAACTGCCTGCCGTTCCCCATGACTCTACGAGCTACTATGAAGGATTTTGTTTATTATGTGAAAGATAGGTAACATTCTCAAAAAAGATGTATGTAAAAGATATATGTGATAAGTTCCAAACTTCCAATATAGACACCCTCACGCAAAGAAATTTAGAAGTATCTCACATGTCTGCTTACCAATCAAAAAAGATGTATGTAAAAGACATATGTGATAAGTTCCAATATAGACACCCTCACTCAAAGAAATTTAGAAGTGTCTCACATGTCTGCTTACCAAATAATGATGATATCAAGGACACAACATGCTCTTCCAACTCCTCTTGGTACCTCTCTTTCTTGTTCTTCTTGCTAATAGGAATCTGAACAAAGAAAGGAAACCCATCTTAGAACAAATTGTTTAAAAAAGGAACTGGGAACAAAAAAAAAAGGCAAAACAAAAGCGCGAAAGGTAATTCAAGCAAAATTGTTATATTTAAATTAGAAAATTCTTTTTCTACAAGGAAAAAATCATCATAAGCAAAACGTATGCACCAGTGAAGAGCAAAGCACGTGGAAAACTGGACATATGCATGGTAAATGTACAATAAAAGATATCGAATATCAGACAACAAACTAGAGCATATGCTTTCACTCTAAATGTACCACTGACCCTTTTTGTTTTTCAAATCTACCTCACATATCAGACAACCAGATGCCAAATTCATTTCTTCAATAAAAAAGGGACAATCTCCAGGTATCGAGGACACATACAAGACAGTTTTGACAAAAAAAAAATGTGCGCGACAAAGTAATGAACCAGTACTGAAATTTAATGTTTTGGACATATCATCAGAGAGCCAATTTTAGCAATAGGTATCCGAAGGATTAACAGCAAGCCAGTCTAGAAGATCATAAACGAGACACAAAATGTGGGAAAATAGAACCAAGCAAAGAAAGTAAACTTTCAACTTCCCAGCCATGACCACATTTATCACACTACCCCGTTGAAGCACATAATGACAGACAGCCAAATAAAAAAGCTACTGGAAGAGCTTTGCAATTGAGAAGGAAGACTGTTGTAATGACGTGCTCCGTAATTAAATTCACAGAGAAATTCAGAAAGCCAATCAAAAGTGAAATTTTGAGTGTTTTCAGCGCCCACAATGCCCTTCAAAAATCCATAAACTAAGTTGCAAATCAAAGAACTTCAGGCAATTAAAGTGGCATTCAAGCCAAATACCAAGGGCATTCAATATGCATCTAGACTTAGACGTACTGAAACAGCTAAACTAAAGCCACTGCCTTCGCCTTAAATAATATGTAGTTCAGCAGTAAGGAAAAATGGATTGCTCGATGCTTAGTAAAGGGGAGAGGCGATGGGAAGAAGAACTTGCCTTACCCATGAATGCAGCAAACGCAGTTTTCAAGCCCAAAACATCCACAAAGCGTTCACAGGCGGGCGGATACTTGGTCATGGAAAAATCAAGCGCCCTTATTGCAGACCCATAGGCTAATTTCTTCTGTTTCATGATAATAATCATCAGCTCCACTCCCTCAGCCATGACAAACCTCTCCTTGTTCTCCAATGGCATCAACAGACAGCACAGACAATCAAACAGATTCTCCACCAATTCCTCCTCATCGGAGCTCTTTGGGTCCTTCGACTTGTACATCGCCACCGCCTGCAAAACAACATCTACGCCGTTCATCTGCCCCAATCGCTTCTGATTGGCCGTGCTGTTCTGCAACAGAATTGCCAAAATCTCCGATGCGTACTGCTTAATACTATCGAATTCCCTAACCTTAATCTTCCCCATCAGCCACCTCAAAAGCTTGGTCCTCTCGCAAACCAGCTCCGCCACCGCGGGCTTCACTTCGACAAGATTCTCAATCGTTGCAAGCGTACTGTAAATTGCCGCCATCTCGTCAGGGTCCGAGTCGGAAAGCCGGTGCAGATTCTGTACGAGCAGCTCCAACACGTTGTTCTCAATTAAAGCGTCTACAAGAACCCGAGCCGGCTCGTCATTGTCTTCGAGAACGTCCTCATCGGTTAGATCTTGAAGCAACTGGACAACATCGATAGCAATGTCGGTGTTGTCATGCGACAAGAGGCCGAGAATGGAAGGAATTGTATTGTAATTGACAAGGTCGGGATAGAGTTCAGGACCACCGGCAAGAACCTTGAGCTTCTGCAGCTCGTCGTGGAGTTCGACCTCGGAGTCCGCAAAGCGGTCAGGCTGCTCGGGGTACTTGAGACGGGCCTCGATGTTCTCCTTGAGGCGGCGCTCAAAGGAGAGAACCAGCTTCTTTAGGCTTCGAAGGTCTACGACTTCAACGCTGCTCTGAGACTTCTCCAAGGCTTCCAGGAGGGAGAGGTCGATGTTGCTGTTTTCATTTTCTTCGCTTGTGGTGACGTTGCGAAGCGCTGGCGCTACCGTCGGTGGCGCGGAGACGGCGTCGGATCTCTTGCGTTTGACGACTTCCATTGAGGATCAGGGAGTTCGAACTGCATATGTGCGATCTGTAGTTCCGATACTCTGTAAAAACCCATACCAACGATTAATTGGGCCTGATTTGAAAGATGTTCGCCCAACTTCAGTTTGGGCTGGTCAATGGATTAACGAAAGTACGAAACTTGTTGGCTAAATAGTGCTTGGCCTTTGGAGTTTGGACTGCTCTTCTTGTCTTTGAAAATTTTGAAGTTACTATTCTTTTTGAAATCATCCCCTTTCTTTCACTTTCAAATTGTTCTGTATTGTGTTAGAATCCCCTTGAACATTGTTTACATTTACTTTAGAATCGAAACTGTCCCTTTCTTTCACTTTCAAATTGTCCTAATAGACTTCGTTGGAAACTTCCTTACTAGTTTTTGGACAAAGGTTGCAATGCTTGTCTTTGAATTTCAAATGGTTTGCAACTTCCTTTGCAAAAATTAACTCAAGAGATAAATGATTCCATGTGAAAGTCATTTGTACCACCAAGCATATTCACCATAAACTTTCCTTCTATTTTATTATTACAACCTATTATATACATTTGCCAAACTATATATCAAGAAGTTCAAAATTTTCAGTTTTACAGCCTTGTTAATAGGTGTTGATCAAAAAAGTGCTCGGATGTCCTGGGTCGAAGCAAAATGATCGATTCGTGGCTATAGCCAATGATTCCCTCCTCCACACATTGTGTAGATTAAGGTCTACGTACATTCTAAATGTCCCCAATGGGAGCCTTGTGCGAAAGAGTTATTTACGTTTACTTTGAGCAGAGATCGTATGTGGCTAGAGAATAGATTGGAGAATCAAATTCAAAGACAACGTAAAAGACTGTCTCGAAAGGCTTGGGGAAGTGCATCAGTTGGAGGGGCCCAACATGCATGTGTTTTCGAGCAATCATCCAGCTAAAATTGCAGCTAGGTGGGCTGTCAAGCATCACAAATCTCTCGCTATTTTCCCTAGGATCAACTCTCTCAAGTGGCTTCAAGCTAAACACTCTAATCCGTCGGAGAGTTTATGTTAGTGTCCTGCTGTTGTTGGTTTGCTTGTTTTCCTGGGTTTGGTTTGTCTTGTCAAGGCCTGTCCCATAAATAAAAATAAACTTAAAATTTCTTCTTGTTTTCTTGTTCAGTCGATACTAGATAATACGCATTCATCTTATTTTTATTTTGTGATATATATATATATATATACGTTTTATTATTGTTGAAATTAGAGTATTTGAAATAAGACATTGGAAAATATTAAAAAAAATTTGCTTACTAATATATATATCAAGCTTTCTCGAGGAAGGCGGTTCAGTTAGGGTATCCAATAAGGCTCCTCCGCCACTTCATGTAACCGAGTGTCCAGACGGCTAAACCCCCATCCAAACGGTAATTCGTTGTAGGGTTTACAATTTAAATCCAATTATTTGTAAAATATGTCACATCATATCACATCACATTTTTTATTTTCCATTTTTTAAAAGCTTGTCTGTTTTTTTTTTTTCTCTTTCCCATAATTAGATATCAAATATAAACTTTAGAGAATTACGGAGCCTCCAAATCAAACAAAAAAATAGACTAGTGAAACCAATCATCATAGGTATATTCAACATGCCTGTTTATCTATTATCCGAATAACATGTAAACGGCTACTCAAGTTTGAGTAATAGATAACCCGAATACCCAATTTGCCACAAATATATATAAATAAATAAATATATATATATATATATATATTTCTGTATAAAGAAATTGTACTAATAGTATAATGCAACTTTGTAATAAATAAAAAATATTTTAGACCCACAAAAATTATATTATCATTTATTCATGTATATATATATATACGCATACGTTTTATTATTGGTGAAATTAGAGTATTGGAAATAAGACATTGGAAAATATTAATTTTTTTTTGCTTAGTAATATATATTTCAAGCTTTCTCGAGGAAGGCGGCCCAGTTAGGGTATCTAATAAGACTCCTCTGCCGCTACACGTAACCAAGTGTCCGGATGGTTAAACCCCCGTCCAAACGGTAACTCCAGAAAACACTAAACCAACGACAGACCTTGCCTCTAAATATGATCAAACCTAACATCTTGTTTTCTTGTTCAGTAGATACTAGATACGCATTCATCTTATTTTCATTTGTGAGAGCTATGTATATATACGTGTTATTATTAGTGAAGTTAGAGTATTTGAAATAAGACATTGGATTTTATTTTATTTTTAGTTCAATTATAATTGACAAAAAATAGAATCCAATGAAACCCAAAAAACAAAAAAAATTAACAAAACAATCCCAGGTTGTCGGACTCGTGTGTTTTATTTCCATTAAACAAAGTCATGCCATTAATAGGTATCCAAAACTTGCTCAGAAGATGTCTCCAATTCCTACTTGTACTCCAAGACACAGCTTTTCTCTTCTATTTAAAACCTCTCCACTCTTCACAATATCCTCTCTCTTGAACCTCAAAAACACAAGACAAACCCTTAATTTGCTCTTTCTTTCTCTCTTTCTTTCTTCAAAAGCTTTGTTTCAATGGAGTCTAATCAAGAGCTTTCATCAGATGTAATCTTCGAGATTATGTCGCGTGCCTCGTTGCAGACACTAGGCAACTGCAGGCTTCTGTCAAAGGAGTGTAATTCTATGACATATGAGTCAGCTTTCATGAATCTACACAACCAGAGAACAAGGACAATTTCAGGGTACTTTGTACAAAGTATGAGCAACAATAAGTATTCTTCAACTTTTGTATCAATCAATAATGCTGGTTCGGATTTGATGAAGCTAGAGGATTTGTTTCGGGGGCCGGTCAAAATTGAGGCTTCTACGAGTCAGGGTGTGTTGCTTTGTGTTGATAAAGAGACTAATCATAGAATTCCTAAGTACTATATTTGTAAGCCTAGTGCAAAGCAATGGAGAGCAATACCAAATCCGAAAACGCGGTATTTGACTGTAGGTAATGCTATGTTGGTGCTAAGATTGAACCCTCTTCGGTTCAAGATTGTTAGATTTTCTAATGCTAAGTATGTAGTTAGCGTTGATCGCGAGTGTTGCAGACTAAGATGCGAGATTTTTGATTCAGAGATTTGGGTATGGAAGCAATTGGAAGATATAAGGTTGCCTTATAATGAGATGTTGATTGCTTCCACACCTGGTGTACCTGTTCATGGTATGATTCACTGGATTACATCTGAAAACAACATATTTTCGTACGATGTTAATGAAGAGACATGGACAGTGTTCGCAATGCCAGAACAGACTAATCCTCGATCAAACAAACAGCTTGTGGAGTATCAAGGGAGGCTTGCCCTGATTTGTATGGTGAAAGAAGATTTCATGGATTTATGGGTGGTGGAAGATTATGAAAACAAAGTGTGGAAGAAGAGACAATCAATAGAGACTAAAGTTTTGAGAAGTGAACTGCGTTCGTTTCATCCTGCATCGTTTTACAATGCTGATATCGCGCTAATGAAAGGGATTTTCAAGCTAATGTTTTACAAGTTCAAGACAGGAAGTTTTGATGCAGTGAAGCTGGAGAATCACATGTATCCAGAGGGAGTCTTCCCCATTCGATCTGATTTGGAACCGTGTGATTTGATGAGTGGATTAGAGCGTGAACGTAGACCAGATCGAAGAAAGAAATTTAAACGAAGGAATCCATTAACGTCTCTGCAAGGTCTGAAATTTAATTTTAGTCCCACTCTCATGTTTAGTATATTTCTTCTGCTTTTGTTAGTTTTTATGGAGTATGATTAGTCTGAAATATTCTAATTCCTGAAGTATTTTGGGTGGACAACTTGTTTGTTCGTGTAGTTTATTAGTCTCAGCTAGGTCTGACATTTGATTCCAGTCCCACTCTTGTTTTTTAGACCGCCCACATGGTGTAAGATGTTCTCATTCTTGGAAGGATTGGGAGGAGATAATTGTTTGTTCACAGAGTTTTGTCAGCAAGCAAAGACAATGCAATGTAGTTTTGTTATAGTATATATTTTCTGATGCTAATTACTTTGATTTTCTCGTATAGTTATGTCTTTGACAACTAAAATCAAAACTGTTACTTCTGTCCCTCTCATTGGAATTTCCTTCATTTTTCCTAGAAATTTTTAAATAAGAATTCATTCCTTGTGTCATTAACCATGTCAGTGGCGCTTAAATATACTACTTTCAAATGGTAAGTACTGCTTTGTCTTATACATAGATAACAAACAAAACCCTTCACTCAGCATAATACAACAATACATTTGGAAGACTTGAGATAAATTAGTAACACAAGTAAGCCTTACACCCACATCAAGATTCAACTATTCATTGAATCTTATTCAAGAAGAAAAAGATAGCATAGCTTATGTGGGGTAAGGGTAAATATGTGAACATCATCTACGTTGTCTCTATGAAATCAGGTACCAAGAACTGAACCAAAAAAGTGCATCCACTTCATTTATTTGCCACAACAGAAATGACACTGAAGGGGGGGGGGGGGGGGGGGGGGGGGAAATCAAAAAGGGGTGTTGGGAACAGGAAGGTTACTTTTCAGGGAAGCAGAGTACATCTGATGCTGATAAAAAAGTTACCCTCGGAGAAGGTTGACTCCAAACGAAATTGTGCAAACCATAAGTCCAAGCATTGCCACAAATGAATACTTCCTGCATGTAAAACACTATAAAAGTTACCAACAACTTCAAAACAAATATATGACACAAAAAATTTGCGTATAGCAATCAATGGTATGTGATATACCAGTCTAAAATACTCTAAACAACAAAGATGACAATGTTTAGCAACTAATCAACTTTTTTTTTTAACACTTTATACAAGTCACCAAAGGAAGGGAATTAAATTTGGCTGTAAAAAGAGATTTTGATACAAAGAGTATCTCTAATGAGTAATGAGGTGTGCTCATTTTGAATTTGCTTAGCTGAAGCTTTTTTGCCACAAGGAATGTTAATAAAGTTCATACACCTCAAGATGCATCATGGAGCTGTAGGAAGATGATAAACAAGTCTATGCAGCTCGTAGGAAATTAGCTCCAACCATCCTAAACAGTAAAATCAATAAAACAATACAGAAAGTAATCCAATCAATTTCCTTCAGACCTTTATGCAATCCATCGAATAAACTTCTCAAAATTATGTCACCAACTATTGCCTTAATAAGCAAGGTCAGTTGATCTAGTGAAGTCAAAAGCAAGCCACATATTTGGTGACTTGATTAATGACAACGCCAATGCTTTCTTTGTTCAGAGATGAAAAAAAAAAACATGGGTGGAATAGATACCAATCACATAGGAATCACTCCAGTTAGCCACATTTAAGCTTTCGTAGCAAGCCAGCCCGGTTTACTTATGGCTTGAAAACAATGGATTTCTAACTGGATTACGAATTCAATCACAAGCAGAACCCTTAAATACTACTTTATGCATCCAGAATCCACATTAAAAAGTAAAGATAGGATTTTAGCTCTAAAGGGGGTTCACAGTTGGGACAGTTATGGACCATTTCAAGGACTGGTTGTTTGAATTACGGCAATGTCTGATTGAAGCTTTCTTGCCTCCTATGAATGGATAAAAATTCTAAAGTTGAGAAACGAGCATGTCCAATTTAATGAAAGCTGCATCCAGGCAGCGGAAAAACATATCCACAGCTCAAGTGCTCATATTAAAAAGAATATCAACTGCATGGCCACGCAAGCAAAAGTGATGAGATTCACTATCAAATTTTGTACTTTGTCATCCTATATTCAGGTTACACGTCTCTTTTTTTGCATTCAAAAAAAAGAAGAAAAAAGAGAAGATTCACCATTGAAGTGAATGAGCGTTCTAATTGTAAACCCAGAAATAATTACAGAAGAACATAGAGAGCTAGGAATGAAACCCATTATCATTTTCCTAGTCATTCATATGAAACAGTAATTTGATTTTGGAAGAATGAGAAGATTTTTATATCTCAACAAAAAGAACAAAGAAATCAGAAAAAGAAAAGTACCCAATCTTGAGACGATTCTGAGGATCGCCAGTAGCATAGCCAGTGAAGTAAAAGTAACGAGTCACAGCATACAGAAGTCCAAGAGTAGCACAAGCACAAGGATGTCTAATCCCTCCCAGTATCATCAACACAAAGAACATTGGCATCATCTCCAGAGAGTTTTGGTGTCCTCTCTGCACCAAACAACATCCACGGTTTCTTAATTTATAGTGTGCTATTGAATTGAATTACCATCCAATAACTAAATTATGACGAAAACCCTAACCAAACCTGAACGCAATTGAACAGCTTCGCATCCTTGTTTTCAGATTCTATAGCATAAAGGGTTGGGTATGGCACCTTGTACCTGCACATGAGACTCAAAATTAACCCCCAGAAATCAAAATCAAGGAGAAAAAACTCAACAAATTCAAGGAACAAAAAATGACTTCTTGCGTGCTCTGCCAACTTGGCCACCCATCCAGAAATTGAGGAAGCAGTAGAGGACAAGAACCAGAGCAACATATCCGTACTCCTTCGGTAGGTATTCAACTCCGGCCATCACTTTCCGATTGGTTTTCCAATCCCAATTGCCGTTACTCGCTGTGTGTACGTGCGACGTGGGCAGTGACTGATTCCACTCGGATTTCTCCTTTATCTGGTGTTTCTGTCGTCCTTTCCAAGCAAGGCAAATTATAAATTATAAACGAGAGATGCAGGCCAGGCCAGCAAGGCCATGCTAGGTCCTACCCATATATCCTTCACGGGCTTAATGGGGGTACCCAGCCCAAGCTCTTTTTTCTTTTCTTTTTTTTATATATGACCCTCGTGTAAGTTTTTATTAGGTATCTAACGCCTAAATTTAATTTTTTAGAGATTTAAGTATTTAACTTACCCAACACACATTTACAACACCTTATAATAAGTGTGATAAGTAGACCTGCATCACTGTTAAACATAGTTATATAAACATTGCATACTCTAAAACATTCATATACATTAAATATAATTATTGTAAAAGTATGACATTTTATATAAACAGACCCAAAAATATCATCCAAGTATATGTAAACAGATCTGATCAACCCACCTGCTTAATCCCTTAAGGCGCATATATACACATTAATACATACACACAGTGGACTCCACTTATTATCTCATTCATCCACACCATTAAAATGTAACACTTATTTTATACCCTTACATTAAACCCTTATGTGAGAATTCCTATATATATATATATATACATGTTCTCGGGTATTGAATAATCATCCAAGTACATATATATATATATATACATATATATATATATATATATATAATTCTAAGTTCAAATCAATAAAGAGACAATTGTAATTCAATTCCTAGAATTTCTATGCATAAAAGCAGAGGCAATAATCATGAGAGAACAACATCGTTCAAATATCTCATAACCAACATAAATCCCTTTTAACCGGAGATTAATTTCATCACATATCTCATATGCAACCGAAACTGTATGTCATGATTAATTTATAGTTTCTCAAAATAAAGACAAATTCATAGAAACTTATTTCCAAGAATGATATCAAGATTACTATTGCACACTTTAACATGTTATGTTGTTATATATATTCACATGTCAGAATCATTAAAATGAATATTTTGTTTTAATTGGAACCAATGACATTACATCTCTGCATATTTTTTTATCTTTAAATTTGTTTATTACTTAACAATGTTTTTATTAACATTTTTACAACGTTATATTTTATTTTCTAAGTTCTTTTACTAATTAACATTTTCAATTTTGATATAAATATTATAATTTATACTTAAATTATTTTTAATAATAAATTATATTTGTTAGATTAAATTTAATAACAAAATGATTAAAAAATTATAAAAATTCAAAATAATACTTTTACTCGACAGCTTTCTGCTAGTGTCAGTTTATAGTATGCCAAATAACTCACAGCATATTCCACAGTTTTAAGCTCAATTTTTTTTTCACAGATTTTCCTCTACCATCGAAAATTAATTTTTTTGTTCTACCAAACGGACAAAAGATTAAATCCTAAAAAATATATACATTTATATAACGCTTTAATTCACAACACCAATGTGTTATACCCATTGTCTTTTTTAATACTTTTTTGATAAAACACTAAACCACCATTTTCAAGCCATGAAACAATCTTATCATGCAATTAAATAAAAACACGAAATCATAACATCATACAATCACCGAAGAACAAGACATGGTATAACATCAAATACCTCAACGTGTCAATTCATACACTAAACAATACGGCATAAAGGCATGCTCCGATACCAATAATGAAAGCAGTAATGCAGTGGGAACAAAATTGATTGGCATACCTCCAGTCAGTCATTGTAGTTTAAGAAATTGAACTAAGAACAAAAGAGCCTCCTGCAAAACACCCTAACACAATGTGTTAGTATATTTGGTGGTGGATTTTCAGCTTATTCTCTCTATATGCTCAAAAGCATAAAGTGAGACTGATGGAGAATCACATGCCTCTATATGTAGAGAGATAGGCCAACACCCACCCACGTGGTTCTCTTGATATTGTTCCTACCATCAAGGAACAAATATGTACACGATCATTAAATTGATTGAGCATTTATCAAATAACCAATCATTATCTATTATTCGATTTAAATCTAACAATTATTATCACTCGATATAATCTCGCACTGTTATTATTTGTTAGTTCAAAATATGTGGGTCCCTTGAGTTAGAGTGGAAAGAACTCGAGTTGTTCATAAGTTACCAAAAAATGCTGAGAAAAATTTATCAATTAAACCACTAAAACTTCAAACCATAAAAACTTTGTAGAACAATCAACCTTGGCAAGAATAAGAGATAAGCTAGAGCTATGAATCCATGACATTCATTCCATTTAGTAAAAAAACTATCACAAAAAAGTACTTAAAACAACCCTAATGCAACCTTAATTCTGAAAAAACAGAAAAATCACTTTCTCAATGGCATTGACCACCATGAACTTCACCATTTGGGAACTTTAGCAATTTGTCTCCAAGTGCCTGAATATCAAAAGGTCACAAACTGCCCCAATGCCATTTCTGTCTTCACCTTTCTCTTCCAGCAAAAGCCACGTCAACAGTTCATATACCAAAAGAAAAATAAAAAAGAAGAAGAAAAAGGAAAAAATCATGAACCAACTGCTAAGATTGCTTGCTCTTGCACTGTCAAACACTACCCAATTGTGATCCGCTTGAATTTTCCTGCAAAGCAAAGTTAAGTAAGCACACAGATTCACTCAAATTGTAGTCTTGAAGAAAAGTCAGTCGAATCAATTGAAGAGTTGAAAACTATCACCTTGCAAATACCAGCTTTAGGCATAAGAAGTAGTCTTTAGTCTCATTGAAGCTCCCCTGAAGAACTTTTCCAAACATCACTTCTCTTAATTGTGAAAGTTCTTTATAGACACATCTCTTAAGAAATGCCGCCAGCACTTCACTGGACGATGCATGCAGCAGCAATCATCATGTGAGCCAAGCTTCACTTGTCTATCGTATTGGAACTACAAAGTAAATTATAAACAAACAACATGTTAGCCTATATATAACATGAAATGTATGATTTTTCAGTGATTATACTTGCATACATTTAGCGATTTTTCTTCATCTTGGCGTGAAGTGATGGATATCTTCTCTACACAAGGTGTGAGCCACAACAAATTGCCCACCAGGTGTGTAAGATGTCTCAACGATCCATGTAAGAACTCCACCGTTAGATGCTTCAGATCATACAATGGTGGAAGTAAAGCTTCCTTAAACTCCTCCAGGAAAATCAGAAGCTGCAAAGTAAGAATGAAGGTAATGTACAATTCAAGATGTGAAATAAATTCATAGATCATAAAGAACTTAGAACCGGAAAGGAAAACTTGAAGTTAATAAACTTACTTCGATTTTAGAGCTGGCAACTATTACTCGGCGATAATGACCAAAAGCCACCATAAATTGTTAACATTTTGGGCCTCCATTGTCCACCCCTTAAAAGCCTAATAGAGGATAGGAGTGTACCCTCATTTATATAAGTCACCAAGACCATTCCCAGCCGATATGGGACTCCAACAGAAATCCCCTTATTTGATGGAGCCAAGCTGTAAGTTCATCATCTGTTCTGATTGGGTGTTGGGGTTCAAGGAAGAGCTTAGCATTTACAATTGCAGAATCAATTGATAATGGTGATGTTAACAAACCACCACGATATTCGAACAAAGACAAATTTCGAGTATCTGCCTTAACTTCCTGCAACTCATCACAGCCACACAACTCCAGTTTTTTCAGCTTGCATGGAGTGACTAAATTTGAGACATCAAGTGGCTGTAGTGCGACAATCTCAAGTACTCGAGCTGAGGGTTTCTTTCAACAGTGTCCACAACCCATTTATCTGTTACTAGACCATAGTGTATGCTAACGCATTTGAGGCATCGACAAATAGAAATATTGATCTCGCACTCAAAGTCCCCGTTGGAATACAAAAAAGATTGAAGATGCTATGTTACAACTTGAATTTTCTGCAATTCAAAGCAATTAAAAATCTCAAATTTCTTCAGTACGTCGCTAGCGACTTAGAATTTCTTTGGTAAAAAGCAGAGGTGCAGCTCGAGCACCTCAAGTCTTGGCAATTCAAAAACACGTCTCTGAATCCATGCATCAGAAATATGTGCTCCCTCTAATGTGATGCTTTTGAGGGACTTACACGTAGTTAAGTTGACCCTAGAATGCCTGATCATCATGCCACAACTGATGTCAATAACTTTGACATTCTTCTGCATTGCCAAATCAATGAACTGTTTGATTTGAACACCCATGTTAAGAGCTGCAATCTCCTCAGTTAAATAAGGCATGTGACAACGAATTCTAAATTTCTCCCAGCTTACGTCACCTCTCAATCGGAGTTGAATCGATGAATGTACATTGTTCATAAACTCTGATAGGCTTTGATCATATGTGAGTTTCAGGTCTATGCTCATATCATCCATCTCATAGTCTATGATCGGAAAGGTATGCCATAGTGACAAGAACTTTTTAGACAGAGTACTGGTTCTCACAGCATCTTTCCGACGAAGGAAAGTCATGACATTATGGATTACAGGTTCTGCCAGGTGTGACAAAAGGTCCTTGGCATCCACTGAATCTATTGTTATACGAGCAATTTTCATCTTCGTTTCCTGCAATTAAAACGAATAGAGGTTAAAATGTAAATAAATAAAAGATGAATAAGGGTCGTGGATGATTGGCTCTAATCAAACTGGAAATTTTTTATGAGCTTTTCAAGAGTTCGCAAGAGGTAGATGGGAGTCAATTAATGGAAGGAATGAAGTGGATGGTGATTGACAAGATGAATGAGAGGTTGGTACAACTATTTGGTCAAGAAGAAGTCAAGGAGACTATTTTCCAAATGCACTCTTCTAAAGCTACAAGATCGAATGGTATGTCTTTTTTTTTATTAGAAATATTTGCACATAGTGAGTTCTGATGTTACTAAGACTAGCCTTAATTTTTGTAGAAAAAAAAAAAAAAAAAGACTAGCCTTAATTTTTCTAAATTCTAACCATTTTTCCAGCAGCATTAATGTAATACCCCGTCTCAAAATAAAAATAAATAAAATATAGAATAATAAAAAAATAAAATGAATAAATTGGATTTAGTTATAAAAAGAACAAATTGTAGGGTAAAAAGAATTATTGGGAGGGCTTAAAGAATATTTGAGTTAAAGTTAGGGTCAAATAAATAAAAGAATTAAAAGTAATGAATTAAAAGGAATAAATAATAATATATAAAAAAAAATTAATTAAGTGGGTGAAGGTCTGCGCAGACCTTCACCCGTGCAAGTTAAAAAAAAAAAAGGCAACTCACCGTTTTGAAATCCTCCCACCACCACCTCTGGTTAGCCACTTTCGGCGACTCTCCGGCGAAGCTCCGGCTGGCAAGGGTCATTCTTAGGTGGGCACACACACATACTTCAACTTTCTACAAGAAAAGAGTTGGATTGAGGTAAAGTTTTGGTTTTAGGGTTTGAGAGCTAGATGGGTTTTGGGGTTTTTGGCTCAATAAGAGTTTCTTTGTTTAATAACTCTAAGTTTAGGTTCTAATCTTCCTATATTACTAGGTTCAAGTGTGGTTCTTGAACTAATTCAAGAAGAGGCTTAAAATTCTTGAGTTGGTGGAACTAACAAGGTTTAAGGTAAGGGTTATCGACTCAAATTGTTTTAATTAAGTTTGTGTTAGGATGAAAAATAATATTGTGGTATGATTTTAATGGTTTAACCTTAGAGAATTAAGGTAGAATATGAATTTAGTGGAAATGAGGATATTGTGGAGTATGGAATGTGAGATTTGAATGGGTTGATGAATATGGGAACTAAGTGGAGTTTATTTCATTAAATAAGTTTGTGAATTGGCGTGGAATGCACATTGCTTGTTGGTGAGAATTTCGAGTCCACTTCAAGGTAGGGATTTTCCCCCTTCTATTCGTTATTTTCAATTTTCAATTTTCAAAAAAGACAAGTCTTGGATGTTATTTCGATTGACTCGGTAAGCTCCTTTGGACCATTCTTTGCTTGTTCCAAAGAAAGGTCGTAGCCCAATTCGTATTCATATCATTTTTTTTACTTAAAAGTTTATTCTTGTTATGCATTATAACCTATGACATGCTCGGTCATAAATCGGGCATTATGTAATCTTCATGCATCATGATGAATGGATGTTGTAATTATATTTGTTGCGTGAATGACATGAATTGTAGGAATTACATTAGATGCATGGTGTGTCCCGAGGATGGACCCGGGGCTCACGTTAGGTGTTGGATGATTTGGGCACGTGCGTGGATGATGGTTAGGAGCCTTGTGATGGTCCTAGGCCAGAGGATTCCTGTAGCGAAATTTGTCACTGCACACTGGCTAGTATGTGATGCTAGGCTAGGCGTGGCAGGCTGAGATATCACGGTGGGACCAACGGTGAGTGGTTGCGACCACTTGCGTGCCAACCTTCTCTCTAGCGGTTTGAGATTGACAGATATATGATTGTGGTATTGATTGGATGCTAGAGAGAGAGGTAGTGTAGTGGATTCTCGTTGGCTTATCGTCGCAGGGCGGGAATCTGATTCGTCGGCTTGGGTGTCATTGGTGGAGGATATGGAGGTTCGATTGGGTTGATTGGGTGCATTAGCTTTGCACTGCATATTGTTGCATTGATGATTCGTTATAAATTTCCAGCCATACTATTGTTTTTGTGTTCTATTATTTATCCCTACTGAGCCTTCCGCTCACCCTATCTACTTTCCCTCCTCACAGGTGAGACAAGATCTAGTGCACAGGCTGCGGATCAGCAGGAGGACTGGACTTTTGTGTTTATTTGACACGTGTGTGTGTATATATATATATATATGCATGGCGTGATGTTGGCATGTTTTAGTTGTTTAAGTACATTGATGTACTATGGTTATGGCTGGATTGATGTATGGTGTTGTTTTGTTAGTCGGGAGTGGTGGCCCGTGACCACTGTTTGGTTGATGATGATGATGGGGTATGTGTTTGACGGTGGACCTACGGGTCGGTTGATTTTGATGGTATTAGAAGTGTTTTTTCTTTGTGTGTGATCTGTTTACAGGTTGGTTTCCCCAATTTATGGGGAGATGCTACCGAAATTTTTTGAAAATTTTTATGTTAATTTGGGATGTTACACGTGAGATGCACGTGATTGTGTTTGGTGTGTTGGTTGAAATGTCTTTGTCCTTATCTTCACGCTCCACTGAACGGGACGTGACAGTTAACTTGACTAATATTGTTCTTATTCCGAAGGTTAGCAACTCACAGTCAATTACATAGTATCACCTTATTAGTTTGTGTAATGTTATTTATAAAATTATAATAAAATTGTCTTGGAATTGGTTGTAAAGGTTCTATCATAGGTTATCTCACAGGTTCAATTGACTTTTGTCCAAGGAAGACTCATTACAGATAATGTTGTAGTGGCTTTTGAAGTCATGCATTTTATGTAGAACCTCAAGCATGGCAGTTGTGGGTACATGACGTTAAAACTAAATATGAGTAAGGCATTTGATAGAGTCTAATAGGAATTTCTGCGAGAAGTAATGCTAAGAATTGACTCTAGATGGGTTGACAAAATTATGATTTGTGTGTCCAAGGTCTCTTATGCCATCACTATTGTTCCACCTCACCCACTTGAGGCATTAGACAGGGAGATTTGTTATCACCTTAACTTTTTCTATTATGTGTCGAAGGACAAACTTTTCTATTGAGACATGCAGAGATGGAGAGTAACTTACATGGTATCAAGATTTGTCGTGGCGCTCCAACAATTTCTCATCTCTTATTTGCGGATGACAACTTCATTTTTGCTAAAGCATGTCAGTAGGAATGTGAAACCATTTTACCTGTGTTTAAGGATTATGAGGTTGTGTCAGAACAAAAGGTAAATATCGACAAATCATCAATCCTTTTTAGCGGTAATGTATCAAATGATTATAGGGAGATCTTCAATTAGACTCTAAATATTTGGGGCTACAAACTTTATTGGGAGATCAAAAACCCACATTTTCAGTTATATAGAGGAGAATAAGGTTTGAAAGAAACTTAAGAACTAGAAGGAGAAAAATACTATCTCAAGCACGTCGAAAACTTCTGTTGAAAGCAGTAGTCCAACCCATCCTCGTTTATAGATATGTTAATATGACACAAAATTGTAATTTTCTAAGACCTCCAAAAATATATGAAAAGCAAGAAACAAAATCTAAATTGCCATAATTACGTTGCAAGTTGGAACTTATATTTTATACTTTCAAAAACAATCATTTGCATATGTTCCCACATCCATCCAAATGACATCTTTTACATCAAGAATGTCCTCGTTTCAAGCATTATCTTTTTCATTATTTCCATTAGTGTCTTTATTAACATAGTGATTAAAATCAATACCATCAAAAAAATAGTCACTAAAATTCGAATTTTTGGAGCTGTAGGATGCTCTCCAATCTCCGCCACCACTATCCTTAACACTACCTTAAATAATTTTATTTTCTTCTCCTCTATATCTCAAAATCATCACCACCTAAATTGAAAAACATACAAAAATAGATTTTATAAAATCGGTAAGATCGTAAAATCGGATAGTAAAATCGTACGATATGACCCAAATATGATTTTTGAACGATTCGAATCGTTTTTCTTATCTAGTACATGTTTGATAACCTTGCTAATAACCATGTTTCCAATAGTACATCAGAAAAAATAGTCAAAAATAATCATTTTTTACTCGATAACAACTTAGCATGCGGGCCCTTTGGACAACTTACTAATTTCTAACTCAGGACGGATTAGGCACATTCAAACCTGCCCGACAAGTTAGTTGAGTTGAGAACCATTGCAAACCACTTGAAAATAGTTGCGTCAGCATAGTTCTTTATGCTCTAAGTTCGGAGAGAACCAGTTAGGCTATAACCAAGTGGTTTTCGACCAACCCCCTCTCAACACTAAGCTCTAAAATTTAAATTGTTGAATTGTATATTGAAAATTTTTATAAATTTTATGTTTAAATTTGAAGGATGAATATTTATAATCGAATTAACTAGTTGATTTAAAGAGTAAAAAAAAAAAAAATGGCTGTTTTATAATTGATTCATTTTTTTTTGATAAGTATAATTGATTCATTAAACTATGACTCTACCAAGAAAGGATGATTTTTGAGAAAATATAACGATTGACATGCTTATGTTAGTATTATAATTGGATGGGAAGTGGGCCTTACAACAAAAAGTGAGCCTTTCACCATATTATCCCATCTAGTTGCTTGTTATACATATTTTAGGTATATTTATTTTCCATGCATTTTTTAACCTTCTTTTACATGCATATAAAAACTGGTTTTTTTTAAAAAAAAAAATCCTTTTAGCCTTTTTTAATTATATATATAAGAGTGTGTGGCATTAGTTTCAAAACATGAAAGTAAAAGTTTAATTGAAACAAAAAAGTTCTTGTGAGTCTCATATCTACGTTGTGTACAAAACTTCAAGGTTCACACACTTATGATTTTCATAGAAAATAACATCCGGCCATGTAAAAGGGATGGTTTTTCCACTCTATAGCTACTAATTTTCAGCTAAAGTGATAGGAATAACAATAAAAAGTATCACAGTTATGCAAGTAATGGAAGTATCACAGTTATGCAAGTAATGGAAGTATCACTCTCTGATTTAATCACCAGATTTTATGAGCCCCTACACTTATATCAATCAAAGAACAAGATCCACTACTGAAATTACTGAGATGCTTTTGACTGGGATCCCTAATATTGTTGAATTTTCAGTCGTCTAATTTGGTATTTGATTTGATTTCTTCTTTTCTTCATCTCCTAATATAAAAAGATGGAGACAAGTTTTTTTAAGAGTTTGTTTTCTTCCAAATAGACGAAACGGTACACTTTTATAAGAGGTACTCTAATGAGAGTTGCTAAATTGGGTTGCTATAATTGAATTATACGTCCTTGAATGGTGTCAACATAAGTTGGTAAAATTTTTTCACTCCGATGGGACTTGCGATAATTGAGGTGATCGAACACTATTCATTGTAAACCCACTAAATTGATGCCTGTGTATTCACTTGTAGACGTGAGTTGTGTATATTGTATCCAGCTGTAATTAGTCAAGTGTTACGGCACAAATTAGTCAAGTGTTACGGCTGTAATTAGTCTGTAATTAGTCAAGTGTTACGGCACAAATTAGTCAAGTATTACGGCTGTAATTAGTCTGTAATTAGTCAAGTGTTACGGCACAATTTAAGGAGTAAATTTAGTCTATGTCCAGCTGGTAAGTGGTTGATTAGGTCTGTGTAACACTATATATACGTGAGTCAATGAATGAAAAAATACTTTTGTCCACTATCTGACACTATCTGACATGGTATCGAAGCAAGTACGATCAAAAACCATAAAATTTCCTGCTGTCTCTTGAAACTTCTTCTCTATAACTTTGGTTGTCTACTACTTCACGTAAAACTGCTTCTTAACTAATTCTTTTCCTTCACATAAACTTGCACTGTCTTGTATTCCACTGCTTATTGTTCTCAACTTCCGCAGCTACCCTCTAGATACTTCATCATGTCTGGTAATACAACTGACAACTTCAAGATCTCTCATGAGAAATTAACTGGGAGATCCAATTATGATTCTTGGTCCCGTGCTGCTCGTATGTCCATTGCTAGCAAGAAAAAACTTGGCTATATAACTGGAACAAAGAAGGCTCCTGCTACAACTGATGCTATAGCTTTTGAAACTTGGGCAGATGACTTGATTGGTAAGAAACAAGGGAGTCGAGCTTCTCTTGTGACCACCACAACAACTGATGATGACACTGAACTTGAGAAAGAGGACATGTCAGGTAACTTTAGTTTTGCTCTATGTACTTTTGTGTCTGCTTGTAATAATGCATGGATAGTTGATACTGGAGCGACTGATCATATGACTAATGACTCTAGAAAATTTACTACCTTCACTAAAAATCACTCCAAGTTTTTTGTCACCACAACCAATGGCCAAACTGCTCCTGTCACTGGTACAGGAACCATCCAACTTACCCCTACCATTGTCTTATCTAATGTGCTTCTTGTTCCATCTTTAGACCGTGATTTGTTATCTGTGTCTAAACTTAAGACTGCCTATTCTTGTCATTTTTTTCCAAAACATTGTATTTTTCAGGATCTTTACACTCAGGAGGAGATTGGGCGTGGTTCTAAGAGAGGGGACTTATGGTACTTCAGTGGCATTGGTTCTGATGTTGTGGCAAATCACACTAGTACCCACCTGTTGAGGAATGAAAAGTTGATTCGTTTATGGCATCAACGTTTAGGACATCCATCTTTAGGCTATCTAAAACATTTGTTTCCTTCATTATTTAAATCTGACGTGTTTCGTAACTTCAATTGTTGTGAGACCTGCGTTTTTGCTAAAAGTCACCGCAATATTTTTCCCTTAAGTGATTCTGCATCAATAAAACCTTTTGCTTTGATTCATTCTGATGTCTGGGGTCCATCCCAAAATCCTACCTCTGGTGGTATGCGATGGTTCATTTCATTTATTGATGATTGCTCTCGTACTACATGGATTTATTTGTTTAAAAACAAGAGTGACGTCCCTCGTATTGTTAAACAATTTTGTACTATGGTTCAAACTCAGTTTGATACACCTGTTAGGGTTCTTCGCTCAGACAATGGAAGGGAATATGTCAATGAAACTCTTACCACCTTTTTTCAGTCACGTGGAATACTTCACCAGACTTCTTGTCCCTATACTCCACAACAAAACGGTGTGGCTGAGAGACGCAATCATCAACTTTTGAAGGTTACCCGAGCTCTACTAATAGATAAACATGTTCTAAAATACCTATGGGGGGATGCCTTATTATCTGCCATGTATGTCATCAACAGGGTACCTTCTCGCATCCTTCAATACAAAACTCCACTACAAGTCCTTACTACTCATATGACAATTGCGCCTCCCATTCCTAATCTTCCTCCCAAAGTTTTTGGTTGTGTGGCTTATGTTCATGTTCACCCTCATCAAATGAGTAAACTTGATCCCTGTGCCATTAAGTGTGTCTTTGTGGGGTACGCTCCTTACAAAAAGGGCTATCGGTGTTATCATCCTCCCACTCAAAAGTTCTATGTAACTATGGATGTTACCTTCAATGAAGATTTGTCCTATTTTTTCCCAAATGCCTCTTCTCCTCAGGGGGAGAGTATGAATATGGATATGGATGATAATAGTCATTGGGATCCACTTACAGTCACTCCACCAGAAACTTCCACTCCTCCACCAGATATTCCACCTCCACCATCGACTACTCTTGATGCTGTACCTGAACCGACTACCCAAACTTTACCCAGAAATACCACTTCAGCTATTGTGCCCGACTGTCAAGGAACTAGTGATTGGATGCCAACATCTGAAATCAGTCCTGAAACTACCGAGAAACCACAAGAAGACCACGTCCAGAGTCCAAATGAGGTAATTTTTGAAATAAATGATGTTTTATCTAATTCTTCCAATATGCCTGAATTTGAGTCTACTATCCCAGCATATCAGTTACCTGCTCGGACAAACCGAGGCAAATCAAAACTTCAATATTCTACCGACTTGAATGCTAAAGCCAAATATCCTATAGGCAATCATGTGTCAACCCATAGAGTACCCAAGTCATATGAGTCGTTTTTATATCAAATATCTACTGTATCTATTCCAAGACAGGTAAAAGAAGCATTAGCAGACACTAAGTGGACTGAAGCTATGGCTGAAGAAATGAGAGCATTACAAAAGAATGATACTTGGGACATAGTTCAGTTACCTCCGGGGAAGAAAACTATTGGGTGTAGATGGATTTTTACTATCAAATATAATGCTGATGGATCGATAGAAAGATACAAAGCAAGACTGGTGGCCAAAGGTTACAATAAGAGATTTGGGGTGGATTATAATGAGACTTTTGCACCGGTAGCAAAGATCAACACTGTAAGAGTATTGTTATCTGTAGCCGCAAATAATGATTGGCCTTTGTTACAATATGACGTAAAGAATGCCTTTTTACATGGTCAGTTAAAGGAAGATGTATACATGGATCTACCACCTGGAGTTTCAGAACAACCTAAAATGGTGTGCAAGTTAAAGAGAGCGTTATATGGCTTAAAACAGTCTCCCCGAGCTTGGTTTGGTAAATTTGCTTTGTCAATGAAAAAGTTTGGATACAAACAAAGTAACTCAGACCATACTTTATTTCTGAAGCACAAGAAAGACAAGGTAACTGCATTAATTATTTATGTGGATGATATGATATTGACAGGGAATGATAGTGTTGAGATAGAAAATTTAAAAAAACTTCTGTCAAATGAATTTGAGATGAAAGAACTTGGAGAATTGAAGTACTTTCTTGGCATAGAGGTGATACGGTCAAATCAAGGAATATTTCTTTCCCAGAGAAAATATATCCTAGACTTATTGACTGATACAGGGATGCTTGCTTGCAAACCAGTTGACACACCAATTGAACAAAATCATAAGCTACATGAAGACCCGGGAGAGGTTCCTACCAACAAGGAGAGGTATCAACGTCTAGTAGGTAGATTAATTTATCTATCTCATACTAGACCTGATATTGCTTATGCTGTTAGTGTGGTAAGTCAATTCATGCATGCACCTAATGAGAGACATATGGATGCAGTCATTCGAATTCTTCGATACTTGAAGAGTGCACCTGGAAAAGGTGTCATGTTCACGAAGAATGGTCACTTAGATGTTGAGGGTTATACTGATGCTGATTGGGCAGGTGATAATACAAATAGACGTTCTACTTCAGGTTACTTCACTTTTGTTGGAGGTAACCTTGTTACGTGGAGAAGTAAGAAACAAAAGGTTGTCTCTCGATCAAGTGCAGAGGCTGAGTATAGAGCAATGTCCTATGGAATATGTGAATTATTGTGGATTAAATATTTGTTGAGAGATCTCGGGTATAAGCCGAGTTCTGCTATGTCCTTGTACTGTGACAATAAGGTTGCGATTGCTATTGCACATAACCCGGTACAACATGACCGCACCAAACATGTGGAGGTAGATAGGAACTTTATCAAAGAAAAACTAGAAGCACAAATTATTGATGTACCATTTGTGAAGTCTGAAGATCAGTTAGCTGATGTCTTGACAAAAGCGGTTTCTAGTGTTGTGTTTTCTAACTCACTTGACAAGTTGGGCATGGTAGATCTTTACGCACCAACTTGAGGGGGAGTGTAGACGTGAGTTGTGTATATTGTATCCAGCTGTAATTAGTCAAGTGTTACGGCACAAATTAGTCAAGTGTTACGGCTGTAATTAGTCTGTAATTAGTCAAGTGTTACGGCACAAATTAGTCAAGTGTTACGGCTGTAATTAGTCTGTAATTAGTCAAGTGTTACGGCACAAATTAGTCAAGTATTACGGCTGTAATTAGTCTGTAATTAGTCAAGTGTTACGGCACAATTTAAGGAGTAAATTTAGTCTATGTCCAACTGGTAAGTGGTTGATTAGGTCTGTGTAACACTATATATACGTGAGTCAATGAATGAAAAAATACTTTTGTCCACTATCTGACACTATCTGACATCACTTTTATTTAAAATGATAATCTAAAGTTCCACTTTTTCATCTTCCAATGAAAATTTTAGTTCACCAAGATTTTCACATCCAATCCAATCCAAATCGAGACCAGATATAAAGTCAGATATACAAATGCCAAAAGGTCCATGCATGTCTTGATTTTAACTCCATCTTCTCTATTCTCACATTTCAATCGCGGAAAACTAAAAATCTAGGGTTGAAACCCATCTTTACCGATTTCCAATGGCCAATGATAAGGACCTAGAGGGGGTTCACGATGCGTTCTATTGTTCAAACAGACTTTAAGAGGGAGTTTACATTCGCCGACCCAGTATGAGATCTTCACATTATTGAGGCGAACTCGGGTTAGGCGGGTTCAGAGTGGGTCACCCAAGAAGTGGGTTCTCTCAGAATACCACTGACATCGATAACAAGCGCTTAAAGACCAATGTCTCTGAAGACAGGGCCACAAAAGTTTTGGAGGCGAACGATACTATTTAAAAGGGAGAAACGCAGAGTAAGCCAAATCTCATATACACTTTGACATACTCGGTCGTTGCTTCCCTCGCTTTTTTTTTTGCCTCCTTACTTTTTTTTTTTCTTCTCCTTATGGCGTTGGTAAGTAAATATAACATCGAAGAGGGTGAGTTGTTATTTTATCAACTCATTTACCTACTACTTGGAGAGGAATTTTTTGAGAAGGAAAATGTATAATGATTAATGACAGCTATTCCTATTTGGCACTCCATATAACAACCCGGTTGGAGTTTCTCTAATTAAACACTAGAGTCCAAAGTTGTTAAATACCAATTCCTTCTTTTTGTCGTTTTCTGTGTTGCTAGACAAATTCTAAAAGACACAAAACCGCTGGCTTGAGCTGGCCAGAATAGCCATCACATTAAAGACATATATACAAAAAAAAAAACATATATACATAAAATGGGCCATATTGGGCTTCTATGTCTCCTTGCTTTTTATTTTCTAATATCCTTTATGGAGAAAAATCCAACAAAGAAAAAAATTAAAAAAGTGAAGCATATTCCATTGTATGTGGACTCACGAAGCTTCCCAAATGTTAACATCTCATTAGGGGCAATTTGGTAAGAACAAGGAGGCTGACGGACCACATCTCATTAGGGGCAGTTTTGTAAGAATATCGTTGAGAAATATGTTTTTCATTGAAATTGAATATTGAACACATATATGTCTAATCTAGTCGATTTTCAACCGAACCAAATATCATTGATATACATGATTAATTTCGCTACAAACTCTACTAAGCCTTGTTTTCAGGTTATGACAGAATTTGAAATGGTCCCCAAATTATATAGTACAACAATTAAAATGTGTCTGATATTGCTGGGTCCATGGTTAAACGACCCACTCGTGAAGGCCCAACAACCATTATTTTTTCAAAATATCTAAACCACCCCTAGATTTATGTCGTTATATATGAAATACCCAAAACACCCCGGAGTTTAATATATGGAGACGGGCGCGGTAACAAAGGCGAGCACGGAAGAAAAGAAAGTGAGACAGAGAGAGAGAGAGAGAGAGAGAGAGGGAACTGCAATCGATCTATGCAAGGCGGAGCGAATCGCTTTGATCGTCGTAGGTCGATAATTGTTGTCCAAAAATCGGTGGGTTATTATTAACGGAATCGAAGCTGAGATTATGAGCTGCCATGACAAGCTGTGTTGCTCGTCTAATCTGAGCAGCCTGATTTCAGGCATCTTGATATTAATCCTTTACCATTCTCTCCAGTTAATCTCTAATTTCTCAATTCCTATACACCCTTTCAATTTCTAAGTGAATCTTTACGATCGAGCGATCTCCGAATCTTCGCATTTCACAAGAAGAAAAAAAATTCTAACTTTCGTTGATCAAAGTATTCGTGACATGGACCCGGATGACGATTCGTTCTCCAACAATGGATTTTTCGAGGGTTAGTGCATTCCCTTCTTCGAATATTATGATACTGGATTTGCCGCTACTTTTTATGTGTTTGTATTTATGATTCCGATTAGACTGTTGAACATCAATGCTTTTGTTGGAATCTGAATTCTGGCAATAGAGAAATACTGAATGTTGATTTCTGGTCTTCTGCAATTGGTCAGGCTCACTACCTACGGTCATTGTGATTGGTGGTGGTATTTCCGGGCTTGCGGCAGCTCGGATCCTTTATGATGCATCTTTTAATGTAAATCATATTTAATTGTTGTTGATGGTTTTGCTTTTGTTGTTTACATGTTAGATTTTTTATCACACATATTGTGCCTTTATTAGGTGGTATTGCTGGAATCAAGGGACAGACTTGGTGGCCGAATCCATACGGACTACTCATTTGGCTGTCCAGTGGATATGGGAGCATCATGGAAAGTTTATTTTCCTCATCTCTCTTTCTCTATATATACGTGTGTATATACACACACAAAATCATAGAATAGTATTTATACTCATTTGGCTATCCAGTGGGTATGGGAGCATGATGGAAAGTTGAATTTCCTTTATCTCTTGCCTTCATATATACAATCATAGAATAATATTTATATTCTACAATTAGTCAATTAGTATTAGAATAAAGTCACACACGGTCTACTTTTGTCATATTTCAGAATCAAAACAGAATAGTCTCTCTCTTTATTTTTTGTTTGACAATTGCCCATACAAATTCATCCTGAAATATGTACGGTGCATTGACGTGTATCCTTCCATTGGTGCACTCGTCGTTTCGTGGCTATGATTTTCACAACCCACACTGTTTATATGTTCCAATATGGCATCGGGGAAAAACTGTGTAAATTTATATTGCATTTAACAGGCAGTAGAGCAATTGTGTATGCGGATTTTTTTCAAAAAAGATAGATGATTGATTATGTTTTTTTGAAGAAATTGTAGACTGCGGTAAACATATGTAACATGTCTTGTGGTGAGAGTTGACTATATAACTCAACCGTGAACATACTTATGGGGATAAGGTTCCTGGTTGTCGTTTTTAATTTAACATTGATGTTGAGCCTGCTTTCTATATTCCTGCAGGAAGCTTTGTGGCAAATACATACATATGTAGTTTTTCTATGCATGCCTTAGTTCAGCATCCAATTAAATGAGCATTGAGACGCTTGTTAATTCTCTCTTGGATATTTTACAGGCTACATGGGGTTTGCAATGAGAATCCTTTAGCTCCACTAATACGAAGTTTGGGCCTCACATTGTACCGTACCAGCGGTGACAACTCTGTGTTGTATGACCATGATTTAGAAAGGTGATTATTTTCTGGCTGTTAAATTGTATCTTGTTTTTGCGCTTTGGATGTCATATGTTAGCAGCAAGTGATGTTTGTACTGCATAATCTAATTAGTATTTTTTTGGTAAGCATAATCTAATTAGTCTTTCAATTTATTTTTGGTACTATGTATGTTCTCATCGTCACCAGCATTTATTCTTGAGAGCACTTGAATTTTATTGATTAATGATTTTGTTAAGAAGGATCTCCATGAATTATCATTTTCCACTGAAGTCCTTAGTCTAAAGAATGGTTGGATTAGGATAATACTTGCAAATCCAACCTTAGTTAATCTAATTGATTGAAATAAAATTAGCAAGAGATTGATGAGTTCGGTTGTACATTTTGAAAATTATTCAAATCAGCCGAAAAATTAACTTCTCTTATTTAGGATTTACTTAGTCAAAGTCAGTTAGCAAAATGAACAGACATTCCCTTTAGAAATTGTGTTTTGTAATTTTTTTCCTTAGGATCTAGATTTCATCCTTTCAGCTATACACTCTACGACATGCATGGACGCAAAATACCCCAACAAGTAGTTATTGAAGTTGGAGAGACATTCAAAAGAATTCTCAAAGAGGTATCACTTTGTGCCTAAATTCTAGGCTCAATACTGTTTTTTGCAGTGGTGAATCCTGCTTTGTGGTGGTTTATCGAACTATTTGTGTCTGTTGGCTTCTTTAGACAGAGAAAGTACGGGATGAATATGTCAATGACATATCTGTTCTGCAAGCAATTTCAATTGTGTTAGATAGCCATCCAAAACTAAGGTACTCACAAAAAGGATTTTTTTTTTTAAATTTTATTATATGACCCGTAGCATTGTGCTTTGAAATTGGAATCATTTAAGAGTTGTCATTATTTTTATTCTCTGCAGACAAGAAGGACTTGCCTATGAAGTGCTGCAATGGTATATTTGTAGAATGGAAGCTTGGTTTGCTGCAGATGCTGACATGATATCACTGAAAAACTGGGATCAGGTAAGTAATAGATTGGTTGGTTCTTAGTTTAGCTACCAACATAGGAGCAACACTGGTATAATATTTGCCTTCGAAAAATGACGTTGATGCTTGTGCTTCTCACTTTTCAAAGTTTTCTTAAGAAATTCGTTGATTGAATTTATAATCTATTCTCATGTGTATATGTGAATGGCTGTATATATATCCTCTTCGGTGCAGTATGATTCTTATAAAAAAAATTGGTTTGCATGAGTGATCACTTCACTTGACACTGCTAAATATTGGAATTTTATCCAGATCACCATCTTCTAGGATCCTGATTTCTCAGAAAGCTTTAGGATCAAACTGTAGACAGGTAGAACTTAGGAAGGAAATTTCCATGCGTGTGAAACGAAAAGAAAAGGTAAGGTCGGTTTAATAAGTAGTTGCCTCCTATATTTGGGTTTGGATCTTTATGACTTTTGAGATATTTGTCTGAAGGAGCTCTTGGAACTATCTAAGGTCCATTGTTTAAAAAATACGATATTGACGAGGACAGGTGCGAAGTCATTGGGCCTATTAGATTGGCATGGAATAACCAGAAACAATTAAGGCGCAGACATTTGGTACTGTGAGATTTGATCCAAGTCATCAATACACTTATGATTTACCTTCTACTGGTCTAATGAACTTCTTAAAGTCAAGCAAGTGCCCATTAAAATGCTCATATATTGGGGGTCCCCTTTAAGCGAATGTCCGATTTGTCACCGGTTTAACATCAGATTGCCTTCCTCCATTCATGGTAGTGATTCCCTCTATTCGAGGTGGTGATGCCTTTAAAATGTAACCTACCATCCCCATGGTATAAAACATGGATATAATTGTATTGTTGGAGGTGTTAAAAAATTATTTAGAATGAACTTTTTTTTATAAGATCTTGCATTCTTGCTATGTACCGATAGGAGACGATAAAAAATATTGATGCTCTGTGATAATGGATTACTTCTTCAATCTATCTAACCTAGCTTAGTATCCAAGTACTGGGATTTTTTTTAAATTCTTGGTGCACTCTATTTTGATCTTCAAATGTTTGATTTTACCTTAAAAACTCTTGGAGAGCTTGGAGCAAACTGAAGTATGGCATGCCGATTTCTTTTATAATTTTTGGGGTGGCCAGAATGCATGTGGTGTGAGCTGTTAATGTGGCATCAGCTCAAGTCTGTTTTAGATGATTTGCTTGCATGAGAGACAAATTTCCTTGGTTGTGCAGGAGCAAGTTCTTTCTGGAGGTCATGGACTTATGGTGAAAGGTTATGAACCAGTTATAAAGGCACTTGCAAGAGATATTGATATACGCTTAAATCATCGGTATACTTCCAATTCTTTTTATTTTTTTTGAAATTTTTTAAAATATCCTGAAACAAGGATGAACCCCAGGAGATGGCACTAGAAATGAGAAAGTTAGTTAGATGCATGCCCATAAAATCGTTTTTATGTGACTATGTCGCACTCAAAAGCAAATTGTTCAAACTTTTGAGCATGTTAAGTTAGTATTTATTTCTTTAAATTCTTCTTGATTCCAATCTTGTTTCACATCTTGAATATGAACATATTTTTGGATTTTTGAAGTGAAGATTTATTTTATTGAATTGTGTTACCAATGTACTATTTGGAAACAAAGACGTGCTTTGGAACAAAGATTTTCCTTGGATTGCTTAATTGATCTTTGTCTTCATAAACAGGGTTACAAAAATATCCAGTTTGTTTAACAAGGTTATTGTCTCGGTTGATGATGGTCGAAAGTTAATTGCTGATGCTGCCGTAGTAACTGTACCCCTTGGAGTTCTTAAAGCTAATTTAATTCATTTCGAACCGAAGTTGCCAGAATGGAAAGTTTCTGCAATTTCAGATCTTGGTGTCGGTAGTGAAAATAAAATCGCATTGCTATTTGACAGTGTGTTTTGGCCAAATGTAGAACTCTTGGGCATTGTGGCTCCCACATCTTATGCTTGTGGTTATTTTCTAAATCTTCATAAGGCTACTGGCCATCCTGTCCTTGTCTATATGGCTGCTGGGAGGTTTGCTTATGATCTTGAGAAGCTCTCAGATGAATCTGCTGCAAAGTTTGTGATGTTACAACTCAAGAAGATGTTTCCTGATGCAAAAGAGCCGGTAATTCACTAATTCCTCACTTAGAACTAGTATTTCTCACATATAAGAGATCGATGGACCAGTAAGATTTCTCTCAAAATTCTCAATTAATGTTTGGTTGATGCTTTGGAGCAGGTTCAATATCTTGTTTCGCGCTGGGGAACTGATCCGAACTCTCTCGGTTGTTACTGCTATGACAAGGTCGGAAAGCCTGTGGATGTGTACGATAGGCTTCGCGAGCCCTTGGATAACATATTCTTTGGAGGGGAAGCTGTTAGCATGGATCACCAGGGTTCTGTGCATGGAGCGTACTCAGCTGGAGTTATGGCTGCAGAGAATTGTCAGTCTTACCTCTTAGGAAGACTTGGCGATGTGGAGAAGATTCCACTAGCCTCTTTCAGGACTGAAAATCTTGAAGCTGCATTTCCCCTCCAAATTTCAAGGATGTAAACTTTTCATGTTTGCTGAATAAAGACGATGGTTTAATATTGGGAAAAGAATTGAATTGGCTCCTGAACTTTGATAATTGGGTCGATTGAGCCCGTAAACTTCATTTTGGGTTAAACAGACCCTGCACTATGATGAATGATGTCCATTATTCTTTCGTCACATTTTCCATCCAAATTCGCTTATTTAGAGAAAGATGATGAATATATGGACAATAATTCCCATTACACAAGTAAATTGAAATAATAAAGTTAGGCATCTTTCACATTACTACTTTACCCACGTCTTAGTATTATACATGAACCCTACCCCTTAAATGTTTGCAAAAACTTCTGTCACGCATGACGCATACCTTTAAAATAATGACAACGGTTCAATCACAAGCTATTTTTATCGATGTATAACTTGTTTCTTTTTTTACCCTACCCCTTAAATGTTTGCAAAAACTTCTGTCACGCATGACGCATACCTTTAAAATAATGACAACGGTTCAATCACAAGCTATTTTTATCGATGTATAACTTGTTTCTTTTTTTTTTCCCTTCAAAATGATGGACATGATCAACCACCAATATAGCCACATTCCCTCGAGGTGACCTGAGAATATCCACCCACTTCGGAATTTTCAATTTGAGCTATAACTATTACTTTTAGGACGACCCTTCACCGTAGTACTAAGAAAGTGCAAGGCTAGAGAATATCCTTAGCAGGGGCGGACCCAAGTGTGCTGTTGATTGTTATGGTGTTAGCTGACACCAGTCAAATTTTTTTTTTCCATATACATACTTATAAATTTGATTTTTGACACCACTCCATTTTTTTATTTTGACCCCACTCTTATTACTTCTTAAGACTTAGAACTAGAATGTCAATAATAATAATTGAGCCATAAGCATAGTTTTTACACCCGACCTGCGCATAGAACAGTCAAGGCTGAAGGGTCAAGGGTTTCGAGATTCAACCGTTATGATAGATGTTGAACCGCTAGTTTTTAATAAATAATAAAATAATAAATATTTATACTTTAATAGTTATATACTATATAACTATATACTAGATAGCAAGTTAGCGGAGCATACTTGTATAATCAGCCTTAATTTTTCTGCAAAAATTTATCAAATTCTATAGCCATAAGCAAATCTAAACACAAAATCCAAATTCATTGACAAAAATAAAATATTTTTGTGTCCATTGTAGGTAAATTACATATTTGGCCTCACAATTCATTAACAAAAATAAAATATTATTTGTTTTTAAGTCATTTTACAACACATGCGAGTTTTCTTTTAACCCGTCGGGTCATAGGTTGTCGGGTTTTCCATGTTAACCCTCGGTTTGACACAGATAAATGCACAAACGGTCTTTTTCAGTAAAAAATCGCTGAGGCTATTGGTTCACGGGTTTGACGATCCAATCGATAGGTCGATCCGGGTTTAAAACAATGGCGATAAGTCCATAACCCAAAAGAAATTTAAAAGGCCCAATAAGATGGATTTAGTTTTATAAATTATTGTAATAATTTTAAAAGCCCATTAAATGGATTTAATCTAAGGAAAATTCCGGGCCGATACCACTTGTGAAACTTTTAGACACTTAAGTCCAGTCCAAAAAACTTTATCCTTCTAAGATACCATTAGTATGCTAATTACTTTTTTACCCTCTGATTCATTTAAACTTTGTCCATGGTTAGTCTTTTTTTAAACAAAAAGTATAATTTGATAATTTGAGGATTCAGTAGATAACAGACTTTGCATTCGACATATCCTCAAAGAAAAACGAGTTCAATTTAATATTGATCAATTCAAAACATTAGTGAATGAAAAGCCTTTTTTTCCATTTTAGATTAGAAATTAGAAAAAAAACTAGACTTTTTTCGATTCAGGACAAGTTAGATTATTTCATCCTTTTTTTTTATTTGTATTTGTCGCACAAAAAAGCCGCCCATAAGAACCATATTCTGACTTTTATCGGGAGAATATCCAACAATAGCCTCCATTGAATGAATAATTGATCCAGATCCTAAAAACAACAAAGCTTTTGAATAGGCGTGAGTAATCAAATGAAATAAAGCGGCTCGAGAAGAGCCCAGACCTAAAGCTAACATGATATAGCCCAATTGAGACAATTAGCTCATAAGGACCGCCATTGTAATTACGAAAATTTGATGTTGTCGTCGGTTTGAGGAATTTTAGGCTCATTGATCATGTTGGACATACATACACACACATATATATGTATATGTGTGTATGTATGTTTATTTGAGTAATTGATGCCTTTGAATGAAGATAATTGAGCAACGGCCAACAGATATGGCTGTTTTAAACATTGACATTGGTTGGCCAATGTTACTATTTTAAAACAATAACATTGGTCGGTCAGTGTTACTATTTGAAAAAAACTTCAGATCCGGTCGATTTCGACAGTGGTTCGCCATATCACCACTATCGTTGGACTCTTCTCATTGAAACGCACAATGCCCAGCCAGGTATGGTCCAAAACGACCATCGGATATGATCGTTTTAAAAAAGTAACATTAGTTGGTCAATGTTACTATTTTAAAACAGTAACATTGGTCGTCTATTGTTACCAGTGTTACTGTTTCAAAACAGTAACATTGGTCGGCCAGTGTTATTATTTGAAAAAAAACTTCAAATCTGGCTAATTTCGTCGATAATTCGTAATACCACCATCACCATTGAACTCCCCTCATAGAGACGCATAATGCCCAGTCATATTTGGACCAAAACAATAGCTATAAAAAGAGATGAGAGAGAGAAAGATGTAGTAAAGAGAGATGTAGTAAAGAGAGAGAAAAAGAGATGTAGTAGGAGAGAGAAAGTTGTTGTGATGAGAGAGATATGCAGTAGGAGAGAGAAACTTGATGTCATAAGAGAGAGATGCAATAGATAGAGAAGATATAGTGAGATAAGAGAGAGATGTAGCATATAACAAGAGAAAAACCATATTAGATCTAATCCTCTTTGAAAAAAGGGGCAAAAAAGGAATAAGATAAAATTTAAATGATTTAAATATTATAAAAAATAAAAGCGGACTTATGAGGGATAAAGTTTTTTGGAGTAAACCTATATGTCCAACAGTTTTGAAAGTGGTATTAATATGTCATTTTCCATTTAATCTAGTATTATAAATTATTAGTATTGTATTTTAAAGATCCATAACTTATCATTTGATGGAGTCCTTAGTATTGTATTTTTAAGGCCCATAACTTATTCTTTGATAGAGTAATAGTAGAGTCCTTATCAAAAGGTCTGATAATTCACTTTTCAATTATTAGTTATTTCTATCCTATAATTTTTGACTTTTAGTGTTGTTTTCCATATTTTTGAATAAATAATTAATAAATAACCTAAAAAAATTTCCAGGGCACTGCCCCCGGACCCCCACAACTTTTTTTTAAATTCCTATATAAACCCGACTCTATACATTGGAGAAGCTGGGTCTACCCCCTACGTAGCATAATGCATTTAGTTCACAAACCTTCAACCCGACCAATCACTTATTAGAAATTATACAGATGTCTCAGCACATGAGATTTGAACTTGCAAGTTATACCTACCACTGAGAAGAACCTTAACCAACTGGGCTATTTCCTTCTTGGTGGAAAAATATTCAGTGGGAGCTGAGCAACACGTCATTATCTGACGTGGTGCGAATGCTCCCACTGATTGCGCGACATGTGGAGAAAATAATCCCGTTCAACAAAATGCCATATCCTGCTTAACACTTGATCGATTTTATTTTATTTCTCAAATTTTTTTTTATTTCATTTGTACATGACATAGAGGAAGACACGACAGAGAGGAGAACGCGACAGAGTCATTTTCGCTGTCGATGGCAGCTATACAAGTGAAATCGCAAAAATCATTGAGAAAGATTTCTCGGGTGAAATAGCATATTAGAACACGATTGTCGTCATGATCCTGAGATAGAGAGAGATATCTCGTGAAAGTTGAGTTAGGGTCAAATCACTAGATATTGGGCTTGGTTGATGATGGTGGAGAAGGCGAAGAATCGGTACCAGAACACGATTGTCGCCATGATTATGAGACAGAGTGAGAACTGCTATGAAAACTGAGTTAGGGTCAAAGCACTTGATCTTAGGCTTGGTTGACAATGGTGGAGAAGACGAAGAACCGATCTTAGTCTAGATCTGATTCAGAAGGGAGAAGGAATTTTAACATATGGTCCCTCAACGATACCCCTAATTTCACTTTCATCCTTAAACATTTTTTGCTCTTAACTTCGTTCTTTAACTATTGAAAGGTATCTATTTCGTCTTTCAAGTAAGAGAGTAGCCGGAAAAATCCAACGTGACATCTATTTGACATATCAGAGTAATCCTAGTTGGCAAACTTTGATAAACGGGAACGATATTATCCCTAAACTATTAATTTTTAGCACTTTTAGTGCTTAAACTATACAACAAAATAGTTTGAGGATTTTAAAGAGTTAGGTATTTCAGGGATTTTGTGAGATGACAGGAGTAAAATTTAAGTTAAGTGGGATGATAAGTGTAAAAATTACGTCAACTGGGATGCCATGTATGACTTTTTTTGATGCCGAAATCATTTGAGGGACGAACGTGGTACCTTTGAATAGTTGAGGGACAATTTTAAGAGCAAAAAAAGTAAGGACAAAAATGAAATAAAGGGTATAATTGTGAGATCAAATGAATATTTTTGCCTTTGGGTGAATCTCAATGATGGGCCAAGCTGCAAATCCAAATCAATAGCCCCAAAGAAGGGCCCAAACAAAATGCCTTGTAGGCTGTGGCCCAAATGTTGACTGCATAGGCTTTCTAGTTTGTAAGTTTGTAAGTTTCAACTTTCAAAGGCTCTTGAACGCTAAAAAGTAAAAAGTCCGCTGTTATCTACGGATCTTCGACGTCTAATCGGCACCTGCTTTTTCAACCCTTGCTTTCCACTGTAGATGCCAATATATACACGTTTCTTCTCCTCATCTTCTTCTTCTTGTTCTCAAATTTGACCTAAATTTCACGATTTTCACTTTCATTTGGCGTTTCAAGCGCGAGCAATCATGGCCACAACCGGACACAACAGTCTCAATGCCAAACTCGTGAGTCCATTAGCATGAATCGCTGCAATTTAGGTTTTCTGTTGGTTTTGATCTGATAATCATCATCATGATCAGGTTCTCCTGGGAGACATGGGTGCCGGAAAATCAAGTCTCGTCCTACGCTTCGTCAAGGGCCAATTTCTGGAATACCAGGTTCTTCTAATTCTATGTTGTTTCAAGTTTTTGATGTTTGTTTTTGTAGCATTCCATATCTATATGCGTTGATTGTAGGAATCCACGATTGGAGCAGCGTTCTTCTCCCAGACGGTGGCTGTCAGTGATGTGACGGTGAAGTTTGAGATATGGGACACAGCAGGTCAAGAGAGGTACCACAGTTTGGCTCCCATGTACTACAGAGGTGCTGCTGCTGCTATCATCACATACGACATTACTTCCACGGTATGTGTTAGCATGCCTTCAATTTCGCACCAATTTGCTGCTCTGCTACTATATCTATGATTTCAATCGCCAATGTTTCTATTTTTAGAGGTCGTTGATATCTATAAACCCAAGTGATTCTTTGGGACTTGGGTAGATTAATTAGAGTTATGTTTGCATGAGTGAGGAACTTTGATTATCCTTGAATTTATTCTTGGAGCCTGGTGGCACCTGCTGGATCATTTCCTATTACATTACATCTCGGGTTTAGTTATTTGGGATTCCTAAGATTATGATATGGTTGTGGTAAAGCTGATCCTGTCCACACAAGTAGGAGTTGTGGGGTAATGCACCTTTTTTAATGTTACTGTAAGGATAGGGAGAAGAAATGCTGGGCATCTGAGAAGGAAAAACATTGAAGAGTTTACTCATTTCTGGTTACTGTTTGGAGCTTGAGGTCACGAGGTGTCTCTTGTAAACTCCTTATGTACTAGGCTGCATCCTCATCCTTGGCAATCCTAGAAGTTTATTTGGCTTTACCCCGTGGGGTGTTGGGGTTGAAAGGGTGATTTGACAAGTTCATGCAAAATTTCCCCCCATATATTCAAGGTTTGCTGATGAATTATTTTTCTCTGTATGAATTATAGGATTCATTCAATCGTGCTAAAAAGTGGGTGCAAGAACTCCAGAAGCAAGGTACACTTACATTTTATTTTCTTCTGTAATTGTCACTTTTCATTGTCTGCTAGTGTGCCTTTTTTTAAAAAAATATTTTTGGGAAGCTGAAAAGGATCATATGTTCTCATTTCACTGATTGTCTCAATGTTTTTATTTATGGGTTATAATAAGATAAGACGCTATACGCAGTACTTCTTTGGTAGGAGGTAAGTGGGGGAGAAAAGAAGGATTGGGAATTTACTTCACTTAGGTACTTGTTAATTTTGATTCGCCATACAGATATACCAGAATTATCTAGTCTGAATTTGGACAAAAGGACAGTCAATTCATAAACTAAAGTGCATTGGCTCGTTCTGCAAGTACTTTCCATATTGAATCCTTATCTGTAATCTCTTATTATCAAAGACAACTCAAGAACACTCTAGCAAAGAGGTAATGAAACTGAACCATTCTATCAAGTTTAACAAGGTAGCATGACATGTGGTTGAATATTTCATTTTTCATGTAGGAGCATCTTGAAATCTATTAATCATGTGAGATTATTAAAAATATTTCGCTTTCCATTTTATCATCTATTGCGTAAAAAAAAAAAATCTTGCCCAAAAAAAATTATTGCATCAAAAAATAAATTCATTTTTTATTGTAAAAAGTGAAATCAACGCCCACTCCACTGTTCTAGAGGTTAGCAAGCTTTCAATCTTCTCCAATTACTACTGTAAGGTAAGATTGTGACTGGATCCGCATATATTTGGTAAAGAATAAGCTTCTCTTTTGAGAATAATAAAAAAGAAAGGAAAGTGTTCGATTCAAATGTGAAAATGTGACAAAATGCTCTATATAAAGAACGAAGTTGAGGAAAAAAAACCTCCTTGCTAGCTGGCTTCTATTGAAAAGTAATAGTTACATTACATACCAATAGACATATCTAAGTTGCTTGAGAAGTATTTTTTTGGCTGTCCTGCAACATTTTTTTCTCTTATAATATCTTGGAGACTTGGACAGCAAAATTATGTGCCAGCTATTTTGTTTGACATTTTTCAATTGCTTGCCACTTCGGAGTTTTTTCAGGTAACCCAAACATGATTATTGCCTTTGCTGGGAATAAAGCTGATTTGGGGGACAAAAGGAAAGTGACAGCTGAAGTAAGTATCTTTCCTGTTAGCATTTTCGGAATTACTCGAGGTTTGAGATTATTTTGCTATTTACTATATTTCTGTGTTTAACTGGAAAAATTTGCCTATTTGCTGTGCACCTTATAGAAAAATACTGCCTATTTTTCACAGACTGTTCTCTCTTTTTCATGTATGAAGAGTGAAGAGACTCTTCTAGAACATCTTGGCCAGAAAATTTATTTCTTGTGATCTTAATCAGATTTTGGTTTTGTTGTAAAGCATGATTTGTTCCCTTATCTTTTAATGCTCAAATTCTTCCGCATCAAACACTACCCTTATCCCTACTTACGGAGCTGGAATTTGAGATTCCAAATTTCCAATGGTTTTTGGGCATCATTAAACTTTCATGTGGCAAGGACTTCCGGTTGGAATTTTGGCCAATCTTTTTCTCTATTTGCTTTCCTGTTTCAAAGAGCTGATGCATGTAGCTGTGTCTTTTACGTGCATATCTGTTCTGCTTGCAATGGATTTAAAAATATGAAAGTTGGAAAAAATTTTACCAGACTTATATTCTGCTTATTTGTAGTCATATATATTGTGTGTTTGTCTGCGTGTGTTGTGCACAACTGTAATATCATTGAAGGACCTTAGGGGTTTCAATCCAAATGCAGAATAACCAGTGGTTTTTCCCAACGAATAAAAATAGAATAATTGTAGGTGGCAAGAAGTTTTGAAATGTAAAGAATCGGAATCTAGAAATGAGGAGAATGGATCAACTAGAACTTGTTGTCATAGTGATAAAGTCTATAGAATGTGAGCTTTGTGATATAACACTCTAGAGTAGCAGGTTTCCTTTCCACTATTTTTCTGATAGTTGATTTTCAAATTATCTTTACAATTGAAATGATCAAATGTCTGATTTGCCATATCTTATGCCCTTTATGGTTTTTCATTTTTCTTTGTCCTTGTTGTTTTTTTTTGGTCGAGATGATATATCTGTAGTTGCAAAACTAATTTCACTGCCTTATCATTTGAATTGTGGTTTAATTAATTTATACTTGAAGGAGGCACGAGTGTATGCTGAGGAAAATGGCCTTTTCTTTATGGAGACTTCTGCCAAAACTGCTGCCAATGTAAATGAAGTATTCCATGAAATAGGTGCGTATCTAGTATCTATAGCTGCTAGATATATATAGTTGCAGGTGCAATTTTTCACCTCATCGTTGTTGTTGTCCTTGTCAAAACCTTTTTTCCCAGACAATTTGTTCCCTGTGGTTGTGAGTTTGTTTCCCTTGGACTGAACTCATGGTTGAAGGACACTGCATGCTTAATAATAATATGACATGCATATATTATGATTATTTTTTCTTCCCTTGTGGTGTTGGTCCTAATAATGAATAAATATCTTTCTTTGAATTGCTAGGTATGTGATCATCCTTCCCTTACAAAAAATCTTATGCGCTCTACTTAATATACAGTTGTACATGGTTAGGAATTTGATAGGTAACTATGGGTGAATGCGTCTGTTTTTGTGATCAAAGCCATCTGCGAAACACCTCTTGTACAACTAGTACGCATTGCTTTGTGCTCTTCTTGTTAAGTGTTAATCTTGAATCAACTGTTACATATTTAAACACCATTCACAGTAAACTAGGATTAGCCCTCATAAAATATTTTGTTTAATATGATTGAGTCCGTCATATGTATTGCTGAACCGTTCCATTCATATCCATGGTAGGATTCTGGTACCAGATGCGCTAAAAGGAAGGCTAGAAGTATAACTTTAATTCCTGTAGCTAACTTAGGTTTATCCATATTGTGGCTGATTTGGCTAGAAAGAAACAATAGGATATTTAACACCAACGAATCTTCGATACTTGCTTTTATTAACAGGTGGTTTAATTATTTGTTATAGGAATGAGGCTATTTCCTTAGCCCGTTTGTAGTTTTTGTCCTTGCACCTTCTTGGTGCTTAGTAAAATTTGTTTCCATTTAAAAAAAGAAAAAGAAGCTAACTTAGATTCGAAAGCAAAAGAAAAGAAAGGAAAAGGTGAAAATAACAGCATAAACTTGGAAAATGATGGAAGAATTGACGCACACCAAGAAGAAACATTGCCTTTGGTTATCTTTCAAGTTCCTAGAATCTTATAAGATTTTACTAGTGATGAACTTACTACTAGCTGAAAATCTAGCAAAAGAGTAAACCATATATTGAATCTTTTAGTTTTCAACAATTTGAGGAATAAGGGGTTGTGAAAGTGCCTTATCAACTTCAAATAACTAAACATGATTTCAGTTTGCCATTTATGGAGTTGACTTTTGTTATCATTATACGTGGCTGCATTTAGAGTTAATGTTATTTGTCTCCAACCCTGTGTTTCCGTTGCTTTTAACATGTAATAAATGGGTCATGTGATGCATTCTATGGTCTGTATTGAAACTAATAATTCTTGTATATTCAGCAAAGAGGTTGCCAAGAGCTCAGCCTGCTCAAAATCCACCTGGGATGGTTCTTGTCGACAGGGCCACAGAAGGTTCTCGAGCTGCGTCATGCTGTTCATAGGCAGATGTTTCTATTCCACAGTATTTTCTTTTTTTTTTCCTCCACTTTTCACCTCCACCTCGTTTCCCTTGTGGTTTGCTTGAGGTACGTATGTCCTGTCTGAGCAAAGCTTCTGAAACTTCCAAGTGACTAGGTGGTTGAACAAAAAACTCTTGTTCATGAAGCATTTACCCTATAAGTGAAGTGCTTTGTGCAGTTGCTGTTATGATTATGGGGGAGGGCTTGATTGAAGGTCCCTTGGACAAATTGGTGAATGTATATTCATTTTATTTACATACGGAAGTACTCTTAGTTGGCTTATGTGAGAAGAAAAAACCTCTTTGGACAAAATTATTGTAGTAATTCACATGGTTCTTCTCCATGGAAAACATTTGATGAAGATCTTATTAATCAGTGTCTCTATTATTTGATTCTGAACCCGAAATGTGAGCAGCCAGGTCAAAGGTGTGTGAAATAGATGAAAGGGCACATGACATGGACTGATCAAGTGCAATACACATCTATGGAGGTATAAGTTTATGTTAATTCTTCCTTTAAAGTTTCAACTTGTCTAGATGCCCATCAATAATGGTGTCAGTCCTAAAGCTACATCAAATTAAGACTGGATACGTTATTGTGATGGATTTGAACACTTATCCAGATTTGCTTGATTTTTGAGTGGTGTTGCTCGCTCTGTAAAGATTGTGGACGTAGACTTGACATTTCTTCCAGCTTTCTTGATTGCTAGGTTTTGTTTGGATATTGATTTTTTTTAAGTATTGGTCCCTATATTCTGAGCTAGTATTATGTTTTTGGCTGCATTGTTTTTTGACAAATGAGGTGAGAGGATGAGAAGGTGAAGGCCGCCCAAACCTCCTCCCTCATAGGATAAGTGTTGATCATAAAAACAAAAGCAGAAAAGGAAAATAATGGGAGCCTTCCATCTGAGTAATTGTACGTAAGGTCTAGTAGCATTATGCCATTATAGAAAAATTCGCTAAAATTAATAGGGTAATGCATTGTAGATACTACATCAATTAATAATCTATTGATGTATTAGTATATATGATCTGATTATTATGTGGAATCCACCAGAGAAATTCTCAAAGGTTTTCAATATATTTATTTCAAAATCAAAGTTAATAACCATTAGGGTCGGTTACTACCCTAAATGTGTTAAAAAAACAAAACACAATTATGAAAATATGTCTGAAATATAAAACGACGCATTTAAGATTCTAAACAGTGGAATTTGTCAAAAACTGGGTGGTGCCACTAGCCTTGATCAGCATGTTGATTCGAGTCACTAGGTCAAATTTCGTGCAATTTTGATAACGTGACATTTCAATTCTATTAGGTAGTTTTTTTGAAAATATCATGCCATTAATCTTACATTAATGTCATAACCATCTAAGGGTTCAACCAAGGTTCTCTGAAGCCATGTTATATTTGCTTGAACATCTATTGTCCAAGTGATGCAGGGCAGATCGTGAACACAGAAAGCCAGACACACAAAGATCAAACAAACTCTTCACAGCTTAACTTAACGTGCAAGTTATACCTATGGAAAGACAACAAACGCTTATAGCGACTGTATCAAGTTAATATATATATATATTCCAAAAGCTGAGTTTAACACAACCCTAAAACAACTTAAATAGGCCTCACGTAGGAAACCAACAAAGACCAAAATAACCATAGTTACTCATAAAAGGAAATAGATAAAATAATAATAAGAAAATAATCAACTAAGCCCAGCTTCGCTTTGAGTTCTTCACGTGATCCATCTTCTCCAAATATGTTGCTGCAACATCATCAATACTTTGCAAAACCCCATCAACACCAACAGTATCCTGCATAACCACACCAGTAATACCAGCTGCATCATCCTCCCAGGGTTGAAGAAAAGTCATCCTCGACTGACCAGGAACAGCGGAAAGCACTTCCGCCTTTGCCACGAAGGGCACTAAGTGCTTGACGTTAAAAAAATCACGCGCCTTTACATGGGGAGGCAGCTTCAATCTATATGCATTAGAATTGATTCTCTCAACAACCTCTAAAGGACCAATCTTACGAGCTGTGAGTTTGTTATAATCTCCCGGCGAGAAGCGATCTTTGGTTAAACTGCCCAAACCAAATCTCCCACAGCAAACTTAACCAAACACCGCTTTTTGTCAGCGGCTAACTTATATTTATCACTGGACTCCCATAGATGTTGTACAGTAGCCTCATGCACACCACGAATCTGGGACATCAGCTCTTCAGCCTTGACACTCACGCAAGTAAGGTCAGGAGCAGGTATTAAATAAACAGGAGCCCGAGGACTGTAACCGAAAATAACTTGAAAAGGGCTGAATCCCGTACTCCTATTAGTGGATCGATTAAAAGCAAACTCAGCCTGATATAAGCACTGGTCCCAAGTCTTCAGATGTTCCCCAACCAAACAACGCAACAAGGCACCCAAAGAACGATTGACCACTTTCGTCTGGTCATCCGTCTGAGGATGGTAAACACTACTGAAATCCAATTTTGTGTTAGACAGACGCCATAAACAATGCCAAAAATAACTCATAAATCGAGTATCGCGATCCCAGACGATGGATAAAGGCAACCCATGAAAATGATACACCTCTCGAAAATACAACTGGGCCACATTAATGGCATCGAAAGTTTTGCGACATGCAATGAAGTGTGTCATTTTCGAGAACCTATCAACCACGACAAAAATGGAATCATGACCACACTGCGTACGAGACGGGCCCAACACAAAATCCATACTAACAGAGATCCATGGTCCAGTGGGAATAGGAAAAGGTAAATAGAGACCAACGTTCGTAGCATTACCCTTAGACACTTGGGAAATCGGAGACCCTTCAACTAGGCGGGCAATTTCCTTGCGCATAGTCAGCCAAAAATACTGCTCATGTAATACCCGGTCTAAAACAAAAAAAAAAATGTTGGAATTAACAAATAATGGTAGTATTGTAAATCTATGAATGGTAACTTCTGATAAAGTTGGAGGACATAATGGTCTTTGAAAAGGGTAAAGAAATTGAAATGTAATGAATGATAAATGAAATTGAAATGCAATTGGTTAAAGCTTAAAGTTATATAGATATTATGTTTAGCTTCCCGTGGAAGTCAAGCACCTGTAGCCAATATGAGAGTAGAGACGAGAAGGATCTAGAGATACAAACAAAGGAGATAGAGCTAGTCAGAGAAACAAGAATTGAATTGAAATTCATCTGTGTTTGTCCTCAGCAGTTGGAACCAGTTGAGTGGGTGTGGGGGACTCTCAAGAGTTTGGGTTCAGGGATCCAACAAGTGTGAATCGATGATGCACATACAGACCATCCTCAAGAGTGACATGAAAATGATTTTGGGGCTAAGGCAAGAAGAGATGTGTTCTCGGGTACACCAAGGTAAGGGCTTTAAATCCATGTCTAAAACTATGATTTGTGATTTGGGAATAATGTTTAATTTAGGATTGCTTTCGCATATGGCTTATACTGTAGTCTAAGCTGAGTTTGAGTAATTGAGGTGTAATTGTTTTGAGATTGTTGGGTATTTAAAATTTCGAGATTTGTCGGTTCAGATGTCGCTATGCTGTCAAACTGTGAACAAATTGCGAAGATTAGTGGGGGAAAATCAAGAGATTGAAGGTTGAAGATTCCAGAAAATTGTGGTATTGGGTAAAATTGGTTTAGTACGGATTCACTAAGTTTGGATTGCTTTTGAGTTATTGGTTGGACTAAGGTAGAGAAGATGTTTGGAATTCAATTACTGATGCTTGGGTTGGTGTATATCAAATGGAATAACATAAGTTTTTCGAAATTGAATTGGATATTTATTTAGTTTTGATTTCTAGCATTGGGGGCCATTATGTTGCCGAACTTTTGTGAGATGTGTTGGTAGTAATTGGAACGCTTGATAGATGTCTCATGATGTTTTTTTGTGCGTCTTAGGTAATTTGTTGTCTGGTGGATTTTATGATTTTGCGAGGGACTTGGGAGTAGCAGCACGTTGGCTGCGATTCCGGTGAGTGGATATATAACTTATCCGATACATTGTACACACTCTTATGATTCCGCATTCTATCTTTGATCTGATATTATTTTATTCGTATGACCCATCGACTTCTATTGAAATCCTTTGACTGATATACATGTTGGGACAGGTACTGGGACACCAGTTTGTTATGCTGGTTCCATTTTGATTATGTTAACCGTTCAAGTATCGTTTCTGAAACTTTGACTATTTGGATTCCAATTCTAGTATTGTGATGTTGTCCTAATTCTGATTTTGTTTCTGTTTCCGACTTTGGTACTGTTTTTGTATCGTATGGGTTATGTTGAATCTGACTATGGTTATGAGTTCCTCTCATTGTGATTCCGATATTGGACATGATATCTGATTCTTGTCTCGGATTAACCGACTCTATGTCTATCTAATTGACAATTTGACATTTCTGATCTTCTGTTATTCGGGAGTGACTTTTTATCAGGATGCTGTATGCTAACGACAGTAAGCGTTAGCCTTGGTGCACCAAGTATGTTACGGCAGTATGCGTGCTGCTTGTTATGGTACTGTATGTGCTGCCTGTTACCCTGATACGGCACTTTATGTGCTGCCTGTTACGGCACTTCACGTGCTGCCTGTTGATTCTGTGCAGAAGTCCTCCCTCCCAATTATCGCTAACTGGACAACTATTGTTTCTTGTGACCTGAGAAAGAACTTGATTTCCATGCTACTTGATTATTCGTCGTCTTTAGTTTGCTTGTCCCCTTTGTATTGCTTAAGTTATTGTTCATTCACTGAGTCTTACGACTCACGCATCATATGTTCATTTTTTTTCAGATAGAACTGACCCAGCAAGTTTCAATCCGTTCTGAGCTTGTTAGAGTATACCTCGGTTCTGGTAAGCCCAGCACTTGTTCGTGTGGGTACCCCTGTATTTCGCCCATATGTCCTGGTTTGCTATTGAGTTATGTACTTAGACGCTTCGCTGACTATAGTTAGGATCATTAAATTTGTATGATCATTGGGTCCTATTTATGTGTGAAAAAAATTGATAAGGTATTGAAGGTTGAAATCATGATCTGTTATTAGGTATGGATATTAATGTTCAGAGGCTTGCTTGACCTTTGTGGGCCTTCAGTCCATCGGGGTCTTGCGCCGGTCACGTGGCCCACTTTTGGGTCGTGACAAAGGCCACCAAGTTCAAGGTCTTGTCATGACCCACGTGACCCTCGCTGCGCAATACCCGGATGATCTGGAGTCGAAGACTAATCTCTGGCACACACAATCGAGTCCCCTTGAACAGATAGCCTTCATGCAAGATAAAATATGATCCAGACCGGGTGCTCAACTCACGCAATATAGTACCAAAATAAGGATCCGTAGGAAGCAGATCCTTAAGCAACTCGAAACCCAGGACACTTGTACGCAATGTTGTCACTAAAGTAATCCGTCGGCTAAGAGCATCCTCCACCTTATTCAAATGACCGGATTTGTGCTTAAGGACAAAAGAGAATTGTTGTATGTATGCTGCCCACCAAGCATGCCTTGAAGATAATTTATCTTGGCTGTTCAAATGCTTCAAGGCTTCATGATCAGAAAACAAAACAAATTCATTGTAAGCAAGGTAGGAACTCCAATGTTTGAGGGCTCGAACCAATGCATAAAACTCCAAATCATAGGCACTATAATTGAGCTTAGACCCACTCAATTTCTCACTAAAGTAGGCTACAGGTCTGCCCTACTGACTAAGTACAGCTCCAATGCCAATCTTGGACGCATCACAGTGTAATTCAAAAGGGATTGTAAAATCGGGAAGTACTAAGATAGGAGCTATGGTCAACAACTCTTTGATCAACATAAAGACCCGGTTAGCTTCCTCAGTCCACACAAATTTGCCAGTACACATACAATCCGTGAGAGGGGCTGTCATCGTGCTAAAGTTGCGAATAAATCGACGATAAAAAGACACCAACACATGAAAACTACGTACTTCATGAATTGTTGTGGGAATCGGCCACTGGCTCACCGCAACCACTTTGGATTCATCTACGGATAAATCATGCTTGGAGACTATATACCCCAAAAATCAAGACTGATTCAGACATAAACAAGCATTTGTGAAGTGCTACGAAGAATCCCTCTCGTAATAACACATTCATCACTTCACGCAAATGCTGAAGGTGTTCCTCGGTGGATGTACTATATACTAAGATGTCATCGACATATACCACCAAAAACTTTCCGATGAAAGGACGAAATATTTGGTTCATAACACGCATAAAATTACTTGGCGCATTAGATAAACCAAAAAGAATCACTAACCATTCGTACATTCCTTCTCGCGTCTTAAATGTCGTTTTCCATTCATCACCGGGCCGCACGCATATTTGATGGTATCCACTTTTCAAATCCAGCTTGGAAAATATCACCGCGCCACTTTGTTGATCAAGTAAATCGTCCAAGCGAGGTATAGGAAATCGGTAACGCACTGTGATCTTATTGATAGCTCGACTATCAACACACATCCGCCAAGATCCATCCTTCTATGGTGTGAGCAGGGCTGGTACAACACAAGGACTAAGACTCTCTTGGATATGACCCTTACTCAATAACTCCTCAACTTGCCGACGTAATTCTTCATGCTCTTTGGGACTCATACGATAATATGGGCGGTTGGGCAAACTGGCTCCCAACATAAGATCAATTTGATGCTGTTGATCACGTAATGGTGGTAAGCCCCACGGTAAGTCATCCGGGAATATATCAAAAAGTTCAGTGATTAATTCTTGAACGGTCGGTGGTATTCCTGAACCCACACCATTCTCTTTACCCACTACTACAAAGATAAGCCTCGTTTCTATTACCTCACCGATGAAGTCATACCGAGCCAATAAACTCGTACCATCATCCACACTAGTTTTGGCTTTGTTTCCTCGCCCAGGATATAGTACAATCCTGACCTTCTCAAACATAAAGCTATACGTGTTTTGCTTGCCATCTTGAGAGACATTGCGATCAAATTGCCACGGCCGGCCTAGTAATAAATGACAAGCATCCATCGCAACTATGTCGCACCATACTTTATCCACATACCGGGAACCCATCGAAAAAGGCACTAAACAGCGTGGGGAAACATTCACCTCTGATCCTTTTTTAAGCCATGACAACTTGTACGGCATTGGATGTTTCTCAGTTGATAAACCAATTTTTTGGATCACTTCTTCAGTAACAACGTTCTCGAAACTACCCGAATCAATAATAAATTGACACACTTTGCCCCCAATTGTACACGTTGATTGGAAAATATTATTTTGTAGCTAGTTATCTTCCTCCTCCATAGGTGGTGAGAGAAATACACGTCTTATCATTAAAGATGGGCCTTCATCACCTTGGACATGCTTTTCATCACATGGTGTTTCAGTATCATAGATGGGAATTTGATCACCATTAAAGTGCTCTCCTGCCACCAGCTCGTCAGATTCTACAAACAACCCCTTTCCATATTGCCCCGCTTTCTTGCATTCCGCCAAACGATGACCATGTTCCTTGCACTTAAAGCACCTAACCTGAGAACTGCTTCCCCGATTTGGTTGCATGCTTCCCGAGCCCTTATTAGTAACAGGTGGGGTGCTATTATTACGCTGTGACACTGTATTGGGAACTGTTGTGTTTTTATCGCTGCTTCCAATGTCCATAACCCATGTTTTCCACACAAAAGCTTTCTCTAAATGCAGAGCCTTCTGATGTGCCTCGGCTACAGTCAAAATATCCAAAAAATTGAGGGAATCCTGAAACTACTATCGCAGACCTCCGATATATCGCGACACTAGTAAGTCCTCAGGCTCATTGAGATCTACTCGGGTAGTCAAACGATAAAATTCGATAGTGTACTCATCAACTGTTCGAGATCCCTGTCGAAGATTTTGAAGTAGTTGGTACAAACTTCTCACATAATTGAAGGGTAAAAAGGCACTTCTCATATGTTTTAGTAATTTATTCCAACTGGTAATCTTCGTTTTGCCCCGATGGTTCCTGTTTTGTTTCAACTACTGCCACCATGCCGCAGCACACCCTCGAAACTGTGCAGCCACAAAGGAACCCTCCGATCTTCAGGTACTTCCTCAAACTCCAATATTTCTTCAACAATTGCTATCCAATCCAGCAGTTCTTCAGGCTGTAAACAACCCTAGAAATTAGGTATGTCAAGCTTGAAACCTAACTCCCAACGGTTGTTGTCCCGAAGATTTGGTCGGTCCCCTCTGTTTGCTCCTCCCACAAAAGGGTTAATGAGACTCTCCTCATCACTATCGCCATCATCTCCGTGGATTGCTTGCAAGTTCCTAGGCCTTCCATGATTAAGACCCACGGACAAAGCAACCAATTGTTCAGTTATAGTATCCAACCGTTCATCAAAGTGATCCCAACGCTCCTCCATACGTCAGACTCGAACCTCCAACTGTTCTTCTTGTGCCGTTTCATCACGTTCATAGATCTCCCCTATTGGTAACCGTCTACCTGCACGGCCTCTCCCCCGAACCATGATTGTAAACGAGAAACCTAGCACTCCGATACCAACTGATGCAGGGCAGACCGTGAACACAGAAAGCCAGACACACAAAGATGAAACAAGCTCTTCACAACCTAACTTAACGTGCAAGTTATAGCTGTGGAAAGACAGCAAACACTAATAGCGACTATATCAAGTTAATATATATATTCCAAATGCTGAGTTTAACCATAGTTACTCATAAAAGGACATAGATAAAATAATAATAAGAAAATAATCAACTAAGCCCAGCTTCGCTTTGAGTTCTTCACATGATCCATCTTCTCCAAATATGCTGCTGCAACATCATCAATACTTTGCAAAACCCTATCAACACCAACAGTATCCTACATAACCACACCAGCAATACCAGTTGTATCACCAAGTCAAAATTATAAGATTCATTCCATCTAGGACATTTATTTATTCTAGGTTTTATTGCTTTAGTTCATAGCCCTCCAAAAGAACAATAAAATCGGTGACGATATTACATCTTGAAAACTCTTATGATTTATCTGTCACAAGGCTGAATCTTTGATGTTGTGTTAGTTGACTATAGGTACTCGATCTACACTCAAAGAAAAGTTAAGGTGAACCACCAACAACCTATAAGACACATAAGTAAGGGAAAATCGAAGGGATCTTGACACCCGGGGTGTGCCGATCAAACAAGCTCTGACAGTCAAGTCAATATGGTAGAAAGTCGAGAGAAGAGGTGCAATTGATGCAAGTGAGGATGGCTGTGACCGAAAGAGGAGGCGCAACAAAAGAAGTGCTTAGGTTGATGATAGTGGGAAGGGTATGATAGTGAGAAGGGTACAGTGGAAGCTAGGAGAGAGTCTATCCTCCTTTTTTCAAGAAGAAAGAATGGTTTTTATAGCTTATGTAAAGTAAATGATGATGACGTCACGTCATGTGGGGTCAGATCTCAAGGATGATAGATAATGAAATGATTTAAAAAAGGTGTGTGTCAAAAAGATGGGTTGATTGTAGGTGACTAAAAGAATAAGTCACTAATTGTGGCTTGTCCTCTGAGATAATATGATTGCATGTCTCGAGATTGTCTGGGTAGGTAACCCAATGTCATTACAGCCAAAGAAAGGCACGTGAACATTTTTGTAGCACCAGCAAACGCAATTTATGACATTCAAAACTAGGGTTATGCACGGTCCATTTAACCGGATAATGCAGGCTAAACCATAACCAATCCAGAAGTTACGATTTTGTATTTTCTTAAACCAAAACCAATCAAAAAACCATCAAATCCGGTAACTACGGTTAACCTATTAATCGGTTCGTTTCGATCCGGTTAAGGTTTTAAATTCTACAAGTGCAAACACAAATATTAATCCCTGCATTCTGTAATAGTAACATGCAAATGCAAAACTGCAATAATGAAGCAAATGAGTCCTCAAGGTGGAAGTCCCATTTACTGATGTGTTACATGCATAATCATGCTTACAATGATTGCAAACTGCCCTTTTACCCTTCCCCTTTACCACTATTGTCTCAAAATGATCCCATACAAACGCAATAGATTTTTTCTTACCAGGACGTGGGGGAGTGTCTTTGCAGCAGCTTATGTTTCTGTAACTTCTTCTGCTTGTGTTAGTGTTACCATTGGTGCACTCGAATCTACTGTTTCTCCAGATTGAGAAATTGGATTGGATGGTGATTGAGAACTATTCCCCTCTATATTTGACATCCTACAATAGTACAATATGAATAAATTAATAAAATTATAGACAATGAAGCAAGTGAGTGTCCCTATTGCAGAATGATAGAATATGATGAACCACAATTACATGACAGAGACCAATTCAACATTTAAAGATAGATAGTTTTATAATGAAAAACTAAAAAAGAAACCAAAAAGATAGATAGTTCTATAAAACAGAGACCATAATCATAGCACATGATAACATGTCATAGTTGTTAGCTACATTATTACATTTGACTAGATGAAAACACATGTAATCAGATCAGATGATGGTCACAAGGCATGCCTGAACTAATTCTTCTTTGATTATCACATTAGAATACGAACATAGAGCAACATTTATAGAAACTAGAAAGAATGTTGTAAAACTGTCCCAACATAACTCAACCACTCTTTGATAGTTCGATTCAATATGCCTGCTTGATATTCATGTATCAAAGATGATAGGATTGTGTCCCATTCACACTTCACAAACTACTTCCAGAAGGAGTTCTCAATCTATTGAGACCATGACATCAAATCGAGTACCAATTACAAAGAGAGAATGAAATTGAACAGATCAAGAGAGCGTGAAGTGAAGTAGTGAACATATCAACTCATAGTCAAAAAATAAAGAAAGTAAGAAACCTACCTGTTGGTTTTGTTTGATGTAGAGGGCGAGGCCAAAAGGCTGTGGATTGAAGATTTAGAGGCAGCCAATGCTTGGGAGATGTGACAAGCGTTGTCGGGCCAACGGAGATGGTGGAACTCCATGGAAAAGATGAATACCGTAGATGGCTACGTCCAGCCGCATTGACTCTGCAGGATGAAGATGAATGACGAAGTAGTGAAGTGGTAAAAAACTAGTGCTTCGAAAGAAAAGTTTTAATTGTCAAGACCTAAGTGATTCATTTTCCTTTTTAGTTTTTATTATTCTAATTTGTAATAAGACTTGAGCTTTGTTTGTAATCTAACAGTAGATAATGATATGCAATAAAATATATTACATATCAATGGTTTATATTAAAACTTAAAAGGCATTAAATATTAAATATTAAATATGAATATATATATATATATATATATATATATATATATATATATATATACAGGTCTGATCCGGTTACTGGGTGGTTACAAAAATTTCAAACCACTGACCGAACCGGTATAACATGGTTTGGTGTGGTTTCTGAAACTATTTGACCAAATTCGGTCAACCAACCGATCCAAACCGGACAGACCGGTCCAGTTATGGTCCGATTTTCGATTTCATTTGCACTGTCCCATTCAAAACCAACGTGTATATTTTTATGTAGTATGTAATATATAGTCAACCATTAATTACAACAAGCGACATATATATATATGTAGGGAATTATATATATATATATAGGGAATTCTCCTATGCATACCTAATTTGCACACTTTAAATACGCATTACTTTTTAAGGGTGTGGATGAATGAAATGATAAGTGGGGTTCACTATTGTGGGTCTCATATGTTTCAAATCAATGGTTAAAATATAGGTGCGTATTTAAAGTGCACAAATTACGTGCACATATGAGAATTGGTGCGCATAGAAGAATTGGTGTGCAAATTAGGTGCGTATTTAAATACATGTATATACACAACTAGATTCATTAAATAATTGGTTACAAAGTCACAAATTTCAGAGCTAGACAGGGGCATGCTTGCCAAATGCCTTGTATAATCAAAAGTATGAATACACGTATATGAATTTTGTGTTAGGGTGGTTGTATGAGACTAATGGAGTAAAAGCCAAAATATTATTGTCCTTATATGTAGCTAATATTTTTGGATTTATGTTTAGAAAATTAAATAAACAAATAAATTTATAAGGAGAGAATACAAAGTCACTTACAGGATTTCTGTGGCTGGGAAATCCTTCAATGATACCTACATTATTTTTTGCAATTCTCTTACATGGGAGAGAATGGTTGTCAACTTGATAATAGTCTAATTGGTTATCTCTTCAAACTTATGGAGTACGGTACTCAAGATCAAGAGTTCGAACCAACCAAATGATATATTTCTTGTGGAATCCTGGTTCCATGGGTTTGTCCCACTTCAGAGCCATTATCAACATGTTATCATAGTCTGAGGTTTATGTCCACTCAACTGTCCAAAAGATATGCTGAGATGGGTGGTTTATCGGTTAAAAAGAGAGAGAATTGGTTGTCTTTTCTAATTAGCAGCTATCTTGTTGTAATAACTACAACTAATTTTTCAATTGAAGTGAAGAAAGTTGTCTATGTACAGAAAATCAAATGTATTAAAAAATAACGAACAGATAGTAAAAACCACCAACTTGTACAATTTGGATTACTAATTTTTCAAAAAAAAAAATACTTATACATTGAATTTAGAGATATAACTATACAAGTTGCCAAAAACCAACCAAGAAACAGAAACTACTTGTAATAAATAACAATTTTTTTTATTCATACAGGTGAATGAGATTGGGAGGCTCGAACTCGAGATCTCTATGAAATACCACATATATGAATTCCATTTGACGTAGGCGAAGGCCATTGCCTCTGATAAGCCGAATGTCCTTGTTATGCAAACAATTACCTAATTATGCAAACTTGTTTTATTATGGAAAACAAAAACATGTTTTGTTATGGTCAAAATCAGTCGGCTAGCACGATAGGAGAGACAAATGAGCCCACAAAGATAGATATAGTCATATAGAGCCAACCAAATCATGTACCAACAGATTAAAATCGTGTACTTGTTTTTTGGTCAAACATTTGTCGTGGCATTTGAGATTATATTAATATCTTAACAAATCAAATCAAATTAAACAAAACCAAAAATGGATTATACTTCTACCTTTTCAAATCCAAATAAATATATGGAGGATGAGATCTGAAAAAGTCTTCTACTTTGAAACACCTCTGTATTATATTTTGGGTTAAATAAGTCCTATTTTTCGTATCGATTTGCCTAAACCCTTAACTAAAATCTCCATCGAATCGATGTTTGATGTGAGGGGAAAAAAAAAAAATATATATATATATATATATATATATATGTATGTATGTATGTATAGATGACTTATATTTTAATAAAATTAGAACGACTTGTGATATTAGTCGATATTGAACATCAAATGAACCAAACACTAATACAGCAAGAAATCCGAGAACATTTTAATAAACCCTAGCAAAACTTGAGGCTTGAATAATCAAAGAGACATTTATAATTCCCCAAAGACATGAGGTTACTTGGATCTCTGCCTCATCTTTTTACGTTCTCTTCAACATCATCCTCATCCACTGCAAACAAGATTCATTCAAAACTTAAAAAATGCGAAACTGATCTTTCAAGTGATTGTCACTGTGTTTATCTCGAGAGAGAGTCCCCGATTTGAGGGATTCATGTTGTAATTAGGTATGTATGCGAATCTGCACATATATGAATTTGTATAGAATGATAGATAGATAACGGCAATCAGGTGTCAACCACACAAAGCTTGTATGACCATAATCATGCGAGATTCCCAAAAGCAATTTAGAGTTAATTTAACTGTACAAGTTGCCAAAAACAACCAGGAACACAGTAACTACTTGTAATAAATAACAATTACCCAATTATGCAAACTTGTTTTATTATTCAAAAACAAAAACTTGTTTTGTTATGGTCAACATCCGTCGGCTAGCACGATAGGAGAGACAACCAAATCATCTACTTGGTTTTAAATAATATAAAAAAAAATTAACATATTCAAATCGTGCACATGGTTTTTGGCAGTTGTCATCAGCACTGATTTAACTGAGAATTGAGTTAAGGGATTAAGCAAACCCATACGAAAAAGTAGAGTGAATGTTTTTGTGACAAATGTCAATGACCAAATATATATGTATTCAAATACCGAATTTCGGGTAATAGAAGTGGAGGCCATAACAGGCATTCGGGCCAGCAAACTAGTGGATTACAAAACACGAACGGTAAACTAAAGAAAGGAAAATCAAACACTGTGACTAATTATATATACCCACATTAAATTAATTCACTGATCCAAACACCAAGATCGCTCACCAAAATCAAAACTAAACATTTTGTTTTGTTTATAACAAAAGTATTTTTTTTTTCTTTAATTTGTGGAAGTTTTATTTGAAATGGAGCCGTGTGTGCTTCACAGACGAGACAATGGCGGATTCCGTAGTTGTTGTCGAGGCTGTCTCGATGTGTTCTTCTCATCGGAGATGATGAAAGTCTCAGCCAGCGCCCTCAATTGGAACTTCTGGATCTTGTTAGTCGAAGTTTTGGGCAATTGCGCCATGAATTCGACCTTCTTCGGCACCATAAAACTTGGCAAGTTTTTCCGGCAATAAGCAACAATCTCACCTTCACTCACATCATCAGTTTTTCCCGATGTTTGATTCTTCTTCACAGCAATGAAAGCACAAGGACTCTCTCCATACAATGGGTGTGGCATTGCCACCACCGCCGCCTCCAGCACTCTCGGATGCTTATAAAGCACATTCTCCAATTCTACACTGCTTATGTTCTCACCGCCTGATATGATCACATCCTTCGATCTGTCCTTGATTTCTAAATACCCATCCGGATGAATCACCCCAACGTCGCCAGTGAAAAACCATCCGTTCTTGAATGCTTTCGCCGTCGCTTCTTCATCTTTCAAGTAACCTTTCATTATACTACTCCCTTTCAGCACAATTTCTCCGATAGTTTTCCCATCGCGAGGCACACTCGCCATTGTGTCTGCGTCCTTGACGTCGACGTCGGAGAGTGTGAGGACGCTGAGGCCTTGTCTCGCTTTGATCTTGGCTTGATCTTCGATTGGTAATCGGTTCCATCTCGCTTGCCATTCGCACACAAGCGCAGGCCCTGTTGCTTCGGTCAGGCCGTATGCGTGCGTGACTTGGAAGCCCAACTGTTCGATCTTTTGCAGCAGAGAAGCAGGAGGTGGCGCGCCGCCGGTCAAGATTTGAACTGGAGAGGTTAATTCACTGCGCTCCTCGGGCTTCGCGTCGAGGAGGATGTTGAAGACGATTGGTGCGCAACACATGTGAGTGACCTTGTGGAGCGCGATATTCCGGTACATGTCATAGGCGGTTGTGTTGCGTATACACACGTTTGTGCCGCCGCGCGCGGCCACGCCCCAAGTGAAGGTCCAGCCGTTACAATGGAACATCGGTAGCGACCACAAGTAAACCGCTTCAGTTCCCATCTCCCACCCCAAAATCAAACTCAGTGTGCTCAAATAAGCTCCTCTGTGACTGTACACCACTCCTTTCGGCTCCGACGTCGTTCCGGAGGTATAATTAAGAGCGATCGGATCCCACTCGTCTTCGATTTCTAGAGGAACGAAATTAGAATCTCCTTTGTTGATGAGTTGTTCGTACTCGAGCGCGCCGAGTCTTAGTCCGGTCGGGGTATTGATGTCGTCAATGACAACCACCGCCGGAATCCTCACCGATTCCGCCATCAAAATCCCGAGAGCTTCTCTCGCGACCGGCACGAATTGGTAATCGACGAAGAAGATTTTGGCTTCGGAGTGACGAAGTATGGTTGCTACGTTCTTAGCGTCAAGCCTTGTGTTGATTGTGTTAAGCACTGCCCCTGCCATCGGCACCGCAAAATGCATCTCGTACATAGCCGGAATGTTCGGAGCCAGCACCGACACCTACATGAACAAGCAGACAAACAAAAATAATCAATTCTGTGAAAAAAATTAACTAACAGAGACAAACATGGACGTAATTATGCATATACATATACGTACAACATTGTTCTTTGCGATTTTGAGAGAAATCAGAGAAGAAGCGAGACAGCGGCATCGGCGGTAGGTCTCGCTCCAGGTGAAAAAGGTGGACTCATGGATAACAGAGGTACGGTTGGCATACGCCATGGCAGCTCTCTTCAAGAAGGTCATAGGTGTAAGAGGAGTATAGTTTGCTTCACATTTTGGAAGATAATCCATTGCAGAGCAAAACAGAGAGAAACAGAGACAGAGAGGAAAGTGGGGGATGTGTATATGGCTGATTATATTGTATTGTATTGTAATGTGTGTGTTTGGGATCAGGGGAGGGCTTTTTATAGGAAGAAGAGGCTTTGTTATCAATTAAATTTAGTGTTTTTATTAAAAAAATGAAAAATTTTCTGTTTGGTTAAAAATGAAGTTAAACACTAAACACAGGGGACAGTGAAATAAATTTCTGATATTTGTATTATTGTTAGGACCTTTTTATGACTAATATTCCAACCACCAAATCTCACATTTTTCACAGTATACTTGACCAGAAAAAGGAAAAGAAAACCAGAGAAGAAGATAATTTTTTTAACAGAAAAAAAAATAGAAGAAAAAGAAGAAGATGTTGAGCAGTTATGGTTGTGGGTCAATTTTTCTGAAACTTTTTGGAAGTTTCCACAAAATGAGTTTCAGAAGGGCACTCTGTTTTGGGTGATAAAGATATGTGGAGAAAATACAAAAACAGAGTTGGTGGGTTTACATTAGATTCAATAAGTGTTATAGTTAATGAAGGACTACTGTCTGATTTTTTAGGGGAAAAAATCAAGTTTATGTGTACAATTAATTGAGTACATTTTTTTTTTTTGAAACGGGGAGGGTGGATTCGGGTGATACAATTTCAGTTAGTGACTCGGGTGTATTGAATGGTATTTTGATTACATAAAGTTATACAAATTTTTGAATGGTATTTTGATTACAAATTTTATAATATATGTCAAGTATTGGTCATGAGATGATTAAAAATAAAAAAAAATTAAAATTAAACCAAACATGGTCATGTGATATGAATACAAGGGTAACCATTTGGGCCCTAAGAAGAATGGAAATCATATCATATGTGGAGAAAATACAAAAACAGAGTTGGAGCATTTATTTTCGTGATATGTGGAGAAAATACAAAAACAGAGTTGGTGGGTTTAAATTAGATTAAATAAGTGTTATAATTAATGAAGTACTGTCTGATTTTTTAGGGGAAAAATCAAGTTTATGTGTACAATTTATTGAGTACATAATTTTTATTTTTTTTGAAATGGGAAGGGTGGATTCGGGTGATACAACTCTATCTAGTGACTTGAATGTATTGAATGGTATTTTGATTACGTAAAGTTATACTAAGTTTTGAATGGTATTTTGATTACAAATTTTATAATATATGTCAAGTATTGGTAATGAGATTATTAAAAAATATAAAAATTAAAATTAAACCAAACATTGTCATGTGATATGAATACAATTATCAATCTACCATTACAATACAAGGGTAACTATTTGGGCCCTAAGAAGAATGGAAATCATATCATATGTCAAGATAATTAAGCAAATTTAGAGAAAATGGTCCATTTGACATAAAAGTTTAGCTGATAATTGATAAAGTATACGATCTTGATTTACATTAGAATATATGTTGTAAAATACGGTACATATATGTTCGGTAAAACTGAATTTAGACATAGAGTATAAACTGTCAATTTACCATTAAGTACATTAAAGTATATCTTCAGCCTGACACAAATATTTTATCAAAACTAATATTTGGTGGCATGTATTTTGTAGATAAAACGAATATTACAATGCCTATTTATTCTGAAAAATATATGTAAGTATATACATAAGTATAGTAGATTGTTAATTAGGAAACAAAAAAAAAAATATTAGTGCAAATAAAATGAAAATCATACAAATGAGCAAACAACTACTCTTCTTTGATTTTTGAGAATCTAAAGACAAGGAGGCTAAATAAGAATAACGAATAAGCTAATGTAAAAAGGGGTTTAGTGCATATAGGTAACTGAAAGATACCTCCGTTTGTAATTAGGTCACTCAAAGAAAAAAGTTTCAAATTGGGTCGCTCAATGTTTCAATTTTAAACAATTAGGTCATAAAGCTAAATATTAAGCAATTGGGTGACCTAATTGCAAACTGAGGTAGGTATCTAAAGACAAGGAGGCGTAAATAAGAATAGTGAATGAGCTAATGCAAAAAGCAACAAGAAACAATAGACAAAGGAGGCAAACAAATATACAATTTTTTGATTGGAAAAGATTTATGTTTGAACAGGCACCAAGAAGGTGCATGGAAAATTTCAAAGTGGTCAAACAAATGGCCTCAAGGAGATAATTACAAGGATGGAGCACCATAGTTTTAATGGAAATTGACTTTGTCCTCAGGTATTTAAAAATGCTCAACTAGCTGATACAGACAACTTCTTTAATGATTCGCACTTGTGTCTTCCAGTGCAATTAAATCAAATGAAAATGACTAAAATACTTTCCACAAGAATCTCTTCAAAATTTCAAGTGTTTTACCAATTGCGAGATGATTGATTGCGTTTCCAGTGTTGAGAGAAACTTCAAAGAAAAATATTGGTTTGGTCGCGGAATTCTGTTTTACAGTAATAAGAGTTTTTCTTTTATCAATAATTCATATGTTTGTTTGGTAAAATCTCCTAACATTTTAGAAAACGAAGGAAAGTGAGATTTTTCCCAAAGGAAGAATTCAGTATCCTCACTTTTTTTCAATTAAATAATTATAATATCATTTTGAAAAATACATAATTTCGATAATATCCCATATTTATAAGAATAATATTTGATATTGAGGATATCATTGATAATGTTTGGAAAATGATTCATAATGGAAAAAAAATTAGAGAGAAGTTGAAATTTAAATAACAGAGAAGTCAATAAGAATGATGAAATTCAATTAGATAACTAGCATATTTATAAAAGAATTTTGACGGGAAAATTTTGGAGAATTCCTATAGAGAGAGAATTCTCTTATGAGATCCTAAAAATATTTTTTAAAAATTTGAGAAAAGAATATATTTGTATTTGATCGATTTAACGAATCCAAAAATATATTTTTTATTCGAAACAAAAATAAAATGTAACTTGAAAAAGTGTATGAAATATCTTTTGTTTTATATCCAACGATCCAAAATTATCATACACTTTTTACGTTGAATTTGATTTTTTTTTTAAACAAAAAAATACCGTTAAGTTTGTAAGACCGATAAAAAATATAAATATATTTTTTTATAAACCTAACTTCATTTTGGATAATCTGTCGTCTCCCTTTTTTCTTCTAACATTAATCTACTTCATTTTTTTTCCCTGTGGCATTGACATATCGAAAATGACATATAGGCTATTTGGTGACCCACGGGAGCCTACCAGGTTTATTCCATTGATTTAATCAATAGAATAATTTTAGTTTTACTCTTTTACCCATAATTCATTGTTTAAAATTTATTGTTTTAATATAGATTCTATTATTTTTTAAAGCATAGTCTATAATTCATTGTTTTAGTTTTGAATTCATTTATTTTTGAAATTCAATTGAAAAAAACAATAGAATTAAGAAATTCTATTAAAAAAACAATAAAATTAAGATTTACCCGATAAAACTCATCGACAATGGATCTTGTTAGAAAGAGTTTTAGTTCTGATTCTGAATATGTAATTTTTTTTTTAAATCTAACATGTATTTTGAGAGTTAAAACGTTTTAAAATTTCATTTAAAAGACTTGAACTCTCATAGACTACCACTATATGAGTTATCTAGCACTACTGTTAACATATATTGCCAACCATTACTACAAAATTGAGGTCAAGTTTTTGGCCGATTGTGAAAGATTTTCTGCCGATATTGGTCAACAGGTTGGTTTAGTTTTAAAGAATAAGATGAATATGTGTATTTACAAAATTCACTTAACACTTATGATTGAATCTTAATTGATTAAATTTAATTGTTCTGTAATTATAATTTAATGGTCATAATTAAGTGTTTGTTAAGAGAAATTATTCAATTGAAATTGAAATTAACTAGGAAACTTTTCGTATAATTTAATGGTCATAATTAATTGTCTGTTAAGCTGCTGGAAGTATTTCATTGGAGTTTTCTTAATCTTGTGGACTTTTGGCTCACTTTTGGGAAGAGTTAGGAGTTCCATTTTAACTCGTATGAATTTCGACTCAATCTTACCTATCTTCAACATAATACAAATTGTTTTTGTGGCCTGAAATTTGTGTACACTCATTATATATCCAATCAAAAAATAAACCTACATTTCAGATATATATCCAGTCATAAGCCTACTTATATCCAATCAAAAATCTACTTTTTAGATATATATATCCAGTCACAAACCTACTTGGAAGCTAGTCAGGTTTGTCTCGGCCAGTTCATAAATATATTTATATTAAAAAAAAATAATATATAGATATAGTCTATAACCATCTGTTTCACGTGAAAGGCGTGCATATATATATATCGTTGCATTCATAAAACCGATCAAAATACAAATATATATTTCTCAATTCTTTTAAACAAATATTTTGAACCTAAAAATGAATTCTAAAAGTTAGGACCTCATTTTAGAAACTCGCAGGAGAATTCTTATATATATGTATATATATATATATATATGAGAATTCTCCTATAAGTACTCAAAGTAAGGACTTAAAATAAGTACAGATTTTTGATCATTGATTTAAAACATGTGGGATCCAAAACAGTGGGTCTCACTAATCATTTCACTTAAATTAATGGTAAAAAACTGCACTTATTTTAAGTCTTTACTTTGAGTACGTATAGGAGAATTCCTATATATATATATATAGGGAGAGGATCCCATACGCACGCTCGTGTTGTTTAAAATCACGGGCGTGCCTTTCTTAAGGAACAAAATTGGGGCCCACACTTAAGTCAAAAAACATAGTGCCCGTCTGATTAACAATTTAACACCACAATATATTGTTCAACTAGTATTGAAGAAAAAAGGAACGAGATAATAACGAGTTGAGAAGAAATTTTTGTCTTGTATTAATCGCTGATTACAAGTCTATCATATATCAAAAATGATATGTAGCCCATCTGTTTGGTAGCCTATGGGAGCCCAATAGATTTATTCCATTGATTTAATCAACGAAATAGTTTTATTTACACTCCTTTATCCCATAATTCATTATCCAAAATTTATTGTTTTAATATTGATTCTATTGTTTTGTAAAGTATAATTTAGAATTCATTGTTTTAGTTCTGAATTCATTAGTTTTTGAAATTTCATTTAAAAAAAACAATGGAATTAAGAAATTCCATTGAAAAAAACAATGGAATTAAGATTTACCCAATAAAACACATCGACAATGGATCTTGTTAGAAAGAGTTTTATGCGATGATTTTGAGTATGTAATTTTTTAAAAAATTTAACATATATTTTGAGGGTTAAAATGTTTTAAAATTTCGTTTAAGAGATTTGGACTCCCATGGGCTACCACTATATGGGGTACCTAGCACTACTGATCATATATAGATGGCTAGTTACACAATTATCTTCCTAATTGTAGAGATAAGACTAACATCTCTCCTAAGAGTCATTGACCCTATAATAGAGCTATACCATATATACATTCGGTAACAACAATAGAAACAAACTTAAATTACACGATGAGAACGTAATAACGTAATCAATGTAACCAACTCCTTCAATGCTCCCCCTCAAGCTGGATCAAGTAGATTAATTGATCCAAGCTTGGCAAGGATACGATGAAGCTGATATGAGGGCAAAGCCTTGGTAAATATATCTACAAGTTGATCTTGACTGTGAGTGTATTGAGTTGCAATAGCACGAGATTGAACATGTTGATGAATATAATGACAATCAACCTCGATTTGTTTGGTCCATTCATGAAACACTGCATCGTGGCTTGGTTGTCTCAACAAAGTATCATTGATTGAGAATGAGAAATACCTAAGTTGGCAAGCAGTGTCTTTAGCCACATGAATTCAGAAGCAGTAGAGGCCATGGCACGTTACTCGGCTTCCACACTAGAACAAGCAATAACCATTTGTTTTTTTACTTTTTCAAGAAACCAAGTTACCGCCAACAAAAATACAATATCCCGTGGTTGACTTCCGATCAAGGTTATTTCTGGCCCAATCTGCATCAGTATAACCAAGAAGTTGAGAGTGACCATAATGCCGCATTAGAATCCCATGACCAACCGATCCTTTGAGATAGCGAAGGATTCTTTTAACAATATGCATATGAATCATGGTAGAAGAGTGCATAAACTGACTTACAATACTAACTACGTGGCTAATATCGGGCCTTGTAATCATAAGATAAATCAACTTGCCTGCCAACCATTGATAGGTTTGAATCGAATCAAGAACATCTCCATTCATATCAAGCTGCAACTTACTATACAAAGGTGTTCTAGTCGGTTTGCAATCTAACATATCAGCTTCATGGAGCAAATCGTGCGCATATTTCTGTTGGTTCAAAAAAAGACCTTTAGAAGATGTGGCCATTTGAATACCTAGAAAATATTTAAGTGTGTCGAGATCCTTAATAGCAAACCTTTGATGAAGAATGCCCTTGAGTTTGTGAATAGCTGCATCATCAGTACCCCGTAAGTATAAGATCATCAACATAAATTAGCACAACCAATTTTTCACCAGATTCGTTGCAAACAAATAGAGAGTGATCAGCATTGCTCCGTTTGAAACCAATTTCCTCAAGTACGGTACTCAGCTTGGCATGCCATGCGTGGGGGGATTGCTTCACTCCATAAATCTATTTGTGCAATCGGCAAGCTAGACTAGGATCAGCACCTTGAGCATCCCGATGACAATTTCATGTGTCCCTCCTCCTCGAGTTCACCCTGCAAGAATGCATTTTTAACTTCCATTTGAGAAAGTGACCATCCATGATTCACGACAATCGAAAGCAAGGTATGAACAGTTGTCATCTTCGCCATAAGTGCAAATGTCTCCTTGTAGTCGACAGCATAGGTCTGAGTGAAACCTTGTGCCACTAGACAAGCTTTAAGTATTTCAATTGAGCCATCGGACTTGAACTTAATCTTGTACACCCATCTATTGTCGACTGCCTTTTTATCTCGTGGTAACCGAACCACACTCCAAGTATTGTTATCATCAAGTGCTTGAAACTCCTCACGCATAGCTCTCTGCCAAACTGCTTGTTGATTGGCTTCTAGGAAGCTTTGAGGTTCAATGGTACTGAAAATCTTGCTGAGATAGGCAGCATGCGAAGATGACACTTTATGATAACGAAGAGCATTATACATGGGATGATGTACTGAGTATAATACGTAGTGTTGAAGCCGTGAGGAGGGACGCCGTTCTCGAGAAGGGTTACAACGGTGCAATACTTCTGGGGCTGGTGATGCAGCTCCCGTGGTTGTCTCTGGATTCAAAGTCATAGGGACATCCGACGGAACAGACGTAATGGTCACAACATCATTAATAACTCCAGGGCCGATCCTCCAAAGCATGCACTATTCGATAGACTCCTCTAAATTAGTGGTTGGAATTGGTAATGGAAATAACTCATGCTCCCCCTGACTGAGAACATCACTGGAATAATTGAAGTAAGGTGTATCTTCTTCAAATCGGACATCCCTAGTGACAATGAGCCTTTGAGAATTAGGATTATGAGCCCGTTTGGATGAGTTTTTTTACCAGCATTTATACTAGCAACTAGTATAAATGCTGGGAGATAGTCAAACAATAATTTCGAGCCCGTAATTCGAGAGGCTTTTTGCAACATTTTAGGCTACTTTTCTAATGTTACTATTTTGAACAATTTTACCAGCATTTTACTGTTTATGACTCATTTGTCCCCATTAATTTCACTTAATTCCTATTATACCCTTCATGTCTCGTGTTATACATCACGTACGATTAGGGCTAAGGGAAGCTAAGCCGTACTATTCGTGAAGTGAAGCTCATCGCTGCGTTGTACCAACGAAGTCCACCGACAAGTCAACGACCACTGCAACCGGGCAGAATAACTTTACTTCGACAAAGGTAACGTCCTTTCATCTCTACTGCTCTCCCTCACCGTGTAAATATAATCAATTGCTATGGGTTCATGTCTGAATCTGTTCGAATTCTCACATGTGTTCGAACCTGTTATTCTTTGTGCATGTGATGTATATTAGTTATTAATACTTTGGAAACATATATGTAATATGTTGGATATTTTTATATGTAATGGTAAGACAGAAAAAAAATGTCAAGTGAAATTTGTTCCACTTATGAAGGAATATTGTTATTAAAATCCTTCTCATTAAATAAATAAATTAAATTTATTTAAATTGATAATTGATTAATTAATTTATAATTTATTATTATCTTGAATTTAATTAAATTCATTATATTAACTTTATAAATTAATTTGTATGTTTGGATAACAACGTATACAACTAATAGACAAAATACCCCTGCACGTAATTTATCACAATATGCTACACAACACAAATGTTAACAACAAAAGTTCAATCAAATACCTACCCAACATTTAGGCAGCATATCTACTACTAAAATTGTCCAGCATTTCAACTACCACCATTTCTACTGGCATATCTGTTACTTTGTAAATGCTTTACCAAACTGGCCCTATAACACTTGAAACCTTTCTTTGTTGGAGAGTAACCCAGAAATACACATTTTACTGCTCTTGGGTCCAATTTGTCACAATGTGATGACTGAATGTGTACATAACAAGTGCAACCAAATACCTTGAGATGAGAGATTTCTGGAGACTTTCCTGTCAACAACTCAATAGGAGAATTAAACTGCAAAATGCGACTAGGGAGTCGATTAATAAGATAGGCAGCCGTAAACACTCCTTGTGACCAAAAAATTCTTGGGAACATTCATTTGTAACATCAGTGCCCTAATTTTCTCAAGAAGATCACGGTATTTTCCCTCAAATATTCCATTTTGTTGTGGGGTTCCAACACAACTAGTTTGATGAATAATGCCATGCATGTTCAAGTATTGTGCGATGATGTGTGTCATAAATTCTGTGTCATTATCTGATCATAGGACCTTAATTTTTTAAGAGAATTGAGTGATAACGAGATTATGAAAATCTTGAAACACATTAGCAACTTCACTTCTAGATTTTAAAAGATAGAGCCACGTAAAACGAGAATAATCATCAATGAATGTCACAAAATATTTATACCCGTCAAATGACTCAAGAACGGGTCCCTAAACATCGGAGTGCACCAGTTGAAATTTTTTTTGGTACGAGAAGTAGAAGATGAGAATGGTAAACGAATAGATTTCGATAAAGGGCATACATCACAATTTAATGAATGTTTATTCAAATTCAGGAAAAACTTAGACAAAATGAGCTCTGAAGGATGAGCCAAATGTTGGTGCCACAACTGTTGATCAGAAGAAAGACAAGCATGTGCTTGAAATCCCTTGGACAAGAGAACATCCTTGAGAAGATAGTAGAGCCCTTGATAAAAAAATCCCTCGCCAATCATCCTCTGGGTTACAAGATCTTGAAACGCAACATTGTGAGGAGAAAAAATGACACAACAATTCAAGGATTGCATTAATCGTCCAACAAAAAGTAATCGAAAAGGAAAAGAGGGGACATATAGAACTGGTGATGAAAACACATTTGAAAGTAACTTGATTTTTCCGTGACCGACAACAGTAACATTTTCACCATTAGCGACAGTGATTGCTCTTGGTGGAGAAATTTTTTTGAAATCAGACAGATTACTTGAGACATTAGTCACATGATCAGTAGCACCTGAATCTATAACCCAACAATCATGCACATTACTAACATTAAGAGCTAGGGAGAAGGCAGTCAATATACCTGACATATCTTCAGAAGAAACACCCTTATTCTCAGCTAGAAAGCCAGCAAACTTACTAAGCAATGCCGAAGAAGAACTTTCATTCTCAGGCTTATCAACTACATCATGTTTAGCATGGATATAAGAAGCAAATTCATTGATGAGATTAAAGGGACTAGAGGTGAACCTTGATAGCCCATCAGTGGAGGAAACATGATTTGCTCTGTATGCAGATGTTGAAAAACGTTTCTGGCCTCCTTTATAATCTCTTGCAAACTTCGATTTTAATTCTGGACGAAGTATCCAGCAGCGATCAATGGTATGACCGAGATTGCTACAATGATTGCATTTCAATTCATTTTTTCGACCTTTATAGTCCTTCTCTTCTAGACGTCTTTGGGTGGACACATATGCTCAGGCTTAATTTCACGGCCATAACCTTTTTCTAAGTCTCATCTCGCTGAATAGTTGCACACACTTAAGAATGAGGACAGCTCTGAATTCATTAGAATACGGCTATGAAGGTCTTCATAATTAGGAGCCAAATTAGCCAATAATTGAAAAATGTTGTCTTCTTCAACTCGCTTCAAAAGAATAGTGGAATCAGTGGTGTGTGGTCAATACACTGCTAGTTCATTCCACATATTTTTCATGCTACCAAGAAGTTGAACGAATGGCATACCTTATTGTTGGAGACAAGCGATGTCTTTCTTGAGCTGAAAAACATGAGCAGCATTACTTTCATTCCCATACATCTTCTTAACGGCATCCTATAAGTTTGCAGTTGAGTCTGAATAGCTGAAGATTTCAGCAATATGTAGCTCCATGGTGTTAAGTAGCTACTATTGGACCATATGGTCATTAGCAAACCAAGTCTTATATTAAGCAGATTTGACATCAGGAGCGGTATTGCTCTTGTCAATGAACTCAATACGCTATCTTCCACCAAGAGCTAATGATACAACTCTTGACAAAGGAATATAGTTAAAATCGTTTTACTGAATCAAACACAGCCGTTGAGTCGAATTTATGTCTGAAGAAGTGTTTGATGATGGAGGAATAGTAGAACTTTTCGTCCCAGATGAAACTACATCAGCCATTTAAACAGAAAAGAAACGAAATAGATGAATATCGACTTGCTCCAATACCATGAATATAAAAAAAATGAGAGAATAAAGAGTTGAGAATAAATTTTTTGTTTTGTATTAATCGTTGATTACAAATCTATCATATATACGTGGCTAGTTACACAATTACCTACCTAATTATAGAGATAATACTAACATCTCTCCTAAGAGTCATTGACCCTGTAATAAAGCTATACCATATATACACTCGGTAACAACTATAGAAACAAACTTAAATTATATGATGAGAACGTAATAAAGTAATCAATGTAATCAAAGTAATCAACTCCTTCAATTTATATATTGTGCAGAGCCACCAAAGACCAAACAGTAATTTTCGGGTGTGAATTCCCAGGCAATTTGGAGGTCATTTTGCTACCATTCTCAAATTGTCCAATTTTGGACAATTTTCGAAAACTTGCATGCACATACCTATTATAACATTACTTTTAAGCTGGCAAATTACACTAATAACCTTATACTGTAGGAAGACATAGGGCTGTTATTGGTACGGTTACCGTTACCAAACACGGAATACCGTTACCATACCGATCATTTCGGTAACTTAAAAAATGCTACTATTACCGTTACCAGAAGTGTCGGTATACCGACTGTCGATATACCAATAGTCGGTAACGATAAGACGGTAATTGGTAAATTTACCAATGAATATAACCTGTTTTAGGGAAAAATGTGTCAATTCTAAAAACAATAAAAACTGTTTACCCATTCTACCAAATCCATATCCACTTAATTCCACATAGACAAATAACAGACTGCAATAACAATGAAATAAAGCCTAAAGTGTACAATTGTTCACAACACAAGTGTAAACTGTAGTATACAAAGGAATCAAATGCAGAATTTTATCCCAAAAATAATAATAGTTAATTAGTCTACACAGTAAATCAATAATTCAAGCTCCTCCAAACTGTTAGATTCAAGCATATCCATTAATCCATATGTTATTTAACGCCAACAAGTATGCTCAGGGTATAAGGTAGAACAAGAAATTGATTGACCATGTTTACTATATATACAACTGCAAGTTCACAACGAAACAATGTAAGTAAATTGATTGACCATGTCTACTGTATCCTCTTACAAAAATCTCCCTATTTCACTATTGAAGGCAAGTTCAAGTCAAGTTCAGAAATCATAACTCAAAAGCCTATGTTGTTCACTTGTTCTTCCCAAAACCCTAAATCAAAAATTAAGCAAAGATAAATTGACTTACCAGTTACCAATTTGGAGGCAGTGAGGCATGACGAGATGAGAGATCAGAGAGAAAGACTAGGCAGAGATGATAGACTCGTGTACTGGAGGTAGGAGATAGGTAGAAATCGTGAGCGTCTCGTCCGAAAAGTTGTAGGCGTGTAGCACCGAGCGAGGCAGAGATGAGAACCGATAAGGACTAGGGAGAGTCGGAGAGGTCAGATATAGCCAAAGGTAAGGTGTGGACGTGCAGTGCAGAGATGAGAGGTAGAGGACGCGTTCCTGATCGAAAGTCGAACCTCGAAAGTCAGAAAGGTAAGGACGTAAGGTGAACGACGAGAGGCAGAGGACAGAGGTCGTAGGTATTAGGGCTGTGTAAGTGGTAAACTGGTAAATATGAAGAATAAGTTAATCAGAATAAGATTAAGTTATAACCCTAAAATCAATTAATCAATGGTTTAGATTATAGGAGATGAATAATCTAATGGTCATAATTAAATAAAACTAATAATATTAATATATATTTAATATATGTCGGTAATCGGGAAATTTACCGATTTTGAACTTTGTTTACCGTTACCGTTACCAATTGTAGCGGTAAATTTACCATACCGAAGTATTGGTAACGGTATACCAGTTTTCTGTGATTTTCGGTAACCAATATGTCGGTAACGGTATACCAATGGATAATTTACCATACCAGTAACAGCCCTAGGAAGACATACCGGCGTGAACCATGAATGTGTTGGACACGTGGCTAACCAACTCGGCTGTTCTTTGGCTCTATTTGGACAAAATATATATGTAAGTTTTATTTTTTTTTCATTAAAATGTATTTATTAATATTATAATTTTTTTGTTATTTATTTCAATATGGTACAAGTTAAGAGCATAATACCCCTACTCATTTGCGCAACAATTTTAACACCATATATGTTGCCAACAAAAATACAACTAAACACTTCCAGAATTTCAGCCACAATATATGCTACCATTTTTTACCATCATATATAATGTCTATAATATATACTACTGTCACAAAATTGTCTACCAAACGAACCTATAGTCCTGACTTAGGTTAAAAAGTGGACGCCCGTAATATGGACGTCCATAGGTAAGCCTCACCGATACACACACGCACGCCCGCGCACACACACACACAAATCTCTCATAAGGACATAAAGTAAGGACACAAAATAGTGGGTTCCACTTGTTATTTCACATAAATCGATGGTCAAAAAATTGTCTTTATTTTATGCTCTTCTTATAGGAGAATTTATATATATATAATTAAATGACTTCTCACTAGCGTACCAACTTTACGCACTTGTTTTTCAATCGTAGATGCAGTTGGTCACACTGCAAATGTGTGAACTCCACTTTTGTTGTGCTTTATTACAGTCATTGTACTTCAAGTGCGTAAAGTTGATGCGAATAGTTGGTGCGCATGTGAGAATTATAAGCTTGAATATTTCAATGTTTTTCATATACTGATTGGAAGTCCGCACTCTGCCTAGGAATTAAATTTTTTTAATATATATATATATATAGAATAAAAATAATTACCATACAAATTGCATAAATTTTTTTTAAAATTTTTTTTGGTACAATATTTTCATTGGCTATCAGCACGTCGTATGATTAAACTTTAAACAAAAGAAATCTGGATCCCCTTTTTTTTATGTGATTATATTTTTCAGTACACAATTTTCAAGAAAACAAAAGAACACATTATAGTTGATTAAGGAAGTGAGGAAATTATGAAATGTGTTTACACTATGAGTGCAAAATTCATGAGATATGATTTTACAGTATCCAATAATAAAAGTATAAACTAAAACGAAAAAAATTATTATTTTATCCTCAAGAAATGTATAATTAACTCGAGATCACAATATTTTCTGGTCATTAAGCTCATGAAGGTTATGGTGGATGGTTATCCAAAACTGTTGTATATGTAGGTTATACCGTTGGGGCTAATAGAATAACGTAATTAATTTTCTAAACCAATTATTATATTGTATCATTACAGTGTAGCAATAAAAATGAAAAAGAAATCAAACAAGAATTGTATAAGAATAAAAACATTTGTGTAGGAAATTGAATCGAGAACGCGTGTATGATCAAGTTCAACGTTAAACAATGTCTCCTTACAATTGATTTGTCCCCACAATTGCTTTTGGTAATCAAACAATGTTAGGGATAAAATCCCACATCGGTTACTGAGGGATCTTGTGTCCAGCATATAAGCTGGTGCAGGTCTTTAACTTAGTGTCCAACCTTTTCCAAATGGATGGACTGGGAACTGCCACAGCCTAAAGGACTGAGATGGTGGGGAGGCTGGCTCTAGGTTGTGCCATCGTGGGATTTTCTACATGGTATCGGAGCAGGTGTGCGCTCGTCCTCGATAAGAAGTCCACTCGTTGGCCTTGGGCAAAGCCCAGTCCACTAGGGCGGGGGAGTGTTAGGGATAAAATCCCACATCGGTTACTGAGGGATCTTGTGTCCAGCATATAAGCTGGTGCAGGTCTTCAACTCAGTGTCCAGCCTTTTCCAAATGGATGGGTTGGGAACTTCCACAGCCCAAAGGGCTGAGATGGTGGGGAGGCTGGCTCTAGGTTGTGCCATCGTGGGATTTTCTACAAACAATAATCTCCCAAGATAAAATGATCTCTCCTACACAAGAAAGGAAATAGCAATTCTTGTGTCTGTAACAGGAACAATAATGAAAGTATTATCTCTTATGCAAATATGATGCACATGTACGTACAACTTTTATTTTCTCTTCTATATGTCTATTCTCTCTCAAATGTACATGAAAGCATGTATCTATAGGGTTATTGACGAATCAACATGTCCATTGTTCGAAATATTTGGACAAAAGACATGTTTTGGTTGGAAAAAATATGTCAAAAGGTGTGTTTGTTGGAAAAATCGCTCAAGCAACTTGTTTTTTGGGCAATAAAACAATTTCAATCATCTGTTGTCACTCAAGAGACTATTGGAGTCTCTCAAGCGACAATCTACTTGAAAAGTTTCTGTTTGTGCTCAAGCGACTCCAGAAGTCCCTCAAACTTCTTTCACTCTGACAACACCATTTTTGCCATGTTTAAGCAACATACTTTGAAGCTACTTTCCATTCACGCCTATCATTTATTTGATTTAGTGAATGTTTGACTTTATTATCAACGTGAAACTCTTTAAATTTAAGTTTATACACATGATTTTTATATATTAGAACTCTCAAATAATCATGCTCAAATACATGAATAGTCAAAAATCATATTGAACCACCATTTTTCCAATTTTTTCATAGAACTTTCTTGTCCTTATTTTTATGAAAATACAATAAGATGGATGAATAGTCATTCGCCACAAATTTCCTACCAAAATAACTATTATAATAATAATAATAATAAGTATTATTATTAGTTATACAAAACAAGATACCGAAGGAATATTCAAGGTCATGGTCCATGGCAACAACGATGTATGTCTGCTACTTTTTTATTGACATTGACATGCAGTTTTCAATATATGTTTTTTGACTCATAAATAGTTTTTTATTAGTAGAGGATCAGTGTGTTGTCAAATTATATTGACACAGTACTTTCCCACTATAGAGTGACGTAGATAGCTAGCTAAAATGTCCAATAACACATTAAGTACTATGCATGCATTCCCACCTTATTATTAAAGGTAAGGTGGCTATGAAGACCACAAGCTAGAGAGCAGCCATATACATGTATATATATATATATATATATATATATATATATATATACAAGTCAAGATCGTATGAATTAAGGTCCATCCCCTCCACACCTACTGAGTATGAAAATTTTGCTTACTAAACCAATTCATTCAACACACTATGACAATGTGTATGGACCTGATTTTCTCTTTTTGGGTGGTTTACAAATTTTGTCAATGAATACCCACTATGATATTGATATATCGATATGGTCCAACTTCTACATTGGAAGAATATGGAGACTTATGAATTTCTGAAAGAAACTCCAATTATTGTATATATTAATATAGTTAATGAGTTAAAGACATGTTATTTATAAAAGCCAAACAAATTTTATATAATTACTAGTTGTTTTGTTCAATGAATAATATATTATCTTATTGTTGCATTCACATTTTAAGTATGCATAGAAAAATTCCTTTATATATATATACATAGAAGAATTTGTTCTATAAGTACTCAAAGTAAGGACTTAAAATAAGTACAGTTTTTTGACCATTGATTTAGGTGAAATTACTAATGGGCCCCACTGTTTTGGGTCCCATATATTTTAAATCAATGGTGAAAATATATGTACTTATTTTATGTCTTTACTTTGTGTACTTATAGGAGAATTCTTCTATATATATATATATATATACACATGGGCGGAGCCATGTGGGGACCAGGGGGCCCGGGCTCCCCTGAATTTATAAAAAAAATTTTAGGTATATATATATACACCCATATATTTTTTATAAGCTAGGTAAAATTTATTAAGCCTGATTTAGCCATTTAGGTGGATTAGACGTGGGTAATAAGAGAGAATTGTTAGAATAAATTTTCTTGAATCAATGGTCATTATGTGTCTGATATCTCTTTGTGATTTGGTCATGTGATTCCTATTTGGGTTCCCAGCATAGAAAACATAAAGTCTATGAAAAGAAGCAACACAACACTAAACCTTATTACAAAACTTTTATGTTTAATATTTTATGAAATGTTTTTGCATATGCATGATCTGAATCAATGGATTCAATGGTGGTGGTTATACTTCTTGTAAATACATGGTCTTTATGCATGATACTTTTATTTTTCAATTTGATTTTACTACAATCAATAAGGAATTAGGTAAATTTTTTTATAAATAACCACACAAAAAAATTCCGGGGGCAATCCCCGCCAACCTTTTGACGCCCATATAGATTCCTGACTATGATGCCAAAATCACCCTCCATTGATATGTCACCACATGACACCAGAGTGCAACACGTGGTACCACATTGCCAAGGTGACGAGCAAGGTGTTGGAGAGATGACAAGCAAGCTAAGATGCCGAGTTGATGAGAAAGGCTACCGACGTGTCGAAAACCATCTTGCTGAGATACCGAGAATGGTATTACGTACTTAGGTGCCAAACATGTTCCCATCGAGAATGGTATTACCTACTTAGCTTGAGTTGTATTAACTGTCAAGTGTAGATAAGATTGAGGGTGTATTAACAATAGGGTCGTTATTCAATCTTCCGTATGAGTTAAGCCTCTATACTTTGGGTGCTATCATTAATATTTTAATCAATTAACATCCTATTCATTTAGGTGATGTGAAACTACAATCGTATTCGTATGTAATAGAAGTGAATTGATAGCTTTGTATTATCCTAGGCCCTTAATTGGTCCCAAAAGCTAGTGGACTTCACTTAAGCCCAATTTCACTTATCATCTCTCAAAGAAACTTGTGGGCATATTCAATGACGACATGTTACCCTGCATTGAGCCCCAAATATAGTGATAAATGAGTAAAGACATGTTAAAATATCCCCATAAATGACGTGTTGCATAGAAATTTGGAGGCGGTACGACATAGGCAAGGGTTCCTCAGCTATGTACGGATCATGAGGGTAAAGATGTTAATCTATGATTATGGGATTATGATAGACACTTGTAACATAAGGTCACTTACAAACATTAACTGAATTAATTGACACCATGATTACATGTAAGGTTAACAATAATCTATCTACGAAAGATTAAATGGTGGATAAAAAATCTAGAGGGATTGAAAATACATGTTATAAATTAAAGTGCACTAGAATTTATACTAGATATAGTAATAGATAGGAAACTAAAAGAAATATTGTGGATATAAAAATAAAAAGCCATTGAAATTTAATGGCTAAATTGGTTCTAGGGAATGAGATATCCAATATAGGATCGATTGGACGCCCAAGATTGAACTATAGTTATGGTTACAATGTTACATACGTATATTGTTGTTGATTTGAGGGTTTTTCTTAATATGGGTTAATTAAACATTTATGTCATAAGTATTTACACTCTTCAAATATGATTATATGAAAATGCCAAAAAAAAATAATTTTAGGAAGAACTCGATAAGATTGTTAAAGGCATTCTAAAAAAAGAAAAAAAATTACGGGCAGTTAAATGGGAAAATAAGAAGAGAATGTCAACTTTGATAGTGTACATGGTTAGTATGAGTTTGGAGATAGAAATGAGGTTGGATAACCTAATTAGGAAGAACTGAAATTGCTCCGAGTACAAAAGATGTAAATGATACCAAGCCTTCCTGCCAGCCTATGATGCGGAGCATTGGTTGCCACATTGTTCTCGTCAATGGCTTTGTCTGTTGTAATTGCAGATCCTAAAATCTACAATCAATTTGTATTCGTTGATCGAGACATGTAACAATCCTGCAAGATCAATTATGAGGTCGATCGTGAAGCTTGGGCACCTGGTATAGTGTCGGCCGAAGAAGCTCCGACAGTAAAATCACTCAACGGAAGAGGAATATTTTAGTGAGAGAAGTTAATGACTTTAAAAGAGAGAGAGAGGGAGAGAGATACCAGGTAATTGAGAGAGTAAATGAGGACGGGTCCTTCTCTATTTATAGTGTTCCAACTCACATGACTAACATGTGGTGACTGTATGGAAGGGCTTCAACCTTTGGGTTTTGATTGGGCCTGAGGCCCCAATGGGGACTTCCTTAGCATTACGGGCCTTGGGCCTTATGTACGTGATTCCATCTATGTTTGATCTTCTCATGGGTTTTTGCTGCGATTGGACTCCATCCGGCCTCCTATAAGCCTGTCTTCGAGCGGACGTTGAGGCCTGTCCAATCAAGGCCGTCGTGGGCCTTTCATCATGGGCTCGAGTATTCAGGGTAGAAGGCTTTTGGCCCATACACTAGTCACTTCATAACTTTGAGCATCAGCATCTCCAAACCCAAGCCCTCCACCAACAACAGGTGAGAATGGCGTAGGATCCAAATAATTAACCTTCTGAGCACATAATCTCGATCTTGAAAGTTCACAAAGGATTGAAACGAGGGGTGTTGGCTTTAAAACAAGTGAATAGAAATATATAGAGAAATGCTTGCAGAAGACCATCAATTTAAAATAAAAAAAGGCCAAAGGGCCAATATTTGGCCAAGGTTTGCTCTGATCGATGAAGAATATCAGAGCTGTACTGACAGGCCTTGGTGCACTCCGAGCAGAAACCTGAATTGGATAGTGTATTCTCCTTTGTGGCCGTAACATCAGATTTTTCATCAAGAGCCACTTGAGTTTCTTGGCCTTCATGAATCCTCTGCTTCCACATTGTTAAGACATTATTCATTTTCTTTTTGTTTGCTAGGATACTGTTCTTTGAAGCAAGTTTTATCTCTTTCAACTTCTCCTCTTTTTTCTCTGCAGCTATTGCTGCAGTAGCGGCAGCCTGGACGGCATCTGGAAAAGAGGTGGCCTTCTCAGTTGATGTAATAGTAGCAGCTGGTGCGGAGATTATTACTTTTCTATTATTGGAACTGAGAGATTCGATAGTGACTGTGAATTTTGTGTGTTTCATAGAGTCTCACATTATAGGTTAAATACAAGTGTAGTGATTGACTGTTTCCTTACATGTAGTAACAAAGATGGAAACGAATCAATCGAGGTATAAGAGAAAATAACTATAGAGATTCTTGCAGGGTCCTGGAAGGACACGAAGCTTGGATCGATGATCAAGATATAGCTGAGCAAGAGGCTTTGTCAGAGAGTCGGCCATCTGATCTGCAGTATGTGCGTGAGACCATAGTTACCAGGAACTTGGTAAGCTCCGAGTCGTGGTACGGGTACGGGAACGGAGTACGGCACTTGATTTATTTGTGGTACGTTTGGGGGTAGACTTAATTGGTATGCTAGTTGGGAACGTGGTACGGTTTGAAGAGTTATTGGGGTCACTTTTAAATATTGAATGAAGTATTAAATTAAATATAACATATTTTACATTCTAAAGAACAAGAAAAAAAAAACAATTTCAATGCTTCTCTATTATTTTTGGAGAATGGGTAATAAATTTTAATGGGTTTTGTTATTTTTAGGTCAATTTTCTAGGCTTTAGTTGTGGGCTTTCATAACCACAAATTTAGGGTTCAGATACTCTTATTTCCCAATTCCAATGCCTTGAAGACTCCTCTTTGGTTTGGGTACTCTTCTCTGCTGTGCCTTCTCTGATTCTGTCGTGGAGTAACTGATTCTATCGTGGAGCATCGACCAAGTATGATTTTTGGGTCTTTTTTGGTTTGGGAACTATCAGTCTGCATGCTGTCTTCTACTCTTCTTTGTTCTCACATCTCAATCGACTTTTGAGTCTTTTCATGACAGAATTTTGGAACGCTACTTTAGGCGTCCCAAGTCGCGTTCCCGAGCGTCCCAAGTAGTTAGTGTACCCCGAATTGGGACGTTCGTCCCAATTCGGGGTACGAGGGGGTAATGACCGTTCCCGGTAACTATGCGTGAGACACTCGAAGAATTTTCTTGGCAACTTGGTCACGAACAAAGTGAAAGTCAATAGCGGTGTGTTTCATCCGAGAGTAAAAAATGGGGTTAGAGCTCAAGTGGCCCCAACATTGTCACAGTAGACAATTGGTGAAGAAGTAAGAGACACACAGTTCACCAATAAGATGTGTAAGCCAGTTGACTTCGGCCGTAGCATTGGTAATGGCTCTATACTTTGCCTTGGTGGAAGAATAGGCAACAGTAGATTTTTTTTTGAGCTCTAGCTAATCGGATGTGAGCCAAAGATAACAACATAAGCCGAGGTAGAGTACCTGGAATCAAAATTGCCAGCTCAGTTAGCGTAGGCAAATGCTTCAAGAGCAAGGTGAACTATGACAGGATATAAAGAGACCAAAGTGTGATGTGCCTTTCGAAGGACCTAGGCTATACTAGAAAATGATTTGTTTTAGTTTGAAATCAATGACTTTGAAAAATATCAGAATTATGAAAAATATTCAATCAAACATGCAAGGCAAATAATAGAATGTAAAGTGGAGAAAATAAAGCAGACAAACAATTAATGATTCGGAGCACTCTCCTACGTCTACTCTCTAAGCATCATTGCTTAAGCTTTTAACCATTAGTGGTGTGATTTTCACAAGAACTCCACAAACCTCAATACACTAAGGGTTTTAACAACTCCCTCAAACTCATCAAGGGTTTCAAGAACTCCCTCAAACTGAACCTCAACAAGTTTTGTGCCCAACAAAGTGACTTTTACAAATAGGGTTCAAATGGGTTCTCACAAGAATAGCACTAATCTAATGAGATGTGGAGTTCTCTCAATACAATGAATATACGTCACGGGTAGGATAAGAATTTTGAGTATGGGAGGTGAGAAAGAACAACAATGGATATAACTTTAGGCTCACGACTTGAAGAACTTATTGTATTGTATGTAAGCTTGCTTCCTGCTTGAAACATGGGTTTGTCAAGTTTAAATAATCAATCTTTGCACATATAGCATTATAAGCATTTAACAAATGAATCGTTGAATCAAGATATAATCATAGTCGGAACATTAAACATATATGTTGGCAAGCAAACATGCTTTCCCACATTTTAAGACATATTCAAATCAAGCATGCTCTCACACATTTTGACACACAATAATCAAAAACGTAATGTTGTCCTAGACACTAAGTCTTGGTCCAACACCTTTCAGATAGTGCAAAATTCTTTTACAGCCAGCCAGTGATTCGTTGTGGGACAATGTAGTAACTGTGCGAGTTTGTTAAGGGACAAGTATTGGAGGGAGCCTCACACTTGACGATATTCGGTGGAGTCATGAGGTGGTGACCCATCGTCGAAGCTTGGCATTTCCGTGGAGGACATGGGAGTAGAGACTTCATTGGACCGATGCATGGTGCTTTTGAGGAGTAAGTCCTTGATGTACTTCTGTTGGGAAAGGAATAAGCCTGACTGTGTACGAAGTGCTTCGATACCCAAGAAATAACTGAGATTCCCAAGTTCTTTGAGAGAGAACTGAGAAGCTAGCTTGACGATGAAGTCTTGAATAGCATTAGCATGACTTCCCATGACAATAATGTCGTCCACATACACTAGGAGATATATGGTGAATTAGGAATGGCGAAGAATAAATAAGGATGTATCACATCTTGAGTTGGTGAATCCATTATCAAGGAGAAATGTCCGAAGTTCGGTATACCAAGCATAAGGAGCCTGCCGCAAGCCATAAGTTGCTTTATTAAGTTTGCAGACATAATTAGGGTATTGAGGATTGGTGAACCCTTGGGGTTGCTGCATGTAAACATTGTTAGTGAGAGTTCCATGCAAGAAAATATTGTTAATATCCAATTGTATCAAGATCCAACCATGAGACACCGCAATGCTGAGAACAAGGTGAATATTGGCTGGTTTCACAACCGGGCTAAAGGTTTCAATGAAATCAATGCTCGGTTGTTGATGAAATCCTTTTGCTACTAGGTGAGCAACGGAACCATCAGGGTTCCGTTGAGAGTATAGAACCAGGTGTATTTTTTGAAGTAATCAACAAAGATGACGTTGTAACGAAAATTTCCAAACAAAGTAATAGGAGCAAGGCCCCAAACATCATAATAAGGAGAAGGATGACAAAGACATTGATGCCAGAGTTGAGAGGTGGTTGCGAAATTGATGGAAGGCTAAGACGAAGAACGAGTTGGTGTTGGAGTTGGCCACTCATAGAGATTTTTCCTACTCCGGCCTTGCGCCAAGGATGCTCCCGTGCTGAGGTCCTTCATAAGAAGAAAGTCGTTAGGAAAAAATTCAATGGAAGTGTTATTTTGTTTGCAAAATTGGGAGATAGAAATTAAATTTCTCTTGATAGAGGGTTCACACAAAATACTGTTGAGTGTAAACGTGGTTGTGAGTGAATCAAGTGTGGAAGAACTAGTATGAGAAATTGAAATTCCATTACCGTTGCCAACTATTACATCCTCATTGCTTGCATATTCTGAGTGCATAGAAAGATTCTGAAGATCAGATGTTATGTGATGAGTAATGCTGGAATCAAGAACCCAATGGTTGGAGGATGGGCCTGAATTTTCATCCATGTAGTTTACTTGAGGCTGCCAGTTAAAGGGTTTTGACTTGGAATGACGACAGGTCTTGGCAGTGTGTCCCAGCTTATCACACAGTTGGCATATCACTCTTGGTTGTCCTGAATGTGAGTTTGGACGCCAAGAAGTAGAAGAATTCATATTAGACAAGTTGCCAGCATAGGAAGAGTTACCTTGAGATAGGTGTTGTTGAGATCGTCGCTGGTGTGATGTACCCGAATATGGCTGCTAATTATAGTGCTGGTTCGGGCCATGATTTGTGGATTGTCCTGGATTCCTGCCATTGTGAGAACGATTGTCACCTCCTTTTTGTGTGTACTTAGTTTTGATTTGAGGTACATCTTTGGAGGTTTGGCCACACTTGTGCACCAGTTCTTCATCGAGACGTTTATCATAGAGATCTTCAAAGGTGATTGGAGTATCACGATTCACGAACATGGACTGCAGACTTCAGTTCTTTGAACTCATCACCAAGACCATTAAGTGTGTGTGCCATAATTTCAGCATCACTCAAGTTATGGTCAATGACTGCTAGATCTTCAATAAAACCTTTTACCTTGTTCATATATTCTGCAACAGATATCCCCCTTTTTCTTTGTGTCCATGAGTGTAGACAGAAGGGAGAGCATACGTGTGGCCTGAATTCCAATTAACACTAGTCCGTCTTGTCGTAGCCAAAAAAGGTGTTCTTGATCAATATTTGTAGTTGTGATATGGTTTTAGAAATGATGACTGCAATATTCCTGATAATGCCTTATATGTTTGTTTTTTACATTTTCGTTATTGTTGAAGAATTGTTGAGTATTCGTTGAGTTTAGTAATACTTTGTAGACAAAAATAAATGGGTAAGTATCACACAAGCCCCTGTACTTTACAAAACGGGTCGATTAAGCCCTCTTACTTTTTTTTGGGTCATTCTAGCCCTCGTACTCTAAAGAATGGGCTAAACAAGCCCTTCTTAATTTAGGATTTTTTTGGAGTCATTTAAGCCCTTGTACTTTGAAGAATGGGCTAAACAAGCCCCTCATTCAAGTATCACCAAAAGCATAATTGATCGACAACAGAGGTGGGAGGAGGAGGAGGAAGAGAGAGGAGAGCGAATTTAAGCTTTCTAATTTAGGGTTTTTAATGCCACATCAGATTTAACACATGATTTTTATTTTCTTCAAATAGAGCCACGTATGAAATGTAGTTGCCGTATCATCAATATTTAATGTCTAAATGATATAAGGGCTAACGGAGCTCATTCTTCAAAGCAAATGAGTCTTGAGTGACCCAAAAAAAAATAAAAGGGTTCAATTGACCCGTTTTACAAAGTAGAGGGACCTCTGTGATACTTATTCAAAAATAAACTATAAATCTTAAAACGATATTTTTTCACATTTGATCAGTAGAACCACTACCAGAATCTGGGGTATTTTGCAGCGGTTAGAAACCGTTGCAAACTTATATTAAACCGTTGCCAGTAATATTTGCAACAGTTCATATCACCGTTGCAGAAAGCGTCGTTGCAAAAGGTTATGGCAACAGTTTTGTAATTTACTGTAACAGTTATTGTAACTGTTGCAATTGACTACTTTATGCAACGGTCCAAAATATATTACGTCCGTTGCCTATATTATATTCTGCAACCGTTATTTAACCGTTGCATGTTATAATTGATATTTAGCAACGGTTAGAAACCGTTGCTAAATAAGATGCTTAGGGTGTCGCCTACTTATTTACAACGAGTTCAAACCGTTGCGATTGTATTGGTTAACCGTTGCCGTTTATTTGCAACAGTTTTGTAATCGTTGCAAGGTTAATTAACGGCAACAATTAAAATTAGTAATTGCAATGGTTGTAGATTTTCTTTAGGCAACAGTTTAAGGTATTATTTTGCAACGGTTGCATATAGGCATGATGATAGTTGCAAAATCATTGCAAATCAATTTTCATATTTGATGCCTGTAATGCCTAATAAATTTTCAGAATCAAATCAAATGCAAATATTTCACATCCTATAATCATCATAATCTAAATCAACCCACCAAATTAATATCCATAAATAAAGTATATGAACACAAAAATTCATATCCATAAAAGTTATAATCCGAGCAACAACAAAATTACTTATCGTATCAAACATAATGCAAAATAACAACTACTTGCTAGTTCATTAATAATTAAAACAAATTCCAAAGAGAAGTCAAGAGCTCACTCCTAATCCCTATTATGCATCATCCATTATATCCTCTTCATGATCCTCCTCATCACGACCATCATTGTCATTTCTGGTGACCTACAAAAGAATGGAAAAAATTTAGATTTCAAGGTAAAGTTTTATTAAACCTACTCAAAGGCTAATATCATGAAGTAGGAGCACAAACTACCATAGATAAAGGGATGTCTAGCTAACAAGTGTTATTCTCAAAACCCAACTGAAGCATGTCCTCTGTCATGTATTTTGAGTTCATTCAAACACTATTAAAGCAGAAAATTGTATCACCTCTCTAGGACTATGTGTTGATGTAGATGAATGCTGTCAATCTACTCGAGGAGCACTTCCAGCATCCGGAGGTTGGTGTCTATTAGCCAAAGGACTTTCCATCATCTCTGGAGGTATTTCAACTCCAGGGTAAGTGTGCTGAATTTGTGCCACAATGCTCTTTAAGCCAAGCATCATCCTTTCAAACTTTTCCTCCATCTCGATCGCCTTCTTTTCCCTTGCAGCTAATTCTTGAAGAACTTCATTGGATGCTTGAGTTGTTGATTTTTCTCTCAAATCAGATAGAGTGACACCTTTTCCATGGAGAGGTGCTCGTCCAGGATGGGGTTTAAATATTTTTTTGATGAAGTTTTCCCTAGCATTACTACTCTTAGGTGTATCATGTGATTGGGATGTCAATTGCTCCAATTCAACCTGAAAATAGAAGTTATAAAATACTCAATTTACTTACTTTATCATAAACTAATATTTTCAGTTTTAATGATTGAAGAATCTTACCTTTGTTTCTTCATCAAGTTTCATTGTACCATCCTTTCTTTTACGAGTTAAGACAAACATATCAATCTCAGATGGTTCTTCCCCATTAGTTCTTTTTTTCCTCTGTGTTGGAAAAACATAAATTATGATTAACACACTAAAAAATATTTAATTAACTACAATTAGTGTATTGAGAGTACCTCATCTTCTCGCACCCGAGCAAAACTCTTAGAGCCCAAAGTGTGAGTGTATTTTTGCCACATCCGGTTCTTGGTATTTATTTCACTTTCAATCTAGAGTTAAATTTTGGTTCTACATTTTGGTTCTTAGCTTGACCATTCTTGAAATTACTATCCTCATTTGTAACCCATCTACATGCACCACACTTATGACAAAAATTTGAATTGGCGTGTTCCTTCCAAAATAGCATACAATCATTCCTACAAACATCAATCTTCGTTGAAGAAAGTCCCAAGCCTCTCATAATACTACGAGTCTCATTAAAACTTTTTGAAATGGTTTTCACATGTGAGAATGCCTCATTTAAAACCTCTAGAATTGCAGTGAAAGATATATTTGACCATCCATGAAGACACTTTATGAGAAACAACCTAACAATGAAACTGAGTTTAGTCATTGGGGCTCCTGGATATAGTTCTTGTCTACAATCCTCTAATAAGCTTTGTAATTTCTCCATATTTGCATACTGTCCTTCTCCATTATGCTCATTGTTGCCATTCTCATCATTCTCTAGATGTTCATAAATGTAAGGGTGTGCATCAAATAGCATTTGCTCCCCATCATTGTACGACCTACCTTCCATCGGATCAGTAAAATCGATATTGGAAGAAGAGAAACACTCTCCATGGAATCTCCAATTAGTATACGTTGGATCAATACCTTTGACAACTAAATGAGTGTTCACTACCGCCCGATTTTGCCATTCATTATTGTGACAATCGACACAAGGGCACAAAATTTTTCCTTCTTGAGCTGCATTGGCAAATGCAAAATCAAGGAACCCTTCAACCCCATCTTGATAATTTCACTAGTTCTATCATAAAAGATCCAACTTTTGTCCATTTCTAGAAGTATCGTCAATGACTGTTTTACCTAATAATGACATTGACAGAAAGCTACATCACTACAATATCAAAACAGAGAGCACTTCCCACAAATCAAATCACATGAACAAATCCACCCCATTCAATAAATCCATTTCACACAAGAATGCACTTTCTCAATCATTTTTAAAGAATATGAAACTAATATTTGTTTGTGCATTTTAAACACAAATGCAACTGTGCAATAAATAATGCACACACACATCCAGAAATCCATACCGATATGTAGACGTGAGGCAAAGTAGTCACACAGAGTAATACCAAACAATTTAATCCAAGAACTTGAATAAATGTTAGTCCAAAGGATTCAATAATTAATTATCATAGGAAATTTCCAAATAAGTGGCATCCATAAAAGAGCATCGCGGAGGGACAAAAACAAGTGCGAAAGAAGTACAAACAAATTTAGAGGGAATGCGAGCAACTGTGGAAGGAAACAGAGCTCACTTCGCAGCAGAGTGATGGTAAATTACTACCATACAACAGATAGTAGGAATTACTAAATCAAAGATCCGGATTACAACCCCAAAGTTAAATAAATTGAAAGTAGGAATTCCCTACCTCTTGAAGCGTGCCTAATTGTAACCAAAGCCTAAATATCGTCCCTTAGAATCTTTAAGAGCAACAGTAGCAGCTTGTCTCAATCTGTGTTGGTGAACCTCCCAATTATACAGATGAGCAATAGTAACCTGCGTAAGAGAAACAAAATATAATGTGCCTAACAGTATATGAGAGTAAAAGTAAAAACCTCTTCAGATGAATATTCCAACATGACGCTCGCTCCCAGTCATAACCTACTAAATCATTATCCTCAATGCGTGCCCGTGAATATATGGCTTCAGAAATCAACAATAAGTGTCTGTATTTAAATATAAAGCAAAAGAAGAACTTAGTTCCGGTTACGCAATGAAGGACCACCTAGTTATTTGCTTAAGCTTGTTGCAAAATAAAAATATTGGTTGAAGAATTAATCATGGTTCTACAGACCTAGAAAATAAACAAGACTATGTTAGATTATTGGCTTCTACGTTAGATAAAACACCTGTCAATAGGATATTGACATAGATTTATCAGAACAAATAAAAAGATATGAAACTAGTGACTTGAACTAAAATCATTCACTGTTCAACACTCATTCAAAAAACTTCATACTTGCACTCAAGCCAGCTCCAATTGGAAGATGCGCGTTGCCACCTCAAGCCAGCTCCAATTAAGAATCGGTTTGCAAAAGCTATCATGTTTGCAATAGGGCATTAAGAGTCTGCTTATATACCAATATTTATTGTTGAATTTGTTGATGAGAGGTCATGCAAAATCATTGATATAGTTATTTACATAGTCATTGCTACCAAATATATATCATCATCAATAGTGACTTTGCCAAATACTGGCTGCAATCCCAATCTCACCAGAATATAAGACCATCTTCAACGGCTCGAGCTATATGACAGAGTATGAAATCTAGTGTCTTAAAATATCAATAACAATATCAACAGCACGAAAATAGAGAAAGTCAACAATTTAGCACATATGAATTTTCAGTTCTTGTGGTTGCCAGAGATCAAGAAGTTCTTCCAGGGACAATATGACACGAAATGGAGCTTGAAAACGAAGAGAGAGTAAAGATGTATCTCTCACCTCCTTTTTGTGACTAATATTTCACAGGTTCCGAAATTTTTACCTAGAAGAAACGGAATCAACACAAAGAAAATCGACAATATACGAAGATGAAGAAGAACAGGAAAAAGAATAAATTACCTGCAATTTCTTCGACCGCGTCTTGCATTCTTCGAGAACTGAGAGAGAACACGTTTTTGAGAGATGAAATCCCTGGACTTTGGTTTCTTTGTGCGAGGGAACGTTGGGCAAAAAGTTTGAATAACCCGCTTCGTGAAAGCGGTGTCGTTTAATTTAGGGCTTGAACTGCTTTTTAATTGCCTAATTCTATATCCTAATATTTTACATCATAAATCTTTGTATTTGGAGTTAAAGTGAAAATTACAAAATTTTGAAGTCCACCAAGGAAACTTGGTTGTAAACCAAGAGTTTACCAAATAACAACCAACCAACAACTTAAATAGTCACTAGGAAACCCTAATTAAGTAAAAAGACCAACAAGGACATTAATTAAAACAAAACAAACTCAAATGAAAAGTTGACCAAAAATAATAAAACTTTGACCACTCGCCAGCCTATCTTAAATAGGTAATAGGAAATCAGTCTTCGAAAACATATTATAATAGGAAATCTGCCAACCGAGTCAAAAGTTACGACTATTTCTTTTCTACAGCTCCTTTGAGTTTTCCCTTCTCAATTTCTTCTTGATAATTCCCATCAATTCCCTCATCAAACGCAATCACCAGTTATTCTCAAATGATGTTATGATCATAGCTAGAGAAGTTGAGAGAGGAGTACGATTACTATAGAAGATTGATAAAGACTTCTCAATAAATAATTTTGGGCAAATTAAGCATCCATATGCTAAAGTAACGAGATTATAGATAAGTAATAATATTTTTTAATATAAATTAATTTTCTTATTCATCATATATGGCAACGGTTGTGGTAATAACTGTTGCCTAAAAGCATAAACATTATGCAACAGTTAACTTTAACTATTGTAAAATATTCATTTTAACAACAAGTTTACGATAACCGTTGCCTAAAAGCATAATCATTAGCAACCGTTGTTATAACTGTTGCACTCTTTTTAAGTACAGGCAACGGTTGACTTTAACTGTTGCAAAACATTAATATTAGCAACAGGTGTACAAAAACCGTTGCTAAAAATGATATTTATGGCAACGGTTAATTTTGCCGTTGCCAATTATCTATTTAGCAACAGTTTAACAACCGTTGTAGGATAACCGCTGCCATACACCCCATATTCTGGTAGTGAACTTGCCTTTTGTGTATGTCATATCACGTTGATATGCAACTTCATGGTTCATTTTCTTTTTGATTCATGGAAGAAGTTTTATGAAAATTAGTGGTCATTTTTGTGAAAAAATTCGTCGTTTTTGTTGCCTTCGAAGAAGGGTTTGCTATGGTAGTGCTTTTTGAGCTAGTCTTGGAAATTTTGAAATGCCAATTCAGAAGGGAAAACACAACATTTTAGCTTTTACAAAAAAATAATTACATTTTATATATTCATTTCCATACAATGATCACATCAAGATTGTAACATCTACCCCTGAACTCCATACACATATACATTCCTAATCCAATTACACACAATTAATCTCATAAGACAATCTAAACTTTCGGCAAAGTTTTCTTTATAGTTTGGATAACTTGCCTTCAAGGAGATTCAAACGATGGCCTCAGGCCCTTTGTTACATAAAACCACAATATTATAAATCCACTATTCAAAGATACATAAAAGTACATTACAACTATCTGACAAATATCGTATTGGCTCCATGTGGACAACCCTGCACAAGGTGCTCCTTGATTCTCAGAAGGATGGAATAGCCTCAATCTTCTAACAATCTGAAAATATATTTTAAAACATAAAAGTGTGAGCTCATAGAGCCCAATAAGATATAATTTTAAAAACTCATATGAAATCTGTAATAAATATAAGTATAGCGTTGCCACAATGATTTTCAATCATATAAGCTAATCATATTCAACATGTAGTGAAAATTCCATAATCTCAAGTATACCATATATTCAAGTACCATAATTTGGCCATGAACAACTTATATCAATCTAATGCACATGGGGGACAGCCGGACAGATCAGACCCAGTGCGAATACAATCTCATATATCTGGTCATATGCGTGTAGACAATATAAATATTCACTGCACCCCCCAACGGCCATATGGACATCAAATGCTGTCCCAAAGACCTATGTTATTTCGTATAACATCCGTCCATACCATACTCGAATACAAGTGTCACATTGGCTAAAAAATCATTGTCAAAACAATGCAAGAGAATCTGCTCATATACTGGCATAAAAATCAACTTTGTTCATCAAAGCCTTCAATAATATCAACTTTATGCTCCTTTACATAATATAAAATCAGCTTTTATAAACCTCTACAATATCAAGTTCAAACTTTTCTAAATCATTTTCCAACCAAGCCATATCATATAGGAAAAATCATACTTTACATACAAATTGCAGTCAAACTTTCATTGGAAACATTCAATTAGTGAAATATAATACTTTAGGGTCTGTTTGGAATCATTTTTGTTTCTTGTTTTTTGTTTTAGTTTTCAAAAAATAGAAAATAAAAACAAAAAATATCGTTTGTTTGTATTTTCTATTTTGGTTTTTATGAAAACCAAAATCAAGTTTTCAAAATTTTTGAAAACAAGAAAAAAAGGTTTTTAAAAGTTTTGGAAACAAAACTAGTTACACTTATTATAGATTGTACTTTTTTTAAGATTTCATATTGCAAATTGCATAAAGATATGAAGGCAATGATCAAATATACTTTGAGTTATTGTTTTAGTTCTTATCTTTTTTTTCTTTCTGCTGATGTTTTCAATAGTGAAACACGACAAAGGCTGCAGTTATAAAAAATATAGGTGGTGTGGATATATTCCATTATTATGAAAATAAAAGCATAAACACACATTTTTTTTTTCAGTTTTATGCTTTCAGTTTTTGTTTTTAGTTTTAAGTGTTCAACCAAACAAGTTTAAATTTTATATTTTCATTTTATGTTTTCATAGTCAACGACGCTGTCACCTACGTTGTTTCTTATATGGCAATCATAGTAAAAATCATTGTCTTTGCAGTATCTTGGGAACCGCTTGAACTCAATAACAAGACAAAAAACCAGGCAGAATAACTCATCATTACACCAATGTGGAGGAAGCTTTGTAGTTAGTGAGGATCCCCTGCTTTTATAGTTGAACCAATCTGGAACATCACCTCCCGGAAAAATGATAAAGGCTGCTCCAGTATCCTGCGCATCATGATAATCGGAAATATTAATTTAAAATATACGTGTATAAATATAGCAAGAGATAAACCCACAGTTAGAGAGATACCCGGGATGATAAAATTTCCGGATAAGAGGCTTCATAGTGCAGCAACCTCAATTCTACATCTGCCACTATGCTGTTTATTGCCTTTTTGTCCAATTTCCAGCAATTTGCAAAGTCAAACAAAATATAATCTTGGTGATCGTCAAATATTCCTCTGACTACTGTGGATAAAGGACTTGCCACCATTTCTAGTGATATGCAATTCGCTACATCTATATATTGGAGATTCATTGGAAGCTGAGGCAGTGATTGAAGCCTCTTGCAGTTGTCCAGGTATAGATGTGTGAGGTTAGGAAGCTGCTTGATGGCAACAGGTATTTTTTGAAAATTGTTTCCAGAGAGATTTAGGCTTTCCACAACAGATAACCAAACAAGTTGGTCAGTCAACTCCCTCAGATGTATATTAGCTTTTAGCTGAGACTCCCTTTTATTTGACAGAGAACACAGACCAAAATGCTTGAGAGGTTTCAGTTTATAAATGCTGGTGGGGATTTTCTCAAGTCTCGTGCACCCACCAAGGTCCAACCCAACTAGGGATTCGAGATTGCAGATTGTTGATGGAACTTCTTCGATGGCAGTGTCATGTAAATATAAATGTTTGATTTCCAATGGTACCTCTGGAAATTTATTGATAAGAGAACATCCCCCAAGATATAGGTATTCAAGATTTGTAGCCAGTGAGAGGTCTGGAATTTCAATCAACTTCTTCGAGCCAAGGAGATCAATCTCCTTCAAGTGCATAAGATTCTGCGACACTAATAAAAATTATTATTAAAACATTGAATAATAAATAGATTTTTGATACATCACTACATGTTTTTGGAGGAATCTAGAATTTATGATTTGTGAATCTATGACAAGAAAAAATGTAAAGGTATACCTGTTTTCCATTCCACAATCGTTTAACATGGCTGTTAGGCATTTTGAGGCTAACTAGATTATTCACAAGAAAATTTGATGGCAAATATGTCAAAGGATATCTGTCCCAATGCAAATATCTTAACTTGTTAGGAAGAGATTTAAGGCCTCTACGAAGGCACACACCATGCAAATGGACTATGATTTTGAGGAACTCAAGATTGTGCATCCTTTCAAATGCTACTGGATTTATGCTGAAGTCTCCTAGTTCAGAAATGTCCAACAACATACATTTGCTTGTCACAGTCTCCTACAAAATGATTGTTGTAAAAAATATGAAGTTAGACATTTTCCACATGTGAGGTTACATACAAAATACAAAGTTACTGGATTACGCTCTTACCGTGTTATTTTTCAATACTTGATAGATGTCACCATAATCCCATAGTCTGCTACGTTTTTCTGGCTCAATCGATTCTTCACAAACAATTTGTCGACCCATTTCTTGTAGTAGGTCATGCATCCACACAATACGACCTGTCTTCCCTTCTCTGATAGTTATAAGAGATTTGTCAATAAGCACAGCAAGTTCGATATCCGTAGAATAATTGCACGCATCATGGAACCATGTCACTTCATCAACAAGCTCTTCTTTAAAGAAACAAGCAATATTAAGAAACAAATCTTTTTGTTGGTGGTCCAATCCATCATAGCTGATCCTCAACACTTGTTGCACAACTTTGTCTGGGGTCCTCTCTAATTTCGTCAATACACTTTCTTGTTCTTGCTTGCTCCTTCCACATAGATGGGAACCTAAGATTTTAAGAGCCAATGGATGACGTTTTGCATAATTTATTGCCCTGTTTGATAGTCTCATGTGATGACCTTCTGATGGATGCTCTTGTTTGAAAGCATATCGGCTGAAAAGACATAGACTTTCTTTGTAATCCAACCCTGGAACGTCGTAGATCTTATCAACTCCTCCATGCTTAAGCACTTGTTTGTCCCTACTTGTTATGATGACAATACTTCCTGTACCGAGGCAATCACGTTGTCCAACTAAAAATTCTATATGCTGAAAATCATCTATATCATCCAAAACAATAAGGACCTTCATACGACGGAGTCTATCCCTTATAAATGGAATTCCCGCATTAGGAGTGCCTACATTTAAATTCCCATCTTTTAATAATCCTGTGACAAGTTTTTCTCGTAACTCATTTAACCCATGCTTCTCACATGTTTCTCTAAAATCTTCAATAATATAATGTCCTTCAAATTGGGGAAAAAAATGGTTAAAATATTCTCTAGCAAGTGTTGTCTTACCTATACCTCCCATCCCTCAAAGTCCTATGATGCGAACATTTTCATTAATCATGCTCAGTAATGATTCAATTTGCTCAAAGTGAGAGCCCATTCCAACAAGATTACCAAAATTGCTTGAGGGAGTGTAGTAAAGCATGTCCAAAATATCTCTCACAATACTTTTGATAAGTGTCGCTTCAGGACTAAGAAGAAAAAAAAAGTAAAACCGAATTATTCATTGATTTTGAACGCAAGACATTATTGTTGTAATCTTAAGAGTATCAAGAAAGGAGAAAAAGAAAGGAATTACCTTGTGACCTGTGAATTCCATCCAGATAAATTAGCAGCTTTTGTCAAAGCATCCGTCCATATTTGTATCTTTGAATGACCTTTATACCGTTCTAAAGCTTGTCCAAAAGGGCCTGATTGGTTTCTTACATGTGATGGATCCACTTTGAAGAAGATTGGTATAACAATTTGTCCATTTTCCTTGTTACACTCCATGATTTTCAAGAGTTCATCTAAGCACCATCTTGAAGAAGCATAGTTCTCAGAGAAAATGACAATTGAGATTTTTGAATCCGCAATTGTCCTTAGAAGAGCATCTGAAATGTCATCTCCTCTACGTAGATCATTATAAATGAAAGTTTGAATTCTTGCATTACACAAAGCATCATATACATGACTGGTAATGTTGTCACGAGTGTCGGTTCCTCTGAAACTAATGAAAACATCGTACTTCTGCCGAATATAAGTTATGGAAGTAAGAGTAGAAGAAGAAGCCATAACGAGAAGCAGAAATGAGTAGTTGTGCTCTTTCAAGTCTTTCAAGTGTTTAAGTAAAGAAGATTTGGGATAGAAGATGGGAAAGGATTATAAAGAAGTTCGCCTCCTGAAGCTTATTATCAATTTTCAAGTTGTTTCCAAAGATTAAAGTAAAACCCACAATAATACTAGTTTAGTCGTGAAAAGAAAGTGACATAAAAATAAAGTAAGTTTCAAGTGACTTTCATCAAAACGCGTTATGGTTGATGGAGATGGGATGTCATTTAAGATAAAAAATGCGTTATGGTTCACAGTACACTAATTTTCGTGAAAGACACTAGCAGAGAAAAATTATCCGAGCCTTTCCTGAGGTTAATTGCACTCAAAATGCCTTTCATTATTTAAGATAAAGACCATGAGGTCACACTCAATCAGCAAAGTCTATTCTATCACTTGAGATTTTTTAAAACAAAAATAAAAGAGACGTTTTGAGGAAATACAGGGACATGCCATTTAATATGAAAGCTAGTTGCATTATTTATAATTACATCTTCAATTATTATTCTTATATGAAGGAAGAAGTCACTTTAGAACTATGCTTTATGGATCGGATAGAAACTCAAATGATGCAAATATTTTCTTTGTATTTGGTAGCTTAACCCCAACACCCATTTATTTTATTTCTTTTACGCGCAAGAAAATGCTAATGAAATTCAGCTAAAGTGACAAAGTTGGTCCGGTCCAACTATTATTATTATAAAACGACTTCAAAGTCTAGATGAAAGCAACTTTATTTTTTCTCCCAAATAATTTTTTTCATCGAAGTAATTCTCCATCTCTTCTTCACAAGAGTACACTTGATTTACTGAGTATCACCAATTTTTATGTAAAAATTCACTATTCCAACATAGATTTAAGATGAAAGGTAATTGCATTATTTATAATTACTTCCCCAATCATTAATTTTTTTATGTAGTAATTACAAAAGGAAGAAAAACAGCCATAGCCATATCATTATTCTTTTGGCTGTTTCAGACAAGAAGATGTGATTTCAGAACTAGAAAAAGAAACCATTCGTCAACTTTCTAGCTCCAGTTCGAAAAAAGAAGATGAAAAAAAAGTCTACACCTCACTCTGGAAACAGAAGTATGGAAGAAGACTTAGATCTATAATTATTTGGCACTTGTAGTTTTAATGAATATGAGCTAGAAAAATTAGAAGAGATCACTAGAACAAACTGAAGAAAAAATCCAAGATGTTAATGCAAATTAACATTGCTGACTATAAACAATAAACAATCCTGCTAAATAGCCCAATGAAATTGGTTCCAATTCTTCACAATCCCATGTGGCATGCCACACCATCAATCCACATCAGCATTTCACTCCTATTTAAACACTACCTATCACTTTCTCTTTCTTCTACCTTCCATTTTCTCTCTCCTCTCTTTGTTCTCTCTCACTCTCACGAAGACCACCCACCACCGCCAACCAGAGCTCTCCCAACCGGCCTTCGATTGGACCTGTCGACCCACCGAACAAAAGTGTCCGACCCCTACGATCATTCTTCGACCCTCTATCACACCCATTGTCACTCGTATAGTTGGAAAAAAGAACCCAAAGAACGGAGGTCATCGTGGCACAAATCGCGTCTATCCGGCCACCTCCAACGACGTCTTCGACAACTGACCCCATATTTGGAATCCACACGTCGAGGGGCACCTTACCCACACATTTTTCGATCGAAAAGCTAACGAAATCCGACTACCCGAGCAAAATACATTGTTTACAAAAACAATGTAATTTGTCGTGCACGAGCATCCAACCACCTCTAACGTCGTCTCTGGTCACTTCCACCTCCAGCAATGTCTCTGCTACCTCCAACAACAATGTAATTTTTGTTCTTGCTTTTTTTTTTTGCATATTTTGGAAGATACACTATGAAAAACAATGTATCACTGTGTTTGACAACTATTTGAATGAATATGCACAATGTATCTACCTTGTTATTCTTTGCTGGTTTATGCTTTGCATTTTTGTCCATCTTATATATGTTGGACAGGAATTTTATTCTAGGGTATAGAGAACACTGTCTATTCCATCTGCAATAGATCCAAGTTGTACTGTGATCTCAGTGATTGCTTCGTGCAATTTATCTGGGTCATGAGTACTTGCTTGTCTGCCCCATGACATATATCGAACACCTTGTATGGCATACTTTGAAACCATAAGTTGCCTTTTGTAGTCTTGAATTTTGTCGGTTGCTTTTTTAAGTCTCCTTTTGGTTTCCATCAAAGCTTCTTGTAGAGATTCGATGGTTTTTTGGGGATCGTCATCGTATACGTCTTCCCTTATAGGGGAGAGATTGAATCTGGGATCATCTCCACCTTCTTCTTCTTTAGAAGTAGAACCTTCATCAGTTCTAGACCTTTTTGCAGGTGGAGAGTTAGGAGTATCCATCCTTGAAGATTTCTTGAGGAAGATATTGGTTTATGCTGATTCTTACTTTTGAATATTTATACGAATGGAATATGAAGAGATTGTTGGACCAAGACTTAGTGTCTAGTCAACATTGTGTTTTTGATGATTGTGTATGATTGTATACTAAAATGTGTGTGAGCATGCTTGACTTGAACATATCCTAAAATGCTAGAAAACATGCTTAAATGGTTATTTGGTTAATTGTTTAATATCTTAATTGTGCATATACACTTAAATGAAGGCTTATGCATATCTCTATGTGAATTTGATATCTATATATTTTTGAGATAGTGCTGGAAATTTAGTTTTGAAAACAAACATACATGGACTAAGTTAGGGCATTAATCTTCTAATGATCATAATTTATCTTAACCAACTTAGATCAAAATGACTTGAAACTTGAACCACATGCACATAAAAGTCTAATATATGTTCCAGCACTATAATCATGATAAATTAAGTGCATCACATATACATTTGGTCATATGCTTAAATTCCGCCAAAACTAGGTTTTACCTAATTTTGTGCATATGTGTTCTTTGTGAACATGGTGAACCAAATGAACTCCGATTTAAATGAAATTTCGTGTGCATCTTAGTTTTATCACTATGAACATATTTGACCTAGTAAAGTTCAAGAGAAAAGGTCATTTACACTAAGTTTGCAAAATGACATTGAATTTACACTTAGAATTTATCGGTTTCACTATTAGTGACTTATTTGCTTGGTTGAGTGACCAAACGATTTCCGATTGTTATGAAATTTTATATGGACATTTTAATATATATAAAATGATTTATCATGCAGTAATATGAATTTTCTGGGTTGTTTTTCTAATGTAATTAACCTATGCGCTCTATATGAAGCTCTTTGAGCTTACATGCAATTGGGGAGTTCTACCTCCTATTTCTTTGTAGGTTAATCATCATGAGGATGTTATATCACTCAGAATTCAGTTTGCTCAAGTGAATTGAAGTCCGGTTTTCAAGTATGAGCTTGGATCTCTAGAAAACCAAGAAAAACCTATGTTCATCAACCTTCCACTAAGGCATTTTGATTGATGATTGGAACTAGCCTTAGGGCTGTATAATATGGATATATTGGGGCTGCCAAATTCAGAGTTTGAAGTCAAGATTGGAGGGACATGTTTGGTCACTTGAAGGATCTCTTGTCTTCATCAAACAAGATCTTGCACATGCTTCCTTTATTGAGGTCAATGATCATATTTTTGTGAGAAGACAATTGATGAAGCTAAAGGACAAATGCAATGGTTGAAATTTGTAAGAGATGAGAAAGTATATTTTGCAACTAGACAAGACTTAGATTATGAAGATATTCTTGAAGACTACACGCTCCAACGGTACACTAATCTATGGCTGAGATTGAATTGTTTTGAATTATGAATGGATCAGATTACAACAAGACTTGAAGGGTTAAGATGACCATTTAAAAGGTGAATCCAATGGTTGTGCATAAGACCATATTCTTGCTTGCAATTTTTGACTTAAAAGAAGATCTTACTTGATTTTTGGAGTCAAAGATTGTTGCAAGTTGCTACACATTTTGTAGGAAATCATTGGAGATACCAAGGCCAAGATTTGGTGTAAGTTTGATCAAATGGTCAAAGATGACAAAATTGTTGGAGATACCAAGGTCAAGATTTGGTGCAAGTTTGATCAAATTGTCAAAGATGGCTGCAAGTGCACATGACAACTCAAATCTTGGAAAGCTAGACTTGGAAAATGATGTAAGTGCAACGGCTACATATTGCAAGGTTGAGATTTAATGATCTATTCATTCAATGGCCAAGATTTGCACATGTAATTGAAGGTCGAGATTTGAAGATAGAAAAAGATCCAATGGTGGAAATCACAAGAGCTTGGTAAATTATAAAGATGGGTTCTTCCTCATTCCAACTTGGAGAAGCCAAAATTACATTGAAGAAATTCTTGTTCTCAAAGCTTCCAAGCTAGTTTGTGCCATTGAATCCAAGCTTCTACCCAAGCCACTCTAAAGGCTTCCTCACTATTTTGCTTTTGCAAAGAGGGAGTGCTTCTCATTTGACTTCTTATTTTCAGATTCGAAAATCCTCATTATTCTTCATTTTCTATCCAACCCGTGAGGTGATATTGTGATTCTTGAGTGTTCCTCAACCCCATTTGCTTAGTGCAAACCTTGAGTGAACCATTTATACCGAACACTTGTAAAAGTCCCTTCATTGGGCAAAAACCTTGTTGAGGTTGAGTTTAAGGGAGTGCTTGAAACCCTTGGTTGTAAAGTTTGAAGATTATCTTGAAATCTTCAGTTTTAAGGGTGACCTAAAAACCCTTGTGAGTTTGTGGAGCTCTTGAGAAAACCACATCCTTAGTGGAGGTTGGAAAATCCTAGGTTGGTGAACCTAGGTAGTAGATGTAGGAGAAGAGTCTCCGAACTACTATAAATTGCTGTGTGGACTTTCTTGATTGCATTGCTTGCTTGTTGATTGATTAAGTGTTTTGATTGCAGAATTTTCTGAACCACTAGTCTGTCCGTGCACTGTTCACATAGCTAAACTTTGAATTTTAATCTAAATTTTTGATATAGTATTCATTAGGGTGTTGTGATACTGCATACCAAATTTCATTGAATTCTGACTTGATTTGCTAGGTGAAATTTGAGTTGTAAAATCTGTGCGCAGTGTGTTGTTTAAAAAATCTGTTTTTGCAATTCCTTGATTATTTGATAATTGATCATTCACCATATTGTATCACATCTTGCATTGAAATGAATATTGATTAAGATAATCATTAGAGTCCAAATTTGTGTGCTAATTGTTAATTGACATTGATTTCTTTTTAAATTATAAAAAGAGATTCCTATCGGAATTTGGGGACACAATTCACCCCCCCTCTTGTGTTAAGTACGATCCATCAATATATGTCTATTTTAGAAATGACATTGTTTTGGAAACAATGTAAAAGCATTGAAGATTACATTATTTTTGATCAATTTGGTTATTTACATTGTTCTGAAAATTTGACAATTTACATTGTGCTGGAAATTTGATAATTTACATTGTGATGGAAATTTGGTAATTTACAATGCTGAAAATTACATTGTTTTGATAAATTTGGCAATTCACATTATTCTAGAAATTACCTTGTTTTGATAAATTTGGCAATTCAAATTATTCTGGAAATTACATTGTTTTGATAAATTTGACAATTTATTGGCAAAAAACAATGTATTCACAATGTTTGTGTGCAACAAAAACAATGTAATCGAATTTTGTATGCAAAAAAACAATGTGCATAAAGACATATGAGAGAAGGTGGAAGTAGGAGAGAATATGGAGATAAAAAGGGAGATTTGGTTTTCAAAATTTGAATAAAAGAGAAGTGGAAAGAGAAGAGGTAAACTTAAATTTCAAATGTATTTCATCCATGTAAGCATGCTTTCCATGTCAATAAGCTTAGGTGGCAATGCCACATGAGATTGGGAAGATTTGGGACAAAAAGTGTTGGAACAAATAACATTTTCCAACAATAAAAAAGAAAACAGTAGAGAAGACTGCTGACTATTTCCAAGTCTTCTTTAAAGTATAGAGCAAAATGCGTTGTGATTGATGGAGATGGGATGACGATGTGACTTGATCAAATATAAGACATGCCGATGGAACCTAATTGCATTAGTTACAATTGCTGCCTCAAAATTTTATTATTATTATTTATGTAGTAGTTGTGGAGGGACTAAAAGAAACTATAAGCATATCACTATTCTTTGCAGTTTCATTCAAGACTTTTATGGATCGGATAGAACGTGAGATGAGGACGTTTTGTCTTTCCTTAAAGGGATAAGTATGAATTTAGTACTTATACTTTGTAAGCTTTGAACCTTTTTTTGGGTCAAATAAGCATCCGCACTTATCAAAATGGTACATGTTAGTCATTTTGTCAAAAATCCATTAAAAAATACTGACATGACCTTTATATGTATATCATGTATTTATTTTATTTTATGATAATTATTGACATGACATACATAGTGGCATTGATTAATGAAATGGGGACACATTTCATTTTTAATTTCTGATTTAAATTAAATCAAATAATAATAATTTAAAAAATCTAAAAAATGAGAATCATCTTCTCTGGGCAAAGCTCCATCTCCTACAACCCTCAGATTCAATTGATTTAGGGCCAGGAAGCTTAAGAGTCCCACCTTCTAGCTTCTTGCTTCAATTGATTTAGATCTAGGAAGCCAAGCCCCAAGCCAAGCAAGTAAGCACATCAGACTATCAGAGGCCTCTAAGATCCCCAAGCCAAGTTCCATCTCCGCCAACCCTCTTTGAGTTGTTGTTGAAGAGTCCCACCTTCTTCCAATTTTTGCTGTAGACAACCGTGGTTTATCACAAAAATCGAGAACTTAAGCTTTCAAAAATCGTGTGAACCCGGATCTCCAAGATGATGCAGATATAGGGTTTGGTGAGAAATTAAAACCCAAATAAAATCCTGCCATCAAATCCCCAAATCATTGCAAGCAGTGTAGGAGGGTGGAGATTGATTTTGCAGGTTGGTAGAAAACAAAGGGTTTTCAAAATGGAGGAGCCAGCGGAGAATGATTTTGCTATGCCTTTGGAGATGAGTAGTCTGATTGAGAAGAACAAAAGGTTGAGCAACTTGAGATTTTTTACTTTTGGTTTTCTATTGTCAATGTCATTATCTTTCACATATTACACGTCATTTTAATTTTTTTAAAATATAAATTATATTATATTTTTTGCCATCTCAACAATATTTAACGGGAATTGACCATAAAGACTAACGGAATCCAAAATCCAAAGTGCAAGGCTTGTTTGATCAAAAGAAATTCAGGGGCTTTTTTATTCAAAATGAGACTTCAAAACTACTTTTTTTCTTTACCAGATTGTGTATAATAATGTGTTTGGTAGCCACCCCCAACACCCATTTCTTTAATTTCTTTTACGCGCAAGGAAATGCTAATGAAATTCAGTTGAAGTGACAAAGTTGATTTGGTCCAAATATTATTATTATAAGATGATTTCAAGTATAAATGAAAACAATTTTCTTTCTTTTCCCAAAGAAATTTTTTTATTGAATTAATTCTCCATCTCTTCTTCACAAGAGTACACTTGATTTACATTTACTTAGCGCCACCAGTGTTTATATAAAAACTCACTATTCCAACACAGATTTAAGATGATTGCTAATTGTATTATTTATTATTACTTCGTCAATTATTAGTTTCTTATGTAGTAGGAAGAAAAACAACCATAACCATATCATTATTCTTTTGACAGTTTTGAACAAGAAGATGTGACTTTAGAACTAGACGTTTATGGATCGGATTTTAAGTCAAATATGTTTGGTAACAACCCTAATATATATATTATTAATTCTTGCTCTTTCTTTTCTCCCAAACAAATATTTTTTGTTTATTGAAGTCATTTTGCACCTCTTCTTCCATGAAAAAGATGAGCCACCCCTTTCCTCTTTGTATGAACAATAATACAATATGAATATGTACTTCGATTGTCACTAAATTACAAGTACAGGCAGTAGAAGTGTAGAACAGTCGAACTCCTTTTTTTTTTGTGGGAATAAATTCTGTAAGGATTACATGCATCATCAATGCGAGAGTCTGCTAAAAGGAGGTACGGTTTTGCTTCTGGGAATGGATAGGGAAATGTAACGCACGGTTTTGTTTTGGGTTTTTTTTCATTCTTATTAATTAGTTAAGGAAATTATTTGAAATAGAAAAATTTGGAGTTAGTTTATCAATTTGATACATTTGATTTTAGTAACATATTGAGGTACAATTGGCTTAGATGGAGACAAAATGAGTCTCTTTGATCTATAGGGTATGGGTGTAAGCTCCCATGAAAGGTAAAATCATATAAAATTTGCTAAAATACTTTGCGCAGGTTCAATATAGACTATATAGACTTTGGCAGCTATTATTAGTCTTTACATTCCATACTTTTTGTTAAATAATGACTCATATTAGAAGAATTATTTAATTCCTAAAAGCTCTAAGAAAAGGGGAAGTTGTGTGAGAGGGGAGCGTAACGTACCAGTTGAATGATGTCGCTGGGCTATTTTGTATGGGGGGTACTATTATAATTTTTGAGTACCTAGATAGCTGGTATAAAAGGGTTATAAACCCTAGCAGAATGTACGATTGGAATTACTCTATTGAAAAAAATCGTAGACCCCGTGGATGTAGGCATATTATCGAACCACGTAAATCTTGTGTTCACTTTTCTTTACTTTGATTCTTTTTGTTTATAGTTTGTTATCTGTTGTCTCTATGGGAACTTGTTTTACAACAATTGGTATGGAGCTTGAGGATTCAATTTTTTGGGCAGCCAGGTATCGCATACAAGATGAGTGGATTGAATATGCAAGCCAAGTCTAGGAAATTTGATGGCAAGGACAATTTCAGTGTATGGCAAATGAGGGTGAGTGATCTGTTGAGACAATCAAAGATTCACAAGGTGTTAACCGAGAAGAAATGAGAGAAGATTGATTTGGATGACTGAAAGGATATGGAAGATTTTCCTTCAGCACGATTCGTATGTGTTTGAAAAATTCAGTGGTCTATGATGTGATTGAGGAGAAGACAACGAAGGTTCCAAAATGAAACTGGAGAGTCGGTTTCGGTCAATGAACGTCACCAACAAACTATTCTTGAAACATGACCTTTTAATGTTCAGAATGGAGGAAGATGTTTGATAATGTCGTGAGGATTAGGGAGAACGTTAAACATGTTCCAGAATTGAGAAAAAACTTGATCTCTTTAGGGGAACTGGGAAAGACTTTGCATGGGTTGTCATCATATCCGGGCAGTGGAATTCTTAGAGTATCCAAGGGTGTTATGACAATTTTGAAAGGGAAGCGTATTGAGAACAATTTGTACAAACTGATAAGGAGTACGATTATGGGTGATTGATGTGCCAAATATATACATACATTTGCACATCCTTTACACATAAGTTCATCTCATTTTGAGTTGATTAAGAGTTGATATTGCCTAAGATAGTTATATTTGCATATTGTAGGTGTCAAGGCAAGAAAGGAAGGAAAAGAGTGCAAAATGAAGATTTTTACTCCAGAACCAATTTCCGATCAATCGGAGCCATTCCCGATCGATCGGACCTGCCAAAACAGCCTTGAATTCGGAACAGTGTCCGATCGATCGGAGGTACTATTCACAGCACGAGCAGTTTCGCGAAAAAGTTCCGAATTCACTTGTTTTTAAGCCAAAACGACCCCAACTTGTTTTGAAAACGACATAAGAGTTTGGGAAAGTATAAAAGGGCATAAAATAGGGTTTTGGGGGAGTTCTTGGAGCTGGATTTCATTCTACCACCATTGGAGAGCTTGGAGGCCACCATTGGAGCTTGGAGAAGAAGAGGGTGTACAGGGGGGTTTTCTCTCTCCTTTTCTATCCTAGTTTCTATGGTTGATTTCCTTTGTTTAATGATGTATTTTGCTTCCATGAGTGGCTAGATTTCTTACTAGGGTCTTAATGTAACCAAACCTTGAAGATTCAATAAACTTGGTTTCCTTATTTCTTGATTTCTCTCTCTCTATTGATTGTCTATGGGTGTGATTAATGCTTTTGAATGTTTGGCCATCATTCAATTGATTTGCTGCCTAGATTGAGACCGGAAGGAGATATCTAGGGTTTGCCTCAAGCCATAGATGACATAGGGTGCATGAACCATAGGAATATAGGTTTGTGGCTTATGCAATCGCTAAATGATTTCCATAATTCTTAATGGGTTTTTGATATATTAATCCGATTGTTAGGAATAACAGGGATTTATGTTGAAAATACGTTTGATGTATCTAGGAATAGAACATTGAATAGGTTGGGAAATCGATTGTCATTATAAAGAGAGGAATTAGGGATTAAGGGACCAAGGGAATTGAATTGGATAGGTGAGGTGACGTTAAGTACCCTAGTGCTTTCCATCCTTGATTTCACACTTGTGTTTGATTTGTCTTTGTTCTTTTTAATTAGTTTAGTTAAAAATCAAAACAAACCGCAAAACCTTTCCCCAATTTGCATAGTTGTTACTAGTTTGACATTGAATTCTATTGTCAACACATCCCTAGTGGAAACGATAATTTACTCACCTCTTTATTACTTGTGCGATTTGTGCGCTTGCAATTAAATCCATATCAGTGATACTTCTTTAGTCTCTTCAAATGAATTAGGCACAGATATATTTTCTCTTTGGCGCATGCCTCTAGTGCATATCAGTGAGCAGGGTATGCGAGAACTCCATAAGAGAAAGCTGCTAGATGGAGTGAAACAATATAAAGTAGATTTATGTGAGTTATGTGTTTATGAAAATAGAATAAATTTTAGTTCAAGCTGTCTTCACATAAAAGTAAGGGTATTATGAAATACATGCATTCAGACGTTTGTGGTCTAACACAGGTACCAACGAAAGATGAAGATAGATATTTTGTGACATTTATTGATGATTTCACCTAAAAGGTTTAGGTATTTTTCATGAACGAAAAATCAGAGGTATTTCAAAGTTCAAGGAGTAGAAAGCCAAGGGTGAAAAAGGGACAGGGAAGCAAGTGAAGTGCTTGAGGTTTGATAATGATAGTGGATACACATTTGGTGAGTTCAAAGGTTTCTACAGGAAGTGAAGGAATTGAAAGAAATTTTACACTGATTATGAACAAGTCAAATCCAAATCTAGTATTACAAAACCAAGTCCAAATCCAGTACGAATACTACCGATTATCATTCTATATAGAACTCGATAATTACAAGACCAAATAAGGCACAAGACCAGCAAATCAACTACAACTAGCAGGATAAAAACAGGGAATAACCTCAGTCAATCATGAGCAACATCGAACAAAACAAAAACCCACATCATGAACCAGATTTATGAACAAAGGGTTTGAGCAATAACAATGACAACATATTAGCAACGAGTCTAGACAAACACATAGAATGAAACCAGATTTGAATTAAGGTATTTGAGTCATTACCTTCTCAAGGAGACAAGGAAAATCTTCTCTCCCTTTTTGTGATTATTTGTGCGGCCGATCTCCTCTGATTCGTCTAATGTGTGCGGCTGCTTTCCTTTGTGTCCTCTCTTCCATTCTCGGCTATTTGTCTTGTGTGGCTCTTCCCCGAATTCTCTCAAATTATCTCTTGGTCTTTCTTTTGTTTTTTCTCCCCTTTTTTCTTCTCCCAGCCGATTGCTCTTTTTCTCTTTTTTTCTTTTGTTGTGCGGCTGTCCTCATCCCCCTCTCAAAGAATGCTGCCTTTCTTTTATACTAAGAGAGAATGAGACCCTCTCTCTCCTAAAACCCTAGTTCTTTCAATTTGTCCCTTTTGCCCTTACCTTTTCTTTCTTTTTAACCAGGGTGGGTATTCTTTTTGGTCTTTTCCACTTTTAATTTTCCATTTAATTTATTTATTTTTATTCTCTAGATATTTTCTAGGGTTTTGTTTTTGATAATTGGGCCAAAACTTAGGAATTGGGCCTTAAATTTTGAATTTATGAATCTATGGGCTTTTAAGCAAAGACACGAGTTTGGATTTCATTTTTCTTCCTTTAATTTTTATTTTGGATTTCATAATTTTATTTTTTCTTTTATTAATATTTTGGTCGGACGAAAACCGGTTACTACAAAGGGTGAAAACTATGACTTGTGGGCAGCTAGAATGGAGTTTTTTTTCATGGCTCATGGGTTGTGGCATTTGATTGAGGATGGTTATGATCCATAATCATTGTCAACAAACCCTACTGTTCAAGAGCTTAAAGATCACAATGATATGAAGCTTAAGAACTTTAAAACTCTTATCTTTTTACATTCTGCTATTGATGAGAAAATATTTCCTAGAATTGTTGATATAAAAGTGGCTAAAACTGCCTGGAGTAAGCTACAAGAGGAGTTTCAGGGCAGTGTTAGGGTTAGACAACATAAATTATTGACCCTAAAGAGGGAGTTTGAAATGGTGAAGATGAGAGATTCTGAAACTATAGGAGACTACTCAGCTAAGCTGAATGAAATCATAAATCAAATGAATCTTGTGATTTGAGCAAGATGTCCATTTCAGAGTTGTGTAGTAAACTACAAGCTCAGGAGCTGAGATTTTCCAGGAAAACTAAAGAGGATTCAGAGGGTGCATTCCATATGAAGTACAAAGGGAAGCAGCCCTCTGGTTCAAAAGATGGCAGGAAAAAATTGTATGACAAAAGTGGAAAGGGGAAGTCCAAGGAAGATTCGAGTACTGGTGATCAGTCCAAGTTAGACCAGGGCAGATTTCCACCTTGTCCTCACTGTAACAAGACCAATCATGCAGAGAAATCTTGTTGCCAGAAGTATGGGAGGCCTCAATGCAAGTTTTGCAAGAAATTGGGCATATTGAGAAGTATTGTAAAGAAAAGCAGAATCAAGGGCAATCTGGTGGTTTAGGAGGTTCTGGTGTTTCACATGAGGCACATTTCTCAAATGTTCAAAAGCAATCAGGGCAGGATCACTTGTTTATGGTAGTGAGTAGTTCACACACTACTGTTGAGGGTTCTTAGATCATTGACAGTGGTTGTACCAGTCATACGGCCAAGGACATTAACATGTTTTCTTCTCTGGATAGAACTGTCAGAACAAAGGTGATTTTGGGTAAAGGTGATGTGGTGCAAGCTGAAGGCAAGGGTTCTGTGGCTTTAAATGCCAAGCAAGGTACTAAATTTATTTCAGATGTGTTATTAATACCTCAATTGAACAAAAACTTGTTATCTGTTGCACAAATGATGAAGAAAGGATATTCTTTGAATTTTGATGATTTTAGTTGCACTATTACTGCTCCTACTGGTTGTGAGATTGCTAAGGTGAAGATGGTTGAAAATTCTTTTCCTTTAATTACAAATTTTGTTAGCCATGGTGCGTATGCCATGTAGGGAGATGAGTCTTTGCTATGGCATAGCAGGTATGGACATTTTAACTTGAAGTCTTTGAAGTTAGCTTGTGATCAGAAGATGATCAAAGATATGTCAGTTTCTCATATCAGTGATGAGGTCTGTGGTGCATGTTAGTTTGGGAAGCAACATAGACAGTCATTTCCAGCAAGTTCTTTATGGAGAGCTAGTGAGAAATTGCAGCTGATCCACACTGATGTGTGTGGTCCAATGTCTGTTCCTTCTTTGAGTTAGAACAAGTATTTTGTTCTGTTTAATTTATTGATGACTTTACAAGAATGACTTGTGTTTACTTTCTCTCAAGTAAAGCTCAAGTGTTCTCTATGTTCAAGAAGTTTAGGAGTATGGTTGAAGCTCAAAGTGGGATGAGAATTAAGAGTATTAGATCTGATAATGTGAAGGAGTATATATACATCAAATGAATTTGATAAATTCTGTGAAGACATGGGTATAGCTCACCAATTGACAGTGAGTTATTCACCTCAACAGAATGGAGTGTCTGAGAGGAAGAATAGGATCGTGATGGAAATGGCAAGGTATATGCTTGCTGAAAAGAAGTTGACAAGAATTTTTGGGCAGAAGCAGTGTATACTGTTGTGTATCTTCTAAACAGACTTCCTACAAGGTCTGTGAAGGAGATGACACCTATTGAAGCTTGGTTTGGGATTAAACCCTCAGCTAGGCACTTAAAGGTCTTTGGATCTATCTGCTACTCTCATGTTCCATCTGTTAAAAGGAGTAAGTTGGATCAAAAATCACATTTGAGAATTTTCTTGGGTTATGCATCAAAATCCAAGGGCTATAGGATCTACAATCTGCAAACTAAGAAAATCACAGTGAGCAGGGATGTAATTATGGATGAAACAGCCTACTGGGATTGGGAGAGTCAAAATATTGTGAAAAATTCAGGGTTGCAGCAGCTGCCAGACACAAACAGCAGCAGTGATCCAGTAGCTAAATCTCAGTTTGATGATGTTGATGATGATGAATCCTCTTCCAAGAAGACGAAGTCTTTGGCATAGATATATGAGCAGTGTAATGCTGCTATTGTAGAACCTTCTAGCTATGCTGAAGCTGAAAAGCATGAAGAGTGGAGGCTTGCTATGAAGGAGGAGTTGGAGATGATTGAAAAAAATTCTACTTGGAATCTCACTCCTACACCTAGTGACAGAAATGTTATTGGTGTCAAGTGGGTATTTAAAACAAAACTAAATCCAGATGGCTCAGTGTTCAAACACAAAGCCACACTAGTTGTGAAGGGTTATGCACAGCAACCAGGGGTGGATTATTTAGATACATTTGCTCCGGTTGCTAGACATGACACTGTGAGACTTCTGATTGCCCTAGCAGCTTATCATGGTTGGAAAATTTTTCATTTAGATGTTAAGTATGCTTTTTTGAATGGGATTCTAAAGGAAGAGATATATGTTGATCAACCTAAAGGGTATGTTGCAGCTGGAAGTGAAGGGAAAATTCTCAAGCTCAATAAGGCTCTTTATGGCCTAAAACAGGCTCCTAGAGCCTGGTATAGCAAAATTGATTCTTTTTATGCTTGATCAAGGTTTCAGTAGAAGTAAAAATGAAGCTACATTGTATGTGAAGAATGGTGAGGATCACTTGATTGTGTCCTTATATGTGGATGCTTTTCTGGTGACTAGGAGTAATCCAAAGTCTGTGGAGGTCTTTAAAGCTCAAATGAAGGATGAATTTGAGATGTCAGACCTAGGTGATGAAATATTTTCTTGGGATGGAAGTACATCAAAATAGTTCAGGTATTTTCCTTTCACAAAGGAGATATGCCTTGAACATTTTAAAGAAGTTCAATATGGAGAAGAGCAAGCCAGTTGCTACTCCACTTGCTTTGACAAGTAAATTATCTTTGAATGATGAAGATGCCAAGACTGATGCTAAGGCATACAGGAGTTTAGTTGGGAGTTTATTGTACTTGACAGCTACTAGGCCTGATCCGATGTATGCAGCTAGTTTGTTGTCAAGGTTCATGAGTTCTCCAAGTCAAGTTCACCATGGAGCTGCCAAAAGGGTATTGAGATATCTTAGAGGCATTGTGGATCTTGGAATCCATTTTCTGAGGGGAGTTGGTGGTGTTCTTGAAGGGTATGTTGATAGTGACTATGCCTGGAGTCCTACTGACTTTAAAAGCACAACTGGTTTTATTTTTTCATATGGTTTAGGTGTTTTTTCATGGAACTCCAAGAAGCAAGAGATCACAGCACAATCAACGACAAAAGCTGAGTATATAGCTGTTGCTGTTGCTTCAAATCATAATATGCGGTTAAGGAAGCTTCTGTCAGACTTGGGGCATGTTCAAGATGAACCTACTGTGTGTTGGTGTGATAGTAAATCAGCCATTGCTATTGCTGATAATCCAGTTCAGTTTGGCAGGACTAAACACATGAACGTCAAGTTCCATGCTGTCAGAGAAGCTCAGGAACTTGGTTCTATTCAAATGGTGCATTGCAAGTCTGAGGAACAAATTGCTGATATATTTACAAAAGCTTTGCCTAAGGATCAGTATGAATTTCTGAGGAGCTTAATGGGAATGTCCAAGCTTAGTCTCAAGGAGGAGTTTATTGGTTCTAAGACTTAAGCTTTGCTCTTTATTGTGTTTGACTTGGTCTTTCTCTGACCAAGAGTTATATTTTGTATTACAAAGTTGACTGTCATGTCACTTGTTTTTATTATTTTTTTTTATCTTGTGTAAGTTGTGTTGCCAGGTAAGCAACTAGGAATATATCTAGTTTGTCTTGTTCTGGTTTGTTGTACTGGAAATCGTATGAACAAAGTAAAAAAGCTCTCTTTTGACTTTTTTTTTTCTTCTTCTTATGTCTTTGTCTGATATATGAAGATTGAAACCCTATTGTGTTCGATCTGTGTTGTTGAAGGAGTAGAGCTGCTTGTGTACTGATTTGTGTTTGATTGCTGCTTCTCATTTCTCTGTCTCAAGATCAGATCAAGACAAGTTCTGTGTTCTGTGTTGTGACAATATATATATTATTCAAAAGTTATTTATTCATTATCAGCTTGAAGACTTATTATGTGCATGAGGTACTGTACATGTTGTGCAGATTATTAGTCCTTAAAAAGTTCATAGTGCGCCTTGTTGGAATATAACATGCAATAAACTAGATAATATTTATATTGCATGAACAGTGAACAAGCTACAGAAATGAAACAGTAACATTAGCATATATGAACTCAATAGTTGATGCTTAAATTAAAATACCAAAAACCGTAAACAGTTGATAGGAATTGTGGGAGCGAGGTACGCCTTTCGCGAATCTCCTTAAAGAGAAATGTCCAGCCACTGGTGCCAAGCTCTCCGGACAGACTCTTCCCAAGATACAACGCTCCGCAAACCACTAGTAAGCAGCACTTCAATACTAATGGACTTAGACGAACCAATTTAGAATTGCACTCTCGGACAGATGATGACAAAGAAGCAGAGACTCAGAATGGCAGCAGAATGACAGAAGAAGAAGAAGTATATTTTCTCTTTTGAAGCTGCTGCCAAGGCTCTCCTTATATAGGAGGCTTAGCAACAAAAACCCAGAAAAATCAGTGAGAAATCACTGATTTTCGGGCTGGCAATTTGACCAAGCAAGGTTGCAACTGCTCTGGTTGACCAGGTAAAGATGTCAGTCATGGGCTGGGCTTGAACAATCCATATTCAATGCATTTGGGCCTCTCTTATGGGCTTATACAAAGTGCAAAAATGTAAGAAATTATTGGGCTAAGTCTGCGAAGGGCCTGATACGCACGCACGCTCGCCTCGCCTTGCCACGCCCGACCCATCGGCTTGGCTCGGCTCGACGAGCGGGCGTGTGTGTTTTAGTCCAAGTTCATAATGTGGAGCCTCTCACTCCTACAAAAGCTTGGGTGCCCTTGGGCCCAAAGTCTTACTACAACACTTGGGTTTATAAACAACACATCCACATGGTATTTTTCCATTGTGGGATTCTCATACACACAATTATTGCACTATGTCCACCATGCTCATCATGGTCACTTTGGAGTCTTTTTACATTCAACCAATAAATGATTTGGTCACACTAATTGCTCCAATTTATTGTCCTTATAACAAGGATCAATTGCCCATAACTTTCATTCAATAATTATTATTGAGCTTTCAATTAATAATGGTCAAACTATAGTTGACCCTCATTTTCCAACACGCCTGGGTATATGAAGAAGTCGGGGAAGAAAGAAATAGTATCGACATTATTATATACGATCAACAAATACAGGAAAGCAATAATGCAATAACCCGCACATAAAAACCATTAAAAACAATAGAAAGCGGCCAGAGAGGGTGACTTACTCTTGAACTGATGAGTAATGATACATGAGGAAAATTAGATCAAGCTCTTCTTACTCTTTTTGAGTTGATTTCCCCTCGAAACCAACGAAATTTAATAAAATTTCTTAATGTCTTCCGCTTCAGCTTCCGTTTTATTTTCCTACGCCTCACAGGAGCTAAATCTTCCACGGGGTTGCCCAAATTACAGCCTTCATTATCTTTAACATCTTCTATGGCTGCTTCTTCAATATCATCGTCCACATAATCTTGCTTCAAAGGGAACTGGGTCAGATCACCAAAAGGAGACTTAGGTTGAACCACTGAACGACGATATCTATCTTCTATCTCATGAGTGTACAGTAAATGGACGCCACACTTTTTGACTGTACAACAGTTTCTAAAATCTTCTCCAACCCAGAATTCAATTGAGATCTCATCCGCATCGTATGCTTTTCCAGGTATCCTCCAATTATTTACCAATGATTTATCATAAACTAAATTAACATTATTTGACTGAGTAGCATTTTCCAATCCCCAAGAAAACCTCAAACCATTATTGGTACTGAAGCTGTCACCTCCGTTGTCTCTTATGTGGCAATCATAGAAAAAAGCTTCGAACTTAGAGTGTCTGGGGAACTGCTTGAACTCAATAACAACACAAAAAACCAGGCGGAATAACTCGTCATTACACCAATGTGGAGGAAGCTTTGCAGTTAGTGAGGATCCCCTACTTTTATAGTTGAACCAATCTGGAACATCACCTCCCCAAAAAATGATACCGGCTGCTATAGGATCCTGCATCATGATAATCAAAATTTTAACTTAAAATATACTTGTATAAATATAGTGAGATAAACCCACAGTTAGAGAGAGACCAAGGATAATAAAGTTTCCAAATAGGCGGCTTCCCAGTGCAACAACCTCGATTCTACATCTGCCAGTATGATGTTTCTTGCATTTTGGTCCAATTTCCAGCAATTTGAAAAATGAAACAAAACACAATTTCGGTAAGAGTCAAATTTTCCTATGGCTGCTGTGCCTGTGGATAAAGGACTTGCCACCATTTCTAGTGATATGCAATTCACTGCATCTACATAACGGACATTCATTGGAAGTTGAGGCAGTGATTGAAGCCTCTTGCAGTCGCACAGGTAAAGATTTGTGAGATTAGTAAGCTGCTTGATGGCAACAGGTATTTCCCGAAAATTGTTTCCAGAGAGATTTAGGTTTTTCACATTAGATAACCAAACAAGTTGGCCAGCTAACTCCCTCAGATGTATATGAGCTTCTCGTTGAGACTCCCTTTTATTTGACAGAGAACACAGACCAAGATGCTGGAGAGGTTTCAGTTTATAAATGCTGGTGGGGATATTCTTAAGCCTCGTGCACCCACCAAGGTCCAACGCAACTAGGGATTTGAGACTGCAGATTGTTGATGGAACTTCTTCGATGGCAGTCTCATATAAATATAAATATTTGATTTCCAATGGTACCTCTGGAAATTTCTTGATAAGAGAACATCCCCCAAGTTCTAGGTATTCAAGATTTGTAGCCAGTGAGAGGTCTGGAATTTCAATCAACTTCTTCGAATCACCGAGATCAATCTTCTTCAAGATCACCAAAATTGCTTGAGGGAGTGTAGTAAAGCTTGTCCAAAATATCTCTCACAAGACTTTTAATAAGCATAGCTTCAGGCCTGAAAAGAAAAGAAGCAAACCCAAATTACACACTGATTTTGAACAAAAGAAACTATTGTTGTAATCTTAAGAGTATGAAGAAGGGAGAAAAGGAAAGAAATTACCTTTCGACCTTTGAATCCCATCCAGATAAATTAGCAGCTTTTTTCAAAGCATCCCTCCATATTTGTATCTTCAGATGACCTTCATACGGAGCTAAAGCCTGTCCAAAAGGGCCTGATTGGTTTCTTACATGTGATGGATCCACTTTGAAGAAGACTGGTATAACAATTTGTCCATTTTCTTTGTTACACTCCATGATTTTCACGAGTTCATCTAAGCACCATCTTGAAGAAGCATAGTTCTCAGAGAAAATGACAACTGTGATTTTTGAATCCGCAATCGTCTGGAGAAGAGCATCTGAAACATCATCTCCTCTATTGAGGTCATTATCAATGAAAGTTTGAATTCTTGCATTACACAAAGCATCATATACATGACTAGTAAAGTTGTCACGAGTGTCAGTTCCTCTGAAACTAATGAAAACATCATACTTTCGCTGAGTAGAGGTTATGGAAGTAGGAACAGAAGAAGCCATAACTAGAAGCAGAAATGAGTAGTTGTGCTCTTTCAAGTCTTTCAAGTCTTTTAGTAAAGAATATTTGGGATAGAAGGTGGCAAAGGGTTATAAAGAAGTTCGCCTCCTGAAGCTTCTTACCAATTTCCAAGTTGTTTCCGAAGATTGAAGTAAAACCCACAAAAATAATAGTTTAGTCGTGAAAAGAAATTTCAAGTGACTTTCATCAAAACGCGTTATGGTTGCGTTTATTTATCCAAGCCTTCCATGAGGTTACACTCAAAATGCCTTTATTTATTTAATATAAAAACCATGAAGTTATAGAACTGAAGCGACAACATACATATTATTATCTGCCTTGAAAAATGTTGGTCAATTCAAAACAATTTAACCAGAATGGGATAAAAAACTGTAATTTTCTATCACTTGAGATTTTTTAAAACAAAAATAAAAGAGACTAAGATGAAATTTCAAAGCTGGTGGCTGTCGTGTGAACCTTATTTAAAAAATAAAACTTCCAAACTATTTCCATGCATCTTCTTTAACATTGCTGACTATAAACAATAAAAAAAGGAAACAATAGAGAATCTTTGCCGACTATTTCTAAGTCTTCTCTAAAATATAGAGGAAAACGCGTTGTGGTTGATAGAGATGGGATGATGATGTGAATTGATCAAATATAGGGACATGCCAATGAAACCTAATTCCACTGACATGGCATCTATTTAGTTTAGTCGTGAAAAGAAAGTGACATAAAGACTACTCCTTTTTCTTGGTAGCTTACCCCCAACACCCATTTATTTTATTTCTTTTACGCACAAGAAAATGCTAATGAAATTCAGGTAAAGTGACAAAGTTGGTCCAATCCAAATATTATTATTATAAGACGACTTCAAAGTCTAGATGAAGACAACTTTCCATTTTCTTCCAAACACATTTTTTTTATTGAAAAATAGTTCTCCATCTCTTCTTCACAAGAGTACACTTGATTTACTGAGTATCACCAATTTTTATATAAAAAATCACTAATCCAACCCAGATTTAAGATGAAGGCTAATTGTATTATTTATAATTACTTCCCCAATTATTAATTTTTTATGTATTAGTTTTAGAAGGAAGAAAAACAGTCATAACCATATCGCTATTCTTTTGACGGTTTCTGACATGCGACTTTCAGAATTAGAAATAGATATCATTACTCAACTTTCTGACTCCAGTTCGGAAGAAAAGGAATCTATACCTCACTCTACAAACAGAAGTATGGAAGAAGATCTATAATTATTTGGCACTTGTAGTTTTAAGGAATACGAGTTAGAAAAATTAGAAGAATAACTAGAACAAACAAAAGAAAAAAAATCCAAGATGTTAATACAAATTAACATTGCTGACTATAAACAAAAAAAAGGAAACAACGGAGAATCATTGCCGACTATTTTTAAGTCTTCTTTAAAGTACAGAGCAAAACGCATTGTGGTTGATAGAGATGGGATAACGATGTCAATTAGTCAAATATAGGGACATGCCGATGAAACCTAGTTGCATTGATTATAATTGTTGCCCCAAAATTTTTTATTATTTTTTATGTAGTAGTCGTGGAACGTAGAAAAACAGCCATAAACATATCATTATTATAACAATATCAAATTTTTTATGTAGTGGTTGTGGAAGGTAGATTGCATCAATAATCTATGTTATAAAATTATAACCGATTTGCATCATTGATTGAAGGATGCTTGAACATTTATGGGTATGGGTGAGGATAAATATATATTCGTTTAAACAATAATTAATCCTTATTTAAGTTGTAAAATATTTGAAAATTAACTCATGATAAGATAAAATATTGAAAGAAAAAATATTAAAAATTATTAAATACTGTTCAAAAGAATTTATGAGGATGAATAATGTTTGAGACCCCCAAAAAGTGATCTCAAAATACCCCCATTTAATGTGGAGTGTTGGATGTAAAATGGGACCTATATGTATGTCTTTAATCAATGACTATTTTAATGACACATAGATTTGGGGGACTTTTGAGGGTGATATTTTGAGGGTCTCTAGCATTGTCCTATGAGGATAGAGTACAATCAAAATTACACAAAACTCGCTTAATACTTCATCTTACTGTAGTTTTGTTCATTGAAGCGCTAAACTACGTAACAACTCACCTCATCACAATTTTTTTAGGAGTTAATTATACTTTTCATTACCGAAAGATAAGGGTTGTTACTGTTGGAACCCACACAAAGTCCCACATTGGAAAAATATAAAGAAAGTGTGTGGTTTATAAGGCATGGGGGAGGTCTAACTCATAGGCTTAAGCTTTTGAGTTAGATGTGCTTTCCTCCATTGTCAAGTAAACCCACATATGTTAGGTCTATGTAACGTGGGATCACCCCTGGTCAAAATTCTAACAGATACACTTCTAACACCCAAACATTTTTTGTTACAAAGTTATCACCCATTTTTTCAAAATGAGACTTTTTGGGGACTCAGACAAATTTGCTTCAAAATTGGGTAGGGTTTCCACTGATATGGCATTTATTTAACTATTATTGGTCAAAAATGCTTATGTGGCAACAAACCTTATGTTCGACATATGACATGAAAATTCCAGTTAGATTATTAATAAAAAAATTAACTTGCTATTAAAAAAATTCTCTACAACTTTCTCTCTCATAGAAACGAGATATTCTTCAGTAAAATCCAAGCCATTCTTCATCTCCGCTGGAAACCTTACCCCAACAGAAAATTTTCATCTCCAATTTCTCTATAACCCCCAATCGATCCATCATATTCGTTACTTTAATTTTCTTTGAATTTGGTATATTTTGGGAAGTTGTTGTTTATACCGATTTGTATTTCTTTGTATTTGGTATATTTCTTCAAATAATCTCCATGAATCCAAGTGTCTTAGGGAGTCCACTCCACTGCCGTCTGCCGCCACCTCTCTCTCCTACACAGAGGTGGCTATTGAGCAAGTCATCTGAAATCGATATTTACTTGGCTTCTCTCTCATCTATTCCACGCTTGGATTGAAACTTAGATCTAGAAATCTAATTCCTTGAAGGCAGCAATGGTCGCCACGAAAAATTTGAGAGCTTTTGGGCAATGAAACCTAGATCTAGAGAGTGTGTTAGTTCCAACCTAAATCTAGAGGGTCAGATATAGAGGATCGAATCAAAGCTGAGAGCTTTTGAGCTTTTTTAATCTCAGTGGGTTATATTGCGGTAGGCTTATTGACAAAAAAAATCTTTTGATGCTAAAGGTGTAACAATCCCTATCTTTTGATGATGAAAAGAACAATTAATCATTTTCTTAGTGACACTCCAAACACTTTTTATCAGTACAAAATCAACTCACAACATCACAGTTTTGTAACTCACCACACAGCTCCACAAATAAGTCAAAATACAACACACTTCTAAACAGACCATATGTGTGTGCGGTTGGTGTGCTGTGGAAAAGACAGTGTTGGGTGTCAAACGGGTCTTGGTAGGCCTTGCCAAGCACCTCAATGCGGGCTGAGCCGGGTTTTCAGCTCAGATGGGCTAGCCCGACTGATAGTTCATGGTTAGATTGTTTATTTTAAATGTCTAAAATGTCCCCCTAACAACTATATAACTCCGTTATAATAAGGGATAGAGATCTATTAACCCCACCGGTTTCTATGGTACCTTCAGAAAGTGCTTCTCTTACAGGTTAATGTAATTAGCGAACTAAATCATATTCCAACAATCATCGCCTTTCATGAATTCATTAGAAGTTGACAGCATTCTCCATTTTGACCGTAGCCTCTTCAAAGCAGAGTCTTTCAATAACCACTCCTTCGTTGAAGCAAAAAAATCATCTTAAAAAGGTGAAGAAACCATTTTGCATTTGAAACTCAAACCATTACTTGCTGCATTACATCGACTCTAGTATACAATATATAAATTTTCATCCTCTACCTTGATTGATATACTGTACTATACATGATGATAGAGAATTCTGTTCACATCTTGTTGGAAGCCAAAGCTGTTCTTGATCTTGTGTATGCAACCCCGGCAAAGCAAGTAGCTTCTTTGCTTTGCTCACATAAGCCCTCCTCGTGAAGTTGTTGTAGTCGTTAGCTTCTATCTTGTCTAGTATTTGACGATACAAGAGCAACGATGCCCATACCTGCAACAATGGATATTAACATGATGCATTAATGAACAATGTCAGGGACGAATGACCTTGCCGGGAGAAAAGGAACAGAACATGAGAACAGATTGAAAATGGTGTGGACAACGCATGATTACTTAAACAACAAGTTTCAAAGATCCTAATGAATCGGATAATGTTGTGGTCTGTCCCTCATTAAAAGTCTCATGAAAAAGTTGTTCCTGATGAAAATATTTCTGCCAATCATTGAGAAAAATACCAACTCACAAGTCAAAAGCAAGTCACACTTCAGTCTCTTTTATCATTGCAGTGTGATTAAGATAAATTAGAACTGTTTGAGCCCAAATTATAGATGATGATCAGTCTCTTTTATCATTTCTTTTGTTTAATGACAATATATGCATGTTAACAGAAGTTCTGGATTATTTACCGGCCATCTACTGGCTGCGCTCAGTTCTGTCACACCTTTCTCTGCCTCATCGAAGAACATCCTCGCCCCCTTAATTTGACTCTTCATGAAGTTTCTCCATTTATTGGTCAACCTTCCAGCAAATATGTCATCTTCCGGTATCCCAGCCACTGCCAACTCATCTTGTGGTAGATATCTCCTACCTCTACTTGCACTGCAAGGAATCTCAAGTTGAGAAGATGAAACATGAAGAAAAAGTGACTTTGCTTTGAAATAAATTACAAAATTCAAGCAGCAGAGAGTTAATCAATGAGTTATTTTATTCTGATGATCAACATGGGTAGGACAATGAAAGGCATATAGAGCATAACCGACATGAGTATATAGTCTACGTTCAACTCCAAAGCTTTGGTACTTCAAGATAATTGACAGGACAATTGAACAACTAAAACCATAAGAGTTTTTGGTTTAGTGATACCAAAGCTCGGTTTTGGAAACAACCAGAGTCGCATTGAAAAACCTTGCAAGAACACAACAATCAATCACTTCGTACATGACAAAATAGTATCCCCAACAAGCATATTACTAATTTTGTCGTCTGATATTCTGCACATCCCAGGCACAATCATCTTACTCGTAAGAGACCTGAACTCCCTTACTCTTCTGATATTCTGAACTCCCTTACTCTTCTGATATTATGAACTCCCTTCGGTGAAGGCCTTTGTGAGTAAATGAAAATGCGAAAGGAATTTAGTTCTCTAGTTACTCTTCTCCAACGTCCCTGAGTATGTTGGTTAGCTGATTCGCAATACCTAATGCCAAGGCAGCATTATAAACACTCTCTGTTGTTGCCTGAGATTCAGGTGCAATGCCCATCACTGGAATGCTCATTAATCCGACAGTCCCAGCGACATAATAACAATAAAGATACAGTTCATCAAAGTCCTCGTATCTTGACTTCCTTAGGTCCATCCTCATTCCTTCAATCATGTCTTTAAATGGCTAAAATGCAGAAGTTCACAAAAGTAGGTAAAGACTCCATTGAAATGCAATACCATACAAAAAATCATGATCAGATATCAAGTGACTTAGAATTAGTTTCAAATGAAATGGATGATTCTAGCAGACAAAGTGATTACAAATCAGTCCAAGACAGGACAAAAGATCCAGCTCAAGTGCCTGGGTTCTTGCTTAAAGCCTTAAACAACGTTTATATCCCAAATTGCTTGCAATTTCAGAAAAGAGAAGAACAAATAAAAAGGATATAGTTATCTGGAAACTAGGCCTTATATACGCACTCAATCTCTAATTCCAAATATGTTCAAGAGCAGTCAGTAATTATCTGTTGGAGATAATTTCGACAATGTAGAATGTTGGAGAATTTTCGACAATTTAGATTTCGCTTCAAGGCACGGATTAACGCTTTCCTTAAAGTGTTATTTCCCTCCACCAATTGGTGTGCACAGGATAGCAACAAATACACTTCCAAGATACAATGAAGCACCACGTATTTAACGTTTGATGTTCGGCCTTTGCACAAAGGAAGAACACCCAAGAATGACCAAGAAAAACAGAACTTTAACAAGTGCTTGGAATTCTAGTTTGCAAGAATAGAATCCAAGTTTGAGAGTTTTTGAGATGACTTTTTAATTATAATTGAATGTCTTGGAATGATGTATTTATAGAGAATAACACACCTTTTGGTGAAAGGCTGTGTCCAAAAAGAAACACACCTTTTTGGTGAAGGGTTGTGTCTAAAAGAAAGACATCTCTTGTCAAAAGAAACACACCTCTTGTGAAGGGTTGTGTTCTAGAGAAGTTGTAAGAGAAGAGTTGTGTCAATTGGTATGAAACTATCAATGTAAAAAATTTCTTTATTATTTTGAAAATATTTCAACATTCCTCCACCATTTTCAAAATACGGATGAAAAATTTACTTGTTGTGTTCATTTGAAAATTTGTGCATAAACAAAGGTGTCTTTAGGACTTGAACCTTCATGTAGTGTATGTATATCAAGGTTATTCAGGATGACATAGTAGACGAACTTTGAACTAGTGATCCTTTTCGAATAACCGGACACACAACACACACAAACTTTCGATATAAAGGTCATTCTTATTTGCCGACGCGTGGATTGGCCTTGCGTCTGTATCCTGTTTTAGTGAGCGCTTTAGAGACAAGTCCAAGTCACATAGAAAGCGGCACCACTTTCGACACTCACGTAGGTAAGCTTATCAAAGGTACTCCTATAAGTATAATACCTCACAAACTTTGTTATAAGCTTATTAAGAACTTTATAGCTCAACCTCCTTATTTACCTTATAGGTCCAAAGCACTTTTTCCTTGGGATGTATATACACTTCAAGTACTTTCCATCACCTAATATGATGTACTTTGCTCATTGAACTCAAGAACATGAAATTTTCAAGTGTTGAGTTGAGTTTCCACCATTGGTGATTGTTTAGTAATGGACTTTAATCCCATCCCTTTTGATGTTTTCCACACCATATCTCTTGCGAGACCTTTGGTTAATGGATCAGCCAAATTTTGACTTGACCTTACAAAATTTATTGTTATGGTACCATCTGTGATCCATTGTCTCACCATACTATGTCTCAAACCAATATGTCTAGACTTGCCATTATAAACTTTACTATAGGCCCTTGATAGTGTTGCCTCACTATCACAATGTATAGATATAGGCGTCATTGGTTTGGGCCAAATAGGAATTTCTAACAATAAATTCCTTAACCATTCAGCTTCTTTACCACAAGAAGCTAAAGCTACAAATTCTGATGCCATAGTCGAATCTGTTATACATGTTTGCTTCTTTGAGCCCCATGCTATAGCTCCTCCACCAAGAGTAAAAATCCATCCACTAGTAGATGTATGATCTTCAAGCTCGGTGATCCAACTAGCATCCATGTATCCTTCAAAAACTGTTGGATAACCACAGTAATGGATTCCATAATTCATAGTGTTCCTTAAATATTTTAGAACTCTATACACAGCTTGCCAATGGATATTGCTAGGGTTAGATGTATACCTACTAAGCTTGCCCACAACAAAAGCATTATCAGGCCTTGTTGATGTCATGGCATACATTAAGCATCCAATCACTCTAGCATATTCTAATTGATTGATAGCCCTTCCAGTATTTGTATACAACTTCAAGTTTGGATCATAAGGTGTGTTCACAGGGTTACAATCAAAATGATTGAATTTTTTAAGAATTTTCTCAATATAATGTGATTGGGTTAAAATTAGTCCATCTTGATTTCTCAAGATTTTAATACCCAAAATCACATCTACATCACCCATGTCTTTCATAGCAAACTTTGATGATAAAAATTTCTTGACATTTTCGATACTTTCAAGATCGGTACCAAAAATTATCATGTCATCAACGTAAAGGCAAATAATTACGCCTCTACCTTTAGTGAATTTGCTATATACACACTTGTCGGATTCATGTATACGAAATCCATTTGACAATATAACTTGGTCAAACTTTTCATGCCATTGTTTTGGAGCTTGTTTAAGTCCATATAATGACTTAATCAATTTACATACTTTAGATTCTTGACCGGGCATAACAAATCCCTTAGGTTGTTCCATGTAAACTTCCTCATCCAACTCACCATTTAGGAATGTCGTTTTGACATCCATTTGATGAATTGGAAATTTATAAATTGATGCTAAGGCTATCAAGGCTCTTATAGTTGCTATTCTAGCAACGGGAGCATAGGTGTCAAAGTAGTCTATGCCTTCCTTTTGTGTGAAACCTTTGGCTACTAATATTGCCTTGAACTTATCAATAGTTCCATCTATCTTCGTTTTCTTTTTGAAGATCCATTTACAACCTATTGGTTTTGAACCCTTAGGTAAATCGACTAATTACCAAGTCTTGTTACCCATAATTGATTCCATTTCATCATTAATTGCTTCTTTCCAAAAAGCAGCGTCTTGAGATTTCATAGCTTCCTCATAGGTGAGAGGATCCGGTTCTATATTTTGAGAAACCACTATTTGTCTAGAAAGTGTATCTCTAGAACCTTCTACTAAATAGACAATGAAATCCGATCCAAAAGACTTAGCTACTCTAGCTCTTTTGCTCTTCCTATCTAAAATAGGTTGTATAGGTTGAGAGCTTCCACTACTTTCATTATTAAGTGACTCATCACTTAAATTAAGCGGTGCTGATGTTATTTCATCCAATTCACTAGTTGCACTACTTTTTGTAGTGTTGTGAATCTTTCCTTGTAAAAGAATGCATCTCTTGATTCAATTACATTATTCACATTAATGGAATCATTTGGTTCAATTACCAAAAATCTATATGCCTTACTATGTTCGGCATATCCAAGGAATATACATTCAATTCCTTTTTCTCCCAATTTCTTTATCTTAGGTTGAGGTAGCCTAACAATGGCTCTACACCCCCACACCTTTAGATATTTTAAATTTGGCTTTCTTTTCTTCCATAGCTCATATGGGGTTATAGTAGTCCTTTTTAATGGGACCCTATTTAAAATATGACAAGCCATTAATAAAGCTTCCCCCAATAGCCATTACTTAGTCCGGAATTAGATAACATGACATTAACCATTTCAATCAAGGTCCTATTTTTCCTTTTGGCTACACCATTTTGTTGTGGTGTATAAGCTGTGGAAGTCTCATGAATCAATCCAATTGATTCACAATAAGAAGGGAATTGATATTCACCTCCTCTATCCGACCTTAAACATTTTATTTTAGTGCCAAGTTGATTCTTCTGCCTTAAAAATCTTAAATTTTTCAAGGACTTCATCTTTTTTATGCATTAAATAAACATAGCAATATCTAGAAAAATCATCAATAAATGTAACAAAATATTTTTTACCACCTCTTGTAGGATTGCCATGTAAATCACATACATCACTATGCACTAATTCAAGTAAAGTAGATATTCTATTTACTTTAGAAAAATGCTTTCTTGTTATTTTTGTTTTCATGCAAATACTACATTTTTCATTCATATCATTAGTGCATGTTGGAATTAATTCCATGTTAGTCATACTACTTAGTTTAGTAACATTTATATGTCCTAAACGATTATGCCATAAAGATAATGAATCAACCATATAAAGAGAAGCAATATTCTTATTAATATTAAGATTAAACATCCCCTCATACAAATAACCCTTTCCCACAAAGACACCACCCTTTGACAATACAAACTTATCGGACTCAAATACAAGCTTGAAACCATGCTTGCTAAGTAAACTACCAGAAACAATATTCTTCCTAATAGAAGGAACATTGTACACATCGGTGAGGGTTAAAGTCTTGCCACTTGTGAATTCTAGAATAACTTCACCCTTGCCTTTGATTTCAGCGGTAGTGGAGTTGCCCATGTAAATCACATTGCTATCCTTTACCGGCACATATTTAGAGAACATAGACTTGTTTTTGCAAACATGCCTAGTTGCTCCAGAATCAATCCACCAATTTGTGTCATCCTCAATAGAATTGATTTCAGAAATCATAGCCTTAAAGTTGTTATCTTTTGGCTTCTTTTCTTCTTGCTTCTTTTTGAAGCTATAACAATCCTTCTTGAAATGACCACTTTTCCCACAATGGAAACATGTACCCTTGAGAAGCTTCTTGTTCTTTTTGAACTTGGCATTATTCTTCCTTTTCTTGTTTCCATCCTTGAGTGATGTGTCTTGCTTTGAGTTTTGGCCTTCTTCCATCATATGAACCTTTGAAGAATGTTCTTCAATTCCACTTTGGTTGCTTCTAAAAGCCTCTTCAACTTGGAGATGTTGCCCAAGTTGATCCAAATTCATGTCATCCTTTTTGTGTTTTAAGGATTTCTTGACATCTTTCCATGATGGAGGGAGTTTTTCTATGATGGAAGAAACTGAAATGGACTCATCCATATTCATGTTGTGTTGAGTGAATTGGTTAAGAATATGCATAATCTCATGAAATTGCTCCATAATAGATCTACCATCTACCATTTTGTAATTCATGAATTTACCAACAAGAAACTTCTTACTTGTAGCATCTTCGTTAAGATACTTAGTTTCCAATGCATCCCATAATTCCTTGGCGGTATCCTTGCTTTGATAAATGTCGAAGAGAGCATTGGACATTGAATTGCAAATGTGGCCCTTGCATATGTAGTCATCTTGCTCCCATTTGAGTCTTGTACGAGTTTGCTCCACGGTTTCTTCATCTCCTTGTGTTGGCTTTGTGGTGGTGAGTACGTACACAACTTTGAGACTTGCTAAAAGGAAATGCATCTTCTTTTGCCAACGACGAAAATTAGAGCCATCAAACCTCTCTAATTTGACAAAATCTGAAGTAAATTCTCTCAATGAATCAGCCATAGAGATAACACTTTAAGATTGTTGGAGATAATTTCGACAATGTAGAATGTTGGAGAATTTTCGACAATTTAGATTTTGCTTTAAGGCACGGATTAACGCTTTCCTTAAAGTGTTATTTGCCTCCACCAATTGATGTGCACAAGATAGCAGCAAATACACTTCCAAGATACAATGAAGCACCACATATTTAACGTTTGATGTTCGGCCTTTGCACGAAGGAAGAACACCCAAGAATGACCAAGAAAAACAGAACTTTAACAAGTGCTTGGAATTCTAGTTTGCAAGAATAGAATCCAAGTTTGAGAGTTTTTGAGATGACTTTTTAATTATAATTGAATGTCTTGGAATGATGTATTTATAGAGAATAACACACCTTTTGGTGAAAGGTTGTGTCCAAAAAGAAACACACCTTTTTGGTGAAGGGTTGTGTCTAAAAGAAAGACATATCTTGTCAAAAGAAACACACCTCTTGTGAAGGGTTGTGTTCAAGAGAAGTTGTAAGAGAAGAGTTGTGTCCATTGGTATGAAACTACCAATGTAAAAAATTTCTTTATTATTTTGAAAATATTTCAACATTATCAATGCCTTTGGAAAAAGAAAAGGCTCGTGTTGAAAATAGCATACTACATTTATCTTGTACCATGTATAGCATGGTACATATAATGCATGGTCTGGAGAAGTGCAGCCCATAACTTGAAGCATCCTAGAAGGACCGGGTAAAACATTTTTCAAAAAAGTGCAATGCAAGAATGCAACAAATATATGTTAATGGTAATCAAGGAAGTATACCCATGCTGAGACCTAATTTTCTAGCCAAGGGAATCGTCTAACCTGAATATCAACAGGAAATTTGGTAACAGTATCTGATACAGCAGCATCAAGCATATCAAATGGACCACCTTGAAAAAGATCTTCCAACCTTGCCTCCCACCTGTCTAAAGCTGTTGGTGTTATGTGCGAAGCATTAGGCCCATCAACAAGCTCATCAGTCCTCCTACACCACACTGCAGGTGCAGAGGTATCATAAATATAACACCTATGTATCTTTCCATTGCAGTAGTGAATTTAAGAAATTGCAAAAGTCTGATTATTTATGAAATTAAAAAGGCAAAAGAATCAATCTTCTTCTCTTAGGAATTATGGGTTAGACTAGATTAGTACAATCCTTCATGTGATGTGACAAACAATGTGCTAAGTTTATGAAAATTTAAAACTCTTTTCAAAGAAAGAATCTGATTGGAAAGGTTTTGATAGCGATCTCATGTACTGGGAATATGTTTTCATATAATGGCTTCAGTGCCCAAAATGTTCACTAAACTTACAATAAAGACAAGTAATTGGTGACTTGGCCACTGCCGTTCTACGTTCACCATTCAAACTGCCTTCAAAGTTAAAATTTTCCAAATGCTAGAAGTCTAATACATTAGAGTTGCTAAACCTAACTTCTTTGGGATTAGTAATATTACTTGTATCAAAGAATTAGTACCCAAGATTTCTATTATCAGATAAAAGTTGAACTGTTTCATCGCATGATTGTGTATTTGTAATCACTCACACAACATTACCATAAAAGTTTGACTTATCTTGAACAGTGTGGTTCAAGATAAGGCCAAGTTTCCACTTCATTAACCAAAAGCAAGCTAAGAATGCTCAAAATTTTTACACTGAAGGATATTTACATGTTTCGAAAAAGATAAGCATAAATTATTTCTGTAGGACACAAATTCAAGTAACCCCCGGAATTTTCTCTTCTTTTTGAGTACTAAAATCCCTTTCACACAGGAAAAAGTAATCAGAATAGTTGTCCTAATGTATGAAATTCCATTTGAAAAGTAAAATTCTGTAACATTCAACTGTAAAGAAAAAGATTCAGTCTGTTCCAAAAGCTTTGTGACTCACCATAGATTGCCCATATAGCTCTTCGCCTTTCAGGAGTCATTAGCAAAGTTCCTGAGAAGACAAAAGAACAAACTGACAATTCCAATCTGAGTTTGAAACCCAGAAAGTTGAAAAACCAGATTTAAGAAGGCTAACCCAAGTAAAATGTCTTTGCATACTCTACACAAACTTCTCCACATCGGTCATAAGCTTCACTCAACAACAAGAGGATGGATTTGACAATTCGAAGGTTGAAGTTGAGCTAGAAAATCCTCCCAAAATAGTTCAATCTTCAACAAGATTATAAGATAGTGATGATGATTCAGAGTTAGATGGTATTAAGCAGCAGTAGCATGAGTACAACATTGCCGCAGATGGGCCTAGACACACAATCAAACCTCCTGCGAGGTATGATGATGAATCAGCTTCATTTGTTTAGTCACTAGTGGCAGAGAGTCCTACTCATTCAAGGAAGCCATTTCTAGTTCAAAAAAGGAAAAATGAATGAAGGCAATGGTTGAAGAGGTAGAGTCTCTACACAAGAATCTGATGGATCGTACTTAACACAAGAGGGGGGGTGAATTGTGTCCCCAAATTCCGATAGGAATCTCTTTTTATAATTTAAAAGGAAATCAATGTCAATTAACAATTAGCACACAAATTTGGACTCTAATGATTATCTTAATCAATATTCATTTCAATGCAAGATGTGATACAATACGGTGAATGATCAATTATCAAATAATCAAGGAATTGCAAAAACAGATTTTTTAAACAACACACTGCGCACAGATTTTACAACTCAAATTTCACCTAGCAAATCAAGTCAGAATTCAATGAAATTTGGTATGCAGTATCACAACACCCTAATGAATACTATATCAAAAATTCAGATTAAAATTCAAAGTTTAGCTATGTGAACAGTGCACGGACAGACTAGTGGTTCAGAAAATTCTGCAATCAAAACACTTAATCAATCAACAAGCAAGCAATGCAATCAAGAAAGTCCACACAGCAATTTATAGTAGTTCGAAGACTCTTCTCCTACATCTACTACCTAGGTTCACCAACCTAGGATTTTCCAACCTCCACTAAGGATGTGGTTTTCTCAAGAGCTCCACAAAACTCACAAGGGTTTTTAGGTCACCCTTAAAACTGAAGATTTCAAGATAATCTTCAAACTTTACAACCAAGGGTTTCAAGCACTCCCTTAAACTCAACCTCAACAAGGTTTTTGCCCAATGAAGGGACTTTTACAAGTGTTCGGTATAAATGGTTCACTCAAGGTTTGCACTAAGCAAATGGGGTTGAGGAACACTCAAGAATCACAATATCACCTCACGGGTTGGATAGAAAATGAAGAATAATGAGGATTTTCGAATCTGAAAATAAGAAGCCAAATGAGAAGCACTCCCTCTTTGCAAAAGCAAAATAGTGAGGAAGCCTTTAGAGTGGCTTGGGTAGAAGCTTGGATTCAATGGCACAAACTAGCTTGGAAGCTTTGAGAACAAGAATTTCTTCAATGTAATTTTGGCTTCTCCAAGTTGGAATGAGGAAGAACCCCTCTTTATAATTTACCAAGCTCTTGTGATTTCCACCATTGGATCTTTTTCCATCTTCAAATCTCGACCTTCAATTACATGTGCAAATCTTGGCCATTTAATGAATAGATCATTAAATCTTGACCTTACAATATGTAGCCGTTGCACTTGCATTATTTTCCAAGTCTAGCTTTCCAAGATTTGAGTTGTCATGTGCACTTGCAGCCATCTTTGACAATTTGATCAAATTTGCACCAAATCTTGACCTTGGTATCTCCAACAATTTTGTCATCTTTGACCATTTGATCAAACTTACACCAAATCTTGGCCTTGGTATCTCCAATGATTTCCTACAAAATGTGTAGCAACTTGCAACCATCTTTGACTCCAAAAATCAAGTAAGATCTTCTTTTAAGTCAAAAATTGCTAGCAAGAATATGGTCTTATTCACAACCATTGGATTCACCTTTTAAATGGTCATCTTAACCCTTCAAGTCTTGTTGTAATCTGATCCATTCATAATTCAAAACAATTCAATCTCAGCCATAGATTAGTGTACCATTGGAGTTTGTAGTCTTCAAGAATATATTCATAATCTAAGTCTTGTCTAGTTGCAAAATATACTTTCTCATCTCTTACAAATTTCAACCATTGCATTTGTCATTTAGCTTCATCAATTGTCTTCTCACAAAAATCTGATCATTGACCTCAATAAAGGAAGCATGTGCAAGATCTTGTTTGATGAAGACAAGAGATCCTTCACGTGACCAAACATGTCCCTCCAATCTTGACTTCAAACTCTGAATTTGGCAGCACCAATATATCCATATTATACAGCCCTAAGGCTAGTTCCAATCATCAATCAAAATGCCTTAGTGGAAGGTTGATGAACATAGGTTTTTCTTGGTTTTCTAGAGATCCAAACTCATACTCGAAAACCTGACTTCAATTCACTTGAGCAAACTGAATTCTGAGTGATATAACATCCTCATGATGATTAACCTACAAAGAAATAGGAGGTAGAACTCTCTAATTGCATGTAAGCTCAAATAGCTTCATATAGAGCGCATAGGTTAATTACATTAGAAAAACAACCCAGAAAATTCATATTACTGCATGATAAATCATTTTATATATATTAGAATGTCCATATAAAATTTCATAACAATCGGAAATCGTTTGGTCACTCAACCAAGCAAATAAGTCACTAATAGTGAAACCGATAAATTCTAAGTGTAAATTCAATGTTATTTTGCAAACTCAGTGTAAATGACCTTTTCTCTTGAACTTTACTAAGTCAAATATGTTCATAGTGATGAAAGTAAGATGCACACGAAATTTCATTTAAATCGGAGTTCATTTGGTTCACCACGTTCACAAAGAACACATATGCACAAAATTAGGTAAAACCTAGTTTTGGCGGAATTTAAGCATATGACCAAATATATATGTGATGCACTTAATTTATCATGATTATAGTCCTAGAACATATATTAGACCTTTATGTGCATGTGGTTCAAGTTTCAAGTCATTTGGACCTAAGTTGGTTAAGATAAATTATGATCATTAGAAGATTAATGCCCTAACTTAGTCCATGTATGTTTGTTTTCAAAACTGAATTTCCAGCACTATCTCAAAAATATATAGATATCAAATTCACATAGAGATATGCATAAGCTTTCATTTAAGTGTATATGCACAATTAAGATATTAAACAATTAACCAAATAACCATTTAAGCATGTTTTCTAGCATTTTAGGATATGTTCAAATCAAGCATGCTCACACACATTTTAGTATACAATCATACACAATCATCAAAAACACAATGTTGACTAGACACTAAGTCTTGGTCCAACAGAATCAAACTTGAGAGTTAGGGAAACCTCCAAAGGAAAAGAAGTCGATAGGGTGTAAGTGGGTCTACAGAAAGAAGGAATGGGCAACAGAAAAAGATGGTTGCAGATTTAAAGCCAGGTTACTAGCAAATTTCGCAAGTAACGTTGGTTTGAGAAGAGAAAAAGTATTACTTACAAGTAATGTGGATGAAAAAACTTCGATTTCGCAACCTTTCAGCAAGTGAATAGATAAGGGAAAAAAGGCAAGGCAACGAGAAACAAAGACATAGGCAAGGCAACAAAAAACAAAGACGTAGGCAATGCAAGGGAAGGCAACGAAAAAATAGACGTAGATTATGGATGAAAATTAGATTTTGTCTTCTTTGATGAACGATGACTCTTTCTCACAAGACACTCTTGTTATATAATGACTCATATTAGAAGCTTTATTTTACCTAAAGGCTCTGAGAAAAGGGGAGTGTAGCGTACCAGTCGAGCAGTTGCTCGAACTGTGCTCAATAGTTGCTTGACCCCAACTGCCCAACAGCCGTTCAACAGACGCTCGAACGTAGATTGGTCCGGAATGGGTAGCAGCTAGCGCTCGACAGATGCTCAACAGGTGTTCAATAGATGCTCGACAGGATTAACAACAATCTTGTTGGTATTACTGATGTGGGTTGGTTATTTTTGTATGGGGGTAAAATTGTATTTTCGGATACCTAGGTAGATGGTATATATGTGTTACAAACCCTAGCCAAATGTAACTAAGGAATTTCCTATATTGAAAAGCAGCCAAAAAAACCCAAAGGACGTAGGCACATTGTCGAACCTCGTAAATCATGTGTTCTTCTTCTCTCTTACTATTTTCGATTGCTTCTTTTTATTGCTCTATAATCTATGATCGTTTGTGAGGGAACCCAGTTTTTAACAATTGGTATCAGAGCTGCAGGAATCAGATTCTTGGGTGGTTAGGGTATCACAGACAGGATGAGTGGATGGAATATGCAAGCTTAGTTCAAGAAATTCGATGGCAAAGGCAACTTCAGTCTATGGTAGATGAGGGTGAGCGATCTGTTGATGCAATCAAAGGTTCACAAGGTTTTAACCGGGAAGAAACCAGACAAGATGGATTCGAAGGACTGGAAGGATATGGAGGATATCGTGTTCAGTACGATTTGTATGTGTCTAGCAGATTCAGTTGTGTACGGTGTGATTGAAAAGAAGACAATGAAGGGGCTATGGACGAAGCTGGAGAGTCGGTTCATGTCGAAGAACGTCACCAACAAACTATTCTTGAAGCATGATTTGTTTGCGTTCAGAATGGAGGAGGGGGCAGATTTATCTAATCATATTGCCTAGTACAACCACAAAGTCAGTGACCTACTACGGGTTGGCGTGAAGTTGGAAGATGACGACAAGGCTCTCATGTTGTTATGCTCACTACCATCATCGTTCAAGCCTCTAACGATCACGTTGATGTTTGGGAAAGAAACGTTGGATTATGAGAAAATCGTAACAACGTTAAGATCTCATCATTCGATGAAGAAGTTAGACTCAGAAAACCATCAAAAGTGTTTGGTGATTTCAGAATGAGGAAGAGGCAAAGATAGGGACAATGTCAGAAAAGAGGTCATACCAGAGGAAAATCAAAACAAAGGGCCACTGGAAGAAGGATTGTCCACTGCTAAAGGATGATAATCGAAATTTAGCAAGCGTGAGACAGAATCCTCGGATAATGAAGACTTGATGGTGGTCTCTACGACAGGTAAAGGTACTTATGCTACTAACCGGATTTTAGATTCAACATGTTCTTTGAATTATACTTCACATAGAGACTGGTTCCATACATACAAGAATTGTGATGTTGGTAATGTAGTGTTGGGTGATGAGTATGCTTGCAAGGTTTTGGGGATAGGCTCGGTTAGGATCAAGATGTTTGACCAGGTTGTAAGGATTCTGGAAAACGTTAAACACATCCCAGAATTGAGGAAAAACTTGATCTCTTTGGGTGAACTAGAAAGGACTTTGCATGGGTTGTCATCATCTTTGGACAGCGGGATTCTTAAGGTTTCCAAAGGTGCTTTGACGATTTTGAAAGGAAAGCGGATTGAGAACAATTTGTACAAATTGATTGGGAATACAATTGTAGGTGATGCTTCTACAGTCTCTTCAGATGAATCAGGTACAGATAGGTCTACTCTCTGACATATGCGGCTAGGGCATATTAGTGAGCATGGTATGAGGGAACTCCATAAGAGGAAGCTGTTGGATGGAGTGAAACAATGCAAGTTAGATTTATGTGAATTCTATGTGTACGAGAAACAGAATAAAGTTTAGTTCAAGCTGTCTGCACATAAGAGCAAGGATATTCTGCAATATATTCATTTAGATGTTTGGGGTCCAGCCCAGGTACCAGCGAAAGGTGGAGCTAGATACTTTGTGACGTTTATTGATGATTTCTTCCAAAAAGTCTAGATGTTTTTCATGAAGGAAAAATCAGAGGTATTCTCAAGGTTCAAGGAGTGAAAAGTCAAGGTTGAAAAACAGATAGGGAAGCAGGTCAAGTGCTTGAGGTCTGATAATGGTGGTGAGTACACATCAACTAAGTTTGATGATTTCTGCAAGAAAGAAGGAATTGAAAGGAATTTTTCATTTCCTAAGACGCCTCAGCAGAATGGGGTTACAGAAAGGATGAACTGAACACCCATGAAGAGGGCTAGATCGATGAGGATACAAGCTGATTTACCCAAACATTTTTGGGCAGAAGCAGTCAATACAGCCTGCTACATCGTCAACAGATCACCATCAACTTGGGTGAGAGGGGAAGACTACAGAGGAAGTTTGGACAAGTAATGATGTTGATTATTCGGGTATTAGAATTTTCGATTGTCCAGCTCATACACACATTCCTAGTGATGAGAGATCGAAGTTGGATCCAAAGTCTAGAAAATGCATGTTTGTCGGTATGGAAAAGGGGTGAAAGGATATAGACTATGGGATCCAAAGGCAGAAAAGGTGATAGTTAGCAGGGATGTAGTCTTTGATGAAAATACTATGTTAAAGAATAGGGAATCATATCAGGACGATGCATGTGACAGTTTGAAGGTTGAAATTGAGCTGGACAGTCCCCCTAAAACAGCTCAATATTCAACAAGACTAGAAAATAGTGATGATGATTCAGAGTCAGATGGAGTTCAGTAGCAGCAGCTTGGGCACAACATTGTCATAGAGAGACCCAGGCGCACAGTAAAATGTCTTGCAAGGTATGATGAATCAGCTTCTTTCTGTTTAGTCACTAGTGGTGGAGAACCTTACTCTTTGAAGGAAGCTATTTCGAGTTCAAAAAAAGAAAAATGGATGGAGGCCATGATGAAAGAGGTAGAGTGTTACTCCCCGTCCCAGGAACGTGACTTATTGGCAACACGTGTGTGCACCCACGTGCCGCCACCTAAAACAAGGACTCAAATCAACTTAATCCATAATTTTAAAAGCAATAAGATTTAAACAAAAATCCGGCAGCACCTCCCCGTATATCGGAGAATGCCTCCTACACAAAATATAGTAATTTAAACCACATAATTCCCATACCACCAAAATAATCATCTAGGGCCTCAGGCCATATCATCCCAAATCATAAATCACCATACGCATGTACATACCAAGGCCTCAGGCCTAACCAACCAAAATCATCATTCATCCATAACAATACGTACTCGTATATTTATCAATACATAACTGAACTAAAGACAAATCAAACACCACAACATAAACACTACACAAACATAATAAAAGCAAACCACCACACCAACACTAGTCCAGGCCATCTACATCATGTGCCTCCCTACTGATCCACAGTCGGAGCACTAGCGCTAGTACCTATATCACCTGAGGAGGGGGGAAAATAAAACGGTGAGCAGGAGGCTCAGTAGGGATATCAAATAGGAGTCTAAAATAAGAAATCAGGCCAGAATATTATAAAGAAATAACGCAATGCAACAATATGCCATGTTGTCAAACAAATGCAATCCATACATCTAACCGAGCCATGTCGCCAGAGCCAATTAACCAGAACCACTAGCACATGCTCTCCCAAATACTCCATAACATGCCACTAGAGCCAATTAACCTGAACCACTAGTGCATGTTCATACAAGTACCATCAACCGTGTCACTAGAGCCAAATAACCGGAACCACTAGTACACGTTGACGTACATACCAAAATCCAATTCCCCACTTCCACCATGTAACAAATGCAACATCACACATGAATGTTATGCAACTAAATTTATTGCGCGCAATTTCTTTAAACATGTGATCAAGAGCATCGACTACTCGATAGATGATCGAGTGTCCATGGGTAATGCATTCAACATCAAACACACAATATAGCAAATTTGAGTTCACAATAACATACAAACTAGGGTTTGTTTCCCCTTGACCAAAAAGGCAGAAACTAATGAATTTAACACAATTCGCGTAGCCAATAGTGTTTTGAGATTAAGGGTTAAGAAAATCCCTACCTCGTTTAGGCTAAATACCACAATTCCTCCAGGCTCAATCAACCTAAACCATACACACATTTACAATTCAATTTCAATCTCAAAATTGTTACTTTCCAAGCCAACTACTTATAGTTATCTCATAATTTCAAGGTAAATCACTCACCTTGCCCCAAATCTTCAAACCCTAGCTCAACCACCTCTCCTCCTATCTCCACACTTCAATGCAAGCTCAAATCTAGCATCAATATACATAAACTTTGATTACACAACAAGCTTTTACCCCAAAACCTCCACTTTCACGAAATCACACAAAACTCATAACCCTAGTTTCAAAACCCATGGAAATCTTACCTCAATCTTGAAGAAATCTTGAAAACCAAGCTTATACAAGTTCCAAACTCTTGATTCAAGCTTTCTTCTCCTTGGTCTCCTTCGAAATCACCTTCTCTCCACACACACTCTCTCTCTCTCTCTCGGCTATTTTTGTAAAACCAGTGAAAATAATGAACCTAGAACTGTTAAACGTGTTTTAAAACCCAATTTCCCGATAAGTGTCTGGACGGCTCTAAAGGGTGTCCGGACACTTTGTGAAGAAAATGAGACAGAGTGTAAAACTGCTCAAAATTTTTTCGAGGTGTCCGGACAGCTCCCTAAGTGTCCGGACACTTCAACCATTTTTTTCCATTTTTGCAGTTTTTTTGGTTGGGTTTTCACATAGAGTCTCTACATAAAAATCAAACTTGGGAGTTAGTGAAATCTCCAAAGGGAAAGAAGCCGATTAGGTGTAAATGGGTCTACAAAAAGAAAGGGCAACATAAAAAGATGGTTGCAGATTTAAAGCCATATTAGTAGCAAAAAGGTACTCACAAAAGGAAGGAATTGATTACAATGAAGTATTCTCTCCAATAGTCAGACATACTTCTATCAGGGTGTTGTTGAGCTTGACTGCTCAACTAGATTGGGAGCTTGAGCAGTTGGATGTTAAAACTGCGTTTTTGCTTGGAGAATTGGATGAAGAAATATTCATGGAATAACCAGAGGGGTTTAGAGAGGTTGGAAAAGAACATCATGTTTGCAAAATTCAGAAATCTCTCTACGGGTTGAAACAGTCTCCAAGGCAGTGGTACAAACGCTTCAATTCATACATGATGGATATTAGCATCACTCGGTGTGAGTTTGATTGTTGCCTGTATTTCAAGGTACTTGAAAATGGCTCTTATATCTTTCTGCTGATTTATCTTAATGATATGCTAATTGCTGCAAAAGATATGAAATATGTATGTGATCTTAAGCCTTTATTAGTAAAAGAATTTGATATGAAGGATCTAAGAGCTACAAAGAAGATTCTTGGTATGGAAATTAATAGAGAAAGATTAAACAAAAAGTTATGGCTCTCATAGAAGACTTATGTCGAGAAAGTATTGGAGAGGTTTGGATGGATAAAGCTAAACCAATTTCTACTCCTTTAGCTAATCACTTCAGGGTATCCAGTTCACAAGGTCCTCAATGAGATGAGGAAATTAAATACATGTCGCAAGTTCCATATGTTAATACAGTTGGAAGTTTAATGTATGCTATGGTGTGCACTAGGCCAGATTTGATGCAGGCTGTTAGTGTGGTTAGCAGGTTCATGGCTAATCCAGGGAAAGAACATTGGCAAGCTGTGAAGTGGATTCTCAGATATTTGAGAGGTACGATTGATTATGGGATTTGTTTTGGTACAGCTGATGAGCATACTTCTGTTACTGGGTTTGTAGACGCGAACTATGCAGGTGATTAGGATGGTAGAAAGTCTACTTCGGGATATGTATTTACACTAGTTGGTGGTTCTATCAGTTGAAGGTCTACTTTGCAGAGTGTGGTTGCCTTGTCTACAACAGAGTTAGAATACATGTCAATAGGGTGTGAATGAAGCATTATGGTTGAAAGGGCTGTTGGCAGAAATTGGTTTTACGGGTCAATCTCCTTCTCTCTTTTGTGACAGTCAGAGTGCTATTGACTTATCAAAGAATCATGTGTACCATGCCCACACAAGGCACATAGCAGTGAGGTATCACAAGATCAGGGAGATAGTGTCTTCAGGTGAGATTTTATTGAAGTGCTTACATCGGAGAATGCAACGGATATGTTGACAAAGGTGCTACCATTGGAGAAGTTCAAACATGGTTTGGACTTGCTCTAACTTTTACGGTGTTGATCGCAGGGAGGTTGGAGCTTTAGGTGGAGGTGCTTCAAGGGTTAGTAAGTCTTCGAAGGGAGTGAATATTCGCCAAGGTAGAGATTGTTAAATAATGGCTCATATTGGAAGCTTTATTTTACCTAATGGCTCTAAGGAAAGGGGAGCGTAACGTACCAATCAAACATTGCTCGACTTGTGCTTAATAGCTGCTCGACCCCAACTGCCCAACAACCGTTCAACAGATGCTCGAACGTAGACTGGTCTGGAATGGGCAGCAGCTAGCACTCGACAGATGCTCGACAAGCGTTCAACAGATGCTCGACAAGATTAACAACAATCTTGTTGTATTACTTATGTGGTTTGGGTATTTTTGTATGGGGGATAAAATTGTATTTTCGGATACCTAGGTAGATGGTATTTAAGGGTTACAAACCCTAACCGATTGTAACTAAGGAATTTCCTATATTGAAAAGCAACCGCAAAAACCCTGAGGACGTAGGCACATTGTCGAACCTCGTAAATCCTGTGTTCTTCTTCTCTCTTACTCTTTTCGATTGCTTCTTTTATTGCTCTATAATCTGGGATCGTTTGTGAGGGAACCCAGTTTTCAACAATTCTTTTACTTTGCAAGTATTAAAGTATAAAACTTGCAACAAGACAGATATAACTATCATTTGTTGACTGCTTTTGTGTATACATTTTTTGGATTGTAAAATTGATTATCTATTTCCTATTTATTTTGTTGTAAAAAATATTCTTAGCCTCGAACTGATTAATACTTGTAGTTGTGATATGGTTTTAGAAATGATGACTGCAATATTCAATCTTAAAACGATATCTTTTCACATTTGACGAGTAGAACTTGCCTTTACATGTATCAGGTTGATATGCAACTTCATGGTTCATTTTTTTTTTGATTCATTGAAGAAGTTTTATGAAAATTTGTGTGTCATTTTTTCGTAAACTTGTAAAAAAAATTGGTCGTTATTTGTTGCCTTCGAGAAGGATTTGCTATGGTAGTGCTTTCAGCTAGTCTTGGAAATTTTGAAATGCCAATTCAGACAGAAAAACCCAACATTTTAGCTTTTACAAACAAAAATCAACATTATATATAATTCTCTCCATACAATGTTCACATTAAGATCGTAACACCTACCCCCGAACTCCATACACATATACATTACTAATCCAATTACAGACAATTAATCTCATAAGACAATCTAAACTTTCGGCAAAGTTTCCTTTATAGTTTGGATAACTTGCCTTCAAGGAGATTCAAACGATGGCCTCAGGCCCTTTGTTACATAAAACCACAATATTATGCATCCAATATTCACAGATACATTAAGGTACATTGCAACTATCTGACAAATATCGTATTGGCTCTCTTTTGTGTTTGTTTTATTTGAGAGACGTTGAGTGTGTTTTATTTGTGTTGCTTAGTTTTGGCTCTTTTTTTAAGGAAGAAAGTGGGATAGATCTTTTTCAAAAAGGATAAAAAAATAAAATGGGGGCTAATGCACTTGCTGTTTTGCTTTGTTTCAGAATCTTGGATCAAGAGTAATAGTTTGTTCAAAAAACATCTTAGATGCCATGCAGAGGTATCATTACAATCTCTTTCGTAATGTTTCAAGGATCTCTCTTTGGTTGTTTATGATCATTGCTTAATATAATCATTGGATTGTTAGGCTTTTTTGGGCGCAAATGAACTTCCTGTTTTGCTTTGTTTCAGTTGCTGTTTAGAATCTTGGATCAACAGTAGAAGTTCTTTCAAAAAATGTCTCGGAGACCTTGCAGAGGTACCATTATCATCGCTTTCTAATGTTTTGAGGATCTATCTTTGGTTGTTGGCAAATGTTTGAAAAATTAAGAGCTTGTGTGACAAGAAGTGAGTCTGATTTTTGTAAACTACCAATTTTTGGAGTAGTTTATCACTTTATCTATATGCATTTTAGTGTAGTTCATACCTCTGCGTTTGTAATCATCAGATTGTTAGCCTTGATGGTCATTGATTAATATATATTGATTTGTATTCAGCTGTGATTTGATATAGTTTATGCATCTACCTAGTCTAAAACTATAAAATCTAAGGCATGTCTTTACATTTGCAAGCGAGTTGCAGTATATTTTCATAAACTCTCGAGCGGGCTGTTTGACATTTGACATTGCAATTGTGTATTTGTGATTTCTGGACTGTGGAATGATATTGTTTTCTGTTCTCTTTCGTGTTTGTTCCATCTGCTACTGAATTTTTTTTTGCTGTTCTAAAATTTTAGGTTTTTGCAAAAGATATTGGGGATGGTTCAAGCTGAAAGCCTTTGGTTCCCGGTTAGAAGTTTTGTAAGATTGACCTAAATTTCACCTCTATCAATGATTGCCTCTGGTCTTGGTTAAACAATTGAAAATCTTGCAGATTGGGTTTATCGGCTATCCTATCAATCACATTTCTCTTCAAAAAGTTCCTAAATGGTTAGCTTTTTTTTTTTTGGATGGTTGACATGTAATTTATGGGCTTCGTATCGTGCGTGGAGCTGTTTTCCTATGGGTTTTTTTTTTGTTTTTGCATTTCAATTTGGCACTGCAGAGAAATTGGGTATTTGACCTTCAATTGGGTCTCCTTATGAGGTCTGATGCCGTGGGAATCAGATCTTTGACTTACTGATTTTGTATTTCTTTAAAGGTCATAGTGCGTCTGTTAGTCATCTGAATAATATATGAAATGGTTGCCTTATAGATGTATATATATTATTCAAAAGTTATTTGTTCATTATCAGCTTGACTTATTATGTGCATTAGGTACTGCATGTACATGTTGTGCAGATTATTAGTCCTTAAAAAGTTCATAGTGCGCCTGGGTATATGAAGAAGTTGGGGAAGAAAGAAATGGTATCGACATTATTATATACGATCAACAAATACTGGAAAGCAATAATGCAATAACCCGCAGATAAAAAACATTAAAAAAAAATAGAAGGCGGCCAGAGAGGGTGACTTACTCTTGAACTGATGAGTAATGATACATGAGGAGAATTAGATCAAGCTCATTTAGTAAAATTTCTTAATGTCTTCCGCTTCAGCTTCCGTTTTATTTTCCTATGCCTCACTGGAGCTAAATCTTCCACGTGGTTGCCCAAATTACAGCTTTCATTATCTTTAGCATCTTCTATGGCTGCTTCTTCAATATCATCATCCACACAATCTTGCTTCCAAGGGAACTGGGTCAGATCACCAAAAGGAGACTTAGGTTGAACCACTGAACAACGATATCTACCTTCTATCTCATGAGTGTACAGTAAATGGACGCCACACTTTTTGACTGTGTAACAGTTTCCAAACTCTTCTCCAACCCAGAATTCAATTGAGATCTCGTCCGCATCGTATGCTTTTCCAGGTATCCTCCAATTATTTACCAATGATTTATCATAAAGTAAAAAGAATTTATTTGGCTGAGCAGCATTTTCAAATCCCCAACATAACCCCAAACAACCATTGAAACCGAAGCAGTCACCTCCGTTGTCTTCTATGTGGCAATCATAGAAAAGAGCATCGACCCTAGGGTATCTGCACTTGAACTCAACAACAACACAAAAAACCAAGCAGAATAACTCGTCATTACACCAATGTGGAGGAAGCTTTGCAGTTAGTGAGGATCCCCCGCTTTTATAGTTGAACCAATCTGGAACATCACCTCCCGAAAACGCGATATGGGCTGCTCTAGTATCCTGCATCATGATAATCAGAAATTTTAACTTAAAATATACTTGTCTAGATATAGTGAGAGATAAACCCATAGTTAGAGAGAGACCAAGGATAATAAAGTTTTCGGATAGGAGGCTTCCCAGTGCAGCAACCTCGACTCTACATCTGCCAATATGATGTTTATTGCATTTTGGTCCAGTTTCCAGCAATTTGAAAAATTTATCAAAATCCGATGTCGGTGAGAGTCAAATTTTCCTCTGGCTGCTGTGGATAAAGGACTTGCCACCATTTCAAGTGAGATACAATTCGATGCATCTATATATCGGACATTCATTGGAAGTTGAGGCAGTGATTGAAGCTTCTTGCAGTCGTACAGGTGAAGTTTTGTGAGATTCGTAAGCTGCTTGATGGCGAAAGGTATTTCCCGAAAATTGTTTCCAGTGAGATTTAGGCATTTCACATTACATAACCAAACAAGTTGGTCAACTAACTCCCTCAGATGTATATTAGCTTCTAGTTGAGACTCCCTTTTATTTGACATAGAGCACAGACCAAGATGCTGGAGAGGTTTCAATTGATAAATGCTGGTGGGGATTTTCTTAAGCCTCGTGCACCCACCAAGGTCCAACGCAACTAGGGATTTGAAATTGCAGATTGTTGATGGAACTTCTTCGATTGCAGTCTCATATAAATATAAATATTTGATTTCCAATGGTACCTCTGGAAATTTCTTGATAAGAGAACATTTCCCAAGTCCCAGGTATTCAAGATTTGTCGCCAGTGAGAGGTCTGGAATTTCAATCAACTTCTTCGAATCACCGAGATCAATCCTCTTCAAGTGCACAAGATTCTGCGACACTAATAAAAATTATTATTTAAACATTACATCATAAATAGTACAAGAACATTTTACTTGGAATGTTCTCTCAATATTTCATTCATACTCTGCATAACCTATCTACTAAATAGTAAATACTGGGTTCTTTAATTTTATGGAAAACATATATAACGCACAAGATTTCAAATATTTTCCAAGTCTTATGATTTTTTAAAAAAAAAGTTTTAGGAGTTATCCATTCTCTTTTAAGGATTTATTTGTGTTTCATATGAATTTTTTCAAAGTAGATTAATTTTTGCTATATTTTATTTGGTAATTTGTAAGGCCATAGAATTATAATGCAAGCACCAAAATAATGCTATTATATGGAACAATTCGTGAAGATGGATTATGAATAAAAAATTATGACAGCTTGAAACATTATAAACAAACCAAAGTTGTTATTCTAATCATTTTTCATTAATTTTTCGAATGCTCGGAATTAATAGTAATATATATTAAAAGAAAAAGATCTTTCATATGTTACTATATTTTTTTTTGGAGGAATCTAGAATTTATGATTTGTGAATACGTACATGACAAGGAGAAATGTAAAGGTATACCTGTCTTCCATTCCACAATCGTTCAACATGGCTGTTACGCATTTTGAGACTAACTAGATTATCCACAAGAAAGTTTGATGGCAAAAATGTCAAAGGGTAATGTTCCCAATCCATATGTCTTAACTTGTTAGGAAGAGAATGAAGGCCATGAGGAAGGCATGCAACAAACGAATGGACTCTGACTTTAAGGAACTCAATATTGTGCATCCTTTGAAATGCTACTGGATTTATGCTCAAGTCTCTTGGTTTACACATGTCCAACGATATACCTTTGCATGCTACAGTCCCCTACAAAATGATTGTTGTAAAAAAAATATAAATACTGACATTTTTTACAGGTGAGGTTAGCTATAAAATACAAAGTTACAAAATTAGGCTCTTACCGTGTTATTTTTCAGTACATGACAGATGTCACCATAATCCCATAGCCTACTTCGTTTTCCTGGCTCTTCAATCGATTCTTCACTGACAATTTGTCGACCCATTTTTTGTAGTAGGTCATGCATCCATACTAGACCATTTCGAACAGTTATAAGAGATTTTTCAGTAAGCACAGCAAGTTCGATATCCGTAGAATAATTGCAAGCATCATGGAAGCATTTGACGTCATGAACACGCTCTCCTTTAAAGAGGCACGCAATATTAAGAAACAAATCTTTTTGTTGGTGGTCCAATCCATCATAGCTGATACGCAACACTTGTTGAACAGCCTTGTTTAGGGTCCTCTCTAATTTCGTCAATGCACTTTCCTGTTCATGCTTGCTCCTTCCACATAGATGGGCACCCAAGATTGTAAGAGCCAATGGATGACCTTTTGCATAATTTATTGCCTTGTCCGACAGTTTCTTGTGATGACTTTCTGGTGGATGCTCTTGTTTGAAAGCATATCGGCTAAATAGACAGAGACTTTCTTTGTAATCCAATCCTGGAACGTCATAGATACCATCAACTCCTCCATTCTTTAGCACTTGTTTGTCCCTACTTGTTATGATGACAATACTTCCTAAACCAAGGCAATCGCGTTGTCCAATTAAAATTTCTATATGCTGAAAATCATCAACATCATCCAAAACAATTAGAACCTTCATACGACGGAGTCTATTCCTTATAAACGAAATTCCTGAATTGGGAGTGCCTACATTTAAGTTCCCATCCTTCAATAATCCTGTAACTAGTCTATCTCGTAACTCACTTAACCCACGCTTCTCACATGTTTTTCTAAAATCTTCAACAATATAATGCCCTTCAAATCGAGGAAAAAAATGGTTAAAATATTCTCTAGCAAGTGTTGTCTTCCCTATACCTCCCATCCCCCAAAGTCCTAAGATGCGAACATCTTTATTAATCATACTCAATAATGATTCAATTCGATCAAAGTGAGAGCCCATTCCAACAAGATCACCAAAATTGCTTGAGGGAGTGTAGTAAAGCTTGTCCAAAATATCTCTCACAAGACTTTTTATAAGCATAGCTTCAGGCCTGAAAAGAAAAGAAGTAAACCCGAATTACACATTGATTTTGAACAAAAGAAATTATTGTTGTAATCTCAATCTTAAGAGTACGAAGACGGGAGAAAAGGAAAGGAATTACCTTTTGACCTTTGAATCCCATCCAGATAAATTAGCAGCTTTTTTCAAAGCGTCCCTCCATATTTGTATCTTCAGATGACCTTCATACGGAGCTAAAGCTTGTCCAAAACGGCCTGATTGGTTTCTTACATGTGATGGATCCACTTTGAAGAAGACTGGTATAACAATTTGTCCATTTTCTTTGTTACACTCCATGATTTTCACGAGTTCATCTAAGCACCATCTTGAGGAAGCATAGTTCTTAGAGAAAATGACAACTGAGATTTTTGAATCCGCAATCGTTCGGAGAAGAGCATCTGAAACATCATCTCCTCTATTGAGGTCATTATCAATGAAAGTTTGAATTCTTGCATTGCACAAAGCATCATATACATGACTGGTAATATTGTCACGAGTGTCAGTTCCTCTGAAACTAATGAAAACATCATACTTTCGCTGATTAGAAGTTATGGAAGTAGGAGTAGAAGAAGCCGCCATAACTAGAAGCAGAAATGAGTAGTTGTGCTCTTTCAAGTCTTTTAGTAAAGAAGATTTGGGATAGAAGGTGGCAAAGGGTTATAAAGAAGTTCCCCTCCTGAAGCTTCTTAGAAATTTCCAAGTTGTTTCCAAAGATTGAAGTAAAACCCACAAAAATTAGTGTAGTCGTGAAAAGAAATTTCAAGTGACTTTCATCAAAACGCGTAATGGTTCACCTTCAAAGACACCTGCAGAGAAAAATTATCCAAGCCTTCCGTGAGGTTACACTCAAAATGCCTTTATTTATTTAACTGAAGCGACATCAGACATTATCTGCCTTGAAAAATGCTGGTCCATTCAAAACTATGTAAAAGAGTCTAACCAGAATGGGATAAAAAACTGTAATTTTCTATCACTTAAGCTTTTTAAAACAACAATAAAAGAGACTAAGATGAAATTTCAAAGTTGGTGGCTCTCGTGTGAACCTTATTTAAAAAATCAAACTTCCAAACTATTTCCATGCGTCTTCTTTAACATTGCTGAATATAAACAATAAAAAAAGAAAACAATAGAGAATCATTGATGACTATTTCCAAGTCTTCTTTAAAATACAGAGCAAAACTCGTCGTGGACTTATGGTTGATAGAGATGAGATGACGATGTGAATTGATCAAATATAGGGACATGCCGATGAAACCTAATTGCATTGATTATAATTACTACGTCAAATTTTTTTATTAGTTTTTATGTAATAGTTGTGGAACGTAGAAAAGCAACCATAAACATATCATTATTATAACCATATCAAATTTTTTATGTAGTAGTTGTAGAAGGTAGAAAATCAGCCGCAAACATATCACTATTATAACCATAACAAATTTTTTATGTACTAGTTTTTTTTTTTAAATACCGTAGAGAGCTATGCTTGTAGATGGAATCGAATCTTGGGCATCAATTATCTATGTTATACATTTTTTATGCTGTAGTTGTGGAAGGTAGATTGCATCAATAATCTATGTTATAAAATTACAACCGATTGTATCATTGATTGAAGGATGCTTGAACATTTTCACTGTGATTTATGGGTATGGGTGAGGATAAATATATATTATTTTAAACAATAATTAATCCTTAATTAAGTTGTAAAATATTTGAAAATTAATTCATGATAAGAAAAAATATTCAAGGAAAAAATATTAAATACTGTTCAAAAGAATTTATTAGGATAGAGTACAATCAAAATTACACAAAATTCACTTAATACTTTATCTCACCACAGTTTTGTTCATTGAAACGCTAAACTACACATTAACTCACTTCACCACAATTTTTTTAGGGGTTAATTACACTTTTTATCACCGAAAGATAGGGGTTGTTATTGTTAGAACCCACACAAAGTCCCATAGTGGAAAAATAGAAAGAAAGTGTGTGGTTTATAAGGCATGGGGGAGGTCTAACTCATAGGTTTAAGCTTTTGAGTTAGATGGACGCTCCTCCATTTCAAGTAAACCCACATATGTTAGGCCCATGTAACGTGGGCTCACCCCATATCCAAATTCTAACAGTTACACTTCTAACACCCAAAGATTTTTTGTTATAAAGTTATCACCTATTTTTCCAAAATGAGACTTCTTGGTGACTCAGTTCAGATTTGTTTCAAAATTGGGCAGGGACTTTTTGGGGACTCAGTTTTCCATTGACATGGCATCTATTTTACTATTATTGGTCAAAAATGCTTATGTGGCAACAAACCTAATCTTTGAGATATGACATGGAAATTCCAGTTAGATTATTAATGGAAAATGACTTATATACATAACTTTTAGCATACATAATCTACATAATCTATGTGGCATGCCAACTAGGCATGCCACATAGATTTTTTTGACACAAAACCCAAAGAAGCAAAAGAGATTTCCCGCTTCTCTCTCCTTGGTCCCTCTCCTTCTCTCTTTTTCGATTTTTGTAAAATTTGTTTAGTTTTGTTGCAGCTTTTTTGTACATCTTCCTTCTCTCTCCAGCGTTCTTGTCATCTCCTCATCTCTCTCCAGCTTTCTTGTCATCTCCTCATCTTCTCTCATCACCCATGTTAATGCATGACTAGTTAACAAAGTATTTAACATAACTGTCAATGACAGTGTCTTATTACATTATGTTTTTATAGTGTCTTTGTATATCATACGTTAATGCATTACGAATTAACAGGGTATTTAATGTAGCTGTTCATGGCAATGCTTTATTACATTGTCTTTCGATAGAGTATTTATTACTCATTTGTTAATGAACTACCAGTGTATTTAACAAAATTGACAACGTATTTGACACTTTTCAATACAATCCATGTCAACAAAAATAAAATCCTCGAGGTGTAATTCCCACGTGTTTCTTATCGATGAACACCTTGAACAAATTCCAAAAAGGTGTCTTTCGCAAACTCCTTTTATGTTTCTTCTTCAAGCATACTAGTGGTGTTAGCCCTTGCATATTAGACCAATATTGCAATGAGGTGGGTTTCTTCTTTGTGTCTTTGGTTTTGACCATTCTGAAAAAGAAAGGTCAATTACATTACGCACTAGTGCATGACGACCTTCAACAAACAAATTAGGTTGTGCAAAATTATATGGTATCGAAATACAAAAAATGTATTCGAAAAACATTTACATATCAAAATGTCAGTGTATTGAACGAGTGCATTGTGCATAATTTACAATGTTCCAAATACAATATGCATTGCCCGAGACCCCAAAGGTTACATCCCCATTTCTGCAGTGTCTAAAAAGAGCTTATAATTTGATGTATCTATCAAGGTTGCTATGTTTTTTAGACAATACCCAACAATCTTTGAGATAATTACATTGTGCACAAATAGCGCACTAACACACTGGGCTAAATACACTACCAAATGCATGGTGCAATAACCTCCTGTGCTAAGTACATTGCCAGATTTCATTGTGTAATAACCCACTGGGGTAAACAAATTGGGAGAAATACACTACCAGAAATCACAACATACATAAATAATGCGAACAAGTGCACTGCCAAAATAGCAAAGTGTAATCACTGGGATCTTGAACACAGCAAGCCAAAATAATCAAATCAACAACTGTGATCTATGTGAAACGAGTCCGCAAAAGTCTTATGCAAGAACAATAACCAAATACACTTTCATACTGTCAATGTATTTAGCAACTGCATTGTGCAAAATTTACACTATTGGGAATATACTATGCAATATTGCAAGGCCTACAAACAAATTAATTATATTGTGCATACTTCAATTGTATTACACTTTGAACTGACAATGTAATAACGAACCAGAGCATACCTTTGAAGTGGGTCTCCATTTTCCGGTGACCGTTTTGGTCGACAAAGGGCTGGCTAGGTGCTTCTCACCTAACGGAGTTCATTTGTGGTGTTGGGTTGCCAAACCGACACCGGAATCCGTTGGATCTGTGTTTTTTGTTCGGTGAAAACCCACGACTTCAAGGTGGATTTCCGAAAAAACCAATGACGGATGACGACAAGTGGTGGCTGGGCTTTGCTTGTGGGAGCCGGGCGCTTCTTTTGACAGCAGTGGCGGTCGGATTGGTGGCCGGACGGTGGAGATCCGGTGTTGGCCATGAGAGAGGAAGAGAGGTCGTGAGGGAGGAGAGGGAGAGATTGATGAGAGAGAAAAAAAATATTTGAGTCCAAAGAGAGATAAAAGAGTTATTTTAAGAGTTTGATTTTTAATTTTTGAATTTGTCTAGTCAGCATCCTACATGGCAAGCCATGTCATTATGTATCCCTATGTATACCAATATTATGTATGTATATCATAACCGTTATTAATAAAAAATAACCTGCCATTAAAAAAGTTCTCTGCAACTTTCTCTCTCATAGAAACGAGATCTTCTTCAGTAAAATCCAAGTCGTTCTTCATCTCCGCCGGAAACCTTAGCCCAACAAAAAAATTTCATCTCCAATTTTTATATAACCCCAATCGATCCATCATCTTTGTTGCTTTAATTTTCTTTGAATTTGGTATATTTTGGGAAGTTGTTGTTCATACCGATTGGTATTTTTTTGAATTTGGTATATTTCTTCAAATAATCTCCATGAATCCAAGTGTCTTAGGGAGTCCACTCCATTGCCGCCACCTCTCCCTCTTGCACAGAGGTGGATATTGAGCAGGGCATCTGAAATCGATATTTACTCTCTCTCATCTATTCCATGCTTGGATTGAAACTTAGATCTATAGATCTGATTCCATGAAGGCAGCAATGATAGCCACGAAAAATTTGAGAGCTTTTGGGCAATGAAACCTAGATCTGGAGAGTGGGTTAGTTGCAACCTAAATCTAGAGCTTAGATATAACAATCTCTATCTTTTGGTAATGAAAAATATAATTAACCATTTTTTTAGTGACACGACAAACATTTTTTATCAGTACAAATCAATTCACAGCACCACAGTTTTATAACTGAGCACACAACACCACATCAAGTCAAAACACAACACACTTCCAAATGGACCATATAGTATGTGTTGAGAAGAGTATGTGTGTGTGGTTGGTGTGCTGTGGAAAAGACAGTGTCAGGTGTCTTGAAAGTGTTGAGCAGAGAGTGGTAGTCGAAGTTGGGGTGAGGGGAAAAAAGATTTGAGTTAGTTCTTGAGTTTAAAAAGTCTTTTTTTTTTTAAATCTTCTTGATATTGGTGGAATTCGTCATTATTCTTCGCTTGAGGACGTAGATGAATTGTGTCAAAGCTCGTTAAATATTGTGTCTTGTTTCTCTTTTATTTTCACATATTTTCTACATTCGAGTTTTGTTGTCAACTTCCCAAATCCCAGCAGAATTGAAGTGGAGTACAGAAAGTACTCAAATACCCATCTTTTCTATTTCTTTTAGGAGCGAGGAAATCTTAATGAAATTCAGCTGAAGTGACGAAATTGGCTCAATCCTAATATTAATATTATTATTATAATAGAGAGATTTTATAGTATTTTTAAGAGGACTTCAAAGTCTAGATGAAAACAACTTCGAAACATTCTTCTTTTGAGATTTTGTTTTTTGAGTAATGTTAGGTAACTCATATAGTGATAGTCAATAGGAGTCCAAGTATTTTAAATGAAATTTTAAAATATTTTAACTCTCAAAATACATGTTAGATTTAAAAAAAAATTACATATTCAGAATTAGTCTTTCTGAAAAAATCCATTGTCGATGAGTTTTAACTAGTAGATATTAATTCCATTGTTTTTTTAATGGAATTTTCAAAAATAATAAATTTATAACTAAAACAATGAATTATATACTGTACTTTAAAAAAATAATAGAATTTATGTTAAAACAATTAATTTTGGACAATGAATTATAAGATAAAAGAGTGGAAATAAAATTATTTCATTGATTAAACCAATGGAATAAACCTAGTGGACTTCCATAGACTATCAAACTGATGGGTTACATGTCACTTTTTTACTCTCATGGACTATCAAACTGATGGGTTACATGTCATTTTTTTATATATATATTTCATGCTAAATAAGAGTTCAAGTAGTGTTTTTAAACCCGGATCGACCCGTCGGCTCGACCATGAAACTTGTGAACCGATGATGTATCCGGGTTGATTCATGTAGTGGGACCGTTTATGCTCTGAACTGTGAGAACCAGCGATTTATTTTGCCAAAACCGTCAACCAGTGAACCGGCGGGTTTAATAAAAAATCGCTGGGTAGTCGTGGGTGACCATGACTCCACGATTTCAGACCTATTCCGATCTCCCTCCAGAGAGGCAGAGACTATCCATGGATCTACTCCTCTGGCCAACAGCTACAGTGTTGCCACCGACGCTCCAGAGTTGCAGATCGACGACTTCGACAACACGATCAGACTCGTTGTTTGACAAGGAGCAAAGACGCAATCGCCTCTCGTTACAAATTCGATGAATTTGTATAATAAAAGGCCTCTCACAGTTCATTTGATTTGTTCAGAAATCTCTTTCTATTTAAAGTAAGGAGACGTAGCAGGTTTACGAAGAAGAAGATCCGGGAGTCCCGCGTGGAAGAGCTCCAGTCTCGCTCAAGAATCTAAGACTAATGTACTGGACTGATAGCACATCTCTGGACGGATGAACTGATGAACATATAGGCCTCCTATCTAGAAGGTATTAGAAAGTGAGAAAAAGTTTAGTGTGCTCAGGTCTATGTTATGGATCACTAGACACTAATTCTCAATTCACCTTTGGAATTCGAACCCATCACAATTCACAAGTATTCTAGTCTTTTTATGGGCTTTTGAGAAAACAATTAATAACAAATATAAAACAATTTTTTAAGGGAAATTGATAAACAAACCCCCTATTTTAAACCCCCTCCCCTTAGGTTGTCACTATTTGTCTTGTCATTTCATGTCTTTTCATCATGTCTCATCTCATATACATACACATATATATATATAGATATATACATACACACACATATAGGGCAGAGAATATATATATACATTTATTAATTTAAATGTTTTGATTAAGATTATTTGTTTGCTTTTTTTAATTATCATAATTTTGTAAGACATAGATAATAATTTATTCAAGTACATGAATAAAAGCTTCAGATGAAGATTTGATGAATCCATATGAGTGCATGTACGCATCTAATCGTTCCGCATACGGAGTCGCCCATGCAGCTGCACAAGTATGTCTACAGTGAACCCATTCAGGTGTGATGGGAGGCATTGGATAATTCCTTGTCAAACCAACTTTGACGTAGTGATTACCATTTACGTGCCCTATAGCAATGGGAACGCGTAGATAGGGTGATGGAGGAGCTGTACGTAGTGGTAGATATGTCCAACTCTCTGCATGATGAAGAACATGCAATATCACATTGTATGCAGAAGCAATCAATAGACCCATATCTGGCATTGTCATCCAATGAACGGTCAAAAAAAGGGGCTGGCGAGTTTTACGATGCAAGGACCACTAAGCAAAAGGTGATGTTTTTTTACAATTTCAAACCATTGAAAAGTCATTCAACGGATGAGATTGGAAAAAGTCATTAAAGTAGTCTAGAGAAGGTAGGGGGTTGAAAGTAGGGGGGGTTGGGATAGTGCTTCCCTTTTTTAAGGTAAACTTTAGTCACACCACAAAGTTTACTAAACACATACCAATTTAAGTTGACATCTCTTATAAAAATCAGTTGACGGGGTATCTTTAATAAATATAGGGGTGTGACTAAAGTTTACCATTTTTTAAAGCATATATGGGCTCTTTGGGCCTATTGCTCGCCTTATTATTTTTAACCCATTAGACTAAATCCATTAGTTTAATTTTGTATTTCTAACATTTTACAGTTCTACCTAGATATATACTACATAACTAATTATTTATTATTTATTATTTATGTAAAACATGCGGTTCAACCTTCATTGTAACGGTTGAACCTTGAAAACCTTAAACCTTCCACCTTAACGGGTCGATACACGGGTCGGTTTTTAAAACTTTGAGTTCAAAGACTAATGAAACATTGTCCTTCCATTGAGAAGTAGTTGTGGACAAAACTTTGTTTTTTTTTTCTTTTTTTCTTTTTTAGAGGAAACACATACTAAACTCTGCTCAAGTTTTGTAACTCAGCACACAACATCACATCAAGTCAAAACACAACACACTTCCAAACGGACCGTATAATATGTGTTGAGAAGAGTATGTGTGTGCGGTTGGTGTGCTGTGGAAAAGACTGTCAGGTGTCTTGAAAGTGTTGAGTAGAGAGTGGTAGTCGAAGTTGGGGTGAGGGGAAAAAGGATTTGAGTTAGTTGTTGAGTTTAAAAAGTCATATATTTTTCTGTAAATCTTCTTCATATTAGTGGAATTCGTCATTGTTCTTCGCTTGAGGACGTAGATGAGTTGTGTCAAATCTCGTTAAATTTTGTGTCTTATTTCTCTTTTGTTTTCGCATATTTTCTACATTTGAGTTTTGTCGTCAAATTCCCAACAGAATTGAAGTGGAGTACAGAAAGGACTCAAATACCCATTTTTTCTATTTCTTTTAGGAGCGAGGAAATGCTAATGAAATTCAGTTGAAGTGATGAAATTGGCTCAGTCCTAATATTATTATTATTATTATAATAGAGAGATTTTATAGTATTTTTAAGACGACTTCAAAGTCTAGATGAAAACAACTTCGAGACATTAGTCTTTTGAGATTTTTTTTTTTTTTTACATTTCGTGTGAAATAAGAGTTCAAGGACTAATGAAACATTGTCCTTCCGTCGAGAAGTAGTTGTGGACAAAACTTGGTTTTTTTTTTCTTTTTTGGAGGAAACACAAACGAAACTCTGCTCAAGTTACACTCTTTGACTTTGAATTTAAGGCTAATTTGTCAACTTACCTGTGACACCACTGATTTCAATTTTGAGGTAAGTCCCTGTAATTCTTTGTATATATTGCGCAAGTGTACAGAATTTAAAAGAAAATTAGAATGAAGGACAGAGAGGAAGTATACAGAGTAGGAGAGAAGAGCTTCCATTCAAGTTCAAAAGGTTAAATTACAAGTGAGGCTGCCGGGTATATATAGACAGTAAGACAGAACCGTCTAGTATAAACCAAAACCAACGGTCAAGAAGAATATAAAGTAATATGTTGCCAAGTTACAAAAAGGTCATATTTTAATATTTTAACCGTCCCATGAAAAATAACTTGAAACATCCTAGAAGGACCAGGTAAATCATTTTTCAAAAAAGTGCAATGCAAGAATGCAACAAATATATGTCAATGGTAATCAAGGAAGTGTACTCCTGCTGAAACCTGATTTTCTAGCCAAGGGAATTGTCTAACCTGAATATCATCAGGGAATTTTCCACAAGAGCATCCGTTTCATTTTCCTACTCCTCACTAAAGTTGAATCTTCCACGGGGTTGCCCACATTATAGCCTCAATTCATCATCTTTAGCATCTTCTATGGCTGATTCTTCAGTATCATCATCCACACAGTCTCGCTTCATCATCTTTTAGCATCTTCTATGGCTGATTCTTCAATATCTAAACATTAGTGAAACAGTTTCCCTTTCATTTTCTTTCTTCTCACTGGATCTGAATCTTCCACAGGATTATCCACATTATCTTTAGCATCTTGTATCACTGATTCTTCAACATCATCCACACAATCTTGCTTCAAGGAGAACTGGGTCAGATCACCACAAGCAAAGTTGGGTTGGACCACCGAACGACGATATCTATCTTCTATGTCTTGAGTGTAAAGCAAATGGAGGCCACAGTTTTTGACCGTATTTATAGAATCATTTCCAACCCAGAAATCAACTGAGATCTCATCTACTTCATCTGCTGCTTCTTCAGGTATCAATATTCCCCAATTATTTACCAATGACTGATCATAAACTAAAAAGACTTGATTTGACTGAATATCATTTTCACATCTCCATGGAAACATCGTACCACCTTTGGTATGAAAGCTGTCACCTCTGTTGTTTCTTATATGGAAATTGTAATAAAAATAATCTTCTTTGCAGCATCTAGGGAATTTATTGAACTCAATAACAACACAAAAAACCAGGGAGAATAACTCATCTTTACACCAATGTGGAGGAAGCTTTGCAGTTAGTGAGGATCCGCTGCTTTTATAGTTGAACCAATCTAGAACATCACTTCCCGAAAAAGAGATATTGGCTGCTGCAATCTTTTGCATCATGATATTCAAAAAATTTTAATTTAAAATATGTACGTGTATAAATATAGCAAGATATAAACCCACAGTTAGAGATTAGAGAGAGACCTGGGATAATAAAGTTCCTGGATAAAAGTCTTCCCAGTGCAACAACCTCGATTCTACATCTGCCGCTATGATGTTTCTTGCATTTTGGTCCAATTTCCAGCAATTTGAAAAATTAAACCAAATATAATTTCGGTGAGAGTCAAATTTTCCTTTGGCTGCTGTGGATAAAGGACTTGCCACCGTTTCTAGTGATATGCAATTCGATGCACTTATATAGTTGAGATTCATTGGAAGCTGAGGCAGTGATTGAAGCCTCTTGCAGTCCTCCAGCAAAAGAGCTGAGAGATTATTAAGCTCCTTGATGGCTAAAGGTATTTCCCGAAAATTGCTTCCAGAGAGATTTAGGTTTTCCACATTAGATAACCAAACAAGTTGGTCAGTTAACTCCCTCAGATGTATATTAGCTTCTAGTTGAGACTCCCTTTTATTTGACTGATAACACAGACCAAAAAGAGTGAGAGGTTTCAGTTTATAAATGCTGGTGGGGATATTCTTAAGCCTCCTGCACCCACCAAGGTCCAACCCAGCTAGGGATTTGAGATTGCAGATTGTTGACGGAACTTCTTCGATTGCAGTCTTAAATAATGATAAATATTTTATTTTCAATGGTACCTTTGGAAATTCCTTGATAAGGAAACATCTCCCAAGTTCTAGGTATTCAAGATTTGTAGCCAATGAGAGGTCTGGAATTTCAATCAACTTACTCGAACTAGTGAGAACAATCTCCTTCAAGTGCACAAGATTCTACCAGAACAATATATAAAATAAATATTTTTTAAACATTACATCATAAATAGTATAACAACATTTTACTTAATGTTCTCTCAATATTTCATTCATACTCTACATAACTTATCTACTAAATGCTGGATTCTTTAATTTTATGGAAAACATATATCACGCACAAGATTTTAAACATTTTCCAAGTTTTATGAGGTTTTTTTTTTTTAATTTTTTTTTTTTAAGTTTTAGGAGTTATCCCTTCTCTTTTAAGGATTTTTTTTTCAAAGGTAAGTAATTTTTACTATATTTTATTTGGTGATTTGTTAGGCCAAAGAATTATAATACAAGCACCAAAATAATGCTACTATACGGAACAATTCATGAAGATGAATTATGAATAAAACATTAAGGGAGGTTGATCGAAACGCACCTACTAGACACAAATTGTTCGTATTCTAACCGTTTTTCATTAATGTTTAGAATGCTGGGTTTTATAGTAATATATTAAAAGAAAAAGATGTCTGATGTGCACAATCGTTCATGATGGCTGCTATGCATTATGAGCCTAACTAGATTCTCCATAAGAAAATGTAAACCATACCTGTCTTCCATCCCACAGTTGTTCAACATTGCTGTCAAGCATTCTGAGCTTAACTAGATTCTCCGTATACACTCCTATGGACTGCTACTATATAAACCCGAATTTTAGTGATCTTGTTGCAATTTTGGTGATCTTGTTGGAATGGGTTTAAGAGATTTGGACTTTTATACACTCCTATGGACTACTACTATATAAATTACCTAACACTACTGGAATAATAATAATAATAATAAGAGGCCGGAGAGGGTAACTACTATATAGATTACCTAACACTACTCAAATAATAATAATAATAAGAGGCCAGAGAGGGTAACTTAAACATGAGCAGAAATGAGTAGTTGTGCTCTTTCAAGTCTTTGAATTCTTTTAGTAAAGAAGAATTGGGATCGAAGATGGGAAAGGGTTATAAAGAAGTTCGCCTCCTGAAGCTTCTTGGCAATTCCCAAGTTGTTTCAAAGATTAAAGTAAAACCCCCAATAATAATAGTTTAGTCGTGAAAAAAAAGTGTCACGAAGACAAACATTATGTGTCTTGAATTATTATTCTTATATATATGAAGGAAGATGTCACTCCAGACCTAGGCTTTTCTGGATCGGATGGAAACTCAAATGATGCAAATTTTTTCTTTATGTTTGATAGCTTACCCCCAACACCCATTTATTTTATTTCTTTTATGCGTAAGAAAATGTTAATGAAATTTAGTTAAAGTGACAAAGTTGGTCCAGTCCAAATATTATTATTATAAGACGACTTCAAAGTCTAGATGAAAACCACTTTCTATTTTCTCCCAAACACATTTTTTTTATTGAAAAATAGTTGTCCATCTCTTCTTCACAAGAGTACACTTGATTTACTGAGTGTAGGGGTCAAAGTCAACCTCAACAAATTATATGGGTCATGTTCAACCCAACAACAACATAAAAGCCCAGCAGAGGCTAGGGTCCCGAAGCCCAACAACATAAAACAGACCAGAACTTACAGTCCAAAAAGGACTTGGTCTTATCAGGGCAGTACAAAGCCGATGCAAATAAGGCCGAACTAATAACTAAGGGACGAAGCCGAAGATAAGGCAGTTCCTCGTTAAATGGTGACAGCCGAAACTACTGTAAACTACTGCAAACTACTGCAAACTACTACAAACTCCTCCAAACTACCGTAAACTCCTCCAAACTGCTATGAACTTCTTTAACTGCCACAACTGCTGGTAACTATTCAAGAAAAGCATAAAAGAAGTTCATTAGGAGGGTGGAAAAAAAAAATTTCGGATTCAGAGGGGGATTTCTTACTAGCACGGTATTCACAAGTGATAAATAAAATACCATATCATTCTGCACCGTGGACCTAGGCTAAAAGTCGAACCACGTAAAATCTCTCTGTTTTGTCTTATATTTGCTCATTCATTCTCCACAATTCGATTGTCGATAATTTACATCAACAATTTGGCGCGCCAGATAGGGGGCAGATAGTATTATCACAATGACAAACGCAGAAGATTCACAAGATGATGCTGTAAGCGAGAAGATGAAAGCTTTGATTCAACGCTTCGACGAACATGAAAGAAGGGTCCAACAGTTGGAGCAAGAAAACTTGACTGTTCGAAGAGAAAATCAAAAGCTACTTGATCTTATGAATCAACCTTCAAGTCCACATGTAACCAGAACCGTCCCTGCAAGTACTGTCCCAAGTACTTCTGTTCGACTCAATGATGGACAAACAACGCAAATTCTCAACGCAAGTGTTCCCTTGTCAAGATTTGTGCATCAGACAGAATCATCATTGGCATCAACATCAACTCAGTTTTTGAAGCCAACGACACAATCCATGGCACCACTGTTTCCTATACCAACGTCATCTTCGGCTATCCCAACAATTGGTGTTTGGTCAAACATAACTACAACATTGCCAGAAATTGCAACGCAGCAAAGTGTCGATAAAAGACTGGAAGAAATGGAGTCAGCCTTCTTCAGGATACCAGGCATGGCACCACCTATAAAGAAAAATCGTACTTTCCTCAAATCTCCATTTGTTCATGCCATTGCCATGGAAGAGCTCCCAAAAAAATTCATCATACCACATATTGAACCTTATGATGGAACCACTGATCCAGAAGATCATGTGGATCAGTATAGTCAACGATTGACTCTGGTATCATACCCATTCAACAAGCATGAAGCATGCATGTGCCGAGGATTTAGTTCAACCTTGGTGGGACATCCTTTGAAGTGGTATCTTAATCTTCCAGAAGGGCAAATCGCTTCATTCGCACAATTGGCCGATGCATTTGTTGAACAATTTGCAAGCAGTAGGAAAATAATTCCAACATCAGATGATCTATATCGACTGCGACAAAAGCAAGGAGAATCTCTGCGGTCATTCTTGACGAGATTCAATAAAGAAAAACTGGAAATTCCAGGATGCTTAGATGAAATTGTGATCAATGCATTTCGCATGGCTCTTCTTCCTGGAAGCAAATTATACGGAAAGCTTACCCGTTATCCATGTAAGTCTTTTCAAGAAGTTCAGGCAAGAGCAAGCGTTCAAATTAAATGGGAGGAAGATGAAGGAAGGCTTCCAGAGCGACTAACAGAGCAGCCGAAGAAATCTGAGCAAAAGCAAACAAGTTCAGAAGCTTCGCGATATCCTCGCAAAGATCCTAAACCGATCGATTTCAAGAAGAAACCTCGATCTCCTGAATACAATTTGGTAATTCCACCAAATGAAATTTTGTTAGTGCTAAAGAAAATGGGAGATGCTGTTAGATGGCCCGACAAATTACGTAAACCGCTAGATCAACGGGATACTTCCAAATGGTGTAAATTTCATAACGATTACGGGCATACAACAGACGATTGTTTCACCCTCAAAAAAAAAGTAATTCAATTGCTAAAGAAAGGTTATCTTCGGGATTTACTATCCGAAATAGGAAAAGCGACGATGTCCCAAGCTGAAAGACAAGAAGAGGAACAGAAGCCACTACCACCGAGAAGACGATTAACGTAATATTTGGTGGATCGGAGATTAGCGGAATTACACATTCATCGGCAAAGAAACATGTCAAGCAGACAGAAAATTCTGAGGTATTGAATGATAAGCCGATGGTACAATTCACAAGACAAGTTATCAGCTTCACAGACGATGAGATGACGAAGCTACTCAATCCACATGATGATGCCCTGGTAGTAACTTTGCAAATTGCCAATTACGAAGTTAAAAGAATCATGATTGATGATGGCAGTTCAGCAAATTTACTGTTCATGTCCACACTCCAAGCAATGGGACTTTCAGAAGCAGATGTAATCAGAGGTTCTATACCACTCATCGGCTTCAGCGGGGAACAGCAATTCACCATCGGCTCTATTCCATAGCAAGTATATGCCAAAGGAATAAATATCCAGGTTCGATTTAATATATTAGATTGTCAATCTCCATATAATGCGATACTTGGACGACCTTGGATTCATGCAATGAGGGCTGTGCCATCAACTTATCATCAAGTGATACGATTCCCAACAAGAGATGGAATACAAGAAATATATGGGGATCAACGTCAAGCAAGAAGTTGCTATGAACAAGCATTGAAAGGAAAAACCAAAGCTTTATAGCAATTACAGCAAGGGCCGATTCTAAGTAATCAAGAAGAACCGGCTAATAAGGAGATAGAAGAAGTCATCATTCATCTGAATTATCCAGATCAGAAGATTCAGATTGGAGCCAACTTGGATCATCAACTTCGAGAAAATTTGATCCGATTCCTGCAAAATCATAAACATACTTTCGCTTGGACGCATGCAGATGTGATTGGAATCGATCCGAATATCATAACTCATCAGTTGCAGGTCGATGATAATTTCCTTCCAGTAAGGCAGAAAAGACGAAGATTCGCTCCAGAAAGAAATAAAGTCATCAATGAGGAAATTCAAAAGCTGCTAGATATTGGATTCGTCCGCGAAGTTCAATACCCAGACTGGCTAGCAAATGTGGTTGTGGTAAAAAAGAAGAATGGAAAGTGGAGAGTCTGTATCGACTTCATAGATCTGAATAAAGCTTGTCCAAAAGATTCTTTCCCACTTCCTCATATCGATGTACTTGTGGATGCGACAGCAGAGCATGAACTACTCAGCTTTATGGATGCATTCTCTGGATATAATCAAATCTTGATGCATCCAGGAGATCAAGAGAAAACAGCATTCATAACCGAACGTGGTACGTATTGTTATAAAGTGATGCCATTTGGATTGAAAAACGCAGGAGCGACATATCAACGGCTGGTCAATCGTATGTTCGCAAGTCTACTTGGAAAAACGATGGAGGTATATATCGATGATATGTTAGTAAAGACTCTGAAGGCCGAAGATCATGTTGAACACCTCAAACAAGCATTTGAAATTCTTGATGTTCATCGGATGAAGTTAAATCCTCTCAAGTGCGTTTTCGGGGGCAAAGCAGGAAAATTTCTGGGATTCATTGTTACACAAAGAGGTATTGAAGCAAATCCTTATCAAATCCAGGTGATACTTGATATTCCTTCCCCCACAAAAATACGAGACGTACAACGACTGGCAAGAAAGATCGCAGCATTAAACAGATTCATCTCCAAATCATCTATTCACGGCTTTGAAAAAATCAGCTAGCTTCGAGTGGACAGGTGAATGTGAGACGGCATTAAAGAAATTGAAGGAATATCTGACCAATCCTCCAATTCTTGCGAAGCCAAAAACCGGTGAGATACTCTATCTTTATTTAGCAATCTCTGAATTTGCAATTAGTGTGTTAAGCTATTTTCGAACAACAAAATAGGTGCTGAAAAATAACTCAATTTAATCCTTGCAACTAAAAAAAAAGGTTGTTGAGTATAGTGAGAAGCAAGGGTATCTCCCGCAGAGGATTGGAATGTAATTGCAAGTCAAATCTAATTGTGATTCGAGCTAAACAGTATTGTGACTCGAGCTACACGACTAACATAGAATAATCAATAAGAAGTAGGAAACGTTTTTGATTCTTATAAGAGAAAGAGTAAAGGGAAAGCTATCCACCACTAACAATCATGTACTGCTGCAATCTTCAACTGTAATTCTTGATTCACGAATGACGATGTTTAAGATAAAAAAATGGCATGTTGATTTTATCTTATTGCTTTCTCTTAATTAGTATGTCAAATGCATGGCATGTACTCCTTAACTTAGTTCTTAAGATGCAATCTAGAATGGCATGTTCATAGATTCAACACTCAAGAATCATTAAGCACAAAAGAAAGCAAACATCACTAAATTCACAAGATGTGGCATGCATCTTACATCACCTAGAAATCAATCCACATGAATATGAGCTATCTTATTCATTGGCTACTTGAGACTTTATGAAGATATGGGCGATCAATCATATTGTCCTAGCAATAGAATTCTAAGACATGCATCTAAGCGTGCACTCAAAGAAACATATCTTAGATTTCATCAACAAGTAATATAGTGAAAAGATTTTCATTCGATCTCAAGAAATAAGATTAAAGATTAACGAAGCATCAGTACAATCATGTTCGGGCTTCAACCAACCCCTTAACTGAAGGAAAACTAGCCACTCATCATCTGTTTTGAACACTAAAACGCAAAAGAGAAAGAGACAACCAAGTAGTAGATCTCCGCTTGCTTGCTGCCGGTTTCACCTTCTCTTCGTGCTCTTTGTTCGTTCTCCTCCGTCTGTCCGTTCTTCGATGACTTTTACATCCCTTTTATAGTTTCACAATAGGGCACGACTGAAATTTTTGAGACAAAATAGGAATTAAGTCCAATTACCATAAGGAAGTGATTCTCCTAATTGATACAGAACTCGACTTTCGATACACTTCTCCTTATGGAAACTGAACTTATTTGACTTCGAGAGTTTTCATTGACTTCTAACACATGATTCGAGTGCCCCGTAATCTCCCAAGATTTGTTCCATGTCTTGAGTACCAAGAATAGTAACTTGAGATATCAAATCTTCTAATTTCGTATATAATTTCTGCACTGAACCACTGATGCTAAAACTGATGCAACTTCCTCTAGGAAACTCCAAATCACGAACCGTAAAATTCTATGGAAACTAGACTTCTAGATCTTTCCAACGGTATATCACTCGTTGTCCAGTTCTTCCTGAGCGCATCCAGTTTCTTCCGTGAAATTGACGAATCTGTTTAGGAACCTGACTTGGCTTCAAAATTGTAAACATATTCATCTTTTCTCATTTCACCATATTTTTGCCTCTTTAGCTCTCAATCATCATTAGGGACGTATTCCTTCAAAACTTACACAAAACACATCAAAACAACCAATTTCACAAAGGAAACTAGTGCAAAGTATAGGAATAAGGGATGTAAAATGTGCATAAATATGTGTTATCAAGTACCCTCAAACCTGAACTTTTGCTAGTCCCCGAGCAAAATGGTAAACAAGAGATAAATAATAACCTAGGCCACTTTCGTAGGGAAACACGATGACACTTAGCGTGTGTCACAAGCCTTTAAACCTCTAGGTGTCCCTAGTAGGAGGAGTTGTGTCTCCTGAGGGTTTACTAGAACGATACCCACAAACATTAATGAAACCAAAATTGTAAAGGGCATCCTTTAAACAAACTAATAGAAACCAATGTGTGTCAATCGTACTCAATGAACTAAGATCATGCCACTATAAGGAAATACATCACAATGTATAGAATAATGCAGATACTCATAAAATCCAAGCTTAAAGAAACACCATACCCGAATGCCATGGAATAAATTCGCCTCGACTTTACACCTCACATGATAACTTTCTCTCCTTTTCTTTTAATTCACTCAGATCCTAGGGCTTGAAATCTCTCACAAGCATACGTGGCGGAAGTTATGTGAAATAGGTAAAGATATTCCACGTATGAATAGATGATAATAAAGCACATTTATAGAAAGAAGATCTCACGAAAGAAATAAGATACTAAGAACACAGATAAACTATAACATTTATCTCCACTTCCAAGAGAAATTCATCCAAAAATCAGTTAGGTCTTTTATTATCGTTGTAACGTAAGGTAAGGCTTATGGGTAGGAAGGAAAGGAATTCAAAGGGATCAAAGCTTGAGCTATACTAAAGTCTTGCATTCATGAAGTACAATAGGTTGGCCCGCTTATAAACTTTGTAATTGGTGTCTAGGTCTTCAGTGCCCTCTTTTTCTTTTTTCTTTTTTCTTATTTTTTTTTTCCACTTGGGAGCTCAAATGATTTTTCCTTAATTTGTGAGCTCATATTCTTCTCAACCCCAATTTCGTTCCTTTCTTTTTTTTTACGTCATATTTCTTTCTTCCAATCAAAGCACAATCTGCCTCGATACACACCATATTTTTTTCTTTTTTTATTTCCAGCTCAACTTTCGAATTTCTACAAGATTACCTTAACATAGCTCAAGCTACAGGGTAGGTTCAGAGCAAGGCAAGCTGGATAAGTTGAGGGTAATGAAAGAAAAGGCTTAAGTGTTTGGTTTCAACAGGGTAAACGGCGCACACAAAAGGTAATGAATTCAAAAGGTCTAACAAGGGTAAGACACACATAGCCTAACTTCATCTTTCAGGGTTCATTCAACTCAAAAGCAAAGGCAAGCATCATGATATCTGTATAGAGATTAGTTCTTTAGTATCCAATGCAAGGCCTAGTGAGATCAATCTAAACGATGAAGTTGAGAGTGTTTAAGAATAGAAATAACAATACATCTTTCAGAAAAAAAATCAGTATAGGCTCAACAATCTCACAAGGTAGTCTCCACTATTTTTCCACAGTTCATTCTGCTATGGCATCCTTGTCCACCCAGATATTAAGAGCACAACACAAATAAATGAATCATCTATGATGCAATCCCTACGTGACAATCTCTCAATCAAAGATTATTGATCAATGCACAACATATACATCTCCATTAGTAAGCAAAAGTAGCACTTCAATTCAAGGTTTCAAAACAGTGTTTTTTTTTTTTTTTTAACTGACTCTAAACTTTGACTCTAAACATTTCCCGCACCCCCAAACCTAAACTAAACATTGTCCCAATGTTAAGAAATTAAAACACAGAACAAGCTAAGCCAAGCATGGAAAGAGGGAAACACAATTAACTATTAGAAATTAAAACTGAAAAGAAAAGAAAAGTTACTTGAGTGTAGCCTTCTTCTCCCTTGTTGGGTTGCCTCCCAAGTAGCGCTTGAGTTAACGTCTTCAGCCAGACGACACCACAAATCATGCACTAACATTAGGGTCGCGGAGAGGTACATTCTCCACCAACCGCTCTGTGACCAACTCAAGGTATGGCTTAAGCTGATGCCCATTCACCTTAAAAGTGCTCCCTATTTTTGGATTCTGAATTTCAACTGCGCCATGAGAGAAAACATTAGTAACAACAAATGGTCCACACCAACGAGAGCGAAGTTTACCCGGAAACAACTTAAGTCGAGAATCAAAGAGAAGGACTTTCTGGCCAACTTCAAAGGTCTTCTTGGCAATTAGCTTATCATGAAACGCCTTCGTCTTCTCCTTGTAAATCATATGCTTCAGTCCTTAACTCGTCAAGTTCGTTCAACTGAAGACGTCTATGATCACCCGCCAACCTCATATCAAAATTGAACTTCTTGATGGCCCAATAAGCACGGCGTTCAAGCTCCACCGGAAGATGGCATAACTTCCCATATAGTAACCGAAAAGGACTCATGCCAATGGGGGTCTTGTAGGCAGTTCTATATGCCCATAAAGCATCATCCAACCTATCACTCCAATCTTTTCGGTTTGTATTGACAGTTCTTTCTAGAATGTGTTTAATCTCTCTATTCGAAACTTCTGCTTGACCATTCGTTTGAGGGTGGTATGGTGTAGACACTTTGTGAGTGATATTATACTTCTTCAACAAAGCTTCAAAGGATCTGTTACAAAAATGAGTGCCTCCATCGCTGACAATAGCTCGAGGCGTACCAAACCTTGAAAAGATTTTAGCTCGAAGAAAACTGAGAACAACTTTAGAATCATTAGTCCGAGTGGCCTGTGCCTCCACCCACTTAGAAACATAATCTATAGCGAGAAGTATATAAAGGAATCCATGAGAAAAAGGAAAGGGACCCATGAAATCAATGCCCCAAACATCAAAGATTTCAACAATATTGAATGGGTTTAGTGGCATTTGATTTCTTGGGCCAATATTACCTGTCCTTTGACAACGATCACAAGTCTTACAAAAAGATATGCATCCTTGAACAATGATGGCCAATAAAAACCACTCTCAAGTACTTTAAGAGCTGTCCTCTTAGCTCCATAGTGGCCTCCACATGCATAAGAGTGACAAAAGGTTAGAATAGAATCAAACTCACTTTCGGGTACACACCTTCTTATCACTTGATCCGGGCATTGCTTTCGTAAATATGGATCATCCCACACATAGTACTTTGCCATCGTGACAAGTTTATCCTTTTGTGCTCTAGTGAAGTCCGCCGGAATCTTCTTGGTAACAACATAATTGATGATATCCGCATACCAAGGATCCGCAACCTGCATAGCAAAAATTTGTTCATCAGGAAATTGTTCTTGTAAGGGTAAAACCTCACCTTCCCAAGTTTGAGTATGTGTCATGCGGTTGAGATGATCCGCCACAACATTCTCGCACCCCTTCTTGTCTTTGATTTCAATATCAAACTCTTGAAGCAAGAGCATCCATCGAATTAGTCTGGGCTTAGCATTCTTTTTTGTGAGAAGATATTTTAATGCTGCATGGTCAGAAAAAACAATCACTTTAGTGCCTATAAGATATGATCGAAATTTATCTAAAGCGAAACAACAGCAAGTAGCTCCTTCTCTGTGGTGGTATAGTTGACTTAAGCCTCATTGAGAGTCCGAGATGCATAGTAGATAACATGGGGCAGCTTGTTTACTTGTTGTCTCAAAACAGCGCCCACCGCGTAATCACTTACATCGCACATTAATTCAAAGGGAAGGCTCCAATCCGGTGGCACAATGATAGGGGCTGTCATTAACATTCCCTTAAGCTTGCCAAACGCCACTTTGCAATCTTCATTGAACTCAAATTCCACTTCTTTTTGGAGTAGGCGGCAAAGAGGCCTTGTGATCTTTGAGAAATCCTTGATGAAGCACCAATAGAAACCTGCATGACCAAGAAAAGAATGAACCTCCCTCACACATGTAGGGGGTGGTAAAGAACGAACAAGGTCTATCTTTGCTTTGTCAACTTCAATACCCCTAGGAGATATAATATGGCCTAAAACTATACCTTGTGTGACCATGAAGTGACACTTCTCCCAATTAAGTACAAGGTGAGTCTCTTGACAACGTTTCAAAACAAGTGACAAATTATGAAGACAATGGTCAAAAGAATTACCAAAACTGAAAAATCATCCATGAATACCTCAATAATTTTTTCGACCATGTCAGAAAATATGCTCATCATACAACGTTGAAATGTGGCAGGCGCGTTGCATAAACCGAAAGGCATCCTCCTATATGCAAATGTTTCGAAAGGACAAGTGAATGTCGTCTTCTCTTGATCTTCCGGAGCTATGGCAATTTGGTTGTAGCTCGAGTAGCCATCCAAGAAACAATAATATGCATGACCTGCAAGACGCTCAAGCATCTGATCAATAAAAGGTAAAGGAGAGTGATCCTTACGAGTAGTATTGTTGAGCTTACGATAGTCGATGCACACTCTCCAGCCAGTTTACAAACGTTGAGGCACTAGTTCATTGTCCTTGTTCTTCACAACTGTTATTCCAGATCGTTTTGATCAAAACCTACAAGAGAATCCCAACGTCGATTGAACCCTCCTATGATGGAAGTGGTAAAGAAAGAAGTTCTCAAACTTCTTGAGTTAGGAAACTTTTTTGATTCTTATAAGAGAAAGAGTCAAGGGAAAGCTATCCACCACTAATAATCATGTACTGTTGCAATCTTCAACTGTAATTCTTGATTCACGATTGACGATGTTTAAGATAAAACAATGGCATGTTGATTTTATCTTATTGCTTTCTCTTAATTAGTATGTCAAATGCATGGCATGTACTCCTTAACTTAGTTCTTAAGATGCAATCTAGAATGGCATGTTCATAGATTCAACACTCAAGAATCATTAAGCACAAAGAAAGCAAACATCACTAAATTCACAAGATGTGGCATGCATCTTACATCACCTAGAAATCAATCCACATGAATATGAGCTATCTTATTCATTAGCTACTTGAGACTTTATGAAGATATGGGCGATCAATCATATTGTCCTAGCAATAGAATTCTAAGACATGCATCTAAGCGTGCACTCAAAGAAACATATCTTAGATTTCATCAACAAGTAATATAGTGAAAAGATTTTCATTCGATCTCAAGAAATAAGATTAAAGATTAACGAAGCATCAGTACAATCATGTTCGGGCTTCAACCAACCCCTTAACTGAAGGAAAACTAGCCACTCATCATCTGTTTTGAACACTAAAACGCAAAAGAGAAAGAGACAACCAAGTAGTAGATCTCCGCTTGCTTGCTGCCAGTTTCACCTTCTCTTCGTGCTCTTTGTTCGTTCTCCTCCGTCCGTCCGTTCTTCGATGACTTTTACATCCCTTTTATAGTTTCACAATAGGGCACGACTGAGATTTTTGAGACAAAATAGGAATTAAGTCCAATTACCATAAGGAAGTGATTCTCCTAATTGATACAAAACTCGACTTTCGATACACTTCTCCTTATGGAAACTGAACTTATTTGACTGAGAGAGTTGTCATTGACTTCTAACACATGATTCGAGTGCCCCGTAATCTCCCAAGATTTGTTCCGGGTCTTGAGCACCAAGAATAGTAACTTGAGATATCAAATCTTCTAATTTCGTATATAATTTCTGCACTGAACCACTGATGCTAAAACTGATGCAACTTCCTCTAGGGAACTCCAAATCACGAACCGTAAAATTCTATGGAAACTAGACTTCTAGATCTTTCCAACGGTATATCACTCGTTGTCCAGTTCTTCCTGAGCGCTTCCATTTTATTCCGTGAAATTGATGAATCTGTTTAGGAACCTGACTTGGCTTCAAAATTGTAAACATATTCATCTTTTCTCATTTCACCATATTTTTGCCTCTTTAGCTCTCAATCACCATTAGGGATGTATTCCTTCAAAACTTACACAAAACACATCAAAACAACCAATTTCACAAAGGAAACTACTGCAAAGTATAGGAATAAGGGATGTAAAATGTGCATAAATATGTGTTATCATAGTGCAGTACTGCTAAGAGAAGAGAACAACCGGCAGCATCCGGTATATTATGTTAGTTGAAGTTTGCTAGATGCTGAAACAAGGTATCCTTTAATGGAAAAGCTTGTTTTAGCACTTATCACTGCAGCACGAAAGCTTCGTCCTTATTTTCAAAGTCATCCTATCACAGTGGTGGTGAGCTTCCCGATCAAAACGATACTCCATAAACCAGAATTATCCAGACGTTTAACGAAGTGGGCAATTGAATTGACTGAGCATGATATCGAATATCAACCTCGAACAGCAATCAAAGCCCAATTTCTCACAGACTTCATTGCTGAATTTAGTCAGGGAATGATGGATGGTGTTCACAAAGAATTGCATCAAAACAAAGAAGACGATGACGCTATTTGGCAATTATTTGTGGATGGTTCGAGTAATGCAAAAGGAAGCGGCCTAGGTATCATCTTAATCTCACCACAGGGAGATCAATTCCCTCAAGCTGTACATTGTGGATTTCATGCTACAAACAACGAAGCAGAATGTGAAGCTCTGATTGAGGGATTGAAACTAGCAAAAGAATTAAAAGTTCAACGTGTTCACGTGGCTTCAGATTCCCAGTTGATCGTCAATCAATTAAATGGAGAATATCAAGCAAAAGATGAAAGAATGAACAATTATCTGGAATTAGTGCGGAAGTTGCAACTTGAATTCAAAGAATTCTAGATTCATCAAATTCCCAGAGAAGAAAACCAACAAACAGATGCATTGGCAAATCTGGGATCAGCAAGTCAAGCGCAAATAACTCAGAATGTCCCATTGATTTATTTGGAATCATTGACAATAAGCAAAACTTCCACGGTGGAACAATCATTTGCTATTACTGAAGACGATGATGATTGGAGGACACCATTCATACAATATCTACAGGATGATATGTTACCACAAGACAACAATGAGGCCAGAGCCCTACAATGAAAAGCATCACGTTACACGATAGTTAATGGCATTCTTTACAAAAGATCATACCAAGGAGTATTGCTACGATGTTTATCTCAGGAAGAAGCACAATATGCCTTAGCAGAATTACATGAAGGTGTCTACGGAAACCATTCAGGTGGCCGAAGCTTAGCCAGTAAAGTCATGCAAACAGGTTATTATTGGCCTATGCTCCGTGGCGATGAGCCGAATATGTGGCTAAATGTGATAAATGTCAGAGATTTTCACAAATTTCGCATCAACCACCAACGGAGTTGGTTCCAATTTCATCAGCATGGCCATTCATGAGATGGGGAATGGATATCGTTGGAAAGCTTCCTCCAGCATCGGGACAAAGAATGTTCTTATTAATTTTAACGGACTACTTCACAAAATGGGTGGAAGCAGAAGCTTATAAACAAGTCAGGGATAAAGAAGTTAAAAGCTTCATCTGGAGAAACATCATTTGCAGATTTGGAATTCCTTATGAAATCATTTGTGACAATGGATCTCAGTTCATAAGCCATAAACTTGAAGATTTATGTAACACGTGGAAGATAAAGCTTTGTTTCGCATCACCAAGGCATCCACAATCGAATGGCCAAGCGGAAGCTACAAACAAAACGATAGTCAACATTTTGAAGAAGAGATTGGAAAACGCAAAGGGAGCATGGGCAGACGAACTCCCAGGAGTTCTGTGGTCATACCGAACGACAGTGAGAACTTCAAAAGGTGAAACTCCATTTTCTTAACTTATGGAACTGAAGCAGTGCTACCAGTTGAAGTTGGCCTTCCAACAGCACGATTTGAATGGAAGAAAGATGAGGAAAATAACACCGTTCTCACCGAAGAACTAGATATGCTTGAGGAACGACGGAATCTTTCATTTGTCAGAATAGCAGCTTACAAGCATCGGATTGCAAAATATTACAACAAGACAGTCAACTCAAGAGCTTTCGATATTGGTGACTGGGTTTTACGCAAAGTTTTCCAGAACACACAGCAATTGAATTCTGGAAAACTGGGGGCCACATGGGAAGGACCGTACAGAGTCATAGAGGTCGTTGGCAATGATGCTTACAAATTGCAAACCAAAGAAGGAAAGATACTTAACAACAGCTGGAATGCAAAACATCTCAGGTTATATCTTTCCTAAAAAAAAAAAAAAGATATCATATGTATATATATATATAGGGGTTTGGATGATGAACCACTGAAATGTATATATTTTCTCAATCGAGTTGAATCTATACATATATATGCTCAGCATATATAAGTGTCTGACAGACCGCATTACATCAGCCCCATCGTTCCATACTTAATTATTGCAGGATCTATTAGCATATTGGATAAAATGTCAGAGTTTGGACGAAGGTCAAAAAGAAGAAGATTGATGCCCTCTAATCTCCCAAAAGGATCTATTAGCATATTGGATAAAATGTCGGAGTTTGGACGAAGGTCAAAAAGAAGAAGATTGATGCCCTCTAATCTCCCAAAAGGTCATGTACATTTAACTCTTTACTTAAGCACAATTTTATTTGCATTTTGTTTGCATCATAGTTAAAATTTTAAGCAGGCAGTTAAAATCGTAAATCTCAATTAATAAGAAATATAAAAGAGTTAAGATCGTATTTAAGACTAACAGGGAAGATATAGGATTACAAAAGTTAAAATATAAGCTTAAACGTTGTCTTGGGCTTCAGAGGCAGAAGTTTGCATTGCATCGATGACCTTGAACTCTTCATATTCTTTGATCATTCGATAAACTTCTTCTTCATTTAAAGTACCGGCCTTATATTGCATCATCACCTCCCCCAAGGCCTTGATTCTTTCCTTTCCAGCGGCGAGAGCACATTCTCCCTTGTAAAAATCAGCATCTTCTTTTGATTCTGTCAATTCGTCTGATAGCCGATTTGCTTTCTCAATGGAGGCACTTAATTCAATTTCGCAATCTTTCAGTTTAGAGTCAACTTCTTGTAGATCTTTCAATTTGTTTTCACTTTCTTCTAATTTGACTCTAAAAGTTGAAAGTTGCTCTTCCATAACTTTTTGTTGCTGTATTATGTTGGAAAATTGTCTGCCCTGATCTGTGAAATCAGTCTTCAAAGCAATATGCCTTCTGTCCAATTCATCGAACTTATCTTCAGCCTTCTTTAAAGCTTCAGCAGCATCATTCTTCGTTTTTTCCAATTGAGCTTCGGCATCCATCCTTAGCTTTTTCTCCTGTTCTTCGGCCTTCGAAAATTTTTTAATATCGGCCTGCAGTAATCCGCTGGAAAGACGAAGACTCTTTACTTCCTCACTCAACTTTTCGACTTCTTTATCAATGTAAAGCTGAACTGACAAAGCCTGAAAGGAGAAGATGAAGGTTACTTTTAATTTAACATAGAAATATAAATAAATTAAGTTTTGAAAATACCTGAAAAGCATGAGAAATGTTGTAAATAGAAGCGTCTTCAAGAGTCAATTTAGGAAGGATGAAACCGAGGGGATAAGCCAATTTATACAAATTAGGAAATAACTCAGCAGGCCTCGAAAAAAGAGGGATGTTAGGGATCGTCATCTCAAAACTCCTTGCCGAAAGACTAGACGGAAGATCAACACCCGATAGTCTCAACTCTTTTTCAAGCAAAGCTCTTAAAGGTGAAACTAGATGAACTGGATCTTTTCCTTCTCTTCTCCAGGTTTCCTCCCTCACTTCATCATCAGGAACCTGAATGATGTCATCGGCCTCCTTGCTCAATCCCGCACTTTCACCTACTAGAGAAGGAGACGATACCCTGATTTTCTTTTTCCTTATAAGTGTGGAATCATCATCTATGTCACCCTCAAGAACTTCAGAAGTCTCAGTTACTTCAACAATTGTTCCTAACTCACTGTGAAGTCCCAAGATAGATTCATGTTTTCTCTTCGTCCTCTTCTCCTTAGAGCTTTTCTGGACTTTCTTCTTTTCAGCAATCTCCTTAAGACTCGAAGGAACGATTAGTCTTGGAGCCATATGGGGTCCTGTGAAAAATTGAAAAGAAATTAGTAGAAATAAGAAACAAAATCAAAATCGTAAATATTTCATCAACTTACTTTCAAAAAGATACTTTGAGGAAACGAATTTCCAATCTCTTTCAGAACGAGGAACTGACTTTAAAAATAACTGACAATTCCTCTGAGCCTCCTTAGTAATAGTTGTCTTAGGAGATTTGCCTGCCATTAAAAGATAAATGTTCATAGAGAAATTAAATAAAAGTAAAGGAAAACTTAATTAATTATACCTTGAATTGTCCAAGAACTAGGAATAGCATCGTCATCTTCCAAAAGAGTTTCCTTTTTCACCAAGAAATATCTCTTTTGCCAGTTATGATAACTGGACGTCGTCCCAACAATCAAATTTTCCTTATCCTTCTTCGACAACATATATCCACCTACATCCTTTTTGTTTTCTTGCCAAGATTAAGCAGCAAGAAATTCGTGAAGACCAAAAGTAAGACTGTATTTTGCACTTAAAGCTTCTAGAGATAGCAAAATACGCCAAGAATTAGGCATAAGTTGACAGGGGGCAACTCCAAAAAATTTTAACACAGACTTAACTAAAGGTCCTAAAGGAAACCTTAATCCACACCTTAATGTTATATCATATACTACAGTCCATCCAGGAAATTCATAAGAAGCTGATTCGTTAGAACCAGGAATTCGCATTTCTATTTCCTGTGGAATTCTGAATTCAACCCTAATATTATCTAAATCCTCTTGCGTTAATATAGAAGCAGGATCCTTGTCTACTATAACCTCATCCTCCAAAACTTTTTGAGTCTTACTTTTCGAACGAGTAGTTGGTAAAAAGCTAATCTTAGATGGACTAATCATCCTTTGACCCGATACTCCTTCAGATTCAGAGTAAGACGAAACCCTAAGATTAGTGGATTGATCTCCTAGTTCTTTTTCTGGTATATCACCTTCAGGAAACTCATCCTGAGTATCTATAACAGCCGGACTTTCATTCGGAATGATTGAGGGACCGAAATTAGATTCGTCCCTTTCATTCTCTCACTCAAACCTATCGATGAATTCTTCAGAGGAACCAAGCCAAACCATAATCGAAAACTCGAAAAAGAAAAAGTCAAGAAACGTACCGAAAGTCGAACTGTGTCTTGGAAGTTTTAAGTTAGTGGATGGTTACAGTAAACCCATTAAAAAACCCAAGGACTAAATAGTAAATTCAAAATTCAAAAGTTAAAACTCCTCGAAAATCGTTCTTCCACGAATTAATCAAAGCCGTTCGATCAAAAGTAACTTCTCGATAAGTGGCGAAAATGGCGGCGCTACATCATATCACTAAAAGGCTAGTTAGAATCGAAATACGATTCAACTTCTAAAGTTGTGCTCTTTTTCCTATAAATATACTAGAGAAAACCCAAAGAAGCACCACTTCCAAAACAAAAAACCTCTACAGTCATGAGTTCATCCAAGCTTCCTATCGAGCCTGAGTACTGAAAAGTAACGTCCAAACCAACCAAGTCAGATGAAGGACCATCTAAAGTGGCAGAAGAATTTCAACAGTTGAAGCTATACCCCGACGGGTATGATCCTTATCAACACGTCTCCGATCTGCAAGATCTGCTGATACGTTTAGATAAAGATCTCCATGAAGCAGAAAGAAGGATAATAGAGCTTACCCGAGCCTACAAATTGGCTGGAAGGTCACTTTATCGGCTTTGAGACATGTCAGAAAATGCTGCTATGGAAAGTGATCCTAAAAAGCTACGACAAGCTTTACAAAACATCAATCTTTTTATGAAAAATAATCTAGTTAGAATGCATCATGCCTTATGGCCAAGACCTTAAAAGCTTGAGCAATTTTAACAATTTATAAATACTATTCCATGTTTATCTCTGCCAAAGATAAAGTTCTTAGACAAACCAAGAATCTCCTCTTTACATTCCAAATATTCAATTTCTGTCAAAGATGAAACCTTTAGGTGAAGCAAAAATCTCACCGGTAAAAGATGAAGCTTTATTTGAGGAAAACGAAGCTTTATTAGAGGGAGACGAAGCTTTATTAGAGGAAGACGAAGCTTCCCAAAAATTCCAAAAATAATTGAACTCCAATAAATTAACCATCGAGCAAACCAAAAGGCGTTCCAACTCCTCGAGAAAAGACGTGGAGTAATGTCGCAACCGTCCATTTCCCCATTATCTATCACAACTTCCAAGGAAAAGGTAACTTCCTTCATATTCCATTCGTATAAATATTCAAAAGAAAGAATCAGCAGAAACCAATATTTTCCTCAAGAAATCTTCAAGGATTGATACTCTTAACTCTCCACCTGCGAAGAGATCTAGAACTGATGAAGGTTCTACTTCTACAGAAGGTGAAGATGGAAATGATCCTAGATTCAACCTCTCCCCTATAAGAGAAGATGTATACGAGGACGATCACCAGAAAACCATCGAATCTCTACAAAAAGCTCTGATGGAAACCAAAAGGAGACATAAGAAAGCAACTGACAAAGTTCAAGACTACAGAAGACAACTTATGGTCTCAAAATATGCCATACAAGGCGTTCGATATATGTCATGGGGTCGACAAGCAAGTAGTCATGATTCAGATAAATTACACGAAGCAATCACTGAGATCACAGTACAACTTGGTTCTGTTGTAGATGGAATAGACATTGTTCTTTACACCCTAAAATAAAATTCCTGTCCATTTTCCTTTTTTCCAAATTTTATTTCAGGAAAATTTCTACGAAATTCCATTTCATTTCCAACAAATATAAAAGGCGGGATATTTGAATTGTTTATTTCGAAATATGAAAAGACACCATGGTCTCTAAAAAATGGTGCAACCGTTTAGCTTTCCCACGTTTTCAGGAATAACTACTTCTTTGAACGTGAACCTTTCATCCTTAAATACACGGCGATAAGAAGGAGAAGACATTCCTGTTTCCTTCCAAAAAATCTCTCAAACACTCAGCAAGATGAGTTCTTCTGACTCCACTCCTGCAAAAAGAGCATTGGATGAGAAAGAGAATCTCATTCCTTCAAAACGGGCAAGAAACGAAGACCCTTCATCTTCAAAAAAGGCAGAGGCCAAAGGAGAAGTTTCCACATCTCGAAACAACGACGAACCAGACGATTCAGTCGCTGAAATATTTGTAGTATCTGAAGAAATGTACGAAGAAAATCCTCAAAACTCCATCGAAGGATTAAAAGGACTTCTTGAAGAAGCTGAAAGAAATCTGCAAAACGAGTACGAACGAAACCAGTCTTATACAGATGTACTTCGAGCGGCCAGAGATGCGCTGAACAGAGTTCGCGATAACGCTTGGGGTCATTCTAGAAATAAAAACGTTTATCGATTACAAGAATCTCTTTTAGATCTTGCAGCTCATGTTGGGAATGCAATGAATATCATAAATGATGTTATTCGTACCTGGGCTCGTTAAGAGTTATACCATTGCATATTTATTCCCATGTATGAAGTATTTATGTTTTATTTTGACAAAGATATTCTCATTGCTAATCTCATTGCTCTGAAATTGCAATTGCATAAATACTTCAACAGTCAAAAAATGCAAAAACTGCAAACAGAGATGATGAGACGAAGAGCTTTGAAGAAGACGCAACCCCAAGCAAAATATTTTTAAGTTTAAATCAAACTTAAAAATAGGGGGCAAAGTGTAAGGGTCAAAGCCAACCTCAACAAATTATATGGGTCATGTTCAACCCAACAACAACATAAAAGCCCAACAGAGGCTAGGGCCCCGAAGCCCAACAACATAAAACAGACCATAACTTACAGTCCAAAAAGGACTTGGTCTTATCAAGGCAGTACAAAGCCGATGCAAATAAGGCCGAACCAATAACTAAGGGACGAAGCCGAAGATAAGGCAGTTCCTTGTTAAATGGTGACAGCCGAAACTACTGTAAACTACTACAAACTCCTCCAAACTACAGTAAACTCCTCCAAACTTCTATGAACTTCTCTAACTGCCACAACTGCTGGTAACTGCTCAAGAAAAGCATAAAAGGAGTTCATTAGGAGGGTGGAAAAAAAAAAATTCGGATTCGGAGGGGGATTTCTTACTCGCACTGTATTCACAAGTGATAAATAAAATACCATATCATTCTACACTGTGGACCTAGGCTAAACGCCGAACCACTTAAAATCTCTCTGTTTTGTCTTATATTTGCTCATTCATTCTCCACAATTCAATTGTCAATAATTTACATCAACAATACCGTAGTCACATTTAATATCTCAACTTTCCGAATTTTATCATTACATATTTTTCTTTGAACCAATGATGGAAACCATAGGGTGATGTGTAACCCTTCTCCCACTTAATATTTTATTTTCGGGTGATTAGTATTTTATTTTCCACGTTTAGATAACATCCATAAATAAATAGGAATGCTAATCTAGCATGTCATTTAATTACAATCATACATGCAATTAAAATATGAGAGATAGTTAAAATAGGAAACCAAATCAATCAAAAGTCCTAGCTATTATGGTCTTCAATCAAGCCTGAATCTCTACTTAATTAGGAATCCCTGTTTGAAAACTGCTCGAAACACTACTGCCCGGACTGCCCGAACTGCCCCACACCCGTTGCCCAATCTACCCACATCTGTCTGGCAGCTTCCGGAGGTGACCGCCGAGCGTCGGATGCGCTGCAGCAACTGCTGGCTGCAGCCGTAGCTGCTGCCAGCACTTGCTGTCTGTGCTGCCGATGTCCTTCGTTTCTTCATCTGGTTTTACAAAAAAACCTTAGCCTCCTTCAAACCGGAGTTCACAATCTAAAAATTCGATTTACAAAAATTTATACTCCTTTATTCGGGGTGAACAATTCTACAATCAGAATTTAAAAAAAACTAAACCATGATAGCCAGAATTTCAGCCTATAAAAAACAAGTTAGCAATAACACCAAAAAACATAGATTATGCTAACAAATTAAATTTGACAAATTTTTTATTTTGTTTAGCATCGATTATGTATCTATGACCGGCTCCGATACCAATTGTTGGAAACATGCAACTCGCTGAAGCGTGTAAGGACCTCATAAACATAAACGATAGCTATACAAGTTTCAAAAATTTCTTATCAAATACTAATCACCATAACATAAACCATATATCAATTAATTGCAAGTAGATTATTTACCTTGAGATCTCTCTGATTTTATCTCTAATAATCAGGAACGAATGATGGAATCAGCGAGTTTGATACTAAGCTCAAACATACGGATCTTTCACAGTATGCACCAATTTCAAAACTTGGATTGAGAGGGTGGTCTCTTTTCTCCAAAAACCTAGAGAACAAAAACCAAAACTAGTGGAAACGGTTAGAGAGTAGAGAGGCCAACTGGTGTCTCAAAACTTATATTGTCAAAACACACACTATGTGTGTATTTATAGGGTCGGCCACACCTAGGGTTTTCTCCCTAGGTGGGCCAGCCCCTAAGCCTCTCCCTCTCCCTCTCCTAATTTCGATCCTTTTTTGTTTTTCTGTATCTTCTAGTATTGGGCTTTTGGGCTACAGTGGGGACCAACTAGGAAAAATAAAACATGGACTTCCTATGAATTTCATTATCAACCCAAACTCATGGGCATAATTATAATTCATAAATTATAATATATTCCACTAAAATATTATAATTGCACTCCCCGTTTTATCTCAAATTAAATCTAGGCCTTTCGTTATACTTGTTCATAAAATTCCTCACTTTAAATTACAGATACCTGTCAATTAAATATGTCACTGACATACAATATTTAATTGACATTTTTAAATATTTCCTTGAGTTTACCACTTAACTTATTTGAATGTGTCGGATTAATTAAAATCCATCTACAGGGTTTATACACAATCTCATATCCTATAAACATTCTCAAGAGGATATCATCAATCCATAATTGGACGTGAATTTTATTAATAGATTATTTTCCATCGTACATTTAATGCGGTAACCCAACTCACTTGGTGTTTGTTGGTCTGTACAAAAAGACCTCACCCTTTAGTAAATCAAAGTCTCATACATTAATTGAGATCTCATTCGTATTGTATGCTTCTCCAGGTATCCTCCAATATTTACCAATGATTTATCATAAAGTAAAATAAATTTATTTGGCTGAGAAGCATTTTGAAATCCCCAACAAAACCTTGAACCACCATGGATACTGAAGCTGTCACCTCTGTTATCTCTTACGTGGCAATCATAGAAAAAAGCATCGACCTTAGAGTATCTAGTGAACTGCTTGAACTCAATAACAACACAAAAAACCAGGCAGAATAACTCGTCATTGCACCAATGTGAAGGAAGCTTTGCAGTTATTGAGGATCCTCTGCTTTTATAGTTGAACCAATCTGGAACATCACCTCCCAAAAAACTGATACCGGTTGCTAAAGTATCCTGCATCATGATAATCAAAAATTTTTATTTAAAATATACTTGTATAAAGATAAACCGACAGTTAGAGAGAGACCAGGGATAATAAAGTTTCCAGATAAGTGACTTCCCACTACCGCAGCCTCGATTCTACATCCGCCGCTATGCTGTTTATTGCATTTTGGTCCAATTTCCAGCAATTTGTAAAATTAGAGTAAATAAATCTCCGTGAGAGTCAAATATTCCTCTGGCTGCTATGGATAAAGGACTTGCCACCATTTCTAGTGATATGCAATTCTCTGCGTCTATATATTGAACATTCATTGGAAGTTGAGGCAGTGATTGAAGCTTCTTGCAACCCACCAAGTAAAGAGATGAGAGATTATTAAGCTGCTTGATGGCAACAGGTATTTTCTAAAAATTATTTCCAGAAAGATTTAGGAGTTCCAGAGAAGATAACTGTAGGGGTCAAGTTCAACCTCAACAAATTACATCGGTCCTGTTCAACCCAACCAATTATATGGGTCCTGTTCAACCCAACCTTTGTACAATACAAACGGGCCAAACCAAACATAAAAGCTCAACAGAGGCTAGGTCTACGAAGCCCAACAACAATCAGACCAGAACATATAGTCCAAAAAGGACTTGGTCTTAAAAAGGCAATACAAAGCCAATACAAGTAAGGCCGAACCAATAACTAAGGGACGAAGCCGAAGATAAGACAGTTCCTCGTTAAATGGTAACAGCAGAAACTACAGCAAACTCCTCCAAACTATCATAAACTCCTTCCAACTGCTATGAACTTCTCCAACTTCAACTGCTGGTAATCGCTCAAAGAAAGCATAAAAGGAGTTCATTAGGACAAGGAGGGGGGCATTCGACTTGGCAGAGACTTTGATTTTTTACTCAATCTGTAATCTCAAGTGATAAATAAAGACTACCATATCTTTCTGCACCGTGGACCTAGGCTCAACGTCGAACCACGTAAAATCTCTCTGTTTTGTCTTATATTTACCAAATCACCTTCAAACAATTCAGTTGTCGATAATTTACATCAACAATTTGACGCGCCAAATAGGGGAGCAAGTGTTATCAGAATGGCAAACTTAGAAGATTCACGGGATGATGCTGTAAACGAGAAGATGAAAGCTTTGATTCAACGCTTCGATGAACATGAAAGAAGGGTCCAACAGTTGGAGCAAGAAAACTTGACCGTTCAAAGAGAAAATCAAAAACTACTTGACCTTATGAATCAATCTTCAAGTCCTCACATAACCAGAACCATTCCTGCAAGTACTATCCCAAGGTTCCTTTGCCAGGATTTGTGCATCAGACGAAATCATCATTGGCATCAACATCAACTCAATTCCTAAGGCCAATGGCACAATCCATGGCACCATTATTTCCTATACCAACTTCATCTTCGGCTATCCCAACAATTGGTGCATGGTCAAATATAACTACAACATTGTCGGAAATTGCCACGCAGCGGAGTGTCGACAAAAGATTGGAGGAAATGGAATCAGCATTCTTCAGGATACCAGGCATGCCACCACCTATAAAGAAAAATCATACTTTCCTCAAATCTCCATTTGTTCATGCCATTGTCATGGAAGAGCTCCCAAAGAAATTCACCATATCACATATCAAACCTTATGATGGTACCACCTACCCCGAAGATCATGTGGATCAATACAGTCAACAATTGACTTTGGTATCATACCCATTCAATAAGCATGAAACATGTATGTGCCGAGGATTTAGTTCAACTTTGGTTGGACTTCCTCTGAAGTGGTATCTTAATCTTCCAGAAGGGCAAATTGCTTCATTCGCACAATTAGCCGACACATTCGTGGAACAGTTTGCAAGCAGCAGGAAAATAATTACAACATCTGATGATCTATATCGGCTACGACAGAAACAAGGCAAATCTTTGCGATCATTCTTAACAAGATTCAATAAAGAGAAACTGGAGATTCCAGGGTGCTTAGACGAGATTGCAATCAATGCATTTCGCATGGCTCTTCTTCCTGGAAGCAAATTGTACGGGAAGCTTACTCGTTATCCATGTAAGTCATTTCAAGAAGTGCAAGTAAGAGCAAACGTTCAAATCAAATGGGAAAAAGATGAAGGAAGATTTCCAGAATGGCTAATAGAGTAGCTGAAGAAATCTGAACAAAAACAAGTAAGTTCAGAGGCTCCACGTTATCCTCGTAGAGATCCCGAGCCGATTGATTTCAAGAAAAAACCCCGATCTCCTGAATATAATTTGGTGATTCCACCAAATGAAGTCTTATCAGTGTTGAAGAAAATGGGAGATGTTGTTCGATGGCCCGATGAAGTTCGTAAACCGCTAGATCAACGGGATACTTTCAAATGGTGCGAATTTCACAACGATTATGGGCATACAACAGATGACTGTTTTACCCTCAAAAAAGAAGTAATCCAATTATTAAAGAAAGGTTATCTTCGGGATTTACTATCTGAAAGAGGAAAAGCAACAATGGTCCAAGCTGAAAGACGAGAAGAAGAACAGAAACCACCTCCCCCGGAAAAGACGATTAATGTAATAATCAGTGGATCGGAGATTAGCAGAATTACACACTCATTGACAAAGAAACATGTCAAGCAGACAGAGAATTTTGAGGTATGGAATGACAAGCTGATGGTACAATTCACAAGGCAAGTCATCAGTTTCACAGACGATAAGATGTCGAGATCACTAAATCCACATGATGATTCCTTGGTAATTACTTTGCAAATTGCCAATTGTGAAGTTAAAAGAATCATGATTAACGATGGCAGCTCAGCAAATTTACTGTTCATGTCTACACTACAAGCGATGGGACTTTTAGAAGCCGAAATAATTAGAGGTCATATTCCACTCATCGGTTTCAGCGGAGAACAACAATATACCATCGGCTCTATTCCTTTGCAAGTGTAGGCAAAAGGAATAAATCTCCAGGTTCGATTTAATATATTAGATTGTCAATCTCCATATAATGCGATACTTGGATGACCTTGGATTCATGCAATGAGGGCTATACCATCAACTTATCATCAAGTGATATGATTCCCAACAAGAGATGGAATACGAGAAATATATGGGGATCAGCGTCAGGCAAGGAGTTGCTATGCACAAGCATTGAAAGGAAAAACCAAAGCTTTATAGCAATCACAGCAAGGGCCGATTCTGAGCAATCAAGAAGAACCGGCTAAAAAAGAGACAGAAGAATTCATCATTCATCCTGATTATCCAGAACAGAAGATTCAGATTGGAGCAAACCTGGATCATCAACTCCGAGAAAGTTTAATTCAATTCCTGCAAAGTCATAACACATTTGCGCTTGGACATATGCAGATGTGATTGGAATTGATCCAAAAATCATCACTCATCAGTTGCAAGCCAATGATAATTTCCTTCCAGTGAGGCAGAAGAGACGAAGGTTCGCTCCTGAAAGAAATAAAGTCATAAATGAAGAAGTTCAAAAGCTGTTAAATATTGGATTCGTTCGAGAAGTTCAATACCCAGACTAGCTTGCAAATGTGGTCGTTGAAAAGAAGAAAAATAGGAAGTGGAGAGTCTGTATCGATTTCACGGATCTGAATAAAGCTTGCCCAAAAGATTCTTTTCCACTTCCCCATATTGATGTACTTGTGGATGCAACAGCAGGGCATGAATTACTTAGCTTCATGGATGCATTCTCCGGATATAATCAAATCTTGATGCACATGAAAGATCAAGGAAAAACTGCATTCATAACCTAGCGAGGCACATAATGTTATAAGGTGATGCCGTTTGGGTTGAAAAATGCGGGAGCAACATATCAACGACTTGTCAATCGCATGTTTGCCAGCCTGCTCGGAAAGACGATGGAAGTATATATTGATGATATGCTAGTGAATACTCTGAAAGCCGAAGATCGTATTGAGCATCTTAAACAAGCATTTGAAATTCTTGATGCTCATCAGATGAAATTAAATCCTCTCAAATGTGTATTTGGAGTCAAAGCAGGAAAATTTTTGGGATTCATCGTTACACAAAGGGGTATTGAAGCAAACCCTGATCAAATCCAAGCGATACTTAATATTCCTTCTCCCACAAAGATACGGGATGTACAACAGTTGGCAGGGACATTGCAGCATTTAATCGATTCATCTCCAAATCTTCCGAAAGATGTCATCATCTATTTACGGCTTTTCAGAAATCAACCAATTTCGAGTGGACAGAGGAATGTGAGACGGCATTAAAGAAATTGAAAGGATATCTGACCAATCCTCCAATTCTCGCAAAGCCAAAAACCGGTGAGATACTTTATCTTTATTTAGCAGTTTCTGAATTTGCAATTAGTGTAGTACTGCTAAGAGAAGAAAACAATCGGCAACATCCGGTATATTATATTAGTCGAAGTTTGCTAGATGCTGAGACAAGGTATCCTTTAATGGAAAAGCTTGTTTTAGCACTTATCACTACAGCACGAAAGTTTCGTCCTTATTTTCAAAGTCATCCTATCATGGTGGTAACAAGCTTCCCAATCAAAACAATACTTCACAAACCAGAATTGTCTGGACGATTAACGAAGTGGGCAATTGAGCTAACCGAGCATGATATCGTATATCAACCTCGAACAGCAATCAAAGCCCAAATTCTGGCAGATTTTATTGCTGAATTTAGTCCAGGATTGATGGATAATGCTCACAAAGAATTGCGTCAAAACAACGGAGACGATGAAGCTATTTGGCAATTATTTGTTGATGGCTCGAGCAATGCAAAGGGAAGCGGCCTAGGTATCATCTTAATCTCACCACAAGGAGATCAATTCCCTCAAGTTGTACATTGTGGATTTCACGCTACAAACAATGAAGCTCTGATTGAGGGACTGAAACAAGCAAAAGAATTAAAAGTTCAACGTGTCCACGTGACTTCAGATTCCCAATTGATCGTTAACCAATTGAATGGAGAATATCAAGCAAAAGATGAGAGAATGAACAATTATCTGAAGTTAGTGTAGCAGTTGCAACTTGAATTCAAAGAATTCTAGATTAATCAAGTTCCTAGAGAAGAGAACCAGCAAGCAGATGCACTGACGAATTTAGGATCAGCAATCCAAGTGCAAACAACTCAAAACGTCCCATTGATTTATTTGGAATCATCGACAATAAACAAAAATTCCATAGTGGAGCAATCATTTGTTATTATTGAAAACGATGATGATTGGAGAACACCATTCGTACAATATCTGCGGGATGACATGTTACCACAAGATAAAAATGAGGCCAGATCACTACAACGAAAAGCATCCCGCTACACAATAGCTAACGGTATTCTTTACAAAAGGTCATATCAAGGGGTTTTGCTACGATGTTTATCTCAAGACGAAGCACAATATGCCTTAGCAGAACTGCATGAAGGTGTCTGTGAAAACCATTCAGGTGGGCGAAGCTTAGCTAGTAAAGTCATGCAAACTGATTATTATTGGCCTACGCTTCCTGGCGATGCAGCCACATATGTGGCTAAATGTGATAAATGTCAAAGATTTTCACAAATCCCACATCAACCACCAACGAAGCTGGTCCCAATTTCATCAGCATGGCCTTTCATGAGATGGGGAATGGATATCGTCGGAAAGCTTCCTCCAGCATCGGGACAAAGAGTGTTCCTATTGATTTTAACAGACTACTTCACAAAATCGGTTGAAGCTGAAGCATATAAACAAGTCTGGGACAAAGAGGTTAAAAGCTTCATCTGGAGAAATATCATTTGCAGATTTAGAGTTCCTTATGAAATCATTTGTGATAATGGATCTCAGTTCATAAGCCATAAACTTCAAGATTTCTGTAATACGTGGAAGATAAAGCTTTGCTTCGCGTCACCGAGGCATCCACAATCGAATGGGCAATCAGAAGCTACTAACAAGACAATCGTCAGCACCCTAAATAAGAGATTAGAGAACACAAAGGGAGCCTGGGCAGACGAACTCCCAGGGGTTCTATGGTCATATCGTACAACAGTTAGAACTTCAACTAATGAAACTCCATTTTCTTTAACTTATGGAACTGAAGCAGTGCTACCAGTTGAGTTGGCCTCCCAACAGCACGATTTGAATGGAAGCGAGATGAGGAGAATAACATCACCCTCACTGAAGAGTTAGATATGCTTGAGGAACGACGAAACATCTCATTTGTTAGAACAACAGCCTACAAGCATCGGATCGTAAAATATTACAACAAAACAGTCAACTCAAGAATTTTCAATATTGGTGACTGGGTTTTACGAAAAGTTTTCCAGAACACACAGCAGTTGAATTTCAAAAAACTGGGGGCCACATAGGAAGGACCTTACAGAATCGTTGATGTCATTGGCAATGGTGCTTACAGATTGCAAACCAAAGAAGGGAAGATACTTAACAATAGATGGAATGCAAAACATCTCAGGTTATATCTTTCCTATAAAAAAATAAATACATAAATAAATTTTGCATCTTATATATGTTTATTATAGGGATCTGGATGATGAATCACTGAAATGTACATATTTTCTCAATCAAGTTGAATATATACATATATATGCTTAGCATGTATAAGTGTCTGACGGACCACATTATATCACCCCCATCGTTCTATACTTGATTATTGCAGGATCCATTAGCACATTGGATAAAATATCAAAAATCTGGTCAAGGGTCAAAGTGACGAAGCTTCATATGCTCTAATTTCCTAAAAGATCATGTACACTTAACTCTTTATTTATGCATAATCTTATTATAAGATTTTTGTTTGCATCATAATTAAAATTTTTAGCAAATAGTTAAAGTCATGAACCTCAATTGATAATAAAGGTAAAAAAGTTTAAATTGTAGTTAAGGGTACAAAGATTAAAAGGGGAGATACAAGATTGCAAAAATAAAAAATATAAGCCTAAATGTCATCTTCGGCTTCAGAGGCAGAAGTTTGCATTGCATCGATAACTTTAAATTCTTCATATTCTTTGATCATTCGATCAACTTCTTCCTCATTTAAGGTATCGGCCTTATATTGCATCAACACTTCCCCCAAAGCCTTGATTCTCTCTTTACTAGCAGCGAGAGCGCATTCTCCTTTATAGAAATCGACATCTTCCTTTGATTTTGTCCGTTCATCTGATAGCCGATTCGCTTTCTCGATAGAAGCACCTAACACAATTTCGCAATCTTTCAATTTAGCATCGACTTCCTGTAGATCCTTCAATTTGATCTCATTTTCTTGAAATTTGACTTTGAGAGCCGAAAGTTCCTCTTCCGTATCTTTCTGCTACTACATTATGTTGGAGAATTGCCTATCCTGATCTGTAAAGTCAGTTTTTAGAGCGACGTGCCTTCTATCCAATTCATTAAATTTATCTTCAGCTTTCTTTGAAGCTTCAGCAGCAGCACTCTTTATCTTTTCCAGTTGAGCTTCGGCCTCCATCCTCAATTTCTTTCTTGCTCTTCGGCCTTTGAAATTTTTTCAATATCAGCCTGTAATAATCCGCTAGAAAGACGAAGACTCTTTATTTCCTCCCTTAAATTTCTCATTTCTTTATCAATGTAAAGCTGAACTGACAAAGCCTGAAAGAAAAGACGAAGGTTAATCTTAAATTAACATTGAAATAAAAAGTAAATTGAGTTTTGAGAATACCTAAAAAGCATGAGAAATACTATAAAGAGAAGCATCCTCAAGATCCAACTTGGGAGAAGCAAAACCCAGGGGATAAGCCAATTTAAGTAAATCAGGAAATAACTCAGCAGACCTTGAATAAAGGGGGATGTTAGGGATCGACATTTCAAAACTCCTCGCTGGAAGATTAGATGGAAGATCAGCACCCGATAGTCTCAACTCCTTTTCAATCAGAGCTCTCAGAGGTGAAACTGGATGAACAGGATCTTTTCCTTCCCTTCTTACGGTTTCCTCTCTCACCTCATCATCAGGAACTTGAATGATATCACCGGCTTCCTTGCTCAATCCTGTACTTTCACCTACCAAAGAAGGAGATGATAGCTTGGGTTTCTTCTTCCTTACAAGTGTAGGGTCATCATCTATAGTGCTCTCAGGAACTTCAGGAGTCTCAATAACTTCAGCAATTATTCCTAATTCACTGTGAATTCTTAAGCTAGACTCATGTTTCTTCTTTGTTCTTCTCTCCTTAGAGCTTCTCTGAATTTTCTTCTTATCAGTAATCTCTTTCAGAGTCAAATGAACGATTGTTCTTGGGGCCATATGAGGTTCTGTCAAAAATCAAAAAAGAAATTGTTAGAAACAAGAAACAAAACCAAAAACATAAACGTTTCATCAACTTACTTCCATAATAGCCTGACTTTCACTCGGAATAATCTGGGGACCAAAATTAGATTCGTCCCTTTCGTTTTCCCTCTCAAACCTATCGATAAATTCTTCGGAGGAACCAAACCAAGCCATGATTGAAAACTCAAAAAAGAAGAAGTCAAGAAACGTATCGAAAGTCGAATCGTGTTCTTGAAGTTTGAGATAATGGGTGGTTACAGTAACCCATTAAAAAACCCCTCGAGGACTAAATAGTAAATTCAAAATTCAAAAGTTAAAACTCCTCGGAAATCGTTCTTCCCCGAACTAATCAGAGCCGTTTGATCAAAAGTAACTTCTCGGTAAATGGCGAAAATGGTGGCGCTACATTATCACATTTCCTTAAAGACTAGTTAGAATCGAAACACGATTTAACTCCTAAAGTTGTGCTCCTTTCCTTATAAATACACTAAGGAAAACCAAAGAACCATCACTGCCAAAACCTAAAAAACTTCTACAGTCATGAGTTCTTCCAAGCTTCCTATTAGGCCTGAAGGATCATCTGAAATTGCAGAAGAACTTCAACAATTGAAGTTCTACCCCGATGGGTATGATCCTCACCAACATGTCTCCGATCTGCAAGATCTGGTGCTACGCTTGGATAAAGACCTCCATGAAGCAAAGAGAAGGATAATGGAACTTACCAGAGCCTACAAGTTGGCAGGAAGTCGCTTTATCGGCTTTGGGATATGTCAGAATATGCTGCCATGGAGGAGGATCCTCAAAAGCTACGACGAGCTTTACAAAACATCAATCTTTTGATGAAAAATAATCTAGTTAGAATGTATCATGCCTTATAGCCAAGACCTTAAAGGCTTAAGCAGTTTATATAGTAACTTTTTATAAATCTTATTTCATGTTTATTTGATCTCTATCAAAGATAAAGCTCTTAGACAAACCAAAAATCTCTTCGTTAGATTCCATGTTTATTTGGTCTCTGTCAAAGATAAAGCTTTAAGACGATACAAAAATATCCTCGTTAGAAGACAAAGCTCTGTTAAAGGAAGATGAAGCTTCTCAAAATTCCAAAGATAACTCAACTCCAATAAATTAGCATCAATTCTAATAAATTAAAATTTAACAATCGAGAAACCAAAGGCATTACAACTCCTCGAGAAGAGACGTGGATTAATTTCACAACCGTCCATCTTCCCGTTATCTATCACAACTTCCAAAGGAAAGATAACTTCCTTCATATTCCATTCGTATAAATATGAAAAGAAGGAATTAAAAGAAGACAATATTTTCCCCAAAAAATCTTTGAGGATGGATACTCCCAACTCTCCACCTGCGAAGAAATCTTAAATCGATGAAGGTTCTACTTCTAAAGGGAATGAAGATGGAAATGATCCCAGATTCAACCTCTCTCCTATAAGAGAAGAAGTATACGAAGACGATCACGAGAAAACCATCGAATCTCTAAAGGGAGCCTTGATGGAAACCAAAAGAATACTCGAAAAAACAACCAACAAAGTCCAAGATTATAGAAGACAACTCATGGTCTCAAAGTATGCCATACAAGGCATTCAATATATGTCGTGGGGCAAACAAGCAAGTAGTCACGATCCAGATAAATTGCACGAAGCAATCACTGAGATCACAGTACAGCTTAGATCTGTTGTAGATGGAATAGATAGTGTTCTTTACACTCTAGATTAAAATTCCTGTTTATTGTCCTTGCTTCAGTTTCATTTCGAAAAAGATTTCCACGAAAGTCCATTTTATTGAAAAGAGACAATTTACCATGAATATAAAAGGCGGGATATTCGAATCGTTTATTCAATTCCAAAATACGAAGAGACATTTTAATCTCTAAAAACGGTGCAACTGTTTAACTTCCCTGCGTTCTTCAGTAACTACTTCTTTGAACGTGATTCCTTCACCTTTAAATACACGATAAGAAGGAAGGAGAAAACATCCCTTCTTCCCTCCAAAAATCTCTCAACACTTAACAAAATAAGTTATTCTGATTCAACTCCTGTGAAAAGTACACTGGATGAGAAAGAGAACCACGTTCCTACAAAGAAGGCAAGAAATGAAGGTCCATGGTCTTCAAAAAGGACAGAGACCAAAGGAGAAGGTTCCACATCTCGAAACAACGAAGAACCAGACGATTCTGTCGTTGAAATATTTGTAGTGTCTAAAGAATTGTATGAGGAAAACCCTTAAACTCCATTGAAGGTTTAAAAGGACTTCTAGAGGAGGCCGAAAGAAATCTTCAAAACGAGTACGAATGAAACCAATCTTATACGGACGTGCTTCGAGCAGCCAGAGATGCGTTGAACAGAGTTCGTGATAATGCTTGGGGTTATTCTCGAAATCAAAATATTTATCGATTACAAGAATCCCTCTTAGATCTTGCAGCCCATGTTGGAAATGCAACGAATATCATAAACGATGTTATTCGTACCTAGGCTCGTTAAAAGTTATATCTGTTGGGATTATGTCCTAAAAACATACCATGTATGACAGTTCTGAGGTTTATTGATGAATATTTAATATTGCATTATGTGTATTAGATGTATTTTCATTTATGTATGAATATTCCATCAATGTCTAGGGATGTTATTTATAGTAATCTTAGATACTCAGATACACTTTATGTGTGAGTATAGACAGACACAAGATTCACTATTACATCCGAAATAAATTAGTCACAACCAGATTAACAAAGTTAGGCACTTTGTTGATATAGGTCGTAGTGCATGGACATCTCCAAATAGGGGAGTGGTTTGTCTTGATCACTCGAGAGGAGTCTCGGATTGGTGCACTAGTGTATGTAACGAAACATACATTGACGGACTTACATAGGAAAGAACAACCAGAAAAGTATTATCAATGAGTTGTTCATCCTATAGCTGTGAGAGTACGATATCTCTTAAGCTTGAGTAGGTCAATACTTTCATACTTATAGCGTGTGCGTTTTGATTCATCAATGAGTGAGACACACACTATTGTCAATATACTCGATGGATTGGATGTATGCCACTAGGGTGTGGGAGCATATCTACAAAATAGTCATTCATGTACTTTCGGGATACGGAAGTGTAAGCACCCACCTGAAAGGTTCAAATTAATCTACTCAGAAACTCTGCAGAGTGATCCTTATGGATCAAGCGTTAGCATTTAGATTGATCGACAGGTCAATCTAATACGCTTAGTGGATAGATATAAGGGAACTGAGAACTCAGGGGAAATATGGACTTTGGAGTGTTTGATAGTACACAAACTCTCACTTCAACTTACCGGGTGTTGCATGGAGGATATATTCGTACACATCTCACAGGTCAGGGATAGGTTTCTAATAAGGAAAAGCCTCGATGTAAGAATCGTACATCTCTGGGAGTTCATCCATAGTTCAGGTGGTGTCAGATGAACATTGGATTGAAATATTATTCCTAGTCATAGGGTTTGGCGGTAAAGAATAATATTTCGGGAGCCTAGATTTGTATGTCCTGCGGAGTCCCCTTGGTAGCCTCATTCTAGTCTCTCGTCCTATTAAAGGAAGATCGGCAAATTTCACCATATCACAACGGTCATTGGGATATTTAGAAGAATAGAATTTGTATAACAAATAGATATAATTTTATTGGGTTTTGGATTTCCAAAGATAACCCTAAGATGAAATTATTTTTTGTTAAGATATACAAAATTCTTGTAAGTGTATTTATGATAAAATAATAAGTCTCGGAATTTCGATTTAGATTGTAAAAGACATATTTTACATAATCGAAATTAAAATCAAGAATGGGCCAAGGACTAGAATAATATTTGAGCCTTGAATTCTTGAATGATTGGGCCAAACTAGGCTCAAATCATGCTTTGAAAAACAAAGCAAGGAAAGCCCATTAAAGAAGCAAAGTCGGCCCCGATTATACATGTTATAATGATTCTCGGTTTTCTTACTTTCCTAATTCCAATATAATTGGAAAACCTAGGGCTAATGAGACTCTTTATTAAATCATATATATAAACATCACTCTCTTGGTCAAGGTCACATTTTAGAGAAGCACAAAAAGGAAAGACTTCTCTGAAATATAAAAACACAAAAGAAAAACCTAGAGTGACCAAGAAAAGTGATAGCCGTGTAGTTGTTTTTTGGTTCACCACCATTCGGTGATTCTTTGCTTTGCACATTCGCAAGGAGATTAAGGGGAATACCAAGGAAACGACGTAGGCTTTCCAAGTTGGTAGAGATCAAGACGGTGGTTCGTGCGTTCAAGAAAAAGAAGAAAGCGTAGGACCTCTATTTTGAAGAGGTTGGTTAATCTCTAACTTTCTTGATGTCATGTTGTGTGTGCTTGATCTTGTTTTAATAATTGTTAGGATATAAACCTAGAAGCATGCTAGGATTATTTACAAAGATTAAAACTTGATCTTATGTGTTCGATTAACATGTTAAAATAATATTTGAGATCAAATAAATTTTTAGAAGCATGTTAGGCAAAAACACGCTATGGCCGTAGGGCATCATTCGTTAAATTTTGATTTATACCTATGCTAAGACGATCCTAGTTAGCTTCCGCTGTGTGTCTAAAATTAGTTTTAGCAACCAACAATATCCTTGCATATTTATTTCCATGAATGAAGTATTTATGTTTTATCTCGAAAGAAATATCTTTTGTTACTTTCATTGCTCTGAAATTGCAATTGCAGAATAACTTCAACAGTCGAAGATACAAAAATCACAAACAGAAGTAAAGAGATGAATAACTCTACAGAAGACACAACCCCAAACAAAATATTTTTAAGCTTAAATCAAACTTAAAAATAGGGGGCAAAGTGTAGGGGTCAAGTTCTACCTTAACAAATTACATGGGTCCTGTTCAACCCAACCAATTATATAGGTCCTGTTCAACCCAACCTTTGTACAATACAAACGGGCCAGACCAAACACAAAAGCCCAACAGAGGCTAGGTCTACAAAGCCCAACAACCATCAGACCAGAACATATAGTCCAAAAAGGACTTGGTCTTAAAAAGGCAATACAAAGCCGATACAAGTAAGGTCGAACCAATAACTAAAGGACAAAGCCGAAGATAAGGCAGTTCCTCGTTAAATGGTAACAGTTGAAACTACTGCAAACTCCTCCAAACGGCCATAAACTCCTTCCAACTACTATGAACTTCTCCAACTGCCACAATTGCTGGTAACCGCTCAAAGAAAGCATAAAAGGAGTTCATTAGGACAAGGAGGGGGGTATTCGACTTGACAGAGACTTTGATTTCTTACTCACTCTGTAATCTCAAGTGATAAATAAAGACTACCGTATCATTCTGCATCGTGGACCTAGGCTCAACGCCGAACCATGTAAAATCTCTCTGTTTTGTCTTATATTTACCCAATCACCTTCAAACAATTCTGTGAAAACCCAATTAAAAAAAATGGTGAATTGTCCGAACACCCAAACAAGTGTCCGGACACCTCGAGCAATTTTTGAACAGTTTTACACTCTGTCCCATTTTCTTCACAAAGTGTCCGGACACCCCTTGGAGCCGTCCGGACACCTATCGGGAAATTGGGTTTTTAAAAGACTTGAAAGGGCAAAAATTTGGACTTATTCTCATTCCTTTGACAGAAGAAAGGCCGAGAGAGAGAGAAGTAGAGAGAGAGTGATGGTTGTGAAGGAGATCAAGGAGAAGAAAGGTTGAATCAAGGGTTTGGAATTTGTATAAGCTTGGTTTTCAAGATTTCTTCAAGATTGAGGTAAGATTTCCATGGGTTTTGAAACTAGGGTTATGGGTTTTGTGTGATTTCGTGAAAGTGGAGGCTTTGGGCTAAAAGTTTGTTGTTTAATCAAAGTTTATGTATATTGATGCTAGATTTGAGCTTGGATTGAAGTGTGGAGATAGGAGGAGAAGGGATTGAGCAAGGGTTTGAAGAATTGACTAAGGTAAGTGTCTTATTGTGAATGTATGTGTTGAAATTGATATTGTTGGAAGGGAAGTGATTGTAAATGTTATGAATTAGGTTATTTGAACTTGGAGAAGTGGTTGCTAGAGTTGTGGTGAGGTTTTTGCTCAAACGAGGTAGGGATTTTCTTAACCCTTAATCTCAAAACACTATTGGCTACCCAAATTGTGTTAAATTCATTAGTTTCCGCCTTTTTGTTCAAGGGAAAACAAACCTTGGATTGTGTGCTATTGTGAACTCAAATTTGCTATATTGTGTGTTTGATGTTGAATGCATTACCCGTGGACACTCGATCATCTATCGAGTAGTCGATACTCTTGATCATATGTTTTAATGAATTTGCGCGCAATGAATTTTGTTGCATAACATTAATGTGTGATATTGCATTGGTTGCATGATAGAGGTAGTGGATTGGATTTTGGTACGTACGTCAACGTGTACTAGTGGTTCCGGTTATTTGGCTCTAGGGACACGGTTGATAGTACTTGTATGAACATGCACTACTGGTTCCGGCTAATTGGCACTAGTGGCATGGTATGGAGTAATTGTGAGAGCATGTGCTAGTGGTTCCGGTTAATTGGCTCTAGCGACATGGCTCGGTTGGATGTACGGATTGCATTTGTTTGACAACATGGCATATTGTTGCATAGCCTTATTTCTTATGATATTCCGGCCTTATTCCTTATTTTATGCTCCTATTCGATATCCCTGCTGAGCCTCCTGCTCACCGTGTTATATTTCCCCTCCTCAGGTGATATAGGTACTAGCGCTAGTGCTCCGACTACGGATCAGCAGGGAGGAGCGTGACGCGGATGGCCTGGACTTGTGAGGGTTTGTTGTTTTATTTTTGTGTGGTGTTTGGTTAGTCTTTGGCTTAATTGTATATTGGGATATATACGAGTACGTAATGTGTGGGATGAATGATGATTTTGGATGGTTAGGCTTGATGCCTTGGTATGTATGTGCGTATGATGATTTATGATTGGGATGATATGGCCTGAGGCCCTGGATGTTTAGTTTGGTGATATGGAAATTGTTGGTTTAAATTGCTATATGTTTTGTGCAGGAGGCATTCTCCGATATACGGGGAGGTGCTGCCGGATTTTTGTTTAAATATAAGTTTTGTTAAAAATTGTGTTGGTATAATTGTGAATAATGGTATTGGAGTCCTTGTTTTGGGTGGCGGCACGTGGGTGCACACACGTGTTGCCAATAAGTCAAGTTCCTGGGACGGGGCGTAACAAATTCGGTTGTCGATAATTTACATCAACAATAACCAAACAAGTTGGTCAATTAACTCCCTCAGATGTATATTAGCTTCTAGTTGAGACTCTCTTTTATTTGACACAGAACACAGACCAAGATGCCTAAGAGGTTTTAGTTTATAAATGCTGGTGGGGATATTCTTAAGCCTCCTGCACCCACCAAGGTCCAACGTAAGTAGGGATTTGAGATTGCAAATTGTTGATGGAACTTCTTCGATTGCAGTGTCATATAAATATAAATATTTGATTTTCAATGGTACCTCTGGAAATCTCTTGATAAGAGAACATCCCCAAAGTCCCAGGTATTCAAGATTTGTAGCCAGTGAGAGGTCTGGAATTTCAATCAACTTCTTCGAATAAAGGAGATCAATCTCCTTCAAGTGCACAAGATTCTACAACAACAATAAAATTATTATTTAAACGTTACATCATAAATAGTACAAGAACATTTTACTTGGAATGTTCTCTCAATATTTCATTCATACTCTACATAACCTATCTACTAAAAAGTAAATACCGGGTTCTTTAATTTCATGGAAAACATATATAACGCACAAGATTTTATATATTTTCCAAGTTTTATGATTTTTTATTTTGAAAAAAGTTTTAGGAGTTATCCATTCTCTTTTAAGGATTTATTTCCGTTTCATACGAATTTTTTCAAAGTAAAGTAATTTTTGCTATATTTTATTTGGTATTTTGTAAGGCCAAAGAATTATAATACAAGCACCAAAATAATGCTACTATATGGAAAAATTCGTGCAGATGGATTATGAATAAAAAATTATGACAGCTTGAAACATTATAAACAGACAAAAGTTGTTATTCTAATCATTTTTCATTAATTTTTAGAATGCTTGGTATTAATAGTAATATATATTAAGAGAAAAAGATCTCTGATATGTTACTACTTTTTTTTTTTTGAGAAATCTAGTATTTATGATTTGTGAATACGTACATGACAAGGAAAAATGTAAAAGTATACCTGTTTTCCATTCCACAATCGTTCAACATGGCTGTTAGGCACTTTGAGACTAACTGGATTCTCCGCAAGACAATCTAATGGCAAATATGTCAAAGGGTATATGTCCCAATGCAAATATCTTAACTTGTTAGGAAGATACTAAGGCCTTGAGGAAGGCACATAACGGACAAAGGGACTCTGATTTTGAGGAACTCAAGATTGTGCATCCTTTGAAATGCTCCTGGATTTATGCTCAAGTCTCTTAGTTGATACATGTCCAACAATATACCTTTGCTTGCCATAGTCCTCTACAAAATGATTGTTGTAAAAAAAATATGAATAACGACATTTTCTACCAATGAGGTTACATACAAAATACAAAAAGCTACAATATTAGAGTGTGTTTGGAAATAGTTTCCTTTTTTAATTTCCAAAAAGCGTTTTGAAACAAGTTTTGAAAACAAATTTTGGTTTCAATTTTTGGCCCAATTTGTTGTGATTAAGGCCCATTATTGTTACCCAAGGCCCGTTCTCAAAAGGCCCATTATTGTTGAAACCATAAGATTCAAATACAGAAATATGGGTCATTTTGACCCGGTTCAAGTCAATGCCGGATCTCCGGCTTCCGGTGGCCGTTGTGACCGGTCAAGGCATGGAATGTGTAGTGCTCTGACCGAACAACCTTTCTGGTGTGGTGGTGACCATTGATGACTCAAATAACGTCCGGATCGGGCGTTTGAAGCTACGGTGGGTCTTGACCTTACGAGGGAATTTCCGGCGAGCATGGTCACTTTTAACGGCTGGGCTTGGTCGGAGATGGATGGTGGAAGTCCAGAGCTTCATTTCGGTGGTCCGGTGCTCCAAATCGGTGACCGGATGGTGATGTGCCATGGGAAGGTGGTGGTGCACGGGGGAGAGAGGAGAGGAGGAGAGAGAGGAGAGATGATGAAGATGATTTTATTTACAAAATTGCCATTGGTCTTTGACTTATTGACCAAAATTTTGCAAAACTTGATTTAGTTGTTTTGCTTTTTTGCTTTTTAAAAACTAAAAGTAGTTTTCAATTTTTTGAAAACAAGATGGTAAAAACATGTGCCAAACAAATTTTCATACACATTTTTGTTTTTGAAAACAGAAAACTGTTTTCAAAACTACAACCAAACACACTCTTAGTCTCTTACCGTGTTATTTTTCAGTACATGACAGATGTCACTATAATCCCATAGCCTGATGCGTTTTCCTGGCTCTTCAATCGATTCTTCACGAACAATTTGTCAACCCATTTCTTGTAGCAGGTCATGCATCCATACTCAACCCGTTTGAATAGTGATAAGAGATTCGATATTCGTAGAATAATTGCAAGCATCATGGAACCATTTGACTTCATAAACATCCTCTCCTTTAAAGAAACAAGCAATAATAAGAAACAGATCTTTTTGTTGGTGGTCCAATCCATCATAGCTGATACGCAACACTTGTTGCACATCCTTGTTTGGGGTGCTCTCTAATTTCGTTAATGCACTTTCCTGTTCTTGCTTGCTGCTTCCACATAGATGGGAACCCAAGATTTTAAGAGCCAATGGATGACCATTTGCATAATTTATTGCCTTGTTTAACAGTTTCTTGTGATGACTTTCTAGTGGAGCCTCTTGTTTGAAAGCGTATCGGCTAAATAGACAAAGACTTTTTTTTGTAATCCAACCCTGGAACGTCATAGATCCCATCAACTCCTCCATTCTTAAGCACATGTTTGTCACTACTTGTTATGATGACAATACTTCCTAGACCAACGTAATCGCATTGTCCAACTAAAATTTCTATATGCTGAAAATCATCTACATCATCCAAAACAATAAGAACCTTCATTCGACGGAGTCTATCCCTTATAAATGGAATTCCTGAATTAGGAGTGCCTACATTTAAGTTCCCATCCTTCAGTAATCCTGTAACAAGTTTTTCTCATAACTTACTTAACCCATGCTTCTCACATGTTTCTCTAAAATCTCCAATAATATAATGCCCTTCAAATCGGTAATAAAAATGGTTGAAAAATTCTATAGCAAGTGTTGTCTTACCAATACCTCCCATCCCCCAAAGTCCTAAGATACGAACATCTTTATTAATCATACTCAATAATGATTCAATTCGATCAAAGTGAGAACCCATTCCAACAAGATCACCAAAATTGCTTGAGGGAGTGTAGTAAAGCTTGCCTAAAATATCTCGTACAATACTTTTAACAAGCATAGCTTCATGCCTGAAAAGAAGAGAATTAACCTGAATTACACACTGATTTTGAACAAAAAACATTATTGTTGTAATCTTAAGAGTATCAAGAAGGGAGAAAAAGAAAGTACTTACCTTGTGACCTTTGAATCCCATCCAGATAAATTAGCAGCTATTTTCAAAGCATCCCTCCATATTTGTATCTTTAGATGACCTTCATACGGAGCTAAAGCTTGTCCAAAAGGGCCTGATTGGTTTCTTACATGTGATGGATCCACTTTGAAGAAGACTGGTATAACAATTTGTCCATTTTCTTTGTTACACTCGATGATTTTCACAAGTTCATCTAAACACCATCTTGAAGAAGCATAGTTCTCAGAGAAAATGACAAGTGAGATTTTCACAAGTTCATCTAAACGTCATCTCCTCTATTGAGGTCATTATCAATGAAAGTTTGGATTCTTGCATTACACAAAGCATCATATACATGACTGATAATGTTTTCACGAGCGTCACTTCCTCTGAAACTAATGAAAACATCGTATTCCTTTTTCTTGGTAGCTTACTGATGTAAACATCGTTCGTGAATCCCACATCGGTGGATTCAGGTTCCAAGTTGCAGTATATAAGTGGGCCAAACCTAACATTGGACAACCGGTTTTCTAGTGGCTAGTTAGGGTCTGCTTGTGGCTGGGCTTGGGCCTGGAATCCCACATCGGTGGATTCAGGTTCCAAGTTGCAGTATATAAGTGGGCCAAACCTAACATTGGACAACCGGTTTTCTAGTGGCTAGTTAGGGTCTGCTTGTGGCTGGGCTTGGGCCTGGATTTATATCAGAGCAGGTTTCGAAAACACGTGTCAGCCGGGGCCCGGAGGGGTAGCAGCGGCGTGTCGGAGAGGGTGTGAATGATGTAAACATCGTTCGTGAATCCCACATCGGTGGATTCAGGTTCCAAGTTGCAGTATATAAGTGGGCCAAACCTAACATTGGACAACCGGTTTTCTAGTGGCTAGTTAGGGTCTGCTTGTGGCTGGGCTTGGGCCTGGATTTACATCAGAAATGATGTAAACATCGTTCGTGAATCCCACATCGGTGGATTCAGGTTCCAAGTTGTAGTATATAAGTGGGCCAAACCTAACATTGGATAACCGGTTTTCTAGTGGCTAGTTAGGGTCGCTTGTGGCTGGGCTTGGGCCTGGATTTACATCAGAGCAGGTTTCGAAAACACGTGTCAGCCGGGGCCCGGAGGGGTAGCAGCGGCGTGTCGGAGAGGGTGTGAATGATGTAAACATCGTTCGTGAATCCCACATCGGTGGATTCAGGTTCCAAGTTGCAGTATATAAGTGGGCCAAACCTAACATTGGACAACCGGTTTTCTAGTGGCTAGTTAGGGTCTGCTTGTGGCTGGGCTTGGGCCTGGATTTACATCAGAGCAGGTTTCGAAAACACGTGTCAGCCGGGGCCCGGAGGGGTAGCAGCGGCGTGTCGGAGAGGGTGTGAATGATGTAAACATCGTTCGTGAATCCCACATCGGTGGATTCAGGTTCCAAGTTGCAGTATATAAGTGGGCCAAACCTAACATTGGACAACCGGTTTTCTAGTGGCTAGTTAGGGTCTGCTTGTGGTTGGGCTTGGGCCTGGATTTACATCACTTACCCATTTATTTGACAAATTTAGTTCAGTCCAAATATTATATATTATTATAAGACGACTTCAAAGTCTAGCTGAAAACAACTCTTTTTTCTCCCAAACAAATTCAGCTGAAGTGACGGAGTTGGTTCGGTCCAAATATTATTATTATAACACGATTTCAAAGTCCAAATGAAAACAACTTTCTTTTTTCTCCCAAACAAATTGCTAGTTATATTTATAACGAAAGGCAAAGGATAAAAAACATTAAAAAAAAAAATAACGAAAATAACATGTGGCCTAATGAGGCATTTGGTTGATAATTGTGTGAAGCGAGCATGAGATGAGGAGGAGGTGAGTGTGAGGTGAGTGTGAGACGAGTATGGAGTGAGCATAGTCATGTTTGGTATAAAATAAAGTGTGAACATGAGTGTGAGAATATTAATAGTACAATTTCCATATTATCCGTTTTTTCTTTTAGAAAATAAAATAATATTTCATAACAAAGGTAAAAAAAAGTTTTTTACACATCAAAACTCATTCTCCTTTGTGAGATTAGCCAAGCCATTCACACGATTTTGGTAAGCTTGGCTATTCTTCACAAGGGAGAATAGAGGTGGGATGAGTTTGAGAATCCTCCCTCCAAAACTCAACAAAACAAGAGAATATTTAATCTCATCATCATCTCACCCTCATTCACCCCTCAAAACACCAACCAAATGCCCCATAATAGTTTGGTAGGCCAAGGGAACCCAACATGTTTATTCTATTGATTTAATCAATGGAATAACTTTATTCCACTATTTTATCTCATAATTCATTACCAAAATTTATTGTTTTAATATAAATTCCATTATTTTTTAAAACACAGTTTATAATTCATTGTTTTAGTTTTGAATCCATTGTTTTTGAAATTCCATTGAAAAAAAACAATGGAATTAAGATTCACCCGATAAATTGGACTTCTCATAGTTAAGACATGGTCTACATATATACCTGAGATTCACAATGGCTCGGGTCAGGTTCAACGTCAGCTTCAGGGTGAGGTAGAACCGTAAAGGTGTCAAACGAGTCTTGATAGGCCTTGCCAAGCACCTCAATGCGGGCTGAGCCGAGTTTTCAGCCCAGATGGGTTAGCCCGCCTGATAGTTCATGGCTAGATTGTTTATTTTAAATGTCTAAAATGTCCCCCCCTAACAACTATAAAACGGATAGAGATCTATTAACCCCACCGGTTTCTATGGTACCTTCAGAAAGTGCTTCTCTTATAGGTTAATGTAATTAGCGAACTAAATCATATTCCAACAATCATCACCTTTCATGAATTCATTAGAAGTCGACCGTCGCCTCGTCAAAACAGAGTCTTTCAATAACCAATCCATCGTTGAAGCAAAAAAATCATCTTAAAAAGGTGAAGAAACCATTTTGCATTTGAAACTCAAATCATTACTTGCTGCATTACATCGACTCTAGTATACAATATATAAATTTTTATCCTCTACCTTGATTGATATACTGTACTATACATGATGATAGAGAATTCTGTTCACATCTTGTTGGAAGCCAAAGCTGTTCTTGATGGACGGATAAGAGATCTTGTGTATGCAACCGGCAAAGCAAGTAGCTTCTTTGCCTTGCTCACATAAGCCCTTCTCGTGAAGTTGTTGTAGTCGTTAGCTTCTATCTCGTCTAGTATTTGACGATACAACAGCAACGATGCCCATACCTGCAACAATGGAAATTAACATGATGCATTAATAAACAATTTCAGGGACGAATGACCTTGTGGGGAGAAAAGGAACAGAACATGAGAATGGATTGAAAATGGTGTGGACAACGCTAGATTACTTAAACAACGAGTTTCAAAATCCTAATGAATCGGATAATCTTGTGGTCTGTCCCTCATTAAAAGTCTCATGAAAAAATTGTTCCTGATGAAAATATTTCTACCAATCATTAAGAAAAATACCAACTCACAAGTCAAAAGCATGTCACACTTCTGCAGTCAACACTCAATGGTTTGTCTTAGTTATGTTCGACTTCGTTGCAGTGTGATTAAGATAAATTAAAACTGTTTGAGCCCAAATTATAGATGATGATCAGTCTCTTTTATCATTTCTTTTGTTTAATGACAATATATGAATGTTAACAGAAGTTCTGAATTATTTACCGGCCATCTACTGGCTGCGCTCAGTTCTGTCACACCTTTCTCTGCCTCATCGAAGAACATCCTCGCCCTCTTAATTTGACTCTTCATGAAGTTTCTCCATTTATTGGTCAACCTTCCAGCAAATATGTCATCTTCCGATATCCCAGCCAATGCCAACTCATCTTGTGGTAGATATATCCTACCTCTACTTGCACTGCAAAGAATCTCAAGTTAAGAAGATGAAACATGAAGAAAAAGTGTGACTTTGCTTTGAAATAAATTACAAAATTCAAGCAGCAGACAGTTAACCATTGAGTTATTTTATTCTGATGATCAACACGGGTAGGACAAGGAAAGGCATATAGAGAATAACCAACATGAGTATATAGTCTACGTTCAACTCCAAAGCTTTGTTACTTCAAGATAATTGACAGGACAATTGAACAACTAAAACCATAAGAGTTTTTAGTTTAGTGATACAAAAGCTCGGTTTTGGAAACAACCAGAGTCGCATTGAAAAACCTTGCAAGAACACAACAATCAATCACTTCGTACATGACAAAATAGTATCCCCAACAAGCATATTACTAATTTTGTCTTCTGATATTCTGCACATCCCAGGCACAATCATCTTACTCATAAGAGACATGAACTCCCTTAGGTGAAGGCCTTTGTGAGTAAATGAAAATGCAGAAGGAATTTAGTTCTCTACTTACTCTTCTCCAACGTCCCTGAGTATGTTGGTTAGCTGATTCGCAATACCTAATGCCAAGGCAGCATTATAAACACTCTCTGTTGTTGCCTGAGATTCAGGTGCAATGCCCATCACTGGAACGCTCATCAATCCGACAGTCCCAGCGACATAATAACAATAAAGATACAGTTCATCGAAGTTCTTGTATCTTGACTTCCTTAGGTCCATCCTCATTCCTTCAATCATGTCTTTAAATGGCTAAAATGCAGAAGTTCACAAAAGTAGGTAAAGACTCCATTGAAATGCAATACCATACAAAAAAAATCATGATTAGATATCAAGTGACTTAGAATTAGTTTCAAATGAAATAGATGATTCTAGCAGACAAAGTGATTACAAATCAGTCCAAGACAGGACAAAAGATCCAGCTCAAGAGCAGTCAGTAATTATCAATGCCTTTGGAAAAAGAAAAGGCTTGTGTTGAAGCTGAAAAACCATGAAAGGAATGAAAATAGCAAACTACATTTATCTTGTACCATGTATAGCATGGTACATATAATGCATGGTCTGGAAAAGTGCAACCCATAACTTGAAGCATCCTAGAAGGACCAGGTAAAACATTTTTCAAAAAAGTGCAATGCAGCAACAAATATATGTTAATGGTAATCAAGGAAGTATACTCATGCTGAGACCTAATTTTCTAGCCAAGGGAATTGTCTAACCTGAATATCAACAGGAAATTTCGTAACAGTATCTGATACAGCAGCGTCAAGCATATCAAATGGACGACCTTGAAAAAGATCTTCCAACCTTGCCTCCCACCTGTCTAAAGCTGTTGGTGTTATGTGCGACGCATTAGGCCCATCAACAAGCTCATCCGTCCTCCTACACCACACTGCAGGTGCAGAGGTATCATAAATATAACACCTATGTATCTTTCCATTGCAGTAGTGAATTTAAGAAATTGCAAAAGTCTGATTATTTATGAAATTAAAAAGGCAAAAGAATCAATCTTCTTCTCTTAGGAATTATGGGTTAGACTAGATCAGTGCAATCCTTCATGTAATGTGACAAACAATGTGCTAAGTTTATGGAATAAAACTCTTTTCAAAGAAAGAATCTGATTGGAAAGGTTTTGATAGCGATCTTAGGTACTGGGAATATGTTTTCATATAATGGCTTCAGTGCCCAAAATGTTCACTAAACTTACAATAAAGACAAGTAATTGGCGACTTGGCCACTGCCTTTCTACGTTCACCATTCAAACTGCCTTCAAAGTTCAAATTTTCCAAATGCTAGAAGTCTAATACATTAGAGTTGCTAAACCTAACTTCTTTGGGATTAGTAATATTACTTGTATCAAAGAATTAGTACCTAAGCTTTCTATTATCAGATAAAAGTTGAACTGATTCATCGCGTGATTGTATATTTGTAATCACTCACACAACATTACCATAAAAGTTTGACTTATCTTGAACAGTGGTTCAAGATAAGGCCAAGCTTCCACATCATTAACCAAAAGCAAGCTAAGAATCTCAAAATTTTTACACTGAAGGATATTCACATGTTTCCAAAAAGATAAGCATAAATTATTTCAGTAGGACACAAATTCAAGTAACCCCCGGAATTTTCTCTTCTTTTTGAGTACTAAAATCCCTTTCACACTGGAAAAAGTAATCAGAATAGTTGTCCTAGTGTATGAAATTCCATTTGAAAAGTGAAATTCTGTAACATTCAACTGTAAAGAAAAAGATCCAGTCTGTTCCAAAATCTTTGTGACTCACCATAGATTGCCCATATAGCTCTTCGCCTTTCAGGAGTCATTAGCAAAGTTCCTGAGAAGACAAAAGAACAAACTGACAATTCCAATCTGAGTTTGAAACCCAGAAAGTTGAAAAACCAGATTTAAGAAGGCTAACCCAAGTAAAATGTCTTTGCATACTCTGCACAAACTTCTCCACATCGGTCATAAGCTTCACTCAACAAGCTCAAAGTCCCTGGAATGGCAATATCTGGTTTCACATCTAGATCCCCTCTAGACCTCAATTGCTTCTCAACCAAGGCTGCCTGCTTCAACACGACACTATAAACCTTCTCCTCAGACGAGACAGCCATTTCTCCAGCCGGGCTAGCCACCACGCTTGATGTTACAGGGAAGTTGCTTCCACTTCTGAAATCTGCATCTGGAGAGCAATAATTCCAATTCTGTCTCCTACTCTTTTTTGCAGCACCATTAAGCATCAATCTCCTATCTTTAACAAAGAACTTTGACGAATCAATGAACCCAAAACATTTGGAGACATCTGTTGTTGTTGTGGTAGTAGTAGTAGGTGAGACAACCCATAGTAAAGCAACAGACATGTCTAGAACTAGAAACTCTTCTTCTAAACAAAACCTCTCTGCTCTTCAATCACAACTTCTTATCTTCTTTGAGTAATATGACCAAAAAGCACCAAACTTGTAGTTACTGAGCAACAAATGAAGCTTTTCTCAGCAATAACGCAAACAACAGAAAACCCACTAACCACAGATGACAGAACTATCAATGGGATCTCACAGAAATTGTGAAAGATTTTAGAGACAGACCAAAAAATTCAATAAGCTCCAACTAAGGCTCTAACACTTCATATTGGGTAATGGGTTTTGCTCTGTGACTCAATTGGATGGAACGAGATCACATCTTCCTTATCAACAAAACGAAAAGACACTACGAAAATGGATGAATATACAATAGAAAAACGCACCTTTATTGATTAAGAACCGCTAAGACGAGCTTTTGTAATAGTAAGGACAAAAAAATTGAAAACTAACAACTGTCACTATAGCTCTCCACTCTTCCAGAGTCCAGACCATTTCAGGGTTTTGTTTTGTTTATCGTCTATTACGTTTTTGGTGGTGGAAAAAAAAGGTGAACTTTCTCGCTTGACGGTTTGAGACGAGTGCTTGAAAATGTGGATCCGGATGGTTTGTTAACGGTTCGGCTCAAGCAGCATTTTTTTTTTATTTTTGGAAAACAAATATTATTTATTGTTTTATTTGTAAACGATAATGAAACTATATAAGTTTATTTTTTTGGATATTCGATATGAGCGTAAACTCAGATTTTGCCCCAACGACGGAATAAATTGAGACAAAACTCATTACATGGGCAAAAAATAATTTTAAAGCATTCTTGTATAGAAAAATAAAATATCATATTGATTCAGAACATTTTACCAATTATAGAAAAAAATCATGATCATCAATGACATCATTGTTGTAATTGAAAAAAACCATATCTTATATTTAATTTTTCATCATTATGCCATTAATATATTATTTATTATTATGTCAAAAAAATAAAAAAATGATGGCATTGGAAACCAAATTGAGTTATGACATTGCATTTTAAAGCAAAAAAGACAAATATTGAAACTTCAAATACATTTGCGACATTGCCTCGGAAGCAAAAGACAAATACTTCAATTTACCAAAAATAAAACTAAAAAAAAAAAAAAAAACACCAAATTTATTCAGACTTGGTAGGTAGTGGGTAGGGTCCGGATCTGCCCAGCTTTACAGGTAGAATTCAATCGGATCGATCTTTTAAGTTACCACGTGACACGTGGCGGGGCTGTCCAATAAGTGGAAGATAACCTTATCAAATAGAAAGTGCAAAGAGAGGTCAGACAGTACACGTGGCAAGCTGTGAGTGAACAGCTAAAGATCAATAACACTGCAATAGGGTTTTTGTGGGGTGGGGAAAATGTGGGTCCCAATAGTGGGAGATTGACAAGAGTGGACTCTTCTTATGTATATTTTCCGACCAAAAAGTGTAAATTAAGAAATACAGAAATTAACATTGTTTTTTTGTTCCCAAGTGGAAGTAGACCACACTGTCCTGAGTGTGTCCACACATGACTGCAGGGCTGCCATTTTGACACGTCGCCCACTTCTAGACACTTTTTTAAAAAAATTTATAATTAATCTTAGTCTATATATATATAAAAAAAAATAGGTTAGAGGAATCGCATCAAAAACCATTGAGTGATGACTCCGTTGATAATCGATTGAGTTAGACGTAATTGCTCTCAAAATTTGATTTCAACCAACAACGTTATTTCTTGGTGGGCACCTACATGTGAGTTTTGGCCTGCACGTGAGGGCTTGTTAGTTGGTTATGATATGTTAGTGAGTTTTCGCAAACAGAGTTTCGGTCTAGGATTTACCTTATTGACATGTGGAAAAATTTTGTACGCATGAGCCTGTCAACTTGAAATTTATGCTCATTCAGTTATCCGAAAGGCATGTTGAGTTGAGAGATTTTTCGATTAAAAAAAATGGCTCGAAAAATACTGATATGATCATACCTTTTTTGAATATAGTTATTATTACTATACATTTTTAGTGAATAAGAAATATAATGGATTAATTATTTTGAAGTGGGTTTGTTTGGTCATAGTTGTAGTAATGTGGGTTTTCGTCATCGTCCTACAACATGATTTCCCAATAAGTGATTTGGGTCGGAAAGCAATTGTTGACTTTACAAAAAAATTTAGTCTTGGAAGAAAATTATTTATTCGTTTATTTTTTGTTATAATTAGTGATGCTCACATGCTAGGCTTAGTTTAATAAATTAATCATGTTTCCCTTTCTCATGCAATTCTTCTTCTTTTGCCCAAAATTATAGGGATTGGGATGTTTGTTTGTTAGGTAGGGGTCGTTATATTATTATTATTATATATTTGTGATTTGTTTGACCCAAGTTTCTTTGAATATATATTATTATTATTAGGATCCCAATTGATGGGACGAATAGTGTTGTTGATCTAAAATGAAAAATGATATTTGTCCGAGTAACTGAGATCTCAATAATTCTAGTTATTGAGGTGTGTGTGAATATGATTTAAAGTGTATGTGTGTGGACTCCACAGCACTTTAAATTATAGCCACACAACTCAGCAACAGGGATCATTAGTATCCCAATTGATGGGACGAGACTGCATCTAAAATTGCTTTTTGAATTGAGTTTCTTGTATCATATATCCGAGGATTGAATAATCATAAACCCTTCTCGTCACTTGTGAATGTAGTTTATATATCCTGCTTATATAAAGGAAAATAATTTGTGCCTCCCCCACAAAAAAAAAAAATAATGTATGCATTAATTGTAAGAATTCTCTTCTCAGTAATTTTTTTTTTATTTGAGTTGATGTTGGACATGGTCCCACATATTTGATTTTGATAATAATAAAACTTTGATGATGATATTGAAATCTTTACGTAACATTTGATTTATAAGAATTGAATTTAAATGAATATGCCATCTTACTTGACTAATGTGCTCACATGCATTAAGTGAGGTCTATGCCTATCTCTATATGAATTTGACAGTTATAAATGTTTGAGATAGTGTTGGAAATTTAGATTTGAAAATGAACATGCATGGACTAAGTTAAAGTTTCAAACTTTGAATAGTCACTATTTAACCAACTTAGATTCAAACGACACGAAACTTGAACCGCATGTCCATGAGGGTATTGTTGATCCAATAATTCAACAATCGAAAAATGATTATTGTGTAACTTGGAAGGGTTGAAATATGGTGCACCAAACACGCCCTTAGTTCCAATACTAAATATGGTGCACCACTGTTCATTGCGCTTTTTTACATCGGCCTGCCACCCAAGTTGCTGGTGTCATGGTGTTGGGATATTGGGTCTCCTTAACGGGGTCTCTGGCCCATCTTGCTCCTACTTGGCCAGCCCATTCCAAGCAAAGAGTTTGCCCATCTGAAATGAGCGAAGGGTTAGCCCAATTGGATCATAAAGTGAAAGGGCCCACGTTAGGCTTGCTCCCGGCCCACAGAGAAACCACAAGCTACCCGCTTCTCGCAGTGGAAGAAGTAATACTCTTATGGAACACATTTCAACAAAAAAGAAAGTTTTAAAGTATGAAGAAATTCCTAGTATGAAGCCTCACAAAGCCAGTCTATAGTTAACATCAACTGAAGTTCGGCCGGTAATTCCAACTAAAATAAGCATTTAAATCAGCTCTCACTTATAAAATACCTTTGCATACCTCTGCAACACCTTTTCTGGGTTTTGTTGATTCTTGCAGTAAAGTAAAGAATCTGTTTTGGCATTTGGCATTTCTTTTTCGTCTCCGTCGGAATCTCCTCCTCAAATCTTCATTCTTTTCTTCTTCACATCGTCCTTTCATGCCCCCCAAAAGAAGTAAAGAATCTGTTTTGTCCTTTGCCATTTCTCTTCCATCTCTATTAGCATCTCCTCCATAAACCATAATTCTTTTCTTCTCCACATCCTCCTTTCATGGTCCCCCAAAAAGGGTCTCTAAATTCCATTAAAAGAAACCCATTTAGTTCTATATATATATGCAGAGGCATATCAAAAATCAAAATAAGCAAAACCAAGTAATTAGTCATCTTTAATCAGGTTCATTCCATTCAAAACCTTCTCCACAATTTCTACTCTAATGGCCTCATCTGTGGGGACTTTGAAGAGGTCCGATTCTATTACAGAAAACATGCCGGAGGCATTAAGGCAGAGCCGGTATCATATGAAGAAGTGCTTCTCTAGGTACGTCGAAAAGGGAAGAAGGATCATGAAGCTGCAAAATCTAATGGATGAAATGGAGAATGTGATCGACGATAAGACCGAGAGATCACAGGTCTTGGAAGGCGTACTAGGAGACATTTGGAATTCAACTCAGGTTCATAATTTTTTCCCTGGTCTTAATGATTAATTTCTTGTTATAGACTCAGAATTATTATTTTATTTTACATGTTGAGACCAATGGAATATGCTGTGATTGCAGGAAGCAGTTGTTAATCCTCCATATGTAGCTTTTGCTATAAGGCCAAGTCCCGGATATTGGGAATTCGCAAAGGTTACTGCCAATGATCTGTCGGTGGAGAGTATTGATGCTACAGACTACTTGAAATTCAAAGAGATGGTATATGATGAGAACTGGTATATCTTCTGTCTTCATCTTTGTTCATCAATTAGATTGGATGTATATAACCATTGAATTTTCATAGCTTAAAGTCCTTGTTATAGCATCTATTTTTTTTCTTGGCATGGCAGGGCAAAGGATGACAATGCATTGGAAGTGGATTTTGAAGCATACAACTTCTCTATGCCTCGCTTAACTCTATCTTCTTCGATTGGAAATGGATTCAATTTTGTTTCGAAATTCATAACATCAAAGCTAAATGGGCGCTTGCAGAGTGCTCAGCCTCTTGTCGATTACTTACTGTCGCTAGAACATCAAGGAGAAGTACAAACACAGAACACCTTTTTTTTTGCCATGACTGAAATTGATTATACAGTTTCATGTAATGTTTTTTTGTTCTTTTGAACTTTTTGATGACCAGAAACTTATGCTCAATGAGACTCTCAATACTCCTGAAAAGCTTCAGATGGCGCTAATAGTCGCTGATGTTTTCCTTTCAAAACTTCCCAAAGATGCCCCATACCAGAACTTTGAGCTAAGGTGAATCATTAGCTGAAGCATTAATATTTCTTTAGTTAAATTTCCCTGAAGATCCGACTTTGATTATATGTAATTATGCATGTTTTACAGCTTTAAGGAATGGGGTTTCGAGAAGGGATGGGGTGATACTGCTGAAAGAGTGAAGGAGACGATGAGAGCACTCTCGGAAGTGCTTCAAGCACCAGATCCTTCGAATATGGAGAAGCTTTTCAGCAGACTTCCAGCGATATTCAACGTCGTGATTTTCTCTCCTCATGGTTACTTTGGTCAAGCAAATGTCCTTGGATTACCGGATACTGGTGGGCAGGTATATATTTCAATCTTCGATTAGGAAAAAAAAAAAGAATATTTAATCTATTACTAACCTTACTGAACTCCATTTCTGCAATTTTAAACAGATAGTTTATATTCTAGACCAAGTGAAAGCTTTGGAAGAGGAACTGCTCCTCAGGATTAAGCAACAAGGGCTAACTGTGAAGCCTCAAATTCTAGTGGTGAGTTTTCCATAAGCAGCAGCTAAAAACTGCTTAATAAACAAGTAGTTTCCGCAATCTGTATCGGATTCCTTATTCATTATATATGTTCATTGACTAACAGGTGACAAGACTCATACCGGATGCTCGTGGAACTACCTGCAACCAGGAGTTAGAAGCAATCTATGACACAAAGCACTCCCACATTCTCCGGGTTCCCTTCAAGACGGAAAATGGGGTTCTTCACCAATGGATTTCTCGCTTTGATGTTTATCCTTATCTTGAGAGGTTTACACAGGCAAGTATAGATTCAATTCTGCATAACCACCTTTAAATCTTTCATCAAAATTCTGTTCATAGTTTTCTCTTTTTGTTGAAACAATCAGGATGTCACAGTTAAGGTCCTAGACATCATGGAAGGAAAACCACATCTCATCATCGGAAACTACACTGATGGAAATTTAGCAGCTACTCTAATGTCTAGTAAACTTGGAGTAACTCAGGTGCATATACATGCAATATTCCATTAGTTATATGCAGCATATTCAACTTTTAAGAACAAAAATACTGATTTGAGAGGCCTGAACATAGGCAACAATCGCGCATGCTTTGGAGAAGACAAAGTACGAAGATTCAGACATCAAGTGGAAGGAATTGGAACCAAAGTACCACTTCTCATGCCAATTCATGGCGGACACAATGGCGATGAATGCAACTGATTTCGTTATAACAAGTACATACCAGGAGATTGCAGGAAGGTTAGAGATTCTGTTGAATAATAAATAAAATAATCTGAAACTATTTGGATTATGCTATCATATTGAGCTAAAATGTTCCTTCTTTGCAGCAAAGAGAGGCCTGGACAATATGAGAGTCATGTTTCATTTACCATGCCAGGGCTTTGCAGAGTTGTTTCCGGCATCAATGTCTTCGATCCCAAATTCAACATCTCTTCTCCTGGTGCTGATCAGTCCATGTATTTTCCTCCCACAGAGACAAACAAACGGTTCACGTCATTTCATCCTGCCATTGAAGAGCTACTCTATAATAAAGAGGACAATCAAGAACACATGTAAGTAGTTCTAATGTCACTTATAGTACCATTTCAAGTCTTGTAACATCTTAATCTGAAATATCTTTCGTGTACAGCGGATATCTGGCAGACAGGAAGAAACCTATTATCTTCTCTATGGCTAGGCTTGACGTAGTGAAGAACATTGCTGGATTAACCGAGTGGTATGGGAAGAACAAGAGGCTAAGAAATTTGGTTAATCTCGTCATAGTTGGTGCTTTCTTTGATCCCGAAAAGTCCAAAGATAGAGAGGAAATGTCTGAAATAAGAAAGATGCATTCTTTGATAGAGAAATACCAACTTAAGGGTCAGTTCAGATGGATTGCAGCACAGACTGACAGGAAGCGAAATGGGGAGCTTTATCGTTGCATCGCTGATACAAAAGGCGCATTTGTGCAGCCAGCTTTATATGAAGCATTTGGTCTTACAGTCATTGAGGCAATGAACTGTGGATTGCCTACTTTTGCTACAAATCAAGGAGGCCCTGCGGAGATCATTGTCGATGGGGTCTCAGGTTTCCTTATTGACCCCAACAATGGCGATGAATCAAGCAACAAACTAGCTGATTTCTTTCAGATGTGCAAGACAGATCCTGCATATTGGAACAAGATTTCAGAACAAGGCTTGAAACGGATAAACGAATGGTATTTACGCAACCATTACATTTAAATTTAGCATAATGCTCCTACCCTTTAGCCTGAATTAACTTTTCTCTTTTGCAGCTTCACTTGGAAGATCTATGCAAACAAAGTGTTGAACATGGGTTGTATTTATAGCTTTTGGAAGCAACTGAACAAAGAGCAGAAACAAGCTAAGCAGAGATACATTGAGTTGTTCTACAACCTCCATCTTAGGAAACTGGTATCTGCTATACATTAAGACTCAATTGCTGCAAAACTAAAGACCAAAGCTAAGAAAATAAATTGCAGAAGTTTTTACATACTTTTCATATCAAACTTTCAGGTGAAAAATGTGCCTATACAAAGTGTTGAAGCTCCACAACCAGTTCCAAAGCCATTAGCCAAAACACAGACCACACAACGGTATGTCACCGAATACAAGTTTCTTACTTACTTTTCATATCAGATAATTATATATATAAACCATGCCAACCATGTCAAATCTTTTTGAAGCTTCAATACAAGCCAACTTACATTTTTTTTTTTTGCAGCAAGAGGTCACAATCTGGAATCCAAAGGTGAGGCTACTTCCAAATAGAAGCTGATCTTCTACAATTCTACATCAGTGCATATAATAAATGACTGAATTATTTCATCCAAATTATATGCAGGTTGTTCAGAAGTGGAGCATAAACTTACATACTGCCTTGTGCTGCTGATCATGTCTCCACTGAAGCTATTTTCTATTTATTTATTTTTCTTTCCACATACAAAGGAAAGTTCTTGTGTGATTATTTGCCAAAATAAAGAATTGTAATTTCTCATATAAATAAAATATACAATTCTGGGTTTGCATTTATTTGTGGTTGAATTCTCCTAGTGTTTCAGTGCAGCAGAATCAATTACTTCAAAATGAATAATGAATGGAGTTTCCACTGAAACATTAATAAACAATACATTATGAATGTAACGTTGTATCTTTGAAGTTTGAACTTTAACCCCTTAAACTTTCAAAGAAGTTCCTCCAGCAATTGAGGCCCAAAATTTAAAATCAAGGATTTTTTCAATTTGTGATTTACCACCTAATTAAGATCACTTGCATTTAAGTGGCAAAACCTCTTATATATAATATATGCCATAATTTGGTAATCCGACTCTTCTCAACATCAGCTTTGAGAGCCAGTAAATCCCCATAATATCCACAAGGAAGTTTCTATGATCCTTCATTTGTATAAACATGAGCTCCTTTTCTTCATTATCATTATCAAATATATATCATGCAACCACCATTTTCAAATATCAGCTAGCTTGTATTCATTCTCGGACCCATGATGATGATGAAAAGACCTGCTAGAAAGAGGTGCCCCATGGAGCAGGAGTGGCCGGGTAGTATTGAGTCCACCATAACCATTCCGACCCAATATACGGTGGAGCTTATGAGTTATGATATTGCACTGCACCTGAAGAGTTGCAAGAACTAGCAGTAAACTGTATTTTGGGCTCCCTAGTAGTAGGGTACATCCTCGGTGGAATCAACCCTCAAGTAAATTGAATACCTAGAACAATGCTATAAATCAGTATAAAACCTTGACTGGAATTTAGATCATATTTGTCCCGGCCAGTTGACAATTTCTAAGGAAAATCAAACTAATGTTACTTCTTCTGAGGCAGAATATTTTGAACGTAGTTCGTCATTGATGACGTACATTAAATCAAATTTCGGTATCAGCTAGCTGTGTGGAATTGTTTGACCTTTTTAACCGACGATTGTTACAATGGTGCATGGGTATTGGATATATAGCCAACCTTTTTCCTTACGTCTCTATCGCCCATCCATGATGCTCATGTTCCCTTTGAGCTACTATATATATATATATATATATATACACGTTTCAAGTGAGCAGCAGGTGAACCAGTTTAAATAGAGTGTTTAAAGAATTTCTGCAACAAACTTAAGTTAGAGAGGAAGAAGAAGAAGAAGAAGATGAAGCGGTCTAAGGTGACTGTGTTTGTGAAAGATCTCTCTATACGTATGAAAAGAGAAGTTACAGAAAGGAATCTTCAAATCATAATGACAATAGCGTTCTTCTTGGCACTGGCATACCTAGTGATCGTTCTTGGACTCTTCATCAACAATCAAGTTAAGAAATTCTTGGTGTCTGAAGAACTTTATTTCCCTCAACTGCCTGCATCATCTGTCGTCTGGTCAAACACAAGTATCAATAATCTGGAAGATTTGATAGCTCCCAAGGATATGCTGTAATATTGGACGAACGATAAGGAACTCTTTTGGCAAGCTTCAATGGTGCCACGTATCTCTGAGTACCCTTACAATCACAAACCGAAGGTGGCTTTCATGTTCTTAACCAGGGGAAGGTTGCCATTGGCTCCACTATGGGAGAGGTTCTTCAAAGGGCATAAAGGTCTCTACTCAATCTACCTTCATACATCGCCAGAATTCCCTCAGGAGCCCCCAGAATCCTCTGTATTTCACAGGCGTCGAATTCCAAGCAAGGTTAGATGGATACATCTATATACTTCTCTCAAATAAACATAGCCTAGGTGCCTCTTTGGTACAATTTATAAGCTGGTTTATAAGTTGGGAGTAGGCGTTCTACCAAACATTCGAGATAAATTACTTTATAAGTTATAATAAACTTCAAAAAAAATAAATTTATTTTAGATTTTAGATTTTTTTTTCTTTTCTTTATTTTTCCATTTCTTTTTTTGTTATTAAGATAATATCATATAATATTATAAACTTTTTAAATTTAAATTTATATAAAAATATCTTGTAATTTATAAGTTTAAGACTTAAATATTAAAAAAAGAATTTACCAAAAATAACAAACTAGAATGACTTATACAATTATCATTTTTTGTGTAGTTTTTATTATATCTTTTAAACTAAACTTAATTTTTCACACCTTATAAACTTCCTCAAATACTTAACAACTTATTTCACAGCTTATAAGTTAACTTATTTTGACAGCAAATAAACTCTATCAAACGAAGTCTAAGTTTCACATAGTGTGATAATGTTTGATTGAATTGGTTATTGCATTTGCAGGCAGTTCAATGGGGGAAGGCAACGATGATCGACGCTGAAAGGAGGTTATTAGCCAACGCCTTGCTTGACTTCTCCAATGAAAGATTTGTAGTACTCTCTGAAACATGCATTCCTCTGTTCAACTTCACCACAATCTACAACTACCTAATCAAATCCAACCTCAGCTTCGTCGGCTCATTTGATGATCCAAGACACATTGGTCGTGGCAGATATAACAAGCGAATGTTTCCAACCGTATCATTATCCGACTGGCGTAAGGGCAGCCAGTGGTTTGAAATCCATCAGAAGATTGCCATCGAAGTAGTATCAGATGTGAAATTCTACCCTGTGTTCAATGACCATTGCAAGGCTCCATGTTACATGGATGAGCATTACTTGCCAACTCTTGTGACCAAACTTTACCTTGCCATAAACTCTAATACAAGTATTACTTGGGTGGATTGGTCAAGAGGAGGCGCACATCCAACCAAGTTCGTGAGAAAAGACGTGTCAGAAGAATTTCTGAACAGAATTAGGTATGGTTTTAATTGCACATACAATGGTGAGTTGAGCAATGTTTGCTTCCTTTTTGCAAGAAAATTTCATCCCAGAACACTCAAGCCTCTGCTAAAGTTAGCTGCAACACTATTTGGTTTTGATCCTTAAGAAAGAGGATCTTGCTGACAAATATATAGAGATTTTTAGGCTGTATTTTTTTTTTACAAATTTCTTAAAACAAATATATAAATATACTTAGCTTTAAAATTTAGACCTTACTAGGTTATCCCGACTTTCTTGAAATAGGTGATATGGGGTAAGATTTTGTACTCTAGATGTGTAAAGTGAGTCAGTCCAGCCCGGCACGGCCCAAGAGTGGCCCGAATCCTTCGTGGGCTTGGCTGGCCCATCCCGCCATAGTTTGCGGGTTGGCTGCCCGTGAACCTCAAATCCAATGGCCTGACACGCTTAGGGCCCAAGGATGATGCTTGGTGGGCCAAACATGCCGACCTTTTTCTAGTAAAAATTTGAAAGAAATGTGTTATTGCAATCGTTCGAACCTGTTACTTCAATGGATAAAATCAAAGTTCTAACTAGTCCGCCACAACTTCATTTGTCATGGTTATTCCCCTATTTACCTATTAAAAAACTTAAAAAATTTTAAAATCAGGCCGGACCTGGTCTTGCAGGCTAAAAACCCCAACCAATAGAGAGATGTTGGGCAAGACCTAACATGATACGTTGACCTTGGTCAACGAGTCAGGGTTTGACACCTCTATTGTTCTTGGGATTAAACATGCAAGGGTGAGTCCCAAGGTGAGTCATCAGGTCTCATAATAGAATCACGATAACGTGTCAATTGTTGTCGATGATAAATTTTCTCCTTTCATAGCATCAAGGAAGAAAATCAGGAAAATAAATCTTATCTTCATCACCGGAATCATTGCTATCGAGAATATCTTGTAGAATATCATCCATGAAATGTAATTTAGAGGACAATTGCAATTATAAAAGAGAACAAAATATAGAGTTGAGGGTGGAGGTTGATAACATATATATATATATATATAGGAATTCTCCTATGTGGACCAAAAAGTGTGGACCATGTTTGTGGACCAAAATCCAATGGTTATAATCAATCACAACATAAGTGGGGCCCACACATTTATTATGGGACCAACCACATCTATGGTTGAAAAACAAGTCCACAAACTTGGTCCACACTTTTGATCCACATAGGAGAATTTCTGTATGTATATATATATATAGTACAATTTTGGGCGGAAAACATTTTGGGGGAGAAATTTTTTGTGTGAAACATTTTGCTGGGAAAGTTAATATTAAAGGAAAGTTCATTTTTTGACATTTTTGCTGGGAAAGTTAATATTAAAGGAAAGTTCATTTTTTAATTAAAATGGACAAAATATAAACGGGTTTAATTTAGTGGGACTAAAATTGATGAGTTAATTAAATGAGCTTATAGCACCCCATTTTAGCACATTGGGTTGTAATCAACAAATTATAACATTATACTATCGCACTATTCAAGGTCTTAAGTTGGAGTTGCTATAATAAACAATATGGGGATTTACACAGAATGACAAAATATGAGAATTTTGTTCTAATAAGGACATCTCAAAAAAACTTTAGAAATAAGGATAAAAGTTATAAACTTACCAAAATATTTGTGTAATGTCAAAGATATTACACCCTTACATCTTCTTCACCGTGACACACCTTATGTTGCTGTAGGGGAAGTTTGTTGTCCGACCATCGCTTTCAAGGAATGAAACTCCAAGTTAGCCCGACCAAAGCACAATCATCGCTAATGATCGATAATCACTTGAATCGTCGAAAAAACTTGACAAAATCACATACCACTATTTAGAAAATAGTTCGATTCAGCCAACGACCAGCAATTCCATCAATCAACCCCCCGACCCAGGCGCATCACCTTTGGAATTTAATCTAATAACATGCGTGAAACTGGTTTTGGATATGTTGATATTATATATGTTTTGGATTTGTTGATATTATATCAGTTTAAAATATTATCTATTTGCTCAATTTATCAATCTTCATTGTTGTGCACTTACTAAACGAAATTCATATATTTCAACCTTAATTGTTGCAACATTACTAAATCAAATTCTCGTGTTTCAGTCTTCAAAACATATATAATGAAACATGTAACATGTCAACAGGTCGAAAAATGGAGTTAGTTATCTTTTTACCGTAGATTTTTTGTTGCTACACGAGCTAAGCCATTACTTTTTTTTTCTATTTATTAGTATTTTTATTACTATTACTAAACCATATGACTGAAGATAGTGAAAACTTAGAAATGATTAAATCATATAAAAGGTTATTCTGCTAGACCATGAAAATTCTTTGAAATGCACGAATCAAAAAATTTGTTGTGGTATGACAAAATATCTCTCTTATGATGAAAGGCACGAGTGGTAGGCAGGGATGAGAAAGGAAGAAGATACCAGATGGATATCAACCATCAAATGTGAAAAGGAAAAAGTTTTGATTCTCTACGAGACTTGGAATCGCCTGTTGGTTGACCCTCATTTGTGGTGTACTAATGTTTTATTTATGCCTTTTAGTTTGTGCCTATTATACCCTTATGTAAAAGGGTATTTCAGTCTTATCCTTTATTTTGTAGAAGAGTCTGTCTTTAGCTTTGTGTAGAAGCAGTTATGGCTGTGCAAATGAAACCGAAAACCGGATCAAAACCGGTAACCGGTCCGGTTTGGATCGGTTAGTTGACCGAGATTGGTCAAATAGTTTCAAAAACCGAAACCAACCAAGTTAAGTCGGTCCGGATATGGTTTGGAATTTTTGTAACCACCGGTTAACCGGACCGGACCGGTATATATAATATATAATATTTAATACTATAATGTCTTTAAATATGGACCATTGAGATATAATATATAGTTACTAATGTTATGTACCATTAGATTAAGTGATTAACTATGAAATATTAATATAATATATATCATTCCTTGAGATTTTTTTTGAAACATTTTTATCAATCCTTTAAGATTTGCTTACAAAATAGATATTTACGAAAAACCATAACCGGACCGAAACCGAACCGGTTAGTCGGTTAACCGTAGTAACGGGTTTTGATGGTTTTGGATTGGTTTTGGTTTCAGAAAATACAAATCCGTAATTTCTGGATTGGTGACGGTTTGACCTCCACGGTCCGGTTAACCGGACCGTGCACAGCCCTAAAAGCAGTTGTCAAAGTACTTTTGAATGAAACCCTAAATCAAAGAAGTGTTCTTTGTATGCAGTGTTTTCCAATTGATGGTTATCAAATCTGTTTAGTTTGATGTTCTTATACCCAACATCGTCATCATCATCGATTCGCTAGTTCTTTATCTTTTTCTTTTTCTTTATGACACTTATACGAACGAAAAAGCTTAGAAAGACTTCTTCGTGACTATTCAACAAGTCTTATCTTATTAAATTTCGTATCTTCTATTCTATGTTCAGTAGAAAGATCCAATACATTGTTGAAAAATTGAAGGAAATTGAGGAAATCTTGGTAATAGGCATGGTCTCACGTGATTACAAACTATGGTTAGACCTATTAGTGTTTTTTTTGGAGAAGATGGTATTTTAAACAATAAAATAAGTTATTTTAATCTTTTGTGATTTGTCTTTTATAGAATATTATTTTAAATTTTATGAATTTTTTATGACAGAGAACAAAAATCAAAACTTTTAATTGGGTAACCATCGCTAACTCCTTAAAATTGGCTCAAAATCTAAAATCAAGATTTATCAGTTTGTGACTTGTGATTTCCGTTCCTTTACCCTTTTTTCCTTGTTTAGTCCCATCTCCCAAAGTTTTCATTTTTTTCCTGGGGAATTGGCAAAAATGACCTGGTTTACTAACAAAACCTAAAAAATGACCCGGTTTATAAAAAACAAGTAAAATGACCTAATTTATACTGGTAAAAACCAAACTAACCCTAACTTTTCTTTCTCCCTCCTTCATTTCTGTTTCCCGAAATCCTCCTTTTCAGTTTATCCTTCAAACACAGTTTCTTTCTCCTTCAAACACAGTTTCTTTCTCCTTCTCAACTACTACGATTTGCATCAACTACAACGGTTTGCATTCCATCAACTGTTTCGAATACTCCAAGGTAAGTTTACCATTTATTCAAAAATGATTCCTTCAACAGTTTGTGTGTCATTACGGGTTTCGTGAGGTTTCACCCATTTTGCTGGGTTCCATATTACTGCATGAGTTTGCTCAAAACAATTTCGCATAGCTAAAAACGAAGTTTTCGACGTAGTCGAGTGTTTGAGCCGTTCGTTGGGTTTTTTGAGGCTATGTGGTCGAGTTTAGGGTGTTTCTGGTCTAGATTTATTGTTATGGGGGTCGAGCATATCTATTATCTGGTCGAACATTCATATTTATTGATCGAGCATTCACATTGACTGGTCAAGCATTTCATATTTACTGGTCGAGCATTAATATTTAATGGTCGAGCATTCATATTGACTGGTGGAGTATTCATATTTATTGGTCGAGCATTCATATTGACTAGTCGAGTATTCATATTTACCGGTCGAGCATTGTTAACTTTTATTTATTTCAGTTATTTTTTTATCTTAGGTTTATAATGGCTTACATTATTCCAGAGGGTCAGCATTTTCTTGCAAAAGTGTCAAACTTTTCCCAACCAGATGCAGTTATTTGTAATATCAGGGATAAGTTAAATGATAATCAATTGGAGACCTTTAGTAGATCATGCTTTGGCATGTATCTTCGTATTATGAAGATTTTGCGCTTGTTACTGGATTATTATGTACTGTAATTCCACCCATTTCTTCACTTGTTGATACTAGCACACATAGGCTAAGGGATGCTTATTTCAAGGGGAATAATAGCATTAAGAGATCTGAATTAGAGAGTACACTTTTGGGTCTAAAACCTCAGCCTGACAATGAAGATAACGTTGTCAAGTTACCTCTTGTTTATTTTGTGGTGTTTATGTTGCCTGGTAGGGAGCGTAGTAGGAACATTTCTGATGTGGCATATCTCCAATTGGTTGAAAACTTGGATGAATTTAACAAGTATCCATGGGGATCTGTCAGTTATGCACGTACCTCCCAGTCACTTGTAGGAGCAATGAAAGGACGTGTTCAAAAATTTTAAAAAAGACTATAAAGCCAACCAAGACTCAGAAGGAGCAATACAGTCTTTATGGATTCCTGTTAACTCTATAGGTATTTAATTTGCAAATCATTTATCTCAATGTTGTTTTGATTTATAGCTTATACTCAATATGCAATGTATGTAATTGTATATCATTGTTTGATTTACAGATATAGAGTTATGAAGCTATTCCCCTTATCGGGAGGACATACCGAAAGATCCAGAAATTCAGTATCCAAGGATATTGAACTGGAGTACATCAATCACTCCTGACTCAACAAAACTCATCCCAAGTGTTTTTAGAAGAAAGCAGGTATCACACCCATCTGTGTGTATTAATTTAAATTTTGTGAGATTGCCTATTTTATAGAAACTAATGGTTACTATGTGTACCTTTCACAGCTTCAAGTACATGGTCGACTTATCCCAACCCAGTTGGAGATGGCACAAGAATACTGCATAAAGGCTTCCAATGTACTCAAAAATGTTGTGGGAACAAGGTTGGCAAAGATAAAAAAAAGCCAAAGGTTGTTATAGATGAGATTGAAGAGGAAGAGGAAGAGGAAGTTCAAACACATAGGGATATTCCACCTGTTACAGAGGTAGTAATATGAATTTTTTTTTGATTGAGCACTTAGTTGTGTTTGGTCGAGCATTAATTTTTTTTGGTCGAGTATTGTATCTTATGGTCGAGCATTAATTTTTTTGGTCGAGCATTATATCTTTTGGCCAGGCAATAAGGATTTATATGGTCAAGCATTGAGTATTTTTATGGTCGAGCATATTTTCAGATTAAGGTCGAGCATTTATATCTATTCTAGTTTAGCATTATTCATCTCTGGTCAATCACAAACTCAATAATCCAATTTGTATATTTTCCATTTGTAGAAATATGTTTTGACGGATAATATTGCAAGCAAGATTGATGTATTTGATAGTTTGTTTAAGGATCACTCCAAGAAGCATAAAGATCAGAAGGTGGAATTGTGTTTGATGTTGCAATTCATCGAATAATCCATGGGGACTCTTCTAGAAGTTGTTAAAAAACAAAATGATGATGGGAATGGGGATGTGAATCATGTAATAAAGGATGGGGATGAGAATGCCACTGATGGTCCAAGGACTGCTGGAAAAGATATTGCAGAGGTTGTTTTGGAGTGTCCAAGGACTGTTGGACATAAAGAGATATTTGTATAGGAAGAGCAACATCCTTTAGGTCAAATTGAGCATGAGGTTGATAATGCAGGAAAATATGGGGATGGGGATGCCATTGATAGTCAACAGCAAAATAGGGAGGTCGTAATATTTGTTGAGTCACACGAAGTTTCCTGTGGAAAATATAGAGGAGGCTGTCATGGAGGGTGAGGATGCTGTTAGTGAGGATGTTGTTAGCCTAGGTGAAGAGGACGATATTATTTCAATGGATATAGCTGCCACTACTTTGGGAACACCAAACAAGATGGATATGGGCACTGAGGGGGTGGAGATTGTCACCCTATCCAAATTCCCAGTTGTCAGAAAAGGTGGGGTAATTCCTTATGTCTCAAATAAGGAAAAGCGCAAAAGAAAGCTTGGACCATTATTGAAAACACCCTACACCAATCCCACTAAAAAACAAAAATCTGATTCATCCTTCACGGTAATAGAAGAGGTTGAAATTCCCAAAGGCACATTGCCAATGGCTTTTGAACTCAAAAGGCCATATCGAAGGGAGTGGTTAGCAGAATGTCACAAATGGATGAAGGATCCCAAAACACAACATGATAAAATTGAATGGATTCCATGTACTGTTGACAAGGTCTGGTTTGCTGAGGCAATTCAACCTGACAAATGGTTGAGAGACCTGGTAAGTAGTTTTAATTTAGTACAATATAACTAAATTTTATGTATTCGAGCATATTTATAATCTGGTCGAGCATATCAAACCTCTGGTCGAACATTCATATTGACTGGTCGAGCTTTATCTTTCTCTAGTCGAGCTTTAATATTATCTGGCGGATCACGTATACTAATTATTTGCAGCATCTTGACATTGCTACATACCACATACGCCGGATACTTGCCAAATACCCTACCATATTTAAAAGGAAGGCGGCAGTGCTTGACACAATTTTCTTTGTATGTGTCCAATAATTTGCTAATAAACTGTAGATATTCATATTCATAGTTAACTAACAATCATTTTTTAACCATGTAATAACAGATCAAGATTGGTATTACCTACAATGTTTTCAAAGAAGATTCAGGAAATTGAGTTGATTCGGACACTTTATTCACAAACTACGTTGTCGGTACCAATCCTCCTGAAGGTGTTCCCTGGGGAGAAGTGGACTATGTGTACTTTCCTGCAAACTTTGATGAGATGCATTGGGTGGCAGTAGAGATGATATTGTCATCACGGAAAATAAATGTCTATGATTCTTACTATGACCTTACAAGTTCTGAAAGGTTTGCAGAGATCATGAGTCCATTATCTATAATGACCCCATACATATTACGTCCTTGTGGATATGACATTCCCACGACACCATGGAAAGTTAAGAAGGTCAATCCCTGCCCTTAACAGAAGTCAGGGAGTATTTTTTTTTTACAAATTTGTGTGCTAAATCATTTTTATTGTGCATTAGTTGTTGTACGCAATTTTAATCACTTTATTTTTTATTAACAATTACAGGGGCGATTGTGGTGTTCTTACATTCAAATTCATTGAAGCATTGATAGCAGAAATTCCTATTACTAAGATAAATCAGAATGACATGACGTTTTACAGGAAAAAGTTCACAGTAGAGAGCTGGGGGGGAGAGTTCTCATTGTGAAAACTAACTCTGTTGTACTGTACATTTAGGAATCAATTGTTGTTGTACACGCTTACTTATTTGTGTTTGCACATATTTTTTCACTATGTCAAATTTTTTTATTTTGCTTGACCAAAATTCCTTTTCACTCGACCATTAATTAAGTTTTGCTCGACCATTAATTTAGCATCACTCGACCATATTTATACATCACTCAACCACAGTTTTATTGCTCGACCATTCATTAAGTTTTGCTCGACCATTAAGCCAATTTACACAACACAAATATTATAGCAAATAATACAGCAATATCAAATGTTAATATCAAAAGTTCATTCAGTTCTTGGATGCAACGCTATTGATTCCTTACAAGTTTGATGATTATGACCACTTTTCTTACATTGACCACAGTGTCTGATAATCACAGTTCACCTTGGGAAGGTATTCTTTGTTGTTTAGGCCTATCACCTGGTCTTTTTGCTTTAGGTGGTAATGATACTCTTATATCGTTTTCAACGCGTTGGTGCTAATACCAACTGTATGTATAGGTTCAGCATAAGCTACCAAAATAGCTTCATTGGTATAATATCTTGAGCACAAAGAATGTACGCGATTTCTCTATCGGCACAAGCAGCCAATGCATGTACACACCGTAGTTGCTGCAAATCAAACTTCTTGCAAGAACACGATCTATTATGCAAGTTAACCTCACCATTACCACATCCATCACGAACGTAATATTCAATATGTGATATTGGTGTAACATCCATCCTACGAGACCTATCAATCCGCTTCCGTATATGTTTGTGTACCTCCTTGCAGAGTATAGAATTTAGAGATGCTGCTTCGGTACGTCGCTCATAAAACCATCTCTGAAGCAAATCCCTCGAGTGCTCAACCAACATTGTTATAGGAAGGTGGCGGGCTTCTCTAAGAACAACATTCATACTCTTTGCAATGTTTGTAGTTAGTATATTGTACCTCCGACCAGGAAAATATGCACGAGACCATTTAGCAAAACCAGCCTCAAGTAGATAACTCTGTGCACGGGGATCAATTAAGCTCAACTGTGTCATTAGGACCTCAAATTCGAAAACACGATATGCCTTCGCTGCCTTGAAATAAATTGGAAACATTATAGGATCGAATTTCTTTGCCTTCATGTTCTGTTTGATGTGGAATATGCAGTGACCATGGTATGATTTTGGAAAAACTAAGGTCGATGCCCTTTCAATACTCTGATGCCCATCTGAAATTATAGCCAATTCAGAGAAGTCATCAAGTGAGATTGCCTGTTGTAATTTCTCGAAGAACCATATCCAAGATTCGTTATTCTCCGAATCTCCAACATCAAAAACAATAGGATAAATGTGATTGTTACCATCCAAAGCAGATGCAATAAAAAGTGTGCCTAGATACTTTCCCTTTAGATGGGTACCGTCAACAACGATGGCACGTCTCATCGAAGATCTAAAACCACACAAGGACGGACCAAGAGCTAGGAAAAAATATTTAAACATGTTCTCCTTGTCCGACTCTATATGAGTGATAGTTCCGTGGTTGTTCTTCTCTAGCTCCGCACAATAATGTGGTAGATAGGCAAAAGATAACTCTGGAGATCCTCGTATTGATTCTAAAGCATGCTCCCTAAACCTCCATGCTTTATCGTTGGAAATATTGACACCAAATTTTGTCCGCACATCTTGTATTATGTCTTTTGGCCTGTAAGACCTCCCCACACCATCATATTTTCCTTTAATGTAATCCCCAATCACCTTCCCTGATGCTTGCCTATGACCTCCGTACTTCGAATAATGGTGATTCCTTGACTCTTAAGGCGCTCATACGCCAGTCGCAGACTGTTCCTAGACATTGAACAACATATAGAGTCTTCGTCGATTTTATCACATGAAATTGGAAGTTCCCTTTCATAGCATACAAAGCAATATGTTTTTGTAACTCCATTTTGTCTGAGAAAATCTACCCAATTGTAATCTTGTAATCGGTGGAGCAATTACTAATGGTATTGCTCCCAACACATGGAACTATAGAATTTGATCCGATGTTTTTAGGCACCTCCACAAAGACAATGTCAGGATGGCTGGGCATATCAGTATCTGCTGGAGATATTTCTTTCTCAACATCTTCTTGAACGGTATCATCATGAAACCAATGATCCTCAAATAGATAACCCTCATTAGGCTTATAATGATGTTCATTGTCATCATCACCATCATTATCCGGATTTGATGCATCATCTATATCGTTGAATCCACAATCAACAAAAACCCACATTTGCCGATTGTCAAATAAACTCCTCCTGCGTTTGGGGAATGAAACTCACATTTTGTGAGGGAACATTATCTTCATGTATAGGAAGAATTGATGCACAAAGTGGAGTAGCAGGTCTTCGAGGATCATCATTTTGCCTTAAGAAGAATTTGAGATCACGGTCCTTACTTAAGACCATTGGTTCTATGTCAAAGTGTGTATTATATGCAAACTTTAACGCCAAAACATGTGTATTACTATCAACTCCGAACAACTCATAGATCATATCCACCAACTCCGAATACGTAATGGTATCATTAACAATGACACCTTGACTTCTTCCACCTTTGAACTTGTACATACCGCAAAAAATTTCTCATTGACCACCATACAAGACCACGAAATCAATTGATGTCATCCCTACAAAAAAAAGGAGGTACATGATAAATGATTAATGACCAGACAAAAAAGGTTGATCAACCACTAAAAACATTTCTCTACCAAATATTAATAAACGTTCGACCAACAAAAATACACAAACAAGTATAAATTTCGTTATAAAAGATATTGCTCAGCCAAATAATTTCGTTATATTCGACCAAAAAAAATAATGCTCGACCAGATAATTCAGTGTTGATCGACCAAATATAATGCTCAACCAGATAATTCACTGTTGCTCGACCAAAGATATTGCTCGACCAAATAAGTTCACTATACTCGACTATACAAAATAATGCTCGACTAGATAATTCACCGTTGCTCGACCAAATAAGTTCACCATACTCGACCAAACAAAATAATGCTCGACCAGATAATTTGCTTTTGCTCACCAAACAAAATAATGCTCAACCAGATAATTCATTGTTGCTCGACCAAATACTCGACTAAAAATAGATTGATCGACTATATAAAATGCTCGAGCAATTTGCTTGACTATAGCAGGACAAGTAAATGAAACTGAAGACGACCATTGTATATATATGTACTTACTTGCAATGAGAGCTGTGAATTAACAACGAATATTGCCGATACAATGAGAATTTTCGATCTGTGCTTTCCGATCAAGGTTTTAGTGTTTTCAAGTGCAGATTGAGGTTGAGCAGTTGCATCGTAAGGTAGAAAGATTGTTATTTTGTGTTTCGGAAGAGAAAGATGATCTGTATTTGTTTTATAAGGACAAGGTATATTTGACTTTGAAAATTAGAAGGAGATCATTTTTGTTGTTTTTAACAAACCAGGTAATTGGGAGAAATTTCCCTTTTTTCCCAATGTAGTTCCATTTTTATCTCAATTTCTCGCTGGAGCCTGCAGTGATCATTGACATGAAATCCAACAAAGCAGCGGTGAGCTAGGGCGGACGGGCGGTGGCGGTAATGGTGCCAATTCCGATCCGCCTTCCACTGCCAAAAGGTATTCCAAAAGGGCTAAATGTGATCACCTTTTTATCCTTTCATGTTTCCACAAAATACCCACATCAATCTCTGTAAAAACTTATGGGCTCCAATATACGAGTATGATGTTGTGTGTGCCTATGTATGTGTACTTATAGCGTATAAAAATTTGATTCTGTCTTGATTCATAGATGTAAACTTGTGAGTAGCATTGAAATATCAAATATGTGATCGGCCTTTGATCATTTCTTCTTCTTTTTTTCCCCTATTCAATAACTGTTCCTTCAATCATTGTAAAGCTTGTGTCTGCATTCATAAATTATGTATGAGTAGGTATATAGTGCATAACAAAATTCATTTTGTATGGTTTCTTGATGCGGGGTTAGTTTAACTTGTGAGGAGCTAATTGGATTTCGCCTAACAGGATAATGCAGATGAATGAACAGAATGGCATGAAATTTCTGGCTCCAATTTTCTCCCTGGTTATCATTGTCATTGCTATTGATGATATTGCAGGCATATGTTCATTGTTTTGAATTAATGGGCTGTAAAGCTTTGATTATCAAGAGAGCTGATTTCTTCTTTATGGCACTATTCAATTATTGTGGTGGTGCATTTTCTGTTCTTATATGGCTAAGATTTTTGGCCAATGCAAATTTTGATGCTATTGCTACAATATGCTTTTAGATATATCATATATGCACATCCCCTTAGCTGTTTTCCCAGTCTCTCATGCCCTACTTTACTCAATTTTATTAGATGAATTAGATGGTAACTGAGATGACGAATTTTTTTTATAAATTCGGTGCTTTACTTTTTAGAATCTATTTACCTTTTCTTGATGTTGCTGAATATTGTATGTTCATATACAAAAGAAATTTTATGAATTTTTAATCGGGTGATATGTGCCTACTTCTTCTGCAGATTCAAAGTTCACGCAGCAAGAGCTTCATGGTTGCAAACCAATTCTAACTCCAGGATGGGTATGACTTACTATTTACTACATATTTCATTTTATTTGATGTAAGTTTTAGAAAGAACTTTGTTATTGTACTTCTATTTCAAAGCTCAATTTTTCTTATCTATTTCTTTTTTTCTTTGTTATTTTGGTTTGGTGGTTTCAGGTCAGTACAATATTTATCATTATTGAATGTCTTTTCATCCCTATCGGTCTTGTCTACTCATTTGCGTCAGAGAGGGTAATTATAAGATCCTCATAATTGTATGCTTTCTATTACTAAGTTCATATCATTCTCAACTGACTTCAACATGGAATTTTGCTTTCTCTGACTTGTAGGTGGTGGCAATTGTGAACGGGTATGATGAAATGTGCATTCATGGTAAATATAATCGTGATCATCTTGCCTAATATCCAAAGTGGTGAAACCAACAAGACCGGTACCAGGAGTGTGATTGTTATTTGTTAGTCTAAGTCCTCTTCTTTTTTTGATGTCATATCCAATCCTCTGCTTGGTTCCAAATTATACTTGAATTATTGTTCAGAAAAATTTGCATGACTGGTTATTTCTTGCAGGTCCCAAAGCATATGAAAGGTCCTGTTTTTGTGTATTATCAGCTAGATAACATCTATCGGAACCATCGACGGTATGTAGAATGCATATGTAGAAGTGTTATATTCTTTACACTTTCTTTTCCATCAAATTGAAAGAGTGGCTATTTCTTTATTTCTGAATTGCTGCATCTGATTTTCTTGTGCAGTGTCTTTACTCGTTTGTGATTTAAAAGGTGACAATATCTGGAATTTAGTTAGGAACTGCAGATGTTTGTAAATTGTTTAAGATACTGATTTGTCATGCATATTTTATTCGTAGAGTTCTATTGGATTCATGATGTGGATTTGTGATACCATGAGATGACCACAAAACGTTGGCTGATGAACTGACAATGTCTTCCATCTTTAGATTTGTGCTTTTCTGTCAATCACTTAAGAATTCTGCTTCTGCTTTTCCTGGATTATTGTTTGCTGGGTTAATACCACTTTTGCACACCGAAAAATAGTCAGTGTTTCAATTTACACACCGTTGTTTAAAATGTTTCAATTTGGTCACCCAATAATAAAATTGTTTCTCGGGCAGATTTTCCCACTTTGGGGCAATCAAACTGCACATGTGACAATCAATATTTGGACAGTCAACATGCCACATGTGCAGTTTGACTGCCCCAAAGTGAGAAATTTGCCCGAGAGACCAAGTTGAAACAATTTTATCATTGGGTGACCAAATTGAAACATTTTAAACAACAGTGGCCAAATTGAAACACTGATTATCTTTCGGTGTGTAAAAGTGGCATTAACCCATTGTTTGCTTTATGGAATTCTTTGTTTTATAGTATCTAATGTTTCACTTCATTTTTTGGGGAACTTTGATGCAAGATATAGGCTTTCTATAGTTGATATGTCTGATTTTAGAGTTTAACCCAAACGTATTGTTTTAACATAAGACTATTCAAAAATTAGGGATGTGAAAAATGGGAATATAGAGGGAAAATTGAGCTTCAAACCTGAAGTTTGACGTTATGGATTTTCATTACATATTGTAGTTAATACTAGTTAATAGAATAATGCTTGCTAAATTGCCAGTTCTCCTTGCTTTTTTTTTTTATAGGCTATGTTCATGTCTGCATGTAGGAGAAACTTGTTAGGGGCACCTCAGACATGGACACCAATGGAACCTTTATCACCCTAGACTGATACATTTTTCTGTTTCCCTGTTAACTTTAGAGATGTGAGTTTACTGAAGCTTTTACTTGTATTCTGTTCTTAAAAGTGCATGAACCATCTCCTGAATATATATATGCTCTTCCTTTCTCTGTGACAGGAAATTTTGGATGTGATTCCTCCTATCTAACATGAGTTCTCAGTTATTTACACCAGTAATCATGCATGTTATCGTTCTTCTGAAGTCTTTTAATCGTTTCCTATGTTGGACACATGGAAAATTGCCTCCAGATATGTCAAAAGTCGAGATGACCATCAGCTGCAGTCTAAGAATGCAGAGTATGGATTAAAGGAGTGTGAGCCTGAACGTGGCACAAAAGATCGACCAATTGTACCCTGTGGCCTTACTGCTTGGAGCTTGTTCAATGACACATACAGGTTGTCAGTAAAAAAACAAGGTTCTAGAAATCAAGAAAAAGAACATAGTATGGAAAGTGACAGAGAGGAAATTTGAGTCAGATGCCCATCCTAAAAATTTTCTGAGCGGAGGTTTGATTGGAGATGCAAAGCTCAACTCAAGCTTACCTGTAAGCACCTTATTCTCTTTCTTTCTTCCATTAAGTTTGCTAACAGTTTTTGTGCTTGGGAGTTTTTATAAATGAGTTTTCTTTCCTTTTCTCCTTTCCCCCATTTTATTATAGAGATAAATTTAATGGTTTTGCTTTCAATAGTTGAGTGAACAAGAGGATCTTATTGTTTGGATGCATACTGCGGCTTTGTCAACTTTTAGAAAACTTTGTGGGAGGATAGAAGAGGACCTTCAAGCTAATGATGGAATCTCTATTATAATAGAATAGAGAACAACTATAACACTTACAGCTTTGGAGGAAAAAAGAATCTGGTTCTTTCCACTACCAGTTGGATAGGAGGAAAAAAACGATTTCCTGGGCATAGCATATCTTACCATTGGTGGACTGAGCTTGTTCTTGGCAATAAGATTTATCCTGTACATTGTCAAGCCAAGGTGAGTTAACAGTTCAAGATCTTAAATCATCTCAATGCTTAGATAATTGAAGGTACCTTTTTTTTTTCAATTGATAGTTAATATTCCATTTGTTTCTATGGCTAGTTCAGAATAATTTAATAACTGAACTTGCAAGAATAGCATTGTTTTCACATCCCTGTCAAGAAATGATCAATTTTTTTATACATGTTTTATCATTTGTTACAATAATCTACCTTTTGGATGTACTTAAGTTGTCTCTTGCATGCTAAATCATGAAAGTACACCCATCTGAAGAGTTCCATGGAAGATAGGCTTCTCATTGATTGGGTGGTGGATGATGCAATGCAAAAATTTTAGGAGTTATTTTTTTTACACCTCTCCCTTGACCAATGTGGCATTCATAATCGTGTTGAAGCTCATATTCTATAGGTATGGCATGCAAATTATGCAGCATTATGCAGTTCCAAAGTGAAACCGGTTAAGAAGTGCTTTCTGTGAAGCATTAATACCCACATATATCCAACATTGGGTGGGGATAGTTGGCTTAAACGTAGACTCCGTGCATCTTGCTAAAATAATTGGGTGTTTCTCTTACAAATTTCTACTTCATTTATATGTAGTAGGAATTGTGTTAGAGTACACGTGTGCTTCGTATGTGTGTGCATGTGTCAAATGTGTGTCCATGTGTTTTACGTATATCATTTGTGAGAGATGTGCTATGTGTTTGCCTTTATCTAGCTTAGTCTAGAAAGTTCTTAGATTAAAAAAAGTCAAGAGCATGTGTTGTATTGTTTATATATATGTATGTACTATGCTGGAAAGGATATTGACAAGAGAGACTTGTGTGTGAATTTTCTTGTGTTCTCTCCATACTTTCCCCCTCTAAAAACCAACAAATTGCCAATTATGAATTGAATAAAAATTCAAAATTAGAGTCATTATATCTCCGCAGAACAAATCAGGGACTCCTGATATAACCTTTCTTTATCTATACTTTTCTTTATATACCTTTCTTTTTGTATAGATCTTTACAGGAGATTCGTATGAGAAAACATAAGTAAACGAGCCTCCGCTTGAGCCTCTAATGACAAAGGCACATGAACCGCCATTTGATCCCCATCAAAGTCTGCATTGAATCCCTTACAAACTAATGGGTGTAAACAAAGAGCACGTCCTTCCACTAAAATTGGTTGGAATGCCTGGACGCCTAATCTATGCAGAGTAGGGGCTCTATTCAGCAATACAGGATGCCCCTGCATAACTTCCTGAAGTATTTCCCATACAATCGGTTCTTTTTCCCTAATTTTACTCTTAGCAACTCCTATGTTCGAAGCAAGATGTTGTTGTAGGCCCCTCACTGTCATTACATCGATGTGGGTTGCCCCGTGAAATAGCAATAGAGCTTTTTCAAACATTTGTAATTCGTGGTCTAATTAGAATGCTTGTTTCTTGTCAATGGCATGTTTCTTATACCATAGTTCTTTTAAATATAACCTCATATTCTTTAGTGTGGATTATTACAATGACTCTTAGGCCATGAAAAACAGTTTGTATTTGTGCTATGATTGCAGGCCTAATGGGGATACATCATATTTGTCATGGAACAAACATCCATCAGGACATGTAAATTATGGCTGTGTTCAGATATGTTCCAACTTCTGCTACATCTCTTGGATAATTTCTGTATCTTTCTTTTTGAATGAATCCTAGTTGGCATATAGTTTCTACCATCATCCATATCTCCTGCTTCAAACATAATGCATTAGATTATATATTCGTAAGAGGGACGGGCATGATCTTTTCTATGGTTTTAGTTCAATGTTATACATTCTATGACAGAATTCTCTTCATCTTAGTTTCACTAAACTTTAAATGCTTTTTGATTAAACTGTCGGAAATGCCCTGATTATGTTACGAGTCTCATCTTCCCCCTCATCAAACATCCTTCGTGGCTAATTATGTTATATAGAGCTGACTTGAGTCATTTGGAAACTAGAGTTCACAATAGTTTGTGGTTGATGAAAGGTTAGGTTAGAAGAGGTTAGCTTTTAGTAAATTTTTTAACTATTAGAACTGGAGAAGGTGTATATAATAGTCAACCAAGAATAGTTATTTTTTTTTCTTTTAAAAAATTATTGACATGGAATCACTGTAGGTTCCATTGCTAGGTTGCTGTCCCTATTGCACATGCTAGAACTAATGCTGACAATTTCTTCTTCCTGCAATTCAAATGCATAAACTAGTATTAATCAGTAATTAGCAGGATAACTGTGAGAATCTCGTATGAAAAATTAAAATAATTTACCTTCGCAATGTTCCTGAAGTATGATGTTGTGTAATTTCCAGTTGGAAACAATATCTCAATTAGATCTGCTAAAACCAATTGAGGTTGAGAGACCGCTCCGTCGAACCAATCTTAACATGTTAAAAGAGTAGTTACAGAGAGCAAGTTAGCTTTCAGGGAACCATATTATATGGCAGGATGAAGAAACTTAAAGAAATTAAGAAAAAAAATTTCAAATAATAATACTGACCTAGTGTAGTTGAGTTTAATTGAATTCTTTTATCATATCTCCATATGCTTTGATTTGTGAGGAAAGCAAAACAAGAGTTGTCGTCAACACCTATGTTTTGGAGAAAAGTTGATTGATTGTAGCCAACAGGATCAGAAGTATACGTTTCATCAATCACCACATCCACACTCTAATTAAGAAAAGAAAATTAATATATTTAAGGGACAGAAGAGATGAAATAAGAAAAATAAGAAAGAAATCATATCTAAATTGTCTAATTATGCATGAACAAAAAATTAAGGGGATAAAATAAGACTAACACATAGGATGGCATGAAGTGCCTCCAAGTCATCAGAGTTAGAGACATTGTAAGTCATCTTGTTGATAGATCCATCCACATTTTCTCCACCTGCATCTTCCAAAAACTGTTCCACACTCCACAGTTTAATGTTTTAGGCATATTAATAGAAAAATATGAAAGTTTAAGCTAATCTTTGGAGCGAGTATTCGCGGGATTCAGGTGTTTATGTTTGTACCTTCATCTTGTATGTTTCCTTAGTAAAGGACCATATACCCTGTAAAGAACAAGGAAACTTCAATACTTAGTCTCATTCTTCTATATTTAGACATTTTGAAAGTACATATACATATACATATATATATATGAGGAGCCATACTGACATTCTTATGCTCCATCCAAGCTACTGTTGGTTTGAATGATTTTGTCTTGGTTGCTGCTACATTACTCAAACACAAATAATTTTCTTTAACCTGTTCAAATATAAGTTTTGGAAAAGAAAGAACAAGATTAGAACAATGTATGCTTTCAAAAATATGCAGGACACCAAAATGTGATGTATGATACTCACAGTATTGTACACCTGGTTAGCCCTAGTTTCTAGGTTTGCATAAACTCCCAAGAACTTGATCCATTCTGCTCTCTACCATACAAAACATCTTGCTTGATCAGAATGTATTCTGTTGAAAAAACAGAAAACAAATTCTGATTATATGAACATTGAATGTTCATACCTGCAAAGGGAGAATCTCACTGAAAGCGACGAAGTTGACGAAATTGCAAGCCTCTGCTTGACCTGTTAGGGATACAAAATGTGCTGCAAATTGTGTGAAGTGTTGTGGATCAGTTTTGTTCATTATCTCCAACTCTCCAGCTTCATATAGTTTTAGAACACATTGTGAAGCCACTGTGTCTGAAGTCATTCCCTTCATGCTATCCAGTAAGCCTAGCAGCTGCAAAAAATGTAAGAGAAAAATATTATGGTGCTCTAGAGACTGCAAGTTGAGTTATAGTTCATATCCTCCATAAAAGAAAAACAGAGGATGGTGAAGTTTTTGAGTCTTACCTCAAAAAAGGAAACTGAAAGTGCACAACATTGAGAGATTATTAGGAGGAAAAACAGAGAGAGGTTAGAAAATATGAGATCAAACTATAAATAAATAAATTGTACTGTGTGTGTGATGAAATGTTACCAGGAAAGAAGTCTGTATCAGCTGAATAATTTGACAAGGGAATGACAAATGATTTCATCCTTGAAGTGCAATATTTAGTCTTTGCTGCCATTCTTGAATTGTTCTGACAAATGTTTTATTCATTTCATACCAGAAACTAATCAAAAAGAAAATTAGAACAAAAACAGCAAGAACACTAGAAACCAGAGCATTTGGGTTTTGTTTGGGGACAGATTAAACCATGCTGCAGTATTTAACAGTGAGATTTGGAACAAAAATTGAACCTGGATGAGAAGGTAGGTCTTGCCATCAATGGCGTTCTTGATGACTTTGAAGGTCTGGCCATAATACAAATGGAAATTCCCTGCATCTTCAACCTTTGAAATGTTGCCAACATTGACTTGGCCATCATCACTTGCTCCTTCACACACATAACTCAGAAAGAAAAACACCATTAAACCCACAAAGAAACAACATCTCAAAGAAGAAAAAGAAGAGGACATGATGGTGGTTGAAGAAGAAGAAGCCAAAAACTCTTTTGTGGCCAATAATACTGAATTTACCCTATATAAATGGGTATATATTATATTTATATAGTACATGTATATGACTATATGCAGTCTTTTTTGTGTTTTGTCATATTGGGGCTCAACTTGTTAATGGGTTTGGAATAGTTGGTGAACCCGTGAAGCCATTTTTGGCTATATTTGTCATCTTCTTTTTGATCTTTAGTTTCTTTATCCCTTCTGTACTTAACCTGTGATCCCATGCCTACCCATGTGAATTGTGAAGTGCACCATCACTAGACACTAGCTAACCTATTAATCCACCCAGCCATAGAACTTATCATATTCTCCACTCACTAAACTATCAATTTTTTTGCACTATATATATAAATACATTTCTGCAAACAAACCATTTGGGTTTTTAAGTGAAGTTTTTGAAACTGAGAATTCTTTAGCCTAACATCTCCATCGGACAAGTAGGTCAGCTCTAAACTCGGGCCTTCAACTCAACCCGTTTTATGTTGACAACAGATAAGACCAGACCGAAACCTGTGCGATTGATTTTTTTTCCTTTTTGAGTACAAAGTTTTCTTCCCTTTGTAAGAGGGCATGCCCTAGAACTTTCACCAACACTTTCACTGTTAATACAACTGTATTTGCATTTATTATAGTGGAAGAATTAATTCTTTATGATTAATAATCTATGTTTCCAAGCTGGTCCTCTCCTACACTAATATGTTATTACCACATCCAAACTCCATTTACAAGACTAAGAGATTTTTCTGTCTAATACAAAACCCAATTGTTCCATTGTGTTGTAAGTTGAAACCCACAAGAAGGGCAGGACAAAATATTAAAACTCGAGAAATATGAAAAGAAAAAAATTCCTTTAATGAAATTGAATACAATTAGTCATTTAATTGACCGTATACCAATCATATGAAACCACAAGTATATAATTAAATTGGACAAAGTAATGTAACTATAACTAGAATGCACAATTATGCCTCCCCATTGATACAAATAGTATAGTTAGAAGAAAAGGAAGAAATTAGGTTAAAATTAGGTATATAGGAGTCAATAGTTATGGTCCACCCACATGCTACATAGTGCCAAAGAAATGGCTAATAAAAGCCCTAACTTCTTCAAAACCATGCTTAAGTTAGTACCTCCTCGTATCTTAACCACTGCATCCTCCTTAACTGTTTTGATCTCCTCATGGTTCGACTTCGTCTTGCCATTGTTAGACCAATCTTTCTCTTCCATACTTTGTCCGACATGAAAGAAATGCATCAAGAGAAGCACGACTATGAAATCCACCAAACCCACAAGCTTCTTCCTCGCAAATGCCTCGAATTTTGTAAAGAAAGAGCCTCCAATATCGTCTTCTTTGCTGTTGAAGAAGACGAAGTTGTTTGTTGTCATTGTTTCTGGATTCAAGTGAACTCTCACTGTTTGAGAAGGCACTACTTTGTGAAAGAAGGTATTGGCTGCTTGGCTAGTCGAAATGAACATTCCATGACTCACTTTAATCTCCTCTACCACCTCAAAGCTTGGCGAACTTGCTAAATCATCATCCTCATTGTCTATGAAATTCGGGTTATCTTCGGTGAACCCTATCGAGTAGTCATCCTTGTGGTTGAATCCGGTGCAGTTGCTTTGATTATTCTCATTATCCCATGCAACTGAATATTTGATTTTCATAAAAAAAATAATAAATTTAACGATGATGAAATAACAATGATACACAAACAAGAAATATATATATATATACACTATATCTGGTTCAAACTCATGCAAATTTGAATGATTAATTTTTGATACCTTGAAGTTGATGATGATCATCATTTCTATGTAAACTTGATAGATCTTCTATCGGAACAATCTTGTGTTGATCATCCCCAAAGCTCTGTCCAACACAATAAAATAATTAAGTTGAACATCATTTTTATGCATCTATCAAGTGAAAATTAATCAAGTTACATAGGTTTAATTTACCTTCTCCAACTCTTCATTTGACATTCCAATCCATCTCAAGTTCTCTGCAACTCTCTCTGGCTTGAAGTCTCCATCAATATCTCCCATAATCTCAAGTGACCTCGTCGTTCTTGGACCGATCCCTGACTTGTCGTCATAGCTCATTGAGTTTATGTCATCCATGGCAGCCATGAAACTGAAGTCATCTTGGTTAGTAGCAGTATAATTCCCACCCCATGTATCTTGATGAAGATGGTGATTACTTGGTGGGTTTATAAGTTCCTGCGTTGCCTGACCAACCGAGAGAATCTCCTGCAAAAAGTCGGTCTCATGATTCGAGGTTTGATTTCCCATGGAACTCCATTGATTCATCCTTAGGTCAGTGAATCCACCTGAAGTTTGAGTGAAGCTTTCAACCTCTAATGGTGGTAGTGTGAACCTATGTTGAAGCCTTGCACACTCCAATGCTATATCAACCTAAAAAATTATCCGTGAAACATCAATTAAAAAATGCACACCAAAACAATAAATCGAAAAAGTTACTCTTTTTTTTTTAATGTGGACCCACTCAGCTGCCCACCAAACATAGTTACTAGTATAATTGAGTCCGTAAAAACAAATTTTACCTTGGAAGGAGGGTATGCAGTATTGTTTCCTCCATAATAGTTTGAAGATGAAGGAGTTGCATGGTTGAATCCAAGATCATCTGATAAGTACTGTGTCCACATTCCTTGATCTCTTGGGTCATTGACGACATTACTGAGAGCAGTATATGTATCCATTACTGGGATTTGTCGATGATGATAATCCGAGCTGCTTTGATGATCAAATTCTTCATGACATGATCTTCCTTCTGAATATAATTCAACACTGGATGAACGTTGATCACTCCCCATTTGATCATTCCTAGTCACACCACTACCACCGCCATAGCTATTACTCTCCATATTAATCTTGGGGGGAATTGCACTCTTCTTGAACACACGACAAAGCGCGTACGCATCCTATACATATGCAATGTACACCAATTAATCATATGATTACATCATATATTGCATGAAATTAAGTAAGTGTTTATCTGTATACGTACCTGCAAGCCGGAGGGAGTTTCACATTCGCGCTCATCGAGGCGATATTCGTGCATGACCCAACCGGTACGAGTACCATGAGGAGCTCTTCCTCTATAGTAAACTAGGGTTTTCTTCATCCCAACAGCACGCATTTGGGAGTTCACTTTCCTGTCCTTTCCTGTGGCCTTCCAATAACCAGCTTGAGTTGCTCTGTTAGTTCTTGATCCGTTCGGGTACTTTCGATCTCTTGGACTGAAGAAATACCACTCCAGATCTTTGCTTGGTAACAATGCCTTCCCTGTAATAAATAAAGAAATAACCCTGGTTTTATCTCTTGTATATGATACAATTATTCTTCTTTTTCCTCTTTTTTGTTTTTGAGCTTTTTGGCTTGTTCTATTCCACTTTTATATATATTTTGTGTGTGTTCACAATAGGAAGAGTAAAGATAAAGAGTTCTTAGTGCAAGTACTTTAAATTTTTTATTGGAATATTATAACATCACGGCTGATATGTATGATTACATAATTTTTGTTCTAAAGCCTTGAAGATGTTTGACCAATAAAGCAACATCAAAGATCGCAATCAAGTAGTTTAGCAAAAGGAAGGCCAAGTAATGAAAAAAGGATGAGTAGTTTTCTCAAACACCATGTAATCAAATAAAAGGAAGACCAATAAGTTAGAAAAAGGAGTATTAATTGTTTCAAGAGACACCTTTTTAAAAAGTGCATTCTTATGTAATTCAAGCCAATTACATTGACCATACATAAAATCTTCAATTTTATACCTATTCAATGAATAAAGTTTTTTTATGTGACATAATTTCATCAGTTAGATAATGAGTTTCATATATAGTAATTTCATGGAAATAGCTGGTCATCTTATAATAGGGTGTATATATATACATATATATATATATATGCATGTATGTATGTATATGATTGAGTGTAGGAGGGGGGAGGTTGCTGCAGTTTCTCAATATTCTTTGTTCTTTACTTCACTCAAGCTTCATCCATCAAGTTTCATTATGTAACAGTAACTCCATAGAAGCTAAGTAATCCAAGGAATTACAAAATAAAGAAACGTAAAATCAAGCACAAATTAATTAAGAAGATGAAGCTAGAATCCAGTAATCGAGATACCTGGTAAGTCCCAAGGCTCACACTTGTAGAGATCAACTTCAGCAATGACCTCCAATTCAATCCTATGTCCATTGATCTTTCTTTTCAGATAATAAGCTACGAGTTCCTCGTCGGTCGGATGGAATCGAAAACCAGGAGGCAATGAAACAGGAGCCATTTCTTCTTCTTCTTCTTCTTGACCTTGGCTTCACAAAAAGATGACTAGTCTTGTATCCAAAGAAAAACAAGGATAGACAAGCCCCTTCTAATAACCAATCAGCAAACTACACAACAAAAGCCTGCACAAACCAAAATAGCTGTAGTTAGGAATAACTCTTTGAATACATAAACTTTAAAGCTAGAAATTATGTACAGAATATATGTATATGTATATATGTATGAACAAACAATAGAAGAGGAGAAAGTAATCATTTTCTTGCGTGTGTTGGTGTATTTAGACTTTAGAGGTGATGATCACAATAAGAGACTTGCATGCATGTTAATACAAAAGGAGAGGAAGAGAGGGTGGGACCTTAGGTATAGGAAGAAGAGAAGATCCAAGAGAGAGAGATTGAGACTTGACTTGACCAATGAAGATGAAGATTAATGGAGGGAGAGAGGGTTGAAGGCGAGAGTTGGAGGGGGGTTTTGATAAGAAGACAAAGGGAGAGAGAAAACAATAAAGAAAGAAAAAGTGGAAAAAAGCAAATGGAGGCTGCCACCCCCCTTCACTTGCTTCCCTACTTTATCTTTCCCATTATGTTTTTCTTTTTGTTTTTTCTTCACATCAAAGAATGATTCTTCAATTTCGTTGCTTTCAAGCTCAATTAACACACACATAAAACACAAACCCCCTCCTCTCTTCTGATATTCTCTCTCCAATTAGCGATGGATCCCATGCTTGGTTGATGTCCTTTCCTTGGAATCACAACTTCACATGGCAACCTGTGATTCGCTATATACAAACCCAAAAATAAAAGTATATACTGACGTCAACACAAACACTAGGAAAGGTAAGGAATTCCGGCGCTAGTTTACTTATAGGCTCCACAATCCCTCCTTCAATTTATTTTTCTCCATTAAATGATCTTTATATATATATATAGCTTTATTAATGTATGCAACTATGCTTCATACATGTTCAAAGCTACCTATAGTAATGTATATGATGCACATTTGGGTCCTTGAAATTAAATTAAAGAATTACAAGTGAAAATGGAGGAAACCCCAGGGCTATTCACACTGTTATGATTATTATTTTTTAATTGAAATAAAAGGAAGTGAAGGAAAGATGAATAGAATTTGAAGGAGAATGGTCCACAAGAAGTCATGTGGGGCCAGGCTATGCCACGTGAAGAAAAGACAATCAAAACGTGGCAGAAGAGGGATCACTTTCACTTTTAGGTCATCTCTCCGTTCTCACAAATACAAATGATACCAAATTTTGTTCCAAATAGAAAATATTCTCTCCTCCTAATCCTATGCATTCTTTTCCTTTTCATCAATCCTTCTTTTTCTCCTTTTTGGGGTTTCTTTGTAGTTGCTAATTCATTCTTCATTGCTATTCTTGTCTTCATTCACAATATTCATCACCAACACCCCTACAATAACATATTATTATTGTTTATATATATATATAATTGTCAATTCTTGTTAATTAATAAAAAAAATTTCTTTTTTCAAACTGAGAACGACACCGTTTGAACATATGAAATGGAACCGAAACTCGAGCATCAGAACCGCGTGCGTAGAAATTTCCCACATGAAAACATGATAAATTGAATCAAAACCTAGTGTGTGCATGGCCATAAGAGTATTGCTCCCAGTGGAAATCGAATTCAATACCTTCCGAGTCTATATGGATTGACCTGAGAGAGATTCACCTACTAGATTATCACAAGTGGTTAACTTAGCTTGTTTAGATGCATTTCAAACAATGCAAATGAAAACAATGACTCTTTCTTGGGTATATATATATAGTCACACACACATATTGGTTGATAGTAACTTTGGAAAAGGAACTTCCTATGTATGTGATTATCTACAACCTAATCCAATTTTGATTTGATCAAGTAGTTTAAACCTGTAATCATTGTTGTTAAAGGATGTTTGGCTTCTTCTCTCATAAAAGCAAACTAATAAGCACATGTGAACATGCACTTAGACCAATAAGACAATCACTTCTAATTTCATAATTATTAATTAATAAAGAAAATATTTTTAATTATTAGATTAATCAGAAACAAATGATTGGCTAACTATTGCCGAAAGGAAGCCTCATTATGGGATTTTTTTCTGTCTGAATGCTCAACAATATATTTATGACCTCATGAATCAAAAAAGAAAAAGTAAAAGTAAAACGTTGCATAAAATATTAATGGTTATTGGATTATTTTATTTTAATTCTTATTTTGTTAAAGCAAAGAAAAGCATCATCTTGTTTCATTCAATTTTTGTTCATAAAATAATTAAAGAAAAAAAAGTGAAATTTGTCCATCATATATATTATGTAGAGTAGTTCCCATTGAGTAATTCTAAGTATTATATTCTCCAACTGAAAAAACTGAAAAAGAGAAAATTAAAAATAATTTTGCTCATCCATATTTTTCTTTAGTTGATAGTAACTTTGGACCCCACTTACCTCATCAGACACACCTGAATATGAGGACAAAAACCCAATTCACACTTTTTTGTATAGACACCCAATTCACACATTCAATCTTTGCAAAGAGTCCTTCAAACATTAAGAAGAGCCAACTTATTGTTATTATTAATTACTACATACAAAGAAGTCATGGACAAGAAGGTGATCAATATGAATACCTACAACATATTTATAAACTCAAAGAAAAGAAAAAGAAATTGCTTTTCTCTAAACTAAAATTTAAGATTATTTGTCTCTTGTTGGTGGCCGCCTTGAAGTCGTCCAACGATGAAGACACTTCTTCGACCATAGCAATCAAGACTCAGCACCTCCTTAAAACTAAGGTCTAGCATCACCTTGATTATACATTCAATTTGTGTATAGTTATGGTCTACAACTAAGATTCTATCGTTTGTTATTTATTTTAATTCCGATTTTTATTGTTTATTTGAGTTATTTGAGTTTAGAGAATTGTTGGACATAAATTAAAAATGCAAACAATAATCGTTCCCGCTCCATGTGAACATAATGCTCTAAACTAGCTATCAATTGGAAAATCCAAGTAAATTTCAATTACCGTTGGGCATAACAAGCTGAGATTGAAAGAATAAGCATTACTTGATTAAGAGGATGAACTTCTTCTTCTTGTAAGAAATAGATTTGTCTAGTTGACATGTGACCGACCATTCAAAAGTCAAGTAATTTAACTAACCAAAATGATATATATCCATAATTTTTCCATCCATAAATTTACATTATCTATGTGGCAAGCAAAAATGGGATACCACGTAGATTAAAAAAATAAACAAATTTTTTAAAAAAATCGCATATGCTTGTCACTGCATGTTTATGTACGTTTATGGATGTGTAGTATTTTCGTTTAACTAATAATCCCAAACGGCAATTAACTGACTGAAACAGGTGGACTTCATAAAGACCGTCAGGTGGTTAGGTGCATATCAAAATACATGTAGGACGTGTAAGGGGTTAATGTCAACATACAAAATGTAAGAGTGTTTAAAGTTACCGATGGTTCCAATTAGACATGCAAAGTGGGCCAGGGGCCGTGAGCCCGGCACAACCCACATCCTTGGGTTCATGGGTCATGCTAGGCTCTGTCCACTTTATATTAGCGGGATGGATTGGAGATCCAAGCCCGGTGCAGCACGTCCTGTGAGGCTCTGATAAAAGCTCAAAGTTAAGTTAGACTCTTATTTTATTTGGCTCAGGCCCAATAATAAATCCTTTGAAATTGTCGGTAACATAATTAAGAAAACTGCACAAAACAGATGGTTAATCATATGATGTTGTTGAGTACATGCATGACACATCAATAGTTCAATACCCATAATTGTATATGGGCTTCGTTTAAAGAAAATAGAGAAAATGAAAGTGGGCCTCAGCCCACCAATCTTTATTGAATTACAAAAACCAGAAAAGAAAAGGAAAACACTCCTTTTTCCATTATTCTGTTCTCTCTAGTTAGAGAAAAATGACTTGAAAAACCTCAACACACTTTAATTACCAAACCAAAGCCATACATGCCCTTACTCAATACCTTGCATCTTCCTAAACATCACAACAAATTCATAGACCTTTGCAGGGTCAGGAAGAGTTTTAGCAACACTTTCTATTTGCATGCATCTTTTGATCCAAGCTGAGAATTTGGGACAATGATCCTCAACCTTAAACTCCCCAAACTTCTCACTTGCAGGGAACCAACAAGTGAGAGGGATTGCAATGATATCAACAAATCCAAAGCTATCACCTCCAAAGTAACTCTTCTCCCCCAGGGCTCCCTCTAGCACCTTCAAAATCTCCAAGAAATCCTTCTTTGCTACCTCCAATGCCTCTCCTTTGCTCCTCCACACAGCACCATTTGCATCAAACACCTATTATATTTACACATCAACCCAAAAACATTAAAAAGGAAACTTCAACCTTGATTAATTAGTAGAGAAATTAACTGACCTTCTTGTCGATGTAATCGGCCCAGAAGCGGGCTTGCGCTCTCTCATAGGCAGTAGGAGGGAGCAATGGTGGTGAAGGGTAAGCTTCATCAATGTAGCCAACAATGATGGTGGACTCACAGATGGGCTTACCATTGTGTAGAAGGACTGGGACCTTCTGGTAAATTGGGTTTGATGTGAGCAAGAGTTCACTCTTTCCACCAAACAAGTCCTCCTCCTGGGATTCATATGCAACACCTTTCTCAGCCAATGCAATCTTGGCCCTCATGCAGAAAGGACTGACCCAGCAATCCAGAAGAAGAAGATTTCCCTTTGACATCTTTTTCTGTATATAAATCTTCTCTCCTCCCTCTCTCTCTGTTTGTGATACCAAAGTAAGTGAGAAAGTGTAGCTTATATAGGAAAAAGGGTTCATGTGAAGTCAGATTCACAAAGAAGCTGATGATTCCAATGAAGTCTTCTTGTTGCGTCCCCTCAACAAGAGTCTAGATTCGCATAATTCATAGACAAGGAATATGCCATATTTGATTGCCGGCACACAGAAGCAGGAAGGACTGAACAAGAAGACAGCATATTTGATGACAAGAAAATGATTGGATTAAAATGAACTGGATTTGTCCATAAATGGCAGGTCTCAAAATCTACAAATCTCTTTCACAGTCGAAACAGTGGGCATGATCTGTTCCTTGTTACATACGTTAAAGTCATCCCTAGAATGCAAATTACTTTTAGCACCTACGATGATAAACATGCATGATTACAAATTGGATAGGAAATGAATTGTATAAGCAAGCAAGACTGAAACAAATTATATTGACAGAATGAATGTCTCGTACGGTTCTATACAGAGAATTATCTTCTGGGCATCAGATGTAACATTTTCAGGAAAAATTCAATTATGGTACTTTAAGACAGACACAGATGTGAAGAAAATGTTCTGGATTCATTAGGTTGTTCACCACCCAAGAAAATGGTATTTCCAGCTTCGGCTCAATGCCTTGTATTCGCACAATCTTGAGTTCAGCATTGCTGGATATAGCGGTGGCAGGAGGCTCCGACTGCTCAGTAGTTTCTAATCCTTCTTCTGTGCTTCTGTTGCTGATAGCATCTTCTGAAGCAACTCTCTGCTCTTCTTCTCCTTCAATTCTAGTTTTGTCATTGATTACGGGCTGGTGAACAAAGTACTCTGGCAGAAGAGTTCTTATAGCATCATGCAAACTGAAATATTTACCTGCAGTAGAGAAAAATGAACTTTTTTTTTTCAAATCGAAAAGAACTTTTAAAATCACCATGCTGGTGCAAAAGAGTTTACAAAGAGGCTCAGTTTAAGGCATCAATAAAGTTGTTACAGAATGAAGAACCAAGCATAATGCAACTAAACCAACAACCGATAGAGCACATCATAACTCATCATGATGCACCGTGATCCATCATTGGCTCATCACGAACGAATGACTAATCTCCAAGAGATGGTTCCATAATTCAGGATTATAGGGTTCCATCTCAGACGCTAAGTTGTTGCTAATGATGCAGCTGGTACCTATCAACTGCCAAACAGCATGCCAAGCCTTCCTGGTTCAGAAGCAAATTAAGTAAAAAAGATGGTCTATGGATTCTTTATTTTTTGCAGAAAGCTTCTATGGACAACCAAAAGACCTCTTCTTTGCAGATCACTCATCGATTAAATTTCCCCAGAAGCTTCTGTGAATTTTTAGTTTTAAAATGCACTTCCAAGGAAATCTGGAGCTGCCCAAGTAGGAGTTCCTCCTGAGAATCTCATTGTAATAAAACTGTACAATACATAACTCAACTGAGGAAAGTGATCAACAGACTATCATCCATGGTAGAATAACGGAATGCTCATAAAGCACAATAATTCCTAATCTTGTGATTCGGTGTCTAAAAATATGCTCCACGAGATAACAGGTCTTAAATTACTGAACTGATCACTGACTGACTAGAGCCTCCTCGTAACGGGTGATTTCACTTGGATTAGAGAATTGGAGTTTTGGAAGAAGCATTCACCAAGATATCATCCAGAATGTAAAAGAGCTTCCTCTGCCATCCTTGAATCTTATGAACTCCTTCCAAGTATCCCAACTCCTCCTAATTACAAGACAACTTCAATAGGGTTCTCCAATTTGCTTAGCAGTCCAACATCTGTGATCGAAGCCATATCTATTGACTACTTACAAGAACATTCCTCCAGAGATGATCCTCTCAAACTCTCCAAAGCCATTTAAAAAGAAGATGAGAGATAATACCTAAACCCTGTGATTCCTTGGGCAGCATTTCTATATCCAATTAACTTCTTTTTATCATCAGAAGTCCCCCAAAAGAAACCATTTTGGAAGTTGGAACATTCTATAATCACATAGCCCACAAGTAGGCAGGGGAAAGATAGACATAGATTACAAAACAGGTAAACAAATTATATGAAAGTTACGAAACGAAGACATGGATGTCAAAATACTAAATTGCACACGACATTCACATAATTAGGAGTTTATAGATAAAACTACAACATAACTACCTTCTTCCCTGAGGATTTCAACAGGCCGGTTGATGTAAGAAATTTTGTCCCAACTATCAAGTTGAGGAACATCGTCAAAATCATCAAAATCCTCATTAACGCTCCAAACATATAACCGAACTGGAATTCTACCTGAAAAGAGAATACTATGAGATGATTAAGACAAAATGGCACATCTAGGACAAATAAAATAACTGCACTTGATAGAAAAAGTTTTAATTGGCCTTTCACTGAAGTGATAAATTTTAAGCATGGATAGAAAATCCAATTCCAGTATACATGTTATGAATGAACTCAAGTACAAATTGAAACCTATATTGGGGCGTCTGGAACGTATGCACAAGCATTTTTTTTCCAGATGGTAATCATGTGTGGCTTTGTTTACTACATAATCTCTGTGGATACATCTGCTGTGGGATATTTTCTATTTTCCTACAGTTGCCAATTATGATTCTCTGAGCCCGATTTTTCATAATACTTGTAGTCATATTACAGTTTTCTGGGATATATTATATATTTATATTTAGTTGGAAGCAACAATTATCTATTGAAAAGGTAAAACACCACGCAAGTAAAGTGTTGCTTGTCTTGTTAGGATGTAGTCTACAAGTAACCTAGATTCTATATCTCAAAATCAAGTATAGATTTAACTAACCAGTCTTCATTTGTCCACCCATATCTGCCTCGCCAGGGCCATGTCGAGATCTTGGTGAGCATAAAGTCTTTGCAGAGTACTCATCTTCAAATTTCCCAAGTTTAAGCTTTGATGATACGCGTAGGAAGGCATCCAAATTACCTGCCATAGAAAAGTATTTGACATTGGAAATTGAACTAGAGAAGCACCAAAAGTTGCTGGGACTGACAGTTAGCATGAAAAATGAATAAGCATTTGAAAGGTCAAGACCGACATGCCATATCAAGATGCTAGACAAGAAAAACTAAATTAGCCAGTTTAGCTCCCCAAATTTGTCTAAGCTGCAAGTTGAGCATGTATGCCTATTGTGAAAATGCTTTAAAAATAGCCGAACAATCAACAAAAACCAGGAGCAATGCCCATTCGCTTTATATTTCATTTTTTGTCAACATGTTCAAAAAGAAAGACTATAGAGGGCAAGATCAGTCATAACATGGTCAATCTGATAATTATCGTTGCATTGCAGAAAATGAAGTTTATCCAAACTTGGCTTTCCGACATAAAGCTCGTAATTCATTTTAAGCTTTCAGACCATTCAGTTCCTCATAAATGCATAAGATCAGATATCTTTGGATGTAAAGTAGTTCCTAAGAACTTTCAAAGCATTCTCTAGTAGCAAGGAAAATAAAGTCTAGGTTCATGCGACGTGGTTCACTGGTTCCTAAGTTGCATCACTGATTAGGACATCGTTAACAACCAAAACAAGCTTTAGTAACTGAACACATATAGGCAATCTTCCTAAGGAAAGGTATTGAAATGGCAAGGTAATAATTAAAAGCAAACAGAATTCGGAAAGAGAACTTAGGATAAGGGGCTGGCTTGGCTAACTAGATGTTGTATCTAAAGAAGCAAAAATAGAGGGTAATAGAAAAAAAAATTGAAGAAATACAAATAACAGGAGAATACAAGAAAATATAAATGATAGAAATCAAAAAGAAATAAAAGATAGAGAAAGAAATCAAGGGACTCAAGGCATTCAGACATATTTATCGCTGGAAATCAACAATACCTCCGTAGTCCATAGCATATTCAAAATCACTCAAACTCTGTACTTTCCACTTATGGTTGATCAAAGGATTACTTCACAATTTCATCTCCTGTAACGAAAGAAGGAAATACTCTGTGTGGCTATGTAAAGAGTATGCACATACTACCACACAAATTAAAGATATATTCTTCTAGGCTCTAGCAGAAGACCTTTTCCCCCTGTCTAACTCAAGATTTTCTTTGCTTTCTTAATCATTACATGATGTGATTTAAAATGTGACTTTGAAGACTAAGAAAAACTAAACTGATAATTTTGCTTTGTATAGGTTATTGCATTTCAACAGTTGTCATATCATTCAATAATAAGACTGTATAACAACTCATCAATTGCTGCTAAAATACAACAAAACAGCAGCATCACTAAACGCCCATATGCATTCATATACAAAAATGAATTTAAACTTACAAACAAAATAGTCAAATGGCAGAATCAATTATGTGAGATTCTAATTAATGGGCATGCATACCATTCATCACGGATTGCCATAAGTCCACCTGATCAGATTGCGACATGTTCATAACATTTTTGCAGTTTCCATTAATTATGTATGCAGCCTGTATCATATTCCAATTTTGTTAATGATATCGATTTGAAAACACACATTCACATGCAGAGACATAAGAAAATGGTAGACTCCATCTAATTTTCAACTGATGGTTCATGTAGCCAACCCCAAATATTCAAAACTAAGGCTTTGATATCAATGATGATAACGGAAAAACACAGTACAATGATAACCTAGAACCGCAAAGAATCCATAATAAGAAGTCAAGAACTTAACATTATATGCAGAACCTCCACGAGTGAAACAAGACTTATTAAGGAGGTAAGTTTATATCTATTTCATTAGAGAGAGAGAGAGTCCCAAATTATAGGAGTAACAACAACAATACTACTGCTGATGTTCTATTCAGAAAAACAATGCTGCTGCCGATGCTATCAAGGGTGAGTGAGAACCACCATCTTTATACATGTAACACATCATCATCATCATCATCTAAAACCGAACACTCCACCCAGTCTAAAACCCAGTCTAAAACCGAACACTCCACTAATAGTGTCCTGTTCATATTTCTTCTTTATACTTCCATTTATGTCTTTTTGGATCAACCTCTTCTCTTCTTAACAGTTCATATTCTATTTTTCTCTACTTCCCATACTAGAACATTCAAATTTCTAACTGGAACACACCAACATTCAAACTTCTAACTAGAACACACCATCCTTGATGAAGATTTTCAGTACACCAACTTTATACATACAACTAAATTGATAAATGGACAAATCAAAGTTTGCCAATGTTGATAACTTAATCAAATAGTGACAGCATGCGAAATAGCTGTAAACACAATTACATGGCAACAAAACTACTTCTCGGTTCTCGCACTTGAATTTTCCATAGTATAAGAAATAGGCCGAAAAAGTCAGTACTTTTATATCGACACATTCTGATGCAATTGAGCTGAACTCAGAAATTTGGACCAGGCACTTCATAAATCACAAAAATACAGAACAGCGAGTACAACTGAGCAGAATAAGTGATTGCAGAGTGCAGACTAACCTCTTTCAATGAATTAATAAAGCTCCACTTAACAGAGTCTTCACCTTCGCATGGGATCAACAAATTTCCTGGATATCCTCTAAAATGCACCTGCATAAAAGGTACTGAAATTTGACCTACACTCCAAGAAGGCTTACCCTCACCAGGTTTAACCTCAAAGTTTCAAATTTTAAAACTTTAATTTAAGGTAGGAAGACAGTCTACTAAATCACTTTAGTCTATTTATGCACTAAATAGATGCTAAAAACCTTATACCGTCAAGTTCCAAGGTCTTTCTGGCTCTGCACAGAGAAGATCAAAAAGAACCCCTGTTGGTATATACCTGCAAGCAGTACCCTTAAACTCAATAAATAAAATTTCTACATAGATCATAATGACAGGGAACAGCTGCAAACCCAGATACCAATGCAACAGTAACTATTAAGCTATTGCAAAATATCCTTCATTGCACTCCATAAATCCACGAGTAACATCGTCTACATTGGGATGCTTTTGTCCGGTTTTATGATCACCCATTATTATGCAGCCTAGGTTGCTAATGAGGTTTACGATCAAAGAAAAAGAAAAAGAAGCATACCACTTGAGGGGAAACCCTTTATACTCAAACCAGACCGTATCCGCACCAGGAGGAAGAGCAGAACTGAAGTAAGGCTTTACAAGATGAACCAACAAAGGTAGGTACCCTATCCGCGGAGCTAAGACCTGAAAATTACACAAAATAAAATCCGAACAATCAGTAAGAACTGGATTGCCATAATGTATAAGAAAATTGCGCCAAATTCAAAGAAACGCAAAAGAAGAAGGAAAAAAAAAAAGAAAAGAAAAAGAAAGAGAGACAAAGGTTAAGCGAGCAACCAAGGCTGGAGGAGGAGGAGGGAGAGTGGTGACTTCAGATTCGTGGAGATGAATCTGCAGTGGAATTGCCCCGTCCCAGACGTACTTGAGAGCCTCCATCTCTCTCTTCCTCTTTAATTTTGCTTTCTGGCTGGGTTGTTGCCTTGTTGGATCTCTGTCTCTGGTTTCTCTCTTCAAAGGTCAAAGTAATTTTATGTGTCGTGCGGGTACAAAAGCATAGTTTTTAAATCCGACCCATGCATTTACCGTATCAGCCAAAGGTTCTAGGGTTTTGATGTTCAACCGATTTGATTAAGATTGAACCACTGATTTATAATATACTATAAATTAATATATTTTAGATATATAGTATATAAATAAATTTATATTTTTGTATAATTGATTAATACAAATTATTTTATATTTTATATAATCTGTCACTTTCTTCTTTTGTCTCAAGTCCCAATAAATATTATAATCACACATATATATATATATATGTATGTACCAGAAATTCTCTTATGTGGACCAAAAGTGTGGACCAAGTTTGTGGACTTGTTTTTCAACCATAGATGTGATGGGTCCCATAATAAATGTGTGGCCCCCACTTATGTTGTGATTGATTACAACCATTGGATTTTGGTCCACAAACTTGGTCCACACTTTTGATCCACATAGGAGAATTCCTGATGTATGTACATAGTTAACTTATATATTTAAATATTTAGGTATAATTGATTAATCTTGACCGTTGACTTGTTGAATCAATGGCCAAGATTTAGCCATTTAGGGCAACAAACCTAAATGCCTAGCAAACAGATGTGCCGCCTCCCTCTCATTAGTTCTCTCATTCTCAACTCAAAAGTTCTCTCATCTCTGTCTCACACGGCCTCTTTCTACAATTGCAGTTTTTATCTCTCACCAATCTCACCATGCTACAGATCTTCATCTATCACACAATCTTTGTTATTTTAAATGAGTTCCTCAACTTTTTTCTTCGAATCGTTTCTCTCATTTTCTTTGATTCGTTTGCTGGTTCAAGACTTCAAATACAAAGGTGGAAGTCAAGGGAGGTCTCACTATCTTCATCAAGGATATAAAAAGTCGACTTAGCACTTAGACTTCTGTCGGAGAACGTAAGAAAGAAGAGGGGCAACTAAACCGGGCGGGTCACGGTTTGCACGGTTAACACGGTTCGCGCGGTCCAACATACGATTTCGTCGGTTCATTGCATATACGGTCTAAAAGAAGCAACAAACCGGTTAGGCTGTCGGTTCACGGGTTTGACGGTTCGACCGACGGGCCGGTCCGAGTTTAAAAACTATGGTACAAAGTGGCCCATTTTTGTTTGCACCCACTCGGACCACCCGGTCGGCTGGACCCGAAAACCCATTTCTGTATTTCTACTTTTTTTTCTTTTAACAAAAGAAAAAAGTAGAATTTAGTTCCAACAAATAGTGATATAGTATTTGGATTATTGCAAATTAATTGCGTTGCAATCGACCCTGGTGAATTTCTATCAATATTTTGACAAATAATTCGAATCTCTGAGTATTGTTTTATACATATTTTCATTAAATTACTGATATTAGCCCTTTTTATAATCATATATAAATGTATATATACAGAAATTTTTCTATGCGCACTTAAACTATACACCACTTTTTACTTTTTAAGGGTGTGGATGAGTAAAATGACAAGTGGGACATATTGTTTTGGGTCCCACATGCTTAAAAATGGTGAAACATAGGTACATATTTTAAGTGCGTAATTTAGGTGCGAACAGGAGAATTGCTATATATATATATATATATGAGTTCTCATTTGCAAAGCATAAAAATGAAATATAGAATACAGAGAATTTCTCCTCGTTGTAGATTTAATTATTATCAGAAGTTCAGAAACATAAACTTTTCATATATTTAGGTCTAGTAAAAAAAAATTGTTAGATAGGTTTAGTAAAAAATTAATATTAATGTAAATTAAAAAAATGATATATATGATAACATTTTTTATGGTAATAATTTTATTTAAAAAATTAGTAATCAATCCTAACCTAATTAGTTATGAAGAAGCTTTTCTTTTTTCGATATTGTGGGTCTGGCATAAGTGCTTAACTCATATACGGAATTATTATGTGATCACTCGAAACCTGTGATTTATGAGGCGCTATGTATAGTTGTGTACTCACGTATCTACCTAATTGATACTTGCACAAGAATCTTGTGATTTCCTTGAGCTAAAGTTTACAAAAAGCTCATATGAACTTCAACCACATTTTGCATCCCAGTTGACGAAATTTCCTATTGGGCCTCTGTCTAAAATTGAGTTACAACAGTTTCTAGGCCTTGTAAACTATACGTTGGATTTCCTCCCCAGAGTTGCTCGGTATCTCAAGATACTACATCATTTGTTGAAGAAAGACGCTCCACCCTAGCAAGTGCAACATACTGCTGTCATACAGGCTATTCAGTCTCAAGCTCATAATCTTCTTGCTCTACAGATTCCTACCACGGGGAAAAAATTTTTACAACTGATGCGAGTGATGATATTGGGCCGTAATTCTTTTCGAAGAAAAATATCGCCATAGAACATTGTGTGGATACAAGTCAAGAACTTTTAAACCTACTGAGCTGCACTATCATTCTACATTCAAGGAGATCTTGGCAGTCAAACGTGGAATTGAAAAGTTTCAGTTTCATCTCTTGGGATATCATTTCTTAGTTGAAATGGATATGTCTCGATCCCCAACATGCTGAAATTCAAAGGGAAAACTCTCCCAAATTCTCAATTGTTGAGGTGGAATGCCTGGTTCTCTCAGTTTACTTTTGATGTCTCTCATATCAAAGGTAAATCTAATATCTTGGCAGACATTTTCTCTAGGAATCCCACTCTCCAAACTTCCACGATCATACTTCCTCTTATTGGTATGATTTCCAGTGATTCCTTGATGGATTTGTCCTTTGAGTTGTTACAAGATATTTTTTCCAAGACAATTACCCAACGTGCTTTCAGTATATACCAGCCTTTCTTGAAAATCTCAACCTTGAAACATGGTTATACTGTTACTGGTTGTCTTCATGACCCTCAGTTTTCATTCTTAAACCTTTTTCAGATCAGGGTACTACCTTCCTACACCAATGATGATCTCTTCTCATTATCTTCTATAGCTTTATCATCTGGGTTTCCAGTTCTCTGCTCACAGTCTTAAGGTTTATCTTAACCTTTGCCAAACACATTATCCATACTTCCCTCCTAGACCAGAAAGGACAAACCTCTCTACTCTTCTTTATTGGTTCATGAGTCCACAACAATGGGTAAATTTTCTCAATCAATACCACCATGGTTTTCTCATAATGGTTTTCTATCGACCTCTTGTTTTGGAACAAGATCCTCATTCCATAAAATTTCTAGCTCAATATCATCCTGTCTATTATGTTTTGGATTATGAGACCTGGCCTGTTGATGTTACTAGCCCAAATGTGGCTGATGTGACAGTTGATGTACATTGCTTCAGAGACCACAATTATATGAACATGTTCAAGCCTCGAATGTGTGAATTTAATGATTATCGTCCTGCACAGATTCCAGAAGTTGTTTGGCATCAGTCTTATGCCAATGAATTTACGGATGAAATTGAATCTTATTTGTTTGAATGGAATGAGACGTTTGACGTCGATTTTGATTGGAAGACAAGAAGGATCCAAGAACAACGATGGGCTCCCTTAAAGCACTCTTGTCGATCTTGTTGTTTTGTGAATAATGTGAGATAAAAGTGTAATGTGATGTGATGTGATGTGTTGTGTGGATAAATGTAATAAAGAATAAAGGAAAAGTAATCATGTAATATGACCATGGTTAATGCCTATTAAAGGTCTTGTAAATACCTTGATGAAAAAAAGAAGATGGAGATAAGAACAGTGAGTGGTTTAGTGTACAAGCTCCGATACCATTATAGACAATAGGGGATTGCTTATCAACAAGTTTTTTCTCATCAAGGTATTTACAAGGCATTTTATAGGCGTTAACCATGGTTTAAACCAATGGTTCTAACCAAACCATGGGACAACTAACCATGGTTATATTACATGATTGCTTTTAACACACCGACACTAAACCAAGGGACAACTAACCATGGTCATATTGCGTAATTGTTTTTCCTTTATTCTTTATTACATTTATCCACACAACACATCACATCACACTTTTATCTTACATTATTTACAAAACGACAAGATCGACAAGAGTGCTTTTAGGGAGGCCGTCATTGTTCTTGGATCCTTCTTGTCTATAATGGTATCGGAGCCTGCACACTAAACCACTCATTGTTCTTCAGAATCCTTGAAATAATATATACAATATTAAATGTAGAAACTTTAATTTTACATTAAGTATGTTTTAAAATATAAATTTAATATAATAGTAAATAAAAATACACGGGACCCACACCTTTTAAAATTAAAAAAAAAAAGTTTTGCGCCTTTTTGGTGTGTGACCGCATAAGTCCCACACCAAAAAACATCCGACACTGTAAAACAAGCTCCAACCAATATGGAGCTTGTTTTAGATGGACGTTACTGCCCCGTCTTGTGAGTGGTAACGCCAAGCTTATTGATGCGTTTGGTGAAGCGGATTGCGAAAGGGAACCCGCTAGCGGGACCGCTTTGCAACCCGCTTCACCAAACAAGGCCAACGCAAGTTAGAAAGGATTTTATATAAAATATGAATGATCCATTTTATCATTAGAACTTTAGAACTCTATACTTTTGGTGCATTAATTAATTTAATGCACTCTAAAAACACAAGGGAGTAGGTATTTGAACCCTTCAATTTGGGTTTTGGACCCCTATTCAACATTGATTTCAGTGAAACAAATTTTTTAACATTAAATATTTTGATTTGACCATTAATTGTACACTAACAATTAATATTTCAATAATACCCTTTTGAACTCTACAGTTTTTTATTACAAAATGGTTTTTGGACCCCATTTAATGTCTAATCATATAAATTTCAGTGTTTCAATTTTTTGAATCAATAAATTAATAATTTAGTGTTAATTTATTTCTTAGTATTGTTACATTTACTAGTAAATAGCATGTCATAAATATTGACATAAACTTCAGAGTACATGCAAGTTTATTATTGATATCAAAAACTTGAATATACTTATTACACATTCATAGCACAATATACTCAGTCAGTTGCATCGAGCGAGTACATTATATGTACCTTGCAAGCTGGTCATTGTTCAGGGTGACCCATTCAGATGCACATTCATATATGTATCTAAACCACTGCATGTATATTGGAGGCCTTTGGTAACCATCGGTCAAAGACAGTTATATATAGTGATTGTCATTGACAAATCCTATCGACAGAGCAACATGTTCATGTCTCGGTGGAGGCAATAAACGTAGCAGTAAGAATGTTAGGCATTGTTGAGAGCTGAAAACATGAAGTATGACATTATACTTACTAGCAATCAAGTTACCCATATCTAGCATGCACATCCAATGCTCAAGAGGGGCTGGACGATCTGTCTCGTAAAAATTCATGGAATTATCAATAGTCCATGCACGCTCATAACCACCAAATAGGTTAACGTATTTGGCCCAAAATACTCTGAGCTCATAAATCAATTCTTATCGAATGGTGGTCCATGCATTCTCACCATACCCTAATAGCCTGACAATGGCCCTAAAACCAAAATTTTCATCTGATGTTACATCAGCGATCGTTTGGATATGTGGTTGCATTATTTGTGGGAACTATGTGATGTAGACATCATTTTGGCTAACTTTCGATATCCTTTGATGTGCCAAATATATACATACATTTGTGCATCATTTACACATAAGTTCATCCCATTTTGAATAGATTAGGAGTTGATATTGCCTAAGAAAACTATATTTGCTTATTGTAGGTGTCAAGGCAAGAAATGGAGGAAAAGAGTGCAAAATGAAAATTTTAACTCCAGAGACGATTTCCGATCGATCGGAACCATTCCCGATCAATCGGAGCTGCCAGACAGATTGTATTTACGATCGATCGGAAATATTCCCTATCGATCAGACTACTATTCACAGCACAGCAAATTTCACGAAAAAAACTCCGAATTCAAGTGGGTCCGAACCAAAACGACCCAACTTGTATAAGAAACTACATAGGAGTTTAGGGAAGTATAAATAGGTAGTTTTTAGGGTTTTAGGGGAACTCTCATACATTCTACCACCATTGGAGAGCTTGGAGCCACCATTGGAGCTTGGAGAAGAAGAGGGTCTACAAGGGGTTTTTTCTCTCCTTTTCTATCCTACTTTCTATGGTTGATTTCCTTTGTTTAATGATGTATTTTGCTTCCATGAGTGGCTAGATTTCTTACTAGGGTCTTAATGTAACCAAACCTTGAAGATTCAATAAACTTGGTTTCCTTATTTCTTGATTTCTTTCTCTCTCTTGATTGTCTATAGGTGTGATTAATGCTTTTGAATGTTTGGCCATCATTCAATTGATTTGTTGCCTAGATTGAGACAGGAAGGTGATATCTAGGATTTGTCTCAAGTCATAGATGACATAGGGTGCATGAACCATAGGAATATAGGTTTGTGACTTATGCAATCGCTAAATAATTTCCACAGATCTTAATGGGTTTTTGATATATTAATCCGATTGTTAGGAATAACAGGGATTTATATTAAAAATACGTTTGATATATCTAGGAATAGAACATTGAATAGGTTGGGAAATCGATTGTCATTGTAGAGAGAGGAATTAGGCATTAAGGGATCAAGGGAATTGAATTGGATAGGTAAGGTGAAGTTAAGTATCCTAGTGCTTTCCATCTTGATTTCATACTTGTGTTTGATTTGTCTTTGTTCTTTTGCTTTAGTTTAGTTTAAAAACAAGACCAATCTCGAATCCTTTTCCCCAATTTGCATAATTGTAACTTGTTTGACATTGATTTCTATTGCCAACACATCCCTAGTGGAAACGATAATTTACTCATCTCTATATTACTTGTGCAATTTGTGCGCTTGCAATTAAATCCATATCATCCTTCTCAACATACTCAAAAGCATATGGTTCCCAACGAGTAGAAGAGTCAACCTTCTTCTTAGTCGATGGACGTCCATGGTTATTAGCCTTAACTTCTGGTTCAACAAGTGCAGTGGTAGAGGGATTAACTATCTCTCTATACTTTTTGAGAAGACTAATCTTACCAATGCGTGACTTTTGTTTATATTCCTCGGACAACATCTGTAACTCAACAGTGTAACTCAACTCATATGTTTCAACCGAAGCACATAGAAGTAGATCAAGCTTTTTCTAGAACTTATCAATGCATGTAAGTTGGGTTGGTCGACCTTCGAGCATATAAGTTGCAAGTTCGTGGGCACACGACAATCCATGAGTCATCCGAAGCTTACAACCTTATTGAAAAGCATCAATACCAACTACTTTAGATCGTTCTAGTTCCTACAAAATAAGTCGCAATGCCTAAGTTGACACAAAACCTCTAAGGTCACGAAACTGTGCTGTGTTGAAGCGGTGTTGGACAACAGTTTTTCTCTTTTCCAAACTTGCTTTCATTGCAATGTATTGATGTCCAAGGAGATGGTGAATAGACTTCCATGCTGATTCCAAATCCATTTGTGAAGTGCCCATATATCTTTTTTAACTTTGTGTGTTGACTCTCAGCTCGGTTAGTTGTCCGGTTTCCAAAGTGCAGGTAATTATTAGTCCGGGCAGCCACAAACATCTCTTTGTATGGCAACAACCATACGTCATTAATATAATTAATGACAATCGGATAACGATTGAAATTGCATTCGATAATATATTTCTTACAATATACTATCATGAAAGTGTTTCTTACAATTTGCGAGTATATTTTAGCAAATATGTCATTTACAAAGCAACTTTGACGAATCCATAAATATATTGGCAGCAGACTTCATCAAAGTTAAATCTCTATCTGTGACAATAACTCGCGATGTTATGCAATCATCCATGGTAGACCACAATCAACTCAAAGCCCAAGTATGATTGTCTTCCTTCTCAGAATGCATAAAAACAAAAGCAACAGAAAAGGTCATGTCCGTTGATGTCACACCAACAACTTCAAATAGTGGCATTCTAACGCGATTAGTCTTGTACGTCGCATCCATTATCAAAACATGCGAAAATGCACAAAATATTTCTAATGGTCATGGATGTGGAAAGAACAAATCTTGGACCCCATTAGATTCTTGATCACTCCAATGGAAAAAAAATGTACTCATGCAAGTTTAAGCTATGCAGTAGAAATTGCATTTGAGATTTACCTGCTTTCTCAGCTGTACGATACTTCTTACAGGCATTACAAATCGTCTAAATGGTGGAAACATTCTCTGGATTTCTGTTCTTTAATGTCGTTAAAATATTTTATGGCTTCACTAAATTTTTGGACACATCTATCAACATATCGGTCTCAACATTAGATAGTCTTGTAGCATACGAATGCCCTTCCATGTATGATGCACCAGGATGGTTATGCAATCCATAAACAACTCTAATCATCCAATCCTCTATTGTCTTTAGTTTCATCCCTTTTAATTTCGAAAGAACAATTTTTTTTTTGTCGCAGTCAGTTTGCTAGATCTAAGACTATTTTAGATCTGCAACCCACAATCGAAGATTATCCATTGAAAATGTGACTTTGTAAACAATGTTTGGAAGGGAAAGGGATCAAGAGATGATGTAGCTTGTAGCTCTCTTGAGACTGAAAGAAGCAATATTAGAAATGAAGGGTATATTTTATATTAGGAAAAAAAAGGTTGTCATATAAAACAATATTGTGCACAAAATTTATACAATATATAGCTGTACAGGTATTTTTTAAAAAAAATTCAATGAAATCTATAATTTCAATCTTGTAGACACATTTATAATGTGCATCTACTATTGTAGGGGGAAAGACAACTTTTGGTCATTGAAATATCTGATCAGGTTCAACTCAGTCATCCATGTTTCAAATGTTTCAATTTGGGTATCTAAATTTCTAAATTGTTTCAAACAGGTCACACGGCCAGTCTTTAACTATTTCAGTCAATCAAACTTGTGATATGAAAGACAAAAGTCAAATTCAATTGATTTTTACTCATGTGGGCTGACAAATTGATGAATTGGATAATATGAAAATAAACATAAAAAATAATATTAAAAAAACTCAATTGCTCTCTAGCCGCCGGACGTAGCCCCATGGCCAAACTTCTGTTCATATTTCCGCCACCTATTCATGCCGCATTGGAAAGCACGGGTTGGAGAGACTCAGGGATTTCGAGCATCAAGTGAGGTCAATTGCTAAGTTGGGACACCAAAACTTGGTTAGGGTTCGTGGGTTTTATCGGAGAGAAGAGAAGTTGGGAGGGCAAATGTGTTTTATTGATACATTTTATGTTTGTTTTAATTTTTACTGCCAAGTAAGCTCTTTTTTTATTTTTTTTATGCCATGTAGGTAATTTAACTATTCGAAATAGTTAAAAACTGCCCGTATGATTTGTTTGAAACAATTTAGAAATTTGGATACCCAAATTGAAACATTTGAAAAATAAGTGACTGAGTTAACCTAGTCAGATATTTCAGTGACCAAAAACTGTCTTTCCCCCACTGTTGTAGAGTCTAAAAACCATTTTGTAACAAAAAGTTGTAGAGTTCAAAAGGATATTATTAAAATATTAATTATTAGTGTATAATCAAGGGTCAAATCAAAATATTTAATGTTAAAAAATTTATTTCACTGAAATCAAGGAGTCCAGTCTAGTCAAGTAAGCCATGGGCCCGAGGGCTCGCATGCGGAATACGGAAGTAACTTGGAGAGCACGGTTGAGGTGCATGGGCAAACAGTTGGTGATTGATAATTCTTATGGGTCTACTAAAGTTTCCTATTTACATTATAGTAAGAGTATATTTAGTTTCCTTTATTAAATAATAACAGCCTTGCTTGTGCGGCTGATTAGAGCAAGGTTCTTAAAACCGGACCGGTCATCAAACCGGAAAAGTCTTCGATTCACGGTTCAAAGGTTTAACCGGGGTTCAAACCGGGTTCGAACCGGTTTTAATGTAATGAATTATTTATATATATATTTATATTATATGCATATAATATGTAAGAAAACTTCATAAAAATACAATATATTCAAATAAAGTACCATTTTAAATAAAGAAAATCTCATAGCCTAGTGGTTAAAACCTTTTTTAATGAACAAAAGGTCATGAGTTCAAACCCTACAAATAACAAAATTTCAAAAATATTTTATTAACATTAATAAATGACCGAACCGGTCAAAACCGGTCCGGTTCTGACCGGTTCAACCGAAGAACCGGCCGGTTCAACCGAAAATATCCCGGTTCACCAATCACCGGTTCTGGCACCTCAACCGGACCGGACAAGTGGCAGGTCACCGGTTGGACCGGTCCGACCGGCCGGTCCGGTCCGGTTTTCAAAACACTGGATTAGAGTAGTATTTTAATTCAAGTTCTATTATGACTGGGAATTAATAGGCATTGTAATAAGTATATATACCGCACTATAGTAGGGATAGCGTTATGAATAAAATTATCAAAAACTGAGATTCTTCTCAAATTCTTCTATGTCTTTACGTGAGTTTAGGCAAGGAAAAAACTAAAGGCTTGTCTGGGTTTCATCCTTGGTGCTTGAGAGAACTTGTAATGGGTTCTAACAAGGAACGCTTCGAAACCTTGGAAGCCAATCTTCAGGCAATTCAATTAAGCAATCAAGAGATGCAGCAACAATTGACTGAACTGAAGGAATTGCTGGTCAAGAAGAAGAACAACAGAACGCCACGCAACAACAAGGAAATTACATCCGACTGTGCATCCATCAATGACCATAGCAGTTCGGGATCAGTTACGGATTCCTCTGAGAAGACGTCCTCAGACGAGGAGGAGGTCACCGGAAGAAGAGAAAGATCCACGGATATCCGCAAGCCTCGAATGATTTTTTCAACTTTTAAGGGAGAAGAGCCGATCTCATGGCTTAGCAGAGCTAAACAATTCTTTAAATATCAAGAAGTTCCTAAACGTGAATGAGTTGATTATGCGGCATTCTATTTAGAAGGAGAAGCAAATTTGTGGTGGCAATGGATGGAACGGATGTATGTCAAGAGAAGGAGGCAGATACGGCGGAGGGATTTTGAGAAAAAACTCTTATCTCGATTTGGGCCAACAGGCTACATTGATCATGATGAAGAATTGTCGAGGGTTAAACAAACTGGTGAATTACGTGACTTCCTAAGGGAATTCGAACAAAAAGCCAATCTAGTCCAAGGTTGGCCGGAAAAGGCCCTTATCGGAACGTTTATTGGAGGGTTGAAGAGCGAGCTAGCGAAAGAAGTACTAGCCCGTAGACCTTGCACAATTAAAAAAGCCTTTGAAATAGCACGTATGGAGAATGATCACTTGGCAGACTTGAGGAAAGGCAATAAATTAGACTTTCGATGGCCAAACCTTCCTACAGCCGAAGTGGTCATACCCAAATCCTCTGGGGGGGCTCTCAAAGACTGTGCCGTCGGGAGTGAAAAGATTGTCATGAGATGAGATGCAGAAGTGAAAGGAGAAGGGTCTGTGCTTTAATTGCAATAAGAAATTTGTTCTTGGGCACAAGTGTCAGATTGCACAAGTCTTCCTTATTGAACCTGATGAGGTCAGTGATAAGCCAAAATCAACAATTAGTTCGAACGAGCCATACTCTGAAGGACCCCAGGATCCTACGATATCAATACACGCCATTGCCTGGGCAAAAGGAGCTCGAACCATGAGACTCCATGCATGGATTCAAAATCGGCCAGTTATGGTTCTTATTGACAACGGATCCTCTCATAATTTTATCAGTGATGATATTGCAAAGAAGTTGAACCTGCCAATTAAATTGATGGAGTCCTTTGATGTGAAGGTTGCAAACGGTGAGCAGTTAACGTGTAATGGAGTATGCGACAATGTGCCAATCCGGATTCAAGGTATACAAATCTGTGCAGATTTATTTATTTTGACATTGGTGGGATTAGATGTTATATTAGGAGTACAATGGCTGGAAAGTTTGGGGAGAGTAATATCAGATTATCAATCTATGACCATGGAGTTTGTACTAGATGGTAATTGGGTTCAATTAGCTCTACATAATCAGCACAACTTGAAGCCGATTCAAGCTAATTCCGTGGAAAGATTGTGGAATGGTGGGGCGCAGATTTTTTCAATCCATGAGGATGAACATGACTCAGCTGGACAAGATATAAGTTTAATGTCCGATCATGAAGAGGTTCAAGCTTTGTTAAAAGAATTTTTGTCGATTATGAAGAAACCCGATTCTCTTCCTCCTAGTCGATCCTTTGATCATCGAATTAACCTCAAAGATGAATCCAAATTAGTTAATGTTGCGCCGTATAGGTATGCGCACTTTCAGAAGAATGAGATCAAGAAGCAAGTAACGGAGATGTTGTCTAGTGGGTTTATACGACCAAGCACTAGCCCGTTTTCATCATCCGTTCTGTTAGTGAAAAAAAAGGATAGTACTTGGCGGTTTTGTATTGACTATCGGGCACTCAACGAGGCAACAGTGAAGGATCGATTTCTGATACCCACCATCGATGATATGTTGGATGAGTTAGGCAGGGCAATATTCTTTTCAAAATTGGGTCTACGGGCTGGTTATCACCAGATCAGAGTCAGGGAAGTGGACATTCATAGGACTGCTTTTCGAACACACCATGGTCGTTATGAATATCACGTAATGCCATTTGGTCTATGCAATGCTCAATCAACTTTTCAATTCGCCATGAATTCAATTTTTGGCATGCACTTGAGAAAGTTCATATTAGTATTTTTTGATGATATTCTGGTATACTCAAAATCATGGGAAGACCATATTGGTCACTTGCGGATTGTATTGGACATACTAACCCGTCATCAGTATTACATAAAACCATCCAAATGTTCTTTTGCACAAAAGGAAGTGGAGTACCTGGGTCATATAATTTCTCAACAGGGGGTTCAGGTCGATCAAATAAAAATTGAGGCCATGAAATCATGGCCAAAAGCCACAGTCTATCTCTGCCCTACGAGGTTTTCTCGGCCTTATCGGCTATTATCGGAAGTTTGTTGAGCGATATGGAGTGATAGCAAGACCTCTCACGGATATGCTTAAGAAAGGTGGATTTGTTTGGTCCAAAGAAGGGGAAGAGGCTTTTGAGAAATTGAAGTATGTCGTATCATCCACTCCCGTTTTAGCGTTGTCGAATTTTGATCACTTATTTGAAGTACATACTGATGCAAGCGATACAAGCATTGGGGCTGTGTTAGTTCAAAATGGGCGACCTATAGCTTACTTAAGTAAGGCTTTGGGTCCAAAAAAAAAGGGGTGGTCCGTGTATGCAAAAGAGATGTTGGCTATCATTGAGGCAGTTCGACTATGGCGGCCCTATTTATTGGGAAAAAAATTTGTTATTGTCACTGATCAACAGCCGTTAAGGCATCTTTTAGAACAACGGATTATTACTCCGGAGCAACAAAAATTTGTGGCTAAGTTACTTGGGTTCGAATTCGAAATACAATATCGGCCGGGGAGAGAGAATTATGTTGCTGACGCATTATCAAGAAGGGATGGAGGAAATTCGTGATCTGACATTATCTTGTCCAAAGTGTAGTGAAATTCAAAAACAAATAGAGGAGAAGCGTGATGAGGTACTGGACTATGAAACAAAAAATGGTCTGTTGCATTATAAGGGTAGAGTATTTGTGCCAGATAATAAGGAATTGAGGTCCAACATTATTAGCCACTTTCATGATTCAGTTATTGGCGGTCATTCAGGAATTTATCGTACTTGGGTACGTATCGCCAATATATTTTTTTGGCCCGGGTTAAAGAAGGATGTGCACCATTACGTCGCTGCTTGCGATATTTGTCAACGAATCAAAAATGATTCTCGAAGGCCTAGCGGATTGTTACAACCCTTACCGGTACCTGAAAGAATATGGGAGGATATTTCCATGGATTTTATTAAAGGACTACCTCAATCTAATGGGTATGATGGAATTTTTGTAGTGGTAGACAGGTTGACTAAATATGCTCACTTTGTACCCATTTTGCATCCTTATACGGCAAAATCAGTAGCTCAGCTATTTATCTCCAATGTGGTTAAACTCCATGGAATACCAAGATCAATTGTTTCTGATCGAGATCGGATCTTTTTAAGCAATTTTTGGGGAGAATTATTTCGGCTCCATGGGACAAAATTGTCAATGAGTTCCACTTATCATCCTCAAACGGATGGACAAATAGAGGTGACTAATCGAACTTTGGAACAATATGGCATTGTCTCATCAGAATCCTCGGAAGTGGGAAGACTATTTAGCATGGGCGGAATATTGGTACAATACAACTTATCATGCATCAACGAAAAGGTTGCTGTTTGAGTATGTTTATGGCCGGTCTCCACCAACTTTAGTGTGCTATTCAGAGGGGTCATCACCCAGTGGTGAAGTGGACAAGGAATTCATGGAGAGGGATGAGCTCATCAAGGAACTCAAGGACAATTTGACCAGGTCCAATAATCGGACAAAAACACACCAAGATCAGAAGAGGCATGAGGAGCAGTTTATTGTAGGTGATTGGGTATATTTAAAGATTCAGCCTCATCGGCAGAAGTCTCTTTCACAGAAGGCTTTATACAAATTGAGTAGTCGTTATTATGGGTCGTATCAGGTGGTGCAGAAAATTGGCGAAGTAGCTTACAAGCTCGCCCTATCGTCTGAGACTCAAATCCATCCTGTGTTCCATGTTTCTCAACTCAAACGTAAGGTGGGCGAATTATCAGTGAGTGAACATTCTTTACCATCTCTCGACTTAGATGGAAATATTATTTTACAGCCCCTTAAAGTTCTGGAAAGCCGACGAGTGAAGCGAGGGAATAGATTTCGGTGGGAGTTACTGGTACAATGGAAATCTTTGGCCGAAGAAGATGTTACGACCATGATTAAAATGCAGTTTCCAGATTTTGTTTTTGAGGACAAAAACTTCTTGAAGGGGATGGGAATTATGAGGACCAAGGGCACAAACTCAAAAACGTGTACAATCGGGCTCAACGATATAAGATAAAGATAGACCGAGTCCAGTCTAGTCAAGTAAGCCATGGGCCCGAGGGCTCGCATGCAGAATACGGAAGTAACTTGGAGAGTACGGTTGAGGTGCATGGGCAAACAGTTGGTGATTGATAATTCTTATGAGTCTACTAAAGTTTCCTATTTACATTATAGTAAAAGTATATTTAGTTTCCTTTATTAAATAATAACAGCCTTGCTTGTGCGGCTGATTAGAGTAGTATCTTAATTCAAATTCTATTATGACTGAGAATTAATAGGCATTGTAATAAGTATATATACCGCACTATAACAGGTATTGCGTTATGAATAAAATTATCAACAATTGAGATTCTTCTCAAATTCTTCACTGTCTTTACATGAGTTTAGACAAGGAAAAAACTAAGGCTTGTCTGGGTTTCATCAATCCACTCCAACTTGACAAATCAAGAAGTTGAAACCCAAACAAACACAAAGTGGCAAAACACAAACACAATATCCTTCCAATTTGAATTCTTCACCCATCAAGCGGTTGTCCGGTTGTCCCATTCACATCGCTATCCGTACAATTGAAAACGAACACATCACCCACCACCAACTCTTGATACCCCTCAAGTTTTCTTCTTCCAAAATCAAGAGTTTTATATCAAGAATGAATTTTATTCCTAAGATTGTAATCAAGTGATGATCTGAAATGCTAGGGGCGGTGCAGGGGGGGGGGGGGGGTTTGGCGGCGGTTGTGGTGCTTTTGCTGCCGGTGGGTATGGCGGGTTGGCATTTGAGCCGCAACAAAATGTTGTTCTTCAGCGGGTCTTTGTTCATCACTCTCGCGCTATGCGTCCACTTGACCCCGTATTTTCCTTCCTCTGTTTCTGACTTTGTTAGCTCTGTTCAATCACTTGTTGTGTTTGACAATCGTGATTCTTGTATTAATTTGGTGAATGACATTCTGTGGGATGTAAAACCCCCTAGTTCGGATAGCTCTAGCTCTTCTTTCACTGCTTATGATAAGAAATGGAGCTGGTCCAAATAAGGGGAAGTGAGTGCTTGTGAGTTTCAGAAATTGAGTAGATCCGATGCCTCGGATTTGTTAAACGGGTCGTGGGTTGTGGTGGCAGGGGATTCCCAAGCCCGTTTGATTACCAGTCGTTGTTGAATTGGGTTATGGATTCAACGAAAATGGAATGCATTAAGGGGGATTTGTTCAAGGGGCATAGTGATTACAAGGTGTTTGTTAATGAGTTTGGTATGAAAGTGGATTATATATGGGCTCCTTACGAGTCAAATTTGACGGATTTGATTACTGGAATCAAGCAAAATAGGAGTTACCCTGCTGTTTTGGTAATGGGTTCAGGGCTTGGCACATGCTTCATGTCAACAATGCATCGGATTATGGTGTTTCATTGCAGTTGTTGAGGAGTTCTGTGGTGTCGGTGTTGCCATCGTCAACTGAGTTAGGCACAGATGTGCCTGTTGAGGGTTCTGCAACCATAAGGTCACCACTATTGTTTTGGCTTGGCATGCCATTGTTGATAAGTGGGATGCTGAGTACAGATGAGAAACGAGAGAAGATGAACGATGAAGTTGGCATGCTTATAACCGAGTGCTAAAGGATACCCAGCTTTTGAGCAAATCCAGTGGTCTGCTTATGTTACTTGATATCCAGTCAATGACTTGGAATTGTGGACCTCACTGTACAGCTGATGGGATGCACAACGATGCAGCTGTTTATGATGCAGCTATTCATGCTATGCTAAATGCATTGCTCATTCAACCGCACCAGAAGATTTCAGAGACCAAAGTCTGATCTTTTTTTGGGAATTGTGGACCTCATAGTCGCTTGATTCTTTCCATTCATGAAGCGGTGTCTGGCGGTGATAAAAGAAAATAACTGGAAGAACATTAGCGTGCATGCATTTGGCTTCAGATTGTGATTTCTTTACAAGATAAGAGATCGTTGAGGATTGAATGGTCTGAAAATAGGCTCAAAAAGTGAAATAAAGGAAGAGAATAAAGAAGAATCCGATGCAGATTTTAATTAACTCGGGAAATTTTTGTTCAGATACATAATTGCAGCTCCTCTTAGTATATATTTCTGCCATAATCCTTATGTACTAATCAAATCATTGCATTCTAGTGTAATTTTCCTCCAAATAGAAAACACGCCAATCCCTACACCTTTCACCCGCGCAAGGAAACAAAAGGAAAATTCCATCTCTATGGTTTACCCATTTAGGGCCACTCTTTCAGGACTCAAATTGCTTACCTTCAAAGGTTTGTCCAAACTCCCAGTTTTTAGGAGCAACACTGTAAGATGCAACTGTGAGCCCATCACTACTAGTGACCTCAAATGAAAGGGGTTGATTCTTTAGGTCAGCATTGATATGCCAGTTCTGGCCCCAATTTCTACCCATTGCAAGCCAACCTGTTTTTGAACCTTTAATCTTCACACCAGTAATATCTCCCGCACCAGCAACATTAGTAATGAGCACGGAAATGAAAATTTCTGATCCAGAGATAGTATATCGAATTCCTCCACCCTTTCTGCATTTGATCCTGTCAAAACCAGATTAACAGATAGTGAAAATAATATAATTTGAAAATGAAAATTATATATATAAGCCAACACAACTTGTATTCTTCCTGAAATATCGGTTCACGTTTCTTCAATCTTTAATTGTGTGCCTACTCCGGTACTCCCACACCTTTCGCTTTCCTTTAATAATATGAGCCACAAAATTTGCAATGTTAACTTAATAACGTTATGACTCCATTAAAGCTTGGAGATACCTGATAAAAATCAAACAAAAATGAAAACAGAGGGAAGGAATTCCGTGATATACTATGGCAAATTCTAAAATTTTAACATCCTCCTATATTCCTATGGATTTAATATGCAAACATATTGCTAGTGCTATTCAATATTAATGTATTGTAAAATCCTTGAAAGGCATTTTCTCTAACAGATCGAACCCCTATCAGTCTGATTCAGAATCCTCGCAATGAGGTAACAAGAAGCATCATAAAAAGAGCATGTTACAAATCCTAATGTCTTTACGCATAGGAAAGAAGTGGGTGTCCTGAAAGGTCACTTAAAAAACAAATAAGTTTGTTACCACCATATTTTGGCTTCTCTTAGGCTTTAAACCAGAGCTTGATTGGGCCAGTTAGATGGAAGATGCATCCTACATGCAACGCTTAGTTCCTAGGTTGTGTTGAAGTACTATTGAAAGAATAAAGTCTCGAGGTTTCTTGAAGGAAGAGTTCATAGACGTAGGATAAATTATCCATATATTTGATACATGTAATTGAACAGATAACGATTCTATAGATTAAGACTGGTTTTGGAAGGAATTTATTCTCCTACAAGTTCCCTAGTTTCTCCTTGTGTTTTCATCTCCCGAAAAAAACTAGAATACCAATCAAATCCCACATTGAATTGGCTGGTGTTTTGTGAGTCCATACCTTACTTATAGATAAGTCGATATTTTACATATATATCTTCAATCTATTCATGGTTATTTCCTCTATATGAGGAGCACCAGGGAAGGAACTTAAAGTGCATTGGAATGGGAAAATACCGTTATAGCTGGAAATATTGACCTTCGACCAAAAGAACTGCTAACTATCCTTTTCAAAGGCTCCTTGTTCTTTCATTCTGGTTCAAACAGAGCTTAAGCAACACAAGATAGCACAAGAACCCTCTCTTTCCTCTCTCGTCCATAACCTCCCTTTGCTTCTTCTTCTTCTTCTTCTTCTTCTTGCATAGTATCATACAATGCCTTCCAAGTTGGATCCACGATATTCTGTTTAATTAAATTTCCAGGCTTTTCTAACCCTTCATCATCTAGGACTAGTTTCTTTTCATGAATTGGTTAACTGAACTATGACCGGTTAAGACTTTACAGGGTCAATATTGTAAATAATACCATCACCAGCAAAGAGTAAAGACAGCTAGAAATCATTTAGAAAAACACGCTTCAAAAGATTCAAAGTTCAAAAAGACACACTGATATCGAGGAGGTAGTGTGCAGTGTCCCCTGTACGCCACGCGCATGTTAGCACGAAACGAATCCAAAACGAAAACAGTGTAGATTTAGAAGAACCTGAAACCAAAACGGTGAGAATGATAGGAATGTCTTGAGAGATTACCTGCGATACTGGATTGGCATATTCCCAGCCTTCCAGATGGCGATCTTCTCGAATGCCTCGATAGGGAGCACAAAATGCTTGTTTGGAGGATTACATTTGCCACCACCATCAGCGGGGAAACCGTAATTAGGTGCACAGAAGTTAGTAACAGTGACGATTATGGATGTTCCAGGGATGCACCACCGGAGATCCTCCACGCACCGAAGCTCGAAGCAGGCACCGCAGATCTGGCCGCGCTCGTACAGAGACTCGCTCAGCCCCACCGTGGCCTGCCCGTACCCGGCCTTAACTAGGTCCCCGTACCCGCAGGCTCCCCCAACAGTGTCCCGAGGGTCCGACGCCGCGTAATATGTAGCTCTCGCCGATCGCCATTCCGATGCCCCCTGTGCCTGTGACGGAGACGGAGAAGAAGTGGAGGAGGTGTGTGAAGTGGCCGTGGTTACTAGTGTGAATAGAAGAGGTATAAGAGTCTGAAAGGGATTTGGAGGTGGTGGCATTTTCGGGAGAGAGCGAATGTTTTCGAGCCGGTGTTCACTTTTTAGTTTTTACTACAAGACTGTTCTCTGTTTCCCTCTGCTTTTTATTTTGTACAAGTTGGTCTTGGGTAGGGCTGTGCATAATTCGGTTTTAACCGATTAACTGAACCGAATCGACCGACCATTAATCAAATTTACCGGTTAATGTTAACCAATCGAACGGTTCGGTTAAAGGTTTATGAGTATTTCGGTTTTTAGTTAATGGTTCGGTTAACATAAAAAATTAATCAAATTAACCGAACCGAAAATATAACATATTATATAAATATATAATATATATAATTATGTTATTAATTTTCCACATATTAATAATTTAACACTTATATTCTTCTAAAAAAATCTATTAATACTTATATAAAAAATTCAAAATAAATATAATATACATCAATTAATAAGTATTAATTCATGTTACCAAGTACCAACTTAGTAACTTACCATGTAATGTAACACCTTCAATATATTATATATTTATATTTATCAAGATTAAATATGATAATGAAATTAATAATATGACAAAACAAATACTATAAAAACCATTAAACCCTAAATTCTAAGGTTAAAGGTCCCAACAATATAAAACCTTAAACCTTTTTTTTTTTGAATGGGAACCCTAAACCCTATAAAACCTTATGAATGTAAACCCTAAACCCTATTAACTATATAACTATAGTCATATTATAAACTTAAACCCTAACTAATAAAACACTAAACCTATAAAACTATACTCTAATAATATAAACCCCAAACTCTAACACTATAAAACATTAAACCGTTTATTTTTTTAAAATGGGAACCCTAAACCATATAAAACCTTGTGAATGTAAACCCTAAACCTTATTAACTATATAACTATAGTCATGTTATAAACTTAAACCCTAACCGATAAAACACTAAACCTATAAAATTACACTCTAATAATATAAACCCTAAACTCTAACACTATAAAACCTTAAACATTTTGTTTGTTTTTACATGGGAACCCTAAACCCTATAAAACCTTATGAATGTAAACCCTAAACCCTATTAACTATAATATAGTTATAAATTTAAACCCTAAAATTATAAATCCTAAACTCTAACATTATAAATCATATTATATGCTAAATTAGTAACATGACTTTGACCCAAAATATTTGGAATTAACCGAACCGACCGAAATCCAAACCGAAATTTTAGGTTAACCGAACCGATGGTTAACCCTCTAAAAAATATTGGTTCGGTTAAATGGATGAAATTAACCGAAAAAATTTGGTTAGGTTAAAAATATGTCAATAACCGAACCGACCGACCGATGCACACCCCTAGTCTTGGGGAATGACAATATTGTCCCAGAAGGGAAAGAAACCGATCACGACGAGCAATGACAATAGTATCATGTTGGGGCATGTTCAATTTCATCATTGCAAGTTCAAATGTTTTATGTTGACAATCTAAAATTTTTATTTGTTTTCAACATGGTCATTTGGTCAGAATTTTCACATCTCAATCAGTTTAAATGTCTATGTGACGCATTGACCGTCAAGGCCAACGGTTTATTTATTTGTGTGGACTGACAGTTGCCCACATGAAAATTCATGTTTTTAATAATAAAAAAAATAGAAGTGTCAAAATGTTAATAAAATACCTGTAATAGACATTATAATATCATCCAAAGACCAAACAGAAGCATGTACCAAAATAATCATTGGTAGTTGTACTACACCAGTGCCTAAAACAAGCATAATTAACAGTTTCTAGATAACAAATCTTGTCCAAAATAGGCAGTTGAAAACCTGTAAATCATCTCACACATTAAATAACAAAACATATTAAAAACCACAAAATAAAGGTAGATAAGCATTCCTAGTTCATCTCCCATAACCTTAGACATTCTTGTTTGCATTGTTGACAGATTTCTGTGTCGCATTTAGCATGAAAGTATACCTAAAGCTGGATGTCGCACCTTGAATGGTCGAAAGTATGTTTGGTCCTTCATCCTACGCTTCTTCCTGCAGCATTTGTGTCATTAGCAGCATAACTTGCACCTAAAGCAAACCCTCCCCTACCAGCAACTTAATTTGCACCTGATTTTAAGATGTGAGCTCCAACGTGTATCATTGACTCGTTTAAGAGTTGATTGTTGATTTTCGTCACTTCTAATTGCAAGTCCATTACTTTCAGTTGCTTTTAGAATGCCATGTTCTTGTAAGATGTCTCCTGAGCCTAACCAATGGGAGTGGCCCAATTCGATGGCATAAAAAGTTCCCATTGGGCCTCATAACATGCAATGGCTTGCACAGAGCCTTTAAATGATAACTTTAATTTTCCATGGTGAATGGAATAATTAAAGTGAATGGAATAATTAAAGTTAACAATTAGACATCTTAAAAACAAAATTGTAGATATATTAAAAGGATAATGCTTGAGACCTCCAAAAAGTGACCCAAAATACCCCCATTTAATGTGGAGTGTTGGATGTGAAGTGAGTCTTACATGTGTGTTTTTAATCCATAGCTATTTTAATGCCACATAGATTTGAGGAACTTTTGGGGGTCAAATTTTGAGGGTCTCTAGCATTGTCCATATAAAAAATGCACAGTAATCGACAAGCGTTTATGATTAAACCACCACTAATTTCTACATCCACCACTATTATATTATGATCCAAACCCACACTGGGTATATGTTGTTGTTATGAGTTAAAGTCCCATATCGATGGATTAATATAGCCAAAGCCCATCCTTAACATGCACAAAGACTTTTTTCTAATCCAAGTGAGTTAGGTTTTAACCCTGTGAATTTGTGACTTTGGCCCTTAGTAGCCCGAGCTAACAAAGAACAAAGCCTTATGGGTTAGATGTACTTTCGATAACCCAACATCAAAATGGATAATATTGTTGGCGTGAATGAAGGCGTGAATCATATACATAATATGATTACTAAATAAGTAAATGATTTTGGTGCTACCACGCCAGCTCCTAAATTAGCTCTATGATTGCCACTTGGATTTATGGTAAAGATTAGATTTATCATATCATATCATCATACACATAATATGATTATTGAATAAGCAAATGATTTTAGTGCTGTCACATCAGCTCCTAGATTAGCTCTATGATTGCCACTTGAATTTATGGTAAAGATTAGATTAAATAAAAATCAAGTTTTACATACATACACAAATAACGTTTATTTATTATTGTTTTAAATAAAATTAAATCATATTAAATTTATCTTAGCTGCCATTCACACTTAACGACTTACATTCCCACTAAGAGGTGTTAGTGGAATTTGATTTAAAAATATATGAGAATTAATTTTATACAGACTATTATTGTGAGTTTATTGAAAAGTTATTGTTAGTAATTAATATTAAGGGACTCAGAAAAGTTATATATGGTTTCTCATTATCGTCGTTTCGAATTAGCTTTGTGACACCACGCTTGAGATCTATGCGATTGAGGTTCCTCTTTTGCCTTTTGTTCTGTATTCAAGCAGAGGATTGATGGGTGCATGTTGCCGATCAGAGATGAAGCAATTAGATTCAATGGTACCGGAAGAGATGTCATCGGCGAAGGGGGTTGCAAAGTAAGTTGAGGGACTGAATCGATAAAGATGAAGTCGGGGGAATTGATAATGCTTGATATGGTTCTTTTGGACTAGTCAATGATGATTGAAGATGACATTACCAGGAGGCTTATGTAGACGAAGGTTTATAGAATTATTGTGTCTGCCATAGTAATGGTGAAGATTGAACAAACTATTGCTCATTTAGATGAGGATTTATAGAACTTATTTTTTGGGGTGATATTTTCTTTGTGATCCGTATTATATGCTATTTTATATTTCTTTGAATTTTCTTTGGTATGCACTCTTTCCATTCATTATTGGTCTCGCTTATTGATCTTTCTCAAATTCCTCAATATATATTAGTTGATTTATATGAGATTTACCACAGACGGTTTTCGCACCAAGTTTTTGATAAAAACTAAAGCTATAACTTTAACAAGTGGTCTCACCTTAGCTTACGAGTGAAGCCACTTTTTTCCTTCTTTTTCTTTTACTGATTTTAGTTTCAGTCATATCCACACCTCTATATTCCTTCCTTTTCTATCTCGGCCACTGACCGTTTCCTCCCAAAAATCTTTACGGGAAAAAAGAAAAAAAAAAAGAGAAAATCGAGCGCCCATAATAAAACGCATCCGGCAGTTCAGCACCACGACCACACCTGTTATATACTACTACTATTCACGTATATTTCCCGTCCCTTCACTCTCGGTTTCATTTCTCTCTGTTGTGTAGAATCTCTCAATCGATTTGAAGTGAACCGGCAATGGCGACCGATGCCGAGAAGCTTACTCAGCTCAAATCAGCTGTAGCTGGCCTTAATCAGATCAGGTTCGTCATTTCTCCATGTTTTTTGTCTCTGTTTCTGTTCCTCTGTTGTTTGGATCATCGTGTTTTGGATCTCGGATCTAAAATCCGTTTCCGCGTTGCAGTGAGAATGAGAAGAATGGATTCATCAACCTCGTAGCTCGTTATCTCAGGTGAATCTTCGGTTTCGTCCTCTTATTCTCTCTCTCTTATTGTGAATGAGGCATTTAGGTTTTTACAATTCAATTCCATGCGTGGAAGCTTTGTTGATTGGTTTGGATTTGTGTTTTTGACTCCTTTTGTACGAGTTTGTGGTAATTGTGAAGGATCCGAGATTCGGATGCTTCATTTCTCGACTATTTCTAACGAAACAGAGGTCGTATTTTTTTTTTATTTATAAATTTAATGTGGAATATTGTGATTGAAGTGGAGAAGCACAACATGTGGAATGGAGTAAGATCCAGACTCCTACTGATAAGGTGGTGGTTCCTTACGACAGCTTAGCCCCTACTCCTGATGGTAATTGTTTGAGTTACTCGGTTTTTTTAAATATTTTTTTAACAAGAATATCACAATTTCCTTTAAAACATCATAATCCATCGGTGTATGCAGATCCAGCTGAGACCAAGAAGCTTTTGGACAAACTAGTGGTGTTGAAGCTCAATGGAGGTTTGGGCACAACGATGGGCTGTACTGGTCCCAAGTATGCATTTCTTCTCTCTCTCATGATTGTAGATTAGTTTTCAGGCGATTTAAATCAATTTGGTCGTGATGCACGTCTCTGTAATCCAGGTCTGTCATTGAAGTTCGCAATGGACTGACGTTCCTTGATCTTATTGTTATCCAGATTGAGGTTATTGTTGTTGCCAATTTTTTTTCGTTAATTTCAATTTAGTTTTTGTAAATGCCTTCATAGCCGGTAGGCATGCCCTTGACATTGAACTATGTGCAGAAACTAAACTCCAAATATGGATGCAATGTTCCCTTGCTCCTAATGAACTCATTCAACACTCATGATGACACACAGAAGGTACAAAACCTTTAATTTATTTTTTTGACAACATCTTATTAGTGACTGACAAGCTTTTATCCACTTGCAGATTATAGAGAAGTATACCAACTCCAACATTGAGATTCACACTTTTAATCAGGTTTGTGAATTGCAATCTCAAATTTTCAACTGCTGCTTTAATATCCATGTACAAATTTACCAATTTATGTTTTTCACTGCTCCTTGGATTTACACAGAGCCAGTACCCTCGTCTGGTTGTTGATGGTTTTTTGCCATTGCCATCTAAGGGGAACACTGGCAAGGACGGATGGTATGATTTAGTTAATATGAATGTTGCCCCCTTTTTTGATGATTTTATCTGTCTTGAATCTCCATATGGTGACAAGTACTGTATGGATCTGAAGGTATCCTCCTGGCCACGGTGATGTCTTCCCAGCCTTGAAAAACAGTGGAAAGCTTGATGCCTTAATATCACAGGTGGATTGCATTTTGTTCATTATTGAATTGCATTTGGATGTGTACTAATAACTTTTTCTTTCTCCCCATGTTGTCTTCCTTTTCCAGGGCAAGGAGTATGTTTTTGTTGCGAACTCAGATAACTTGGGTGCTGTTGTTGACTTGAGTATCCTCTTTTTTATGTTCGTTGAATTATGTTTTCTTGTTCCATGGTCTGTTTGTACTTTCCATATTCTAATGAACATGCTGCATGAACTTTGAATAATTTTCAGCCTTTGTTGTCCTTAATGATTTGATGTAGAAATCTTACATCATCTAATCCAAAACAAGAATGGATATTGTATGGAGGTACACAAAAGATTATTATTATTATGGTAAGCTAATCTTGTCTATGGCTCAAAACTTTCATTGAACCTCCTTTTTTCTTCTTCTTTTTTTTAATGTAGGTGACACCCAAAACCTTGGCTGATGTGAAGGGTGGTACTCTCATCTCCTATGAAGGGAAAGTTCAGGTATAGTTTTCATTTGCTGATGGTGATTATTTGAATTTTGATTTCTTGGAAGTGTTACACAATTGGTAAATATTTTTAGAGAGCAACTTAGAGATTCCATCCTTTTGAAGATTAAATACAGTTATTTGACTAATCAGTGATTTTGCTTTTTGATTTTTCACTATGACATAATACCTTTACAAAATGAAGTGAAAATTTTATTTCAAGTTATCTATTTTTTGGAACTCAATTTATAGTTTTATTTCTAATTATTCTAATTTTTGCATTCACTAATATTTTCTCTTGGTTTGTGCGACACAGCTCCTGGAAATTGCACAGGTCCCTGATGAGCATGTAAGTATTTATTTTAAATTAGATGTTCCGTTCTTGGAAGTGTAAGCTATTAATGCTTCTAGTTTGAATATACACTATTCTTTGAGGAAAGTGGCACTATTGGGTTGTCATTTCTCTTTGCCATCATGTTAAAAGGCATCATAGATAGTATGAAGTTATTTGACCCGTTTGCTGCCTGAGACCTGGCTGTTTCTAGTTACAAAGACAATATCTGATTTAGCACTTGTTGATGTGAGGCAATGTACTTGTACATCGTCTTCTCTGGTGCTAGGTTTGTTTATGGTTGTATGGTAGTACAGGGGCCATTCATGTTCTTTGTGGTGATGTAAGGTTCTTTAATAGTTACTGTTGATTAACATAACAAGTGTGCCCCTTTTAGACTTGTCACACATTTAACTTAGGGGAAGTCTCTTTGGAAAAATTATGGCTGACCTGATACTGTGTACAACAGGTTAACGAATTCAAGTCAATAGAAAAGTTCAAGATTTTCAACACAAACAACTTGTAAGTCACTTACTATCAAAGTTGGAATGCTTTTTTACTTTGTTAATACTAACGGTACATACTGCAAAAGGTGGGTGAACTTGAAGGAAATTAAAAGGCTTGTGGAAGCTGATGCATTGAAGATGGAGATAATTCCAAACCCAAAGGTGTGTTTCTTTTATTTTCCATTGATTATGTTATGGTGCTGAGATGAAGGTTATGTGTTAACTAAATCATGTTTCAGGAGGTGGATGGAATCAAAGTTCTGCAGCTAGAAACTGCTGCTGGTGCGGCAATTAGGGTATGTTTTATGCATAAATCATTTCAAAGATATATTTGACAGGTGAAACTTTGGAATTGGTTTGATTTTATGTCCATATACTGTTATACAGTTTTTTGATCATGCTATTGGAACCAATGTTCCTCGATCTCGATTCCTTCCAGTGAAGGCAACTTCAGATTTGCTCCTTGTTCAGGTTACCTTCTTTTCTGAGAGCGATGGTACTAAAATGTGCTTGAGTGATATAATTCTTGTTTATAAGTTGATTTACTGGTTTTGCAGTCTGATCTTTACACCTTAGTTGATGGTTTTGTTCTCCGAAATGAAGCTAGAACAAATCCTGCAAATCCTTCTATTGAATTGGGTCCTGAATTCAAGAAGGTGAAGATTTATATCTGTGATAGTGGTCTTTTAGATGATTTGATTCTTTATAATGGTACTGATATAATATTTGCTTCACAGGTTGGGAACTTTTTGAGTCGTTTTAAGTCAATCCCTAGCATCATTGAGCTTAATGGCCTGAAGGTGACTGGTGATGTATGGTTTGGTGCTGGTATTGTGCTCAAGGTAATATATTTACTTCTCTGAATGACACAATCCAGGCTTTGAGTAAAATAAGTTTGATCAATCTGCATACCAAGAATTTGTACTGGGTTTTTTCAGACGATTAATGATATCTAGGGTTTAAAGTTGTGAAACGTATTTAGATTTTAGAGATTAATGATAGATGTCACCCTATTGAAAAGGAAAAGGTTAAACAACTTTTGAGCTCAAGATTCCTGCGAAGGAGGAAGATTCGTGGAAGGGCAGGTGTATGTGATCTTACCCCTCCATTGTGGAGGGTCTATTTGTGAATTGAATCCACATAACCACTATATTACGGTGAAGCAACTTTAACTTAAGGCCAATTTTTGCCCTTAAACTATGGCTGTTTGAAGGTCGAGTATGTGTCGTTAATAACCAGGATAGCTAATGGTTAATGGGATCTGTTGACACTTGACAGAGATGATAGAGAGCTGCAAGGAGTCTGTGTTGGATGTGTAGCATTTATTAAACCTAATGATGTGATGGCTAATCTGATCATGTGATCTGCAGCATAAAATATTAGTAGGCAGTGGTGGAGTTCTCTTTTTCCCAACTATAATGCATCATTTTATTGCAGTAGAAACTCTTACCATGTGCAAATGTTTCTTTTTTTTTCTCTGTTTTAAGCTTAACCGACTGATTGTCATTGGTTTTTTTCCATTGAAGGGAAAAGTGAGTATCTCTGCAAAACCTGGTGTGAAACTTGAAATACCCGATGGAGCTGTTCTTGAGAACAAGGTAAAACCCTATGAATTTATTTATATATACATCTCTATTTATCATTAAATATATTTTTTTTCTTCAAAGGACACAAGTTTTTCCTTTCTTATGTTTTCTTTCTTTAATTCAGGACATCAATGGTCCTGAGGACCTGTAAGAAAGTGCTTGCTATCTTGGAGGGTTCTACTGTCTTGCACATTGATGTGTCCTGTTCGTTTTGCGCTGGTTGTTCAATGCTTAGTATATTGATATAAGAATAAGAGTCAGTTTGCAGACTTTATACAAAATGGTTGTAGCTTGCGTGGTTGATGCGTGGAGAGAGTAGGCTGACATGAGGATTTATGGAAAACCAAAGGCATGTTATTACTCGACTATAAAAGGGAAGAAAAGGAAAAAAAATATATCCGTCATTATATATTTAGAGTTATTGTACACTTTCAGACTACTTTCTTATTGTCAAAATCTACCATTTGGGATGATTTTGTTTGCAGCACTCAGTCGCTATCGATTACAATCAAATAAAGGGAAAAGCTGGTGCATTATGATTGCAAAACAATATAAAACCCCTGCAATTATGGAATGAGCAGATTCGATAGTGGATGACTTTTGAGTAATGGATGTTCTATTGCTGTGTATATGAGAGAGATTGAATAACTTTCAGCAGTTAAAACATTTGATAATTTGTTGGGTGCATAAAAACACACTAATAATTAAGCTTCAATAACAATTTCCATCGTTACTTGTTAGTGGCCTGGTTATTATAACATGAATGATAAAAGAACGGATGGATAGGCTCTGCTCTTGATGACATAGAAGAATGTTTGTGTTTATATTTAACGGTTAAGAACAATTTTATTTTTGTTTGGGAGAAAAAATAATATATAGTTGAATTCATATAAATGATCAAAATACATTCTTCATTGTTTCTTGAAAAATTATTGAGGCCCTAAACCAGTTTAGCGGGGTCTGTCGACCAATAACTTTTCTGTTATTGTTATTATTTAATGGATAATTGTTATGACGCAAGTTTAACAGGATAGACGACGCTAATGAATAAGGTATATATATGTTAGGATAAAAAATCATCATCCATCGTAGCCAACGTTGAACACCAACCAATAAGCAAGTATCATCAAAATCACCATTGTCTTGTTTTATCCTTTATTCATTATCTATTTGTAATATTTTCAGACGCGGTCCACAAAATCCAAGGCCCTAAAACATACAAATACAGCCCAATAGTACATGAATGTCATTGACAACATACCCCCATGTTGGCAACATCGAGCACTACTCCTGTAACACCATACTCCCATACCCTCAAATATAAGCCACATCATCTCTTCAACTTTGACCATAACCCTAACCTGCTGACACCAGACGCGACTTGACATCACTAGTTTCTCATGTCCTTTAAAAAAGCTCATGCTCCATCAGTTATCTCATAATCTTTTTGAGACATCCACCATTTACGACAACAGACTTTAAACAACGAATTTTCCATGCAAAAAGTCAAATCCATTGGATTTACCATGATATACATCTAAAATACCATGAATCCAATCAATTCTCAATATTTCTATCTTGGACGTTACGAACCATCCTTCACTATAAGAGGAGGCTTGAACATCAGGTAAATGCATTCTTTTTGGACTATAAACACTATATATTTATTTTCACTTGAGAGAAATCAAATGGCTGACTTGACCGTCGAAACTTTCTTGACCGAATTGAAACCTCTCTAATCAGGGAACTTTCAATGTCTCTTATGGATTCTGAAAGATTGTCGGTGGTCCTCTATCATAAATTCTTGATCGTGGAAAATTTCCCCCACAGTATACAGTACTACTTATGTCGATGGCAACTGGAATACGTGCAGTGTTAAATCATTTATATAAGATTAACCTACGAATCCATGCTATGCTAGCAACCACGCCTTCCATTTTAAGGCCCAGCCTAAGAGGTGTAATAGGTTAGCTGCCTAATGCTTATATTTATATATTGCAGGTTGGGGCCCCATTTACATTCATCACTTAAATTGACATTTTTATGTCTTAAAGATATGGATTCCATGGTCCCTGCTGGCCCACAAAAATTATGCAACTTATAATGTGGTTTTTCCAGGCAAATTATAGTCTTTCTTATCTCCGGAATAATGCATCGATCTGACATGCAAGAAAGAAATTATAAAGCATGAAGTGAAGTGGTTGATATCACGAAGAGATATGCTAACCTACCTGGCCCAGCCATTCCTATTAAAGAATACTAGGAATTTTTTGACATTAACTGATTCCTAAGTCTTTGAACTAGTCTCCTTCTATTAATTAGTCTTCTCAAATAGTCACCCAGTGATTGTAGGTTTCTTAAATCCTAATGTATGTCATGTACGTATAATGTAGGGAAAATTAAGGATAAGTCCTTTAAATGTAGGTTTCTTAAATCCTATTGTATGTATAATGTATGTATGACAAGTGCAGGGTTACTATATTTTCATCTTGTCTACACTAAAGTAAATATGAAGTAAGCTACTTCAGTTTGGTCAGTTTGGCCCAGCCATATTCTGTCCGAAATTTATATCTAACAATAGAAGCACATACATGCACCACACATGTATCCCTCCAACTCACACACATGCGCAACCCACATAATTCACACAAATGCTACCCACAAGGATTGAACCCTTGACCACGGATAGAAATACAAGAATGAGAACCAGTTAGGCTGAATTTGATTAGGTTAATATTATCACTTATGTGTTGTCTAAACTATCAGATGGATAGAAACTGTTAGAGGCATGTGAGTTTTATGGGCATACCATGATGTATATATATATATATACATACTTGGTTCAGTCTTCTCATGATAATGGTGTTTTTCTATTCGATATAACTCTTATCATTTAAGTAATTGAACAAATGGTGAAACTTCTAAGAGATTAATCAAATCTGATTTATTGATAAAACTTGTAGCTTACAAGATCTTATCGCTTAAGACAAAGACTCTCTTCAACATAACTCAAGCAATTAGCAATCAACTCTCCCAGATATTCATAGTTGCTTCGAGTGTTTATTCCTTCTCTCTTATGCTTGAGTGATTATTTGAATTAGAATCAAGAGAGTGATGAGTGATTACTTGAATTAGAATCAAGAGAGAGATGACTTGGGAAAAATTTGTGGGAGTTGTTGGTGGGGACTGTAGCTGTGAAGAGCTCATAGTGGAAAGCTGGTTCATGTTGGTGGATTCCAATCAAGTCAACACAGTACAATTCTTTGGCGGACTACAAAGGAATTGCAGCTTAGGTGGTCTCCTACTGTGTCGATGCATACACTGAATCTAGGATGTACAAAGATGTTAAGTGAGGTTGAGTAAATTTTTTGTAATCTTTATTCGTTACACTGGATTGTTTCGAAGGTTGATCGCTCTATAAACTTGAGGAGGTTTTTTCACATTTGGGTTTTCTCGTAAAATTTATGGTGCTCGTTCTTAATTTACTTTTTCGTATATTTTTTCTAACATTTCATTAACTAGTGTGTAAGTATACATGCTTTCCGAAGTGTTGTATTATGTTTTTTTATGTTCCATCATATATCTGTTGTTCACTTTGAACCCACGTCTCTCTCTACATAGATAACACACACACATAGATATATATATATATATATATATATTTGCGAAATTATCATGGTGACATAAATATGTAAATGTTCTAGTAAGAACACAAAGATGCAGGCAAAACAACGAATGATCAAATCAATTGAAAATGAACAACATTGGAATCCATCAGAAATTTAAGGGAAAACTCTCTAGAGTTTTGATATATTTGATAAAATGATAGATGATAACCATTAAAACTGTCTACAACTCTAATATGATTTAAAATAAAAATGTAAAATTATGAAAATACCCCTAGAAAACGGCTCATTAGAGGTCCTAAATGATGAAATTTCGTGAAACTAGGGTAGGACCAGTTGTCAAGGCATTGGTTCGGTTCAGAACATCATTTCGCTTCAACCAGTCAAATTTCATCGAATTCTGACAACGTTGCAACAATTCCAGCCCACTCAAATCAAGCCCAACAAATTGATTTCTACCGATCGATATTCCTGGTAAATAACTCCAACTTGAAGGGCAGCCTATACCAGTCCCTATATCACACAGAATGACAATGGCATCTAAATTTTAAAAACTATTATCGGTGGGTGAAGGCATCTACTAGAAAAGAAAGACAGCGTGTGTGGGTTGTGAAAGGCAGCAAGTCAAGGACTAACAGACAGAAATGGTATTTGTTTGAAATATCTTCGTCGAAATTATGGTCCCCCTTTCCTAACCTTAGCTTGTCTTATATCAAAATTTTAGTTTTTGTAAATAAAATCAATGAGTTTTTACTTGTCTTATACGTACGTACCCTTCAATTTTCTTTTAATTTTAATTTTTATTTTTATGAAGAACATGGAAAGCATGGCCAGCCAGTAGCCACCCATCAGAAATCAGATCCAATCTAATATCAATCCGTATTTATTTTAACGTGCTAAAGTGATATAAGGAATATAATGCAGGATAATGTGCGTGTGTGTTTGTTTTTTTTTTGTGTGTATAGATATATACACATTTGTCTTGCAAATTATTGAGGGAGAATAATTGTAAGAATGTATATTGCTTTTGCTGAGGTGTACACGTTGTGGAAATAGTTAACAAATTACCTAAACTTGTGGTATTGTGCAGGCATTTTTTTTAAAAAAAAGTGAAAGACTTGATTGTATTAAGATACCTAATAAATTATGTGATTGAAACTCGTAGGCACTCGGGTCATCATAAAGATGGAGTACAATCAAGAGGATTAAAAAAAGAAAAAAACTAAAAACACAAAACACAAAGACGACCATCGTCGAACGACAATGTATTACATCGGACATCGTTGGACCACCGTCGAATGATTTTCATACTCCATTGGTCGACGCCAGGTAACAAAGACTGAACAAAAAAACCAATACACAGATCACAACTTGGATCTATACAAGAATCTTGACTTCTCCTTCAAGAAGAGAGACCGATCTCTCTCATATCTAAAAATTTCATTACTATAAAACTGAATATATATCACTAGAGCACACTAGAAATGCCATTGATCAAAGATGGAGGAGATCTATAGCTAGAGAAGAGAAATCCTACAAAATCTTAATTAAAAAATTAAACAAGTATGGATTGAGAAATGGTAGATCAAACTTATGGGAGGAGGAGGAAAATATGTGGAGAAGGGGTGGGGAAAAGGAGAATAGTTAGACTCTCCTCCTCCCTAATCGGTTTTGAAGACGAGATGATAGTTGAGAAGTTTTTTTTAGAGAGTTGAAAGGTTTTTTTTTGGTAAAGGTGTGGTGCTTTTTACTTGACAATTTATTCAGCCAATTATTGCATGGTGTTATCAAGTGTGTATTAATTAACTAGTAAATGAAATGTATTAGTAGGGGAGGGGAGAGATCAGACTCTTCACTTCCTCGCCACCTCTTCCTCCTCCTCCCATGAGATAGCTCTGCCATTCTGTATCTAGATTTGTTTTTCTTTTTATGTTTTATGTTGAATAAGGATGTTACTGGATTTTTATTCTCCGACTCTAGATCTACTCCATTCGTCGTAGATTTTCGATCATTGACGTTTCTGGTGTGCTTCGATACTTATATTTACTTTATAGTGATGAAATTTTCAGATCTGAGGGAGATCAACCTCTATTGTTGAAGGAGAAGCCAAGATCTTTGATATAGATCCAAGGTGTAATATGTGTGTTGTTTTTCTATTTAGTCTTTGTTACTCGGTGTAAATCGAAGGAGTCCATTGATGTCTGGTGTAATATGGTGTTGTCCTGGAGTGTCCGACGATGATCGTTTTTAGTGTTTGTGTTCTTTTGTTTTTTTTTCTTGTTTTTCATGTTTTCCTCTTGGTTGCTCTTCATCTTTATGGTGACCCGAGCACCTATAAGCATCAATTACCTGATTTATTGGGTGACTCAATACAATCAGGTCTATCAACTTTTCACCAGACTATGCTTGATTAAACAAAGAAAGATGAAAAAATAACATGAACAAGTAGATCTAGCCATTTGAACACTCCTCCAAGTAGATCTAAATCTAGATCCACCGAAATAATGACTAGCAATACTTAATCTTGATGCTTGGAACTCAAAATCTATTAAAAGATCTCCCATCATACGTCATTCTTGAAGCCTAACCATCTCCCCCTAACATTCTCCCAATTGGAATTCTGGTGGAGAAAGCCATAATCTGCACTATTATTAAAACAAAACAAATATGGTGTCATTTGGTGTTCGAAGATATCCGGTGGAGTTTGGTGTTGTCCGGCAACAATCGATTTTGTATCTTTTTTTTTTTTTTTGTGGGATGTATATCATCTTTATGGTGGCTCAAGTGCCTATAAACCTCAAATTCTCGTACCTTTTTAAAAAAAAATGAAATGTATCAGTTTATACAAATACTCAAATATGCATCCATATACGAGTAAATGAAAAGATACATTTGCCTACGGGTTATTGATGGAGATTGATTGTGACTGTATATAAATATCCGGTGGAGTTTGGTGTTGTCCGGCAACAGTCGATTTTGTATCTTTTTTTTTTTTTGTGGGATGTATACTTTATAGTGGCTCAAGTGTCTACAGACCTCAAATTCTCGTACCTAATTTAAATATGCTATCTTTTCCAAAAAAAAAAAAAGAAGGTCTATTACCTTTTTAAAAAAAAAAAATGAAATGTATCAGTTTATACAAATACTCAAATATGCATCCATATACGGGTAAATGAAAAGTATATTTTTTTGTTATACATTTGCCTACGGGTTATTGATGGAGATTGATTGTGACTGTATATTATATATATAGTGCAAGCGTGTCGGCCAATTAATGGACCCTAACTAGGAGGATTTCTGGCACCATTTCATACTCAACACCTTACTAATCTTATTATTTTATTAAATATTGAATATTACCCACCAAAATTAGGGTGATATATGATGTGACAGTTGACAATTAAAATATTTAATTCAATTCTGTTAATATAACTATATAAATATAGATAAAGATAGACTCGAATACCCCTCAAAAAAAAAAGATAAACTCGAATACGTTAGTTTAAGTTGGGTGACTATTAGATTAGATTATATGTTCTATCGGCACATAAATAATTAAGTATATACATCTCATTGGCATTATTTATTTTTTTTGAGTAAAAAAACAATATTTCATTAATGAAGATTAGTTTCTACATAGGGTAGAATCGAAGGAGGGCATGCCTCAAGCAAATAATCATCTTCTAGAGATATGTGAACTAATATAGTTAAGTGATGTGCCACAAAATTTACAGATCGTTTAGCATGTGTAAACACACAACAATTGAAAAGTCGAACACTAGCCTGGATATCGTGAAGAACAACACCAGATGGATGCAAAGAACCGTCAGCCCCATTAATCGCAGAGATAACCTCTAGCGAATTGCTCTCCACATTGACATTATTAATAGTTAAATTTACCTAACCTTGATAATTCTTCCTTTATATGTCCAATGATGATGAGTGAGTGCTTTATCCAACCAATTATGGCATAAACCTATCATACCATGCCAGCTCCTCCTTTAGTTGTTTTTTTTAAATAAAAAATATCATAGACATGATTGTATTAAGTAACCTAATAAATTAGATAAATGAGCTTCGTAGACACACATGTCATCATAAAGATTGATTACAATCAAGAGGATTAAACAAAAAAAAAAACAAAAACACTAAGAAAACACAAACACTAAAGTGGTCATCGCGAGACACTTCTGCACGACACCATATTATATCAGACGTCTCCAGACAACTGTCCAACGAGTTCGACTCCAGCGATCTACGTCGGATAACTAAACAAAACAGAAAAATATACACCTATTGTAATTTGGATATACAACCAACAAAGATATTGATTTCCCCTTCAACAAGACAGACCGAGTTCCCACGTATCCTTTTAACTGGTTTAGGAAACAAGAGTAGTCTTTCTTCATATAAGGACCACTTAATTCTTCGTCTCTCATCATTCTCCACCCAACTCTCTCTCCTCCTCTGTCTCTCCGGTTCTCTATCTAACATGGTGCTCTCCAAGACAGCCTCACAGTCTGATGTTTCAGTCCACTCCACTTTCGCTTCCCGATATGTCCGATCCTCTCTTCCAAGGTTCGATCTCTATCTTCATCTTTCTGTATTTATTGATTCTATTAGCAAGAGTACTGTCGTGGCGTTCCAGGACGTTCCACTGAATGTTTTCGATCTGGGAATGAAAATGAATGCAGGTTTAAGATGGGAGAGAACTCGATCCCGAAAGAGGCGGCGTTTCAGATCATCAACGACGAGCTGATGTTGGACGGGAATCCGAGGCTGAACCTGGCGTCGTTTGTGACGACGTGGATGGAGCCGGAGTGTGACAAGCTCATCATGGCTTCTATTAACAAGAACTATGTTGACATGGATGAGTATCCTGTCACTACTGAACTCCAGGTAATTAATTTCATTTCTTTTTTTTTAAATAATTATTTTATTTAAGTCCTTCCTACCAGTTCCTCTATCTCAGGATTTTTTTTTTCATTTTTTTAATTTCCCTCACTAATTTTTGTTTGTGGGTTAGGTGAAAGTGATCTGTACTTTAGAGATTTTTTTTTAATTTATTTCTAAACCCCAACACTTATCCTAATCCTAATCCTAATCCTAATATCGATAATATTGTAAACCTTATAAGTAGCATGTATGGATCGTAAATCGAGAAAATTGAATTTTAATTGATACTGCAAATAAATTCTATTGTCCCTTGTCATGTCATAGAATTTAAGATTTAAAGTTTACGATTATAGAATCGTAAATTGACATATCATAGAGTCGTAATATAAAGAGTTGAATTGAAATATCTCAAATCTTAAACTCATCCAACTCGATCTCCTTGAAGTGTTTCAATCCAATTGATTTCCATGTTTACTGAAACTCTTGATCCAAATAGCAAGATTGTATTGGAGACGCCCAATGCCACATGAGACAAGAAGTATCACAATTTGTGCAAGTGGGATGCCAAGTTGGCCATTAGGTTTTTTGTTGGTTTATTGAGGAACGTGCAATGACCGTTGATATATATATATATATATTAATGAAATATACTTATTATTCTAATTATTATTCAACACAAACATTGGAACAAATTAGATGAAAATAAAATATAATAGCTTTAAGAAATTGAGATCTAGCTTTGGTTGGAATAAAATCATTGAAATGTTTGAATTGGTAAACCATGCATTGTCTATAAGGCTAAGCAATGCATGTGGGGGGCCTACAAGAAATTAAAAGTAAAGCTTATCTATTTTTTTTTCAAAGCTTCCTTAAATTTTCTTAGGCCAGCCTAGCACTATAAATGGCCGGCCAAAATACAAAGATAATATAAAAAGAAAACTATAAATGGCCAAAGAAGTAGGTGGGCTTATCTCTCTCTCCCCCTCTTAATTTATCCTGATAATTCTGTTAGATATTTTGAAAATATGAAATACTATTAATTATTGATATGAAATTGACAAATTCAATTGATGTTACATAAGGAGTTAGGACCCCCAACCCCACTTCGGCTCCTCTAAATTAGGATAACATTGATTCTTGTAGGGTCTTGCACGCATCATTGAGGCTGCCAATTTGTATATTAAATTATTTATTTAATTAACGCGGTTTTCCATTATTAAATAATAGTACATATAAAAAAAAGAAAAAAAGAGAATGTCTGATTGTTTGGTAAGGCCTTCCTAAACGTGTCATTAGTTTGGATCGTGAATTTAATCGCGGTAATTCTTAGTGCAAGCGATAAGTCGTGAGTTCAAGTCTCATGAACCTTACGTGTGTTAATGTCATCCTGCGTTATCTCTCACACTAATTCTCGGCTCAAGACTCAACTGGCCTATGGGAGTTGTAGAATTTCCATATCACCCGGGCTTTTACTAACGAATTGTTCAGTGAATAACTGGGTGTATTCTATGTTAAAAAAGAAAAGAAAAGACAAGGCTTTCATTCACCTACAGATTTCTTCTCCTTTCTTATAAAAGAAATTCTTTGATTTGGCCAAGTTTGGTATTTTGTGTTCCTTTTTTAGACTAAATTATTGCCGAGATTTATGGCGTTAAATTTGAAATCCAAGCGAATTGCAGATAGGTTTTTTCTCCTTTTCCTTTCTTCAAAGCAATAGAAAAGTCAAGTAGGACGCTTCGTGGACCAGCGATGTCTGCACGCATGTGACTGGCTGTGAGTACAAGGGTTAGGGCCCACATACAACTGTATAGGGATGGCAATGGATCAAGTCGGGCCCACATACAAGTGTATGGATGTCAATGGATCGAGTGTGCTTTTTCAGAGCGATTTGGCTCAGCTTGGTCTATTTTTATTAAATAGACCGAGTTCAAGTGGAATTTTAAACAGGCTGTCCTGTCCATTTCATTGAAATTTATTATAATTATTCTTTCACCTTTACGTATACTTGCTTCAAGTCTTTCTTTTAATAGTTTCCTTCAATTACAAGAACTTCTAGGGAACTTAATTATTCTTACATTAACAAGATACTTTATAATTTATAGATGTGAATATGTCGCCTAATGATAAAATTACAGGAGTGCAATCTATAGATCACATGTTCAATTCTTATAAATAGCTGAGTATTGTCTCAAAGTAAATGTTGTTATGTTTGTGTAAACAGAACCGATGTGTAAACATCATAGCACACCTCTTCCATGCACCACTTGGGGAATCAGAGGCGGCGGTTGGAGTAGGAACAGTTGGGTCATCAGAGGCAATCATGTTGGCTGGATTGGCCTTCAAGAGGAAGTGGCAGAACAAGAGAAAAGCAGAAGGTAAGCCTTATGACAAACCCAACATTGTCACTGGAGCCAATGTTCAGGTTTGCTGGGAGAAATTCGCAAGGTACTTTGAAGTGGAGCTCAAGGAAGTGAAGCTCACTGAAGGATATTATGTAATGGACCCTGCCAAAGCTGCTGAAATGGTTGATGAGAACACCATTTGTGTTGCTGCCATCCTTGGTTCCACTCTCAATGGCGAATTTGAAGATGTCAAGCTCCTGAACGATCTCTTGACGGAGAAGAACAAGCAAACTGGGTATGCATATACTATATTTACCTGCATTAGTTTATCTATTTTGGTTTTGTTATGGTTAGTCTATATTGAAATTTATCTGCATATATGCAGATTGAACTGGTGATTTTTCTGTTGCATTGATTTTGGTTTTTCTGTTGTGTATGTATAGGTGGGATACACCAATCCATGTTGATGCGGCAAGTGGTGGCTTCATAGCGCCATTTGTATTCCCAGAGATTGAGTGGGACTTCAGACTGCCGCTGGTGAAGAGTATCAATGTGAGTGGACACAAGTATGGACTTGTTTATGCTGGCATTGGTTGGGTCATTTGGAGGAGCAAAGAAGATTTGCCTGAAGAACTCATCTTCCACATCAACTATCTTGGAGCAGACCAACCCACTTTCACCCTCAACTTCTCCAAAGGATCCAGTCAAGTTATTGCTCAGTACTATCAACTAATCCGATTGGGTTACGAGGGCTATCGGAATGTGATGGAGAATTGCATTGAAAACATGACGGTGCTCAAAGAAGGCTTGGAGAAAACAGGGAGGTTCACCATTGTTTCGAAAGACATTGGAGTACCGTTGGTTGCATTTTCCCTGAAAGATCACAGTCTTCACAATGAGTTCGAGATCTCTGATTTGTTGCGCCGTTTCGGATGGATTGTTCCTGCCTACACCATGCCTGCTGACGCTCAACATGTGACGGTACTTCGTGTTGTCATCAGAGAGGACTTTTCGCGAACACTTGCTGAGCGTCTCGTTTTGGACATCGAAAAGGTTCTGCACGAGCTTGACACCTTGCCATCCAAAATCAGTGCTAAGTTGGCAATTGCTGATGAAGCGAAGAAGGATGGTGTTGAGAAGAAAACAGCTTTGGAGACACAGAGGGAGGTCACTACTGCTTGGAAGAAGTTTGTCATGGACAAGAAGAAAATGAATGGTGTTTGTTAAAGGTGCGATGCATATAAACCTTAATTTATTGTTTAAAACTGAGTGTGAATGGCTTGTCTAACACTACTAGTTTCCTAATATTCTGCGAGAGACTGTGTCAACCTTTTGCTATTGAAATGTACTGCTTCATACTTGAATAATTGAATGATATATTTCATTCTGTTTGAATCTTTGACACTAATAACCTACATCCAATTGACATAATCCAACCGAATAATACATAAATAAAATCATTGTACCTCTTACACAAGTGTCACGTTTTCTCAACCTAAGAACAATTGGTGACGACACATAAAAGAAAAAAACTGTGTATACCAGTGGTTCAGAGATAACAATATCCTCGAATGTTGGAGCTTAGATTTTTAATAATTTAATTGAAGACTCGAGCCAAAATACGTAAAAGATAGTAACATCAATAACAATCATGCCACGGTAGTACCACACCCTACCAATCTAATCATGATTTTTAGATAAAAGAGAAACAATGCATTAAGAAGATAAGAAGACATGATCACGCATAATCTCCACCGGCCGCCCCTTGTATGTGAGTGAGTTTCATGGTTTTAAAGGTGGTTTCCCCTTGACAACAGTGACTGGACATGAAGCATTTGTCATCACATACTTGCTAACACTCCCAAGCAGTACCCTGCACTCAAATTATGAAACTCTGATACTCGTGAATAATCTTATAATTGATCAGATTATAAAGTTAATGCTTGGAACGACTTTTCACATGCGTTGGTGTAAGAAAATCGATCCAAACATATCAAAGTGATATTGTCTGCTCTAAGTCAAAGACTCACACGGTTTTATTCTTATGTGGTTCCTCCGAAGCATTTAGGCTTATGTACCACTTCGATGGTTACGATTCTACCATATATGTTTCTTCCTTAGTTGAGTTATGTCAATCTGATGTGAGACTACAAATCTTGACATTCCCATGCATTTGTGGACTCGGTTATGTGAGACCCTACAAATGGATACGGGTAGATGTAATGTCCAAATAGACCGATTCTTTGCTTCAATACCATAATAGAAAATCCAGTACAAACTCGTCAAAGTGATATCGTCTGCTCTGAGCAATAGGCCCACACGAATTTGTTTTCTTAGGTTGTCTCCGAATTATTTAGGCCCAGAAAATGTTTTACGTTTGAGAAGAGGTAGACCTTCTCTTATATATCACTCAATTGGGTTATGCTAATCCGATCTGGGATTACCAAATCTTTAACAGTTAGTGTATGCTAATCCGATCTGGGACTACCAAATCTTTTAACAGTTGGTGTGTGTATATACCAATTCATACCTTTTAATAGTACCAACACCTCTGCTTCCAAGAACAAGAGAATCAAGCTTGAGATCCTCCACAGCATCACACAGCTTCTCTCTTGGATCACCCCAGTACACCTTGGCAACCACTTTAGCCTGCTCAATACATATCAAAACACCCAAAATCATACACTCATATACAATATATGTATACAGATTTATAGATATATACAAAGTACATACCCCTTTTGTCCTTGACACGGTATCTAAAATATCAAGAACTTCAGGATCATGAGTTAGACCATACTGCTTTGAGTAATTGATCTCTCTAAACTCCTCCAGAGGCACCAAAGCTGATAAGATTCAAATATTCTATAAATAATTAGTACATAATCAATAAAAATAATATAAATTTACATAAAACATATATATATATGCATACGTGATCCAGTGTCCTCGAAAAGCTGCTTCCTGGTGTGATCAGCTTTGGCTGGCTGGACTTGGATTAGGATCAATTGATCGCCGCCGTGGATCAGATTATCCGCCGACCATCGGAGGGCTTGTTTGCTGGTCGGAGAGTAGTCTAAGCCAACACCAACTCTACGTGGGTTGCTCATATTTTTCTCTGAATTATTGCTGCAACTAGTTTGATTTAATATGTTTGCCCTGTGTTATGCTCTCTTGCTTCTTATATATGTCCCATCATCAAAGTGAGGGTTCTTGAAGGTGCTGGAAAATGTATGTGTATTATATTGTATGAATGGAGGATAGGAAAAAAAGTTAATTAATTAGATTTTATTCCTTATGCCGACCTAAAATACACACATCTATGATTTAGAATATATGGGACCCAAAATAATGGACATCACTTGTCATTTCACTTTTAACACCCTTAAAAAGTAGCCGTATTTTAAGTTCGCATAGGAGATTCATGTATATATTATAGTAAATATAACTTATTATCTGTAGTGAACAAAAATTGATCATCACGTTGGCCGAACACTCCTTGGCATTGTTGGGGATGTTCAGTTGTTTGCTCCTCCGTGATCCGGCTACACTCTCCCTGAAAACAAAGGTGATCAGTGAACCGATAGCCGTTTTGGCAACCGAGGACACTCTGACGCTCAAGTCAATCTTCAGGATAATCACAAAGCCAAATGAATCACAAAATAGAGCTTAAAAATTAGGTTGAGATCTTGACCCCTCTATATAGGGGAAGAGTTTCATACTCACACAACTCATTTGAATCTTTGTAAAGATTCCCCTAACCCATTTGAATATTTGTAAAGATTTACCTAAATCAATTTATTGATAAAAGTCTATCAATTGGAGTGACCAATAGGATTATATATATACTCAAATTATATCATGAAATTCATCTTCCTTTAATCCTTTTTAAAGCCAAATAAATAAATTTTTATCACGTGCACTATAATATGCAATGAAACGCAGCGTTTAGGTAGTATAATATATCATAGTTCACGTGGATACATTGGGGCTCAAACGGCTTTGTTTCTTTTGGTGCCGTCACTTAATAGTACTTGAGCTCAGTAAAAAGACCTCATACATGTGAGGGGACTTTCGCTTATAAACCCACACCACTTGGCTTAATCGAGCGGTGTGGGACAAATAACTCGTAACATCTTCCTTTCGATATATATTTTTTCTAAAAGTTTGAATCATGCAATTCAAAACTGTTTATAATTTCAAATTTATTTAGTTTTGGTGTTAAACCATCCAGGGTAGTAAATTAAATTGGCTTAGGATGAATCCTTTTAGTTGGGGATTCAAGTTTTGAGTATCTAGAGAGATTGGATGACAATCCAAGAAGCCATGAGTTTAAGGGAAATCAAAGTGTCTGGGCCAAAAATAGTCTATAAATGAGTCAGTGTGTCAGGGTCCATGATAACTGTTGATCAAGTGAACATCAAACCCTTGAGAGCCCAAGTTTCACCCAGCCAAGGCAAAATCCGGTCAGCACTAGACCCGTGAGACCATGAGAGTCTAAGTTGAATTAGGAAAGTCCAAAGGCTCGAATAAATGACGACTAGGCCCACGAGAGCCTAAAGTCCAACCCTGAAGAGACCTATGAGAGTCTCCAGTCACGATCGAAGGGCCCATAAAGGCCCATACGACCCAAAACTAAGTCCACAGCAAGATGAGGCCCACAAAAGCTTAACTCCAATGGGTCCAGGCAGAGCCCCATCCATTCCTAAGAGACTCAAAGCCCACATCGCCAAGAAACTCCCCCAAATGGCCTTGGCCCTAATCACAGCCCAAGGTATGTCCATACAGTCAGCACATGCAGGTCACATGACCTATAGCACTATAAATAAGGGAGGACCCCTCCTTATGAAGGCTCTTAACTATTTGATATCTCTCTCTCTCTCTAAAATAGCCTTTCAATTCTCTTACTAAATATTTTCTTACTATTTACTGATTTGATCGTCGAAGCTTCTCCGGTTGGTATCACACTGGTGCCCCAACTTCACGGTTGTCTCTCTTTGTGTAACCTTGCAGGATTGTTGAAGATCTCGATCGACAATATAAATTGATTGTAGATTTTTGGATTTACACAGTCACAAAGTTATATCGTTATCAAAAACAAAAGGGAGGCTCTATCATAAAATATTACTCTTTTTTCTGCATAATATTAATTAGATATATAGAATTTCATAAATTAATGGAACTTCACTCAGGGAAATTTTGGTGATTTCGATTTGTCAACCTGCCCACCTTTTTACTTTAAAGTGGTTTCTAATTTACGAGATGGTGGCAGTAGAAGCCCTAAGTTGCAGCATTGCTTGCACATAGTGGGAGAGGTTGCCCCCAAAAAAAAAAATGATAATGCTTGAGACCCGCAAAAAACCCTCATTTAATGTAGAGTGTTGGATGTGAAGTGAGTCCTACATGTGTGTTTTTAATCCATGATTATTTTAATGCTACATAGATTTAGGGAACTTTTGGGGGTCTCTAGCATTGTTCCAAAAAAAAAGACCTACTTTTGGACGAGATAAGAAAATTATGAAGGTGGTGATTGATGAAATTCACCATGAGCAAATTAAATTGGGCCACTTTCTTGGACCAAGCCCGGTCCACGGGTCTAATATAACTACCAAAGCCCAAATTTTTGTACGAAGGCTGGGCCAGGCAGGTTACCGAACCAATGATCTGCTATCTAAAGTATAAACAGTTGATTTATCAATTTAGGTTCACAAAAAAAAGGGTACAACATGTACTTTAAAAGGATTAAATGTATTTAGCATTTAATTTAAGAAGTAACATATAAATATGGAATCCACCATTTTTTATCCATTTATATTTAAAATGTCTTTTCTTTTATTTTGCCATATTTTTGAGAGCTAGTAAATATACAGAGCAATATTCTTATAAGAATATATTTATTTTTTAAAAAAATTATGATGATCAATGATAAAACGAATATATTTGGAGTCAACACCATGAGTCAAAGGTGGTCCTATAATTGTCTCGTACGTTTGAAACAAGATAATCACTTATCTGAGATTTATCACGTAAGATGGAGTCAAATATAACGATGTCTTATATGAATTATTATTTTAAGTATCTTCAAAACTAAAAGAGTGCAGTTTCCACGGTTGTGATGAAAAATAAAAGAGTGTAGTTCGGTTATGCTAAAGACCGCATTCTAAAGAAGCTGAATGGGTTGAAGGAGAGTAGGTTTTCAATGGGGGAAGATAGGTTCTCCTGAAGTCAGTTATACAAGCCATACCAACTTATATGCTATCTTGCTTTTGATTGCGGACTAGTATTTGTAGAGATATCCAATGGGTTTGTGCTAGATATTGGTGGGGGAGTTCAGAGGAGCATAAGAAAATCCACTGGAGAAGATGGGAAAAGCTATGTGAGTCGAAATCTAAGGGAGGAATGGGCTTTAGAGATATTTTCCAGTTCAATCAAGCGTTACTGGGGAAACATGTGTGGTGCCTAATGGTTAGGTCAAATACTTTGGTAGCAAGCGTACTAAGGAGAAACTACGTACTATTCTGGAAGGGACACATTGTTGGCTAATCTAGGAGGTAATCCTTCTTATATATGGCGAAGCTTACTGTGGGAGAGAGAGCTTTTGAAGAGCGGGACTAGATGGGTTGTTGGAACAAGTGAGCACATTTAACTAGGTTATTAGACTGGATTCCCACTTTCATTGTTGACTTCAAGAAGTGCCGCCAAGCCAATCAAGGAAAGTTACATGTTTCTCATCCTAATTCAGTATGGTTGCCTCCACCATCGGGTACATTTGCTATCAATGTTGATGCATGTCTAGACACTGCCACGAGATCCTTTGGAGTAGGCTGTGTGATTAGAGATCATGAAGGATTGTTTGTAGTTGCAGCCTCAAACCGAGTAAGAAGTCTCCAATCTGTAGAGTGTCCTGAATTGTATGCCAAACGTGCAGGCCTCACTCTTGCAGCTGATTGCCGGTTGGAGAATGTAATGATTCAAAGCGATTCAAAAGGAGCTGTGGAGGGTATCAACTTGAAGGATGTTTCCCTAAATGATATTGGTAGTGTAGTCGAGGATATTAGAGCCTTCGGGGAGAGAATGCTGAATTATAAATTCTTATTTGCACCACGATCTGCTAACAAGGTGGCCCATACTATTGCAAAGTTTGCTCTTACAAGTTCGTCTTCATGTGTATGGAGATCCCCCTTTGAGCCTATTTGACTTAGGGAAGCTGTAATGTCAGATCTTCTGACCTTTGATTCTTAATAAAATACATTCTTTCCCTTTAAAAAAAACTAAAAAATTAGCTTCTAGTGGTACTTAAAAAAAGCCAAGAATTATTTTTGTCACAATAAATAATAGATCATCTCCAGTTAGGGAGTCATTTTTCCTTGTAATTGGGATAGGGGCCTGCAATCTATAGTGCCTACAATGTATGAAATCTTTTTAATTTCAACCATCCATATAAAATGGATGGTTGAGATTTAAGTTCCCAAAAAACACAACCTTCTCTTTCACAACTCCGCTTTTTATTTTATTCTCTCTCTACTCCTCTCTCTCTTTTACAACTCCTCCTTCTCTTTTCTTTTTTCTATCTCTACTCCTCTCTCGTCTCACCCTCAATGAGTACCTGTTATTGTTGTGTTTGTTGAGGTGGTGGTGTAGTCGGGAACAGAGGAAACTGTGGAGGAGGAGAGAAGCGGGGTGGAAGGATAAAGTAGAAATTGCTAGACTAACCGGCTGTCCAGTGTCGTTGAAATGAAAGATTTGCTTTTGATTACAAGTTGTAAACGAAGTATGATTTTACTGGTATTCGAAATGGAAGAACATTCATTTTTCTCTCTTGTTAATTTTTCATTCTATTTCTCTGTCGAAAACCTGAGAATATATGCTTTTAGAGATAAATGGAATGGAAAAGAAACTTCCTCGTTGGGGCTCCACGCACAAGGAAAATTGAGCATAAAGAATTAGAGGAGAAGAAGAGACAAAGTTCAAAATCATTAAGGGCCTGATTCAATGCACCATTGTTTTTGTTAAATACAACATCACAAATTTTTTATAATTTGTAGACAATAACGCCCCTTTACAAAATGACTAAAAAATACGTACTCAAATTTTAGTATAAAAACAACGTTTGATTTTGTTAAATACAACCCTAAAAAATTCCACTACCCTTTTACTATGCTTTTATAGTCGTGAATTTGTGATCCATTTTACTTTGTAGCTGGAAAAGGTTGTTAATTATGGACATCTTTGTGCAGTTATCCAAGCAGAAGATCCAATTGACTTGATCATCGTACCGTGTAATTGTATTCCACATTTTTATTGCTCACCTATTCATATGTGAAGCTTTGTATCTCGATATTATCATAGTGTCACGGTGGACCTGGGAAATCTTGAAATATAGATGTAGAATTGATCTGTTAGCTTATTCTACTGCATTTTTATACATATTTATATAAGATGGCAGTTTAATGTTACATCATTGTTCTAATGTATATAGCACTGTTATTGGTTCTTCTCTCAATAGTAAGAACTTACAGAATCGACATTTTATTTGTGTTATGCATTTTTCTTTGAAGTTTTACTTGTATTATCTGGATGCAGTTTTCTCTTCAGATCTTGGAGAAAGAAGCCAAAATACATTAAAGTTATAATAGTAAATGTGAGGTGGTGTATTTATAAAAGCATATCCATTTTAAATTGATGTTATGGTATATTTAACCAAGATGTTATATTTAACAAAAATAGCGGTGTATTTAACCGTCTCCAATCATTAAAAGAGTTGTTTTTTTTTTTTTGATCAAAAAAAATAAAGAGTCTATAACAGAGCAGAGAGTGTGGTAAAGATGAAGATGTAATCGTGTGGTTTATATACATTTGATGAAATGAATGGCTTAGATTAAAAGGATTTCATACATCGTAGGTAAAATAGATTGCAGACCCCTTAATCCCCTTGTAATTTACGCATACACCACACCCCTTTCCACGTTCACTAAAAAAGGTCCACTGTCAAATTAACAAATAATAATATATATATTTTAAGTAATTATCGCTATTTTAATAATAATTATCGTTTTCGCGAGTCTTTCGGTCTTTCCTTCTTTACAACACTGAGTGTGATCGGAAACACGGAAAAGAAAAAAATATGGAGAAGAGGATAATGGCGTGCATCGTCGCGGCCGTATTGATCCTCTGCGGAGTATCCCAGGTGAGATCCGATGCATCAGATCATCGGTTCAAACCCGGCGACGACGTCCCTCTCTACGCCAACAAGGTCGGCCCTTTCCACAATCCTAGGTATGAGTCAAAGTCTCTGGAATCTGGAATTTATGTTCTTATTGTGGATTTGGATTCCTGTACTGACTGAAATTGGGAAATTAAACATTTGAATTGTTGCATATTGAGTGAAATTTTTAGATCGTCTTTGAATTTCTGTTTGTTGTTATATGAAGCTTTTGGAACTGAAGTTATGGATCTGTTTTCTTTTAGACTCTGTTTAGTTTTCGAGAAAGAGGAATGTAAATTAGATTGTGATTTGTTGCATTTGTTGATTTAGGATCTGAGATTTTGTAAGAATTATGATTTTTGTTCCTTTTATTCCTGTGACAAACTCTTCAATTAAACATGTAATGGCGATTCCAATGTCTGCTTTGGGCAATTTGAACAATTTTTGTAGTTTCTAAGTTGACTGTGCTGAATAATCTTTTGGGATCAGGCTAAGTGACACTGTTTATTTTTGAATTCTTGTGCAGTGAAACCTACCGCTACTTTGATCTCCCATTCTGCTCATCAGGTTCTTGCCTCTTCACGTTTAATCTTTTTGTAATGATTTTCTTAAGCCTGTATGGAAATGCCAATGGTGATGTGCACAATTTTCTCATTGTGGCATGTTCATTACAGCACCTGTCAAGGAAAAGAAGGAGGCTCTTGGTGAAGTGCTGAATGGAGATCGATTGGTTAGTGCGCCTTACAAGCTCGAATTTCTGGGTGAGAAAGAGTCTGATCCTGCTTGCAAGAGGAAGCTGACAAAGGAACAAGTTGCTCAGTTCCGACATGCTGTTTCCAAGGACTACTACTTTCAAATGTATTATGATGACTTGCCAATATGGGGTTTCTTAGGAAAGGTTGACAAGGAAGGCAAAAGTGACCCAAGCGAGTACAAATATTACCTTTTTAAGCATCTTATTTTTAATATCCTTCACAATAAGGATCGAGTCATTGAGATTACTGTGCAATCTGATCAAAACTCTTTAGTGGACATTACTGAAGATAAAGAAGTTGAAGTGGAGTTCACCTACACAGTTAAATGGAAGGAAACAGAAATCCCCTTTGAGAAGAGGATGGAGAAGTATTCACAGTCTTCCTCACTGCCACATCACTTGGAAATCCATTGGTTCTCAATAATTAATTCATGCGTGACAGTTCTCCTTTTAACTGGTTTTCTTGCCACGATTCTCATGCGAGTTCTTAAAAATGATTTTTCCAAGTAAGAACAAGTCGATATATATTGTCAGTTTCACATTTTTGTTTGGGGTTTGGGTTGTTGCTTTCTGTAACTATGATGTCATTTGTATTAGGTATGCTCATGACGAGGAGTCAGCAGATGACCAAGAGGAGACTGGGTGGAAGTACATTCATGGTGATGTATTCAGGTATCCGAAGTACAAGTCTTTGCTTGCTGCAGCACTTGGTTCTGGTACGCAGTTATTTACTCTGTAAGTATCCGCCGGAGCAGTTATTGTGAGAGGGCTTTACCTTGAGTTGGCATTTTGCCTCTTTTTATCTTGGAGAAGTCCTTTAGCGTACAACTTCTAATTTTGTCTATGCGCATGTGCTTTCAGAGTACTGTTCATTTTTATGCTTGCTTTAGTTGGTGTCTTCTATCCGTACAATCGAGGGGCTCTGTTCACTGCACTGGTTGTGATATATGCGCTTACATCTGGCATTGCTGGCTACACTGCTGCCTCTTTCTATTGCCAACTAGAGGGAACGAATTGGGTGAGTAATCATTTATAGTATCTTCTTTGCCTTTTTTTCTTGTTAAAAAATTCTTCTTTGTATCTGTGTGACTCATGAGTAATTATGATGTTTGTTTCACTCTTTACTTTAAAGGGGAAACTTTTCTGAATTACTTATGGTATTTATTGGTTTCATTTTGCTAACATGTGATTCTTTTTCTTTTTTTCATTCCCTCCTCAATGGTTTCCTTTCTAATTATTTTAGTTAGATTGACGATTTGTTAAGTTAAACTTCCGAAGCGGCGAAGTGAAAAGTGAAATCACAGGGTTGTCAATAATAACTGGTATGGGGGGCATATTATGACTACTTTTAGATTCTTCTGCGTTGCACAGGATCCGGTTAACTTAATTTGATTTGTATCTAAGGAAACCATGGTAAGATTATAAAGTGATACATTTGAACTGCCAGGTGGCAGAATCTATGCAGGAAAAACTATGTGGCAATTTTGAGAAATCCCCCTACTTTATATGATCTTTATTTTCATGGACCAAATATTTTTCCATTGCTTATCCATTTTATTAGTTTCTTGGTTCATGAAGTGATACTAATATAACTTAAATTTTAACATATACTGGACTTATGGATTTGAGATTTTTGGCTTGACAGGTGAGGAATCTTTTACTGACTGGAAGCCTGTTTTGTGGACCTCTTTTCCTCACATTCTGTTTTCTTAATACCGTTGCAATAGCTTACAGTGCTACTGCGGCATTGCCTTTTGGAACAATTGTGGTGATTTTCCTTATACTTACTCTGGTCACCACACCATTATTAGTACTGGGGGGGATTGCTGGGAAAAATAGCAAGGCTGAGTTTCAGGCACCCTGTCGCACGACTAAGTATCCCAGAGAGATTCCTCCATTGCCTTGGTATCGAAAGTCTCTTCCTCAGATGGCAATGGCAGGGTTCTTGCCTTTCAGTGCTATCTATATTGAACTTTACTACATATTTGCTAGCGTGTGGGGTCACAGGATCTATACCATATACAGCATCCTCTTTATTGTCTTCATTATTCTCTTGATTGTCACAGCTTTTATCACTGTGGCATTGACATACTTTCAACTTGCTGCTGAAGACCATGAATGGTGGTGGAGGTATGTTGGCTTTTCTGTTCTGATTTTTTCTTTTCACATCATCATCTTATTAAAGAATCTCTGCGGTTTAAATTGATCTACTGGTGGTGCTTTTGTCCTCAATTTCTTAGCTGCAGTGAAAAATGTTTAGGTAGCTGGGCTCACAGAAAGAAGCGTAGTTCATATATTTTTTGCACAGTGAATTTTAGTAAACATTTTTAGTTGTTTCTTCTGAAGTTCTTGTTCAAATTTATCCAGCTTTTATTTAGGTTGAAACTTATATTTAAGAACTTCTATTAATTTTTACTTTCTTGTCAGGAACCTTTGAAATAATTTGGTGCTTCTCCTAGAGTTTCCTTGGTCTTACTTGGTTCTCCGAAGTGTTAATCCTGTCTGGCCAAATGGAAAAAATAAAAGGAACCAAAAAAAAAAAAGAATAAAAGAAACATTGAGTCCTCTGATCCTGCAGAGGGGGTGTGCCATGCCCTATTGGAACACAAAATATGCAAAACCGGACAGTTATGTTATAATTAATAAATAAGACTGAATTACTTTTGCTACCAAAATTTGGTAAACGTGAAGTCTCAGTGCCCTTGAGGCCTCAAGTATGAATTTTAGCAAACTATCAGAAAACTGAACTAGCAGGATACAAACTTGGGAAAGTAATTGGAAAAATTGGAAAAGGGCTTTGAAAATCATAAGTAGGTCCAATATTGACTTTATCCTAGGGTAAGTTTCCATATATGGTTTTGGGGGGGGGGGGGAATTTAATCTTGTAATCATTGATCTGCATCTAAAGGGTTTTTTCTTTGTTAATGTCTGGTGTTCCACTTTAGGGTCCTGTTGATTGTTTTTATGTGCTTACTCCTATTTCATGGTTGTATTTTTAGGTCATTCCTGTGTGGAGGATCAACTGGCTTGTTCATTTATGGCTACTGCTTGTATTACTACTATGCACGATCTGACATGTCGGGCTTCATGCAAACCTCATTTTTCTTTGGATACATGGCTTGCATCTGCTATGGTTTCCTTCTCATGCTCGGGACAGTCGGTTTCCGTGCTTCTTTGTTCTTTGTCCGTCATATCTACCGCTCTATCAAGTGCGAGTAGCAAGTCACCTGGTCTTCCCTATGTTACATGGTATTATTATCTTTCCTTCATTTTTGAACTTCATAATTTGTGAGAGACATTTTGATATTATGATAGTCAGACTGATGCCACAGGAGAAGAGAGGGTTGTTTGCGTTCATGCTTCTGGACTCGTCTGCGGTTTTAGGATGTTGCTTCAAGGAGCAGTTGCATATTAGACGATATATCTACATTCCTTCAATGGAGATGTTCATGTTGGGTGTATGATGCCATGAAGCTGCTGGCAGTACCTGATGCATGTTACATTTTTCTTTTTATTTGGCAGTAACTTTTGTTGTTGGGACAAAATGTAGAGTGCAAGATGCATTTATAAAAGAATACTTGTGATATTTACACGCTATGGCATCCCTTTATAACATGCTTCTCACAATTTTAGCTTCAACTAGATAATAACCCTTCTCTTTTGATACTTGTTAGTCTATGGAGACCAAATGGCAAGTCTCATTGAATAAAAACTTTCATTCCAAGGTTTAATTTAGGGTGAAGAATTATTTTGGCCCCAGAACTTTGACGAATGAGTCGATTAGGCCCTTGAACTTGATGTATACCCTCAGTTCTGTTAGTCGCCTTTCATGAATTATTTATTATTATTAATGTTGTTAACATGAATTTCATGTCGTGAGCTAATAATTTGATGACATGTGTCAGCCTTTCAAAGATTTTATGACTACTTAAAATCATTACTTTGGGTCAAATAAAACAATCGCAAATCTACTTGCAAACCTAATCCATTTAAGCTCTTGTACATTGATAATATTCCCTTGTACTTGTCCTGATTTATTTAAGCTCCTGTACATTAACAAAATGGTTCAAATTAAACCCTAAAAATCCAAACACAAGCCTAATATTACATCGTCATGAAACTCTAAACAGTTCAAGAAAACAAACACAAATAAATTAGTAGAAGTGGGCTATTACAGTTCCAGAAAACAAAACACAACTACACAAGCTCCAAACATTTTAATGTTTCAGAAACACAACAAACTATTCGAGTATTTTCCTCTCCTAGTTTCTCCATCAGTATATAATTTTGTCTTATTTGAAGTAACACGGTCAATCACATGAGATATTGAGGTTCCCGGCTACAAAAAAAATTGCCAGATACACAAGTCATTATTCAGAAATCAACATTGAACATGCAAAATGAGCTTTATAGGTAGACTTACATTGATAATTGATCTACCAATTTCATTATTTTCTTCCTTGACTTGCTTTTAGGCCTGCACTCATAGGCTGATACAGTATGCATTCATTGGGGGTTGGGCCTAGGGGTGTCTATGATCAATCCGCAACCGAGAAACCGATCCGTAACCGTGGTTATTCGATTTTTGGATATGATTTTTCGGATATGGTTATGATTTTAATAAATGTTTGGATATTTTAACGGTTATGGTTTTTTCGGTTACGGTTATGGTTATAACAGAAAAACCGAATAATATTAATATATATTATATAATATATATATATCATATATGATTTATCATATCATATATATTATATAAATATCATATTATATGTATACATATATATTATATTTGCAATGTATTTGTATATATGTATACATATATTATATATACATATGTATATGTAACATATATATATATATATGTGCAGACAGTGCACACTGCATATCCTTCAAGGAAAATTCTTGTTCGTGGCATTATGACTATTCCCTTTGCATACCTGACCAGTCATTGTCTTCCCTCTCTCTAGTCAACTTTTTTTTGTCATGACTTCATGATGTTCTCGTCTTCTTTTCATTGGTCTCCCTGATATGTTCCTTAATTTGGGTGGAAGTACATGATCCTACTGACTTTTGAGCCACATGTTTTCCCCACGTATCCCGACATGTTTTCTCCCTGACATGTTCCTTAAAAACTTTCTTTCTCGCCCTTTTACATTGCCCCAAACCACCATCTAACTCTTAGTTTTCTTGCATAACTCGCTTAAGATGCCTTGGCTTAATGTTAGGATAAGCTTCAATGAATCTATAGAAGCTCTTAGCCAAGTAGTTTAAAGTCAACCTCCTTAGTTCCCTTTGTAGATCACAAGTATGTTTACTGGAGAATGTTTTAACTTGAAAACTCATCATTTTTCTGTTGCAGGAAGCAGAAAAAAAAATCAGTCATGGGCTAACAGAATGCATTCATCAAGGTTCAGAGACTTGTTTAGCCCGAAAAAAAAGTTTGGTGGCTCATTCGTCAAAGTTCAAGGGTCAAAATGATTCTTCTCCCTTTAATTTACTTGAGAAAGGAAAAACTCACTTTTATTTTTGTAATTTTGATCCCTCCGAATTGTGAGGCAATGAACTTATCTTTTTTTCCTCCAATGAGAATTTCATTCGAATCAAAGATAACAAATGAAGAAAATAAAAAATAAAGATAAAACTCATCTTAATTAGTCAAGAAAATTCATTGACTTTTTTTCTAACACATGGAATGCAATTTATTGGCTGGTGTGGTGGAGCATGATAAACCTGATGTATGTGAATATTGGGAAATCTTGCCAATTATTCTAGATTGTGTGGATCAGTTGCAAAGTATTCGTGGGGTGCATGGTTTATCAAAATTAACTATCTAAGTCAAGTGGGCCGTCTCATCTCTCTAGAGCGATTTCTTTAACCAAGGAGAAACCTTGGCTCCTACTGTACTTGCAATGAGGGTTTGTTCTATGTTGGATTTGATTATGTGAAATCAAATGCCACAAGGCTTGTATGTTTGATTACTCTCTTTCGTTCATTTTCCTCTCCCTTTGCTGTTTCTTTTGTTTACCGTGTCAAATTAGAATTGTGAGGCAATAGTGCAAAACTTGCCGAAGCTTTGTTTCGTTACTCTGAGCCAGAAGAGGTGGGGTTATTAAAATTGTTATGTTTTAGGACTTGGCATATTTCCCTTCTTTGGTTCGTATATCCAATTACTTGTAACGTTTTTTTTTTATTAGGTGACGAATTTTCCTTCAACATGTGGAGCTTGTGCTGCTACTCTACTGCTAGATGTGAGACGCAAATGTTTGTCACAAGTATCATCATGCACGTTGTTATGCTTTTCATGAAAATTTATCTGATTTATTCTGATTACTTAAAATGCTTAAGTGATGGGACTGATAATTGTTAGACAGGGTAGTTCAAAAACAATTAAGAACCTGCTTTCGGCCACTAAGAAAATACTCAGATTATTACGTTCACACAATATGTAAATATCAATCACGGATGAAATTAAGAATGGAACAAACCAAACCAAGTTGTGCTTGCAACTTATGCAATTTCACCTCCCATGCCTTCTTGGTTACACACGAGTGGCAGCACAACTACAAGTGTATGGCGAATCAAAAATTGAATGCTACTCTCTCTCAAAGAAGGCACGAATTTTAGAAGGAAGATGAACCTTGGAAGCAGAGGCGAAACCAGGACTTTATATGAGGGGGGTCGTAGTGATGGACAGAGGATTTTATGTTATGGTAAACAAAGCTAAGCGGGAGTCCGCTACCCCCGGAATTTTTTTGAATAATTGCTTCAACATGCTGATCTACGGAATGATAGATTAGGTCACGTTAATTATAAAACATGAAAAGAAGTAAAAACGAGGCATGAAAAGTTTTAAACCTTTCAAGGGTGATGTTGAAAATCAACTTGACAAAAAGTATTTCATGATGAATGCTATATTGATAAGTTCAGGATTACCTTACCTGATAACTTGTTGGGGAGGACATTTTATCAGCTAATAATATTCTGAATAAAATACCTCAGAAAAAATTGGTAAGACACCATGTGGTTATGTAATGATAGGAGAATTTTCTATGAATACATACAAATGTTGGGGTCTTTAGCCAAGGTGACAGTTTATCCGCCTAAGAATGTGAAAATAGGATCTAAGACTATTGACTCTATATTCATTGGATATGTTAAGAACAGTAAAAAAAAACTACTCTCTAATGAGGTTATTTCTATTGACTAAAGTAAAGGATAACTTCAGGAAAAAAAAATAAAAAAAATAAAGGATAACTTTGCGGATCCGCTTACAAAAGGTTTACCTAAAGAGCAAGTTGAGAAATCATCAAGGGAAATGGGGCTAAAGCGTAATATTTAAAGAGTTAACGAGATGACAATCCAACCTAGTTGACTGGAGATCACAAGATCTAGGTTCAAAGGGACAACCAAATCGTGTGTTGACTCAAGAAGAGCTCTAAAGAGTTAAATACTCTTACCTTCTCCATTCCTATGATGAAATAGTGTTATCTGCAGCGAATTCAGGTTAAGCTAACCTTTTAATGATTCTTATAGCTTGAAAATGTTCATGTGGGTTATTGCAAGATACTCTTAACAAGAATCATCTATGTGAGTGTGAAATGATATCATTTCTATGAGAATTGATAAAAGTTATATTCTCAAAAGCTACCTATGCTAATACAATAACTTTTCATAGTTACTCAATTTCCATTCATGTGGAGGATTGTTGGATATGAATGAGTATTTCTGTAATTTGTATCAATTTTGGAATTGGTCTTTTACTAAGTATTAAGGAGGAAATTAAGGAGGATGTTAAGGAGGATATTAAGGAGGATATCAAGGAGCATGTTAAGGAGGATATCAAGGAGGATATCAAGGAGAATATATTATTGATTCCATTACCTTAAAAGCATGCATAAATTAGGCAATGTTTCTAGTTGTTTGCCATTGTTTAGGCTTGACTTAGTGCTTTCTTCTCCTATATATATCACTAACATAGATGTAAATGAACATACAATTTTCTCAACACCATACACAATTCTTTTTCTCTGTTTTCTTTACATGGTATCGGAGCTTAGGCTTTCACCCTTCCTGTAAAACAACATCAACTGCAAATCATTATTTCACCTTGCCTCCACACTCATGGCAAAGATCGACAACAATGACCCAGAAAAATCTGAGATAACCAAGATGCAAAACCATAGGCACGATGATCCAAGTGATCCTCTCTATCTTCACCACTCGGACCAACCTGGTCTTATCCTGGTGACCCAATCGCTGAATTAAGAGAACTATCCTCTTTGGAGTCATGCCATGCTCATGGCCCTTATTGCCAAGAACAAAGACGGTTTCATCGATGGAACCGTGACCAAACCTGTCACAGGATCCACGGCAGAGGTAAAGCAATGGACTCATTGTGATCTTCTTGTCAAAGGATGGATCCTCAACATAGTAACTCCTGCAATCGGACAAAGCGTCATGTACAATGATAGTGCTCTTGCCGTCTGGAATGAACTAAAGGAACTACTCTCTACCACCAACAGTGTGTACCTTTTTCACATTGAGCAGGAAATCCATGATTGCTTGCAAGGCAACATGACCATTGGTGAATACTACACCAAGCTCAAAAGTCTCTGGGACAAACGAGATGCACTTTGTCCTCTACCACTCATCAACAATTGTAAGAAAGTATTTTGCCCCATTGAGTGATTGGATATGGTATCCTCCCCAAATGTCAACATGAATTAATTCAAATGGAACTTTCGTAGTAATAGAACTCAATGGAAAAGAGTTACGAGTTTGTTTGGCAAGAGGACAAATGGCACAATCATCAACTGAACAAAAATGAATATTTTTGGTAGACAAAGATATGGCCCGTAGGCTTTTGTTAGATAAATGACCTAAACGTTGGTGCCATAAATGGGATGAGTTGGAAGGTGTAATTGTTGAGGCGGAATAACACCCAGATATCCTCGCAACGTCCAAGTAATAAAGCCCATTGCGCTCAGTTCCCATCCCAATCATCTCCCCCGATCGTTGGTCCTGAACAATGCAAGAGACATCAGTAAAAATTGCAGAACATAGGGATGTTTTGGCTAATTTGGCTACTGAAATTAAGTTTAATCGGAATGATGGAACACATAAAACATTATAGAGCACAAGATTATCAGAAAACCGTATGGTGCCTATATGTGTTATGGGAGCAATGGCATGATTGGGTAGGTATACATGACGATTACGAATTGGTGTCTTGGTGGTCATAAGAGTGGATGAGCAGACCATGTGATCTGTAGCACCTGTATCAAAAATCCATTCCTTATGTGGAATAAGAGAGTTTGCACAAACTGTGTTACCTGAAACGTTGCTCATTGTAGTTGCCGCATTCACTTGACTAGCCATGTTTCCTACTTTGTTTTGATCAATAAGAGCAAGGAGATCATGATATTGATCTGTCGTGAGGTTGTAGGAAGGTGGTGTGCTGTCAGTATTGTCTGGTTGAAAACTTACATGATAAGCCTTTGAACGAGAATGAGAGTTTGTGTTCAAATGATTACTCTTATCACCGTGAGAATTGGCCCTCTTAAGCTTGCGGCAAATGTCGATTGTGTGACCTTTGTGTCCGCAGTAGTCACATTTTAAGTGTGCCCGACAGTTTTCAGTGGAGTGACCAGTAAGGTGGCAACGATGGCAACGGATAGTGGAGAGGTGGGACAAAGGAGCTTTCCCTGTATGATTGAACCTTTCTCTAGCGGTGAAAGCTGCTGCCTCTGGTGCTTTACCCAGACCTTGTGAGGAGATGACTCGTCCTACTAAATTTGATGCCCGTTCTATCCGTTGCCTATTCCTTGGATACCCATATGGTACCAAGGGATACCGCGTTTACAATCTCGAAACTGGTCAAATATTCATCTCTCGGGACGTTGTTTTTCACGAACAATTATTTCCCTACACTACTTCCGCTGCCACTCTTTCCCCTCCCCCCAATTCCACGTTGTTTCCCACTCCAATGGTCTCTATTGACCCATTACCGACACCTGCACCGAGTGCCATGCCCATTCCTTCAGACACACCTAACATTCCACCAAACACATCATTCCATAGTGACACCACTACCACACTTGACCCCATTATGTCTCCGCCACACCCTAATCCCACCTCCACACCCGCACCTCGGCTACGCCGCACAACCCATGCTCCCAGTTATCTTCAACACTACCATGTGGAGGTTTCATTGCCCACTCGGGATCCACCGTCATCGCCTCCATCATTGGCTGGACATACAGTTACTTCTCACCCTTTATCTCATGTTATATCCTATGATAACTTGTCTCCTTCCCACAGGGCCTTTGCCACATCCATCTCAGCCATCAAAACACCCACCACCTTTTCCCAAGCTGTCAAGGACCCCCAATGGCGCCATGCTATGGACCAAGAGCTTCAGGCTCTCCAAGAAAATGGTACGTGGTCCCTCCAACCACTGCCACCGCACAAGAAACCTGTTGGCTGCAAATGGGTTTACAAAATCAAATTCAATCCTGATGGCACGGTTGAACGTTACAAGGCACGGTTGGTTGCCAAAGGTTACAGTCAGATTGAAGGTTTTGATTACAAGGAGACTTTTGCCCCAGTTGCCAAGCTTGTTACCGTCCGTCTCCTTCTTGCCGTGGCTGCCACCCAACATTGGCATCTTCGTCAGCTTGACGTCAATAACGCGTTTCTCCATGGCGATCTTGAGGAAGAAGTATATATGTCCCTACCTCAGGGTTTCGGACGAAAGGGGGAGACTCGTGTATGCAAGTTGCACAAATCTCTGTACGGGCTCAAACAAGCCTCTCGCCAATGGTTCATAAAATTGTCTACAGCACTCAAACTTGCTGGTTTTCATCAATCTAAGTCGGACTATTCACTCTTCATCCGAACCCGAGGTAGCATCTTCACTGCACTTCTTGTTTATGTTGATGATGTCATCCTCACAGGGAATAGTCTGCAAGACATTGAGGAAGTTACAAATGGTCTCATGAGACAATTTAAGTTGAAGGATCTCGGTGAGTTGAAATATTTCTTGGGTATAGAGATTGCACGTTCTAGCAAGGGGATTGCTATTTCACAACGTAAATATGCCCTTGAAATACTGGAGGATGCAGGCTACCTTGCTGCTAGGTCAGTCAACACTCCTATGGAACAAAATTTATCCCTCAACAAGACTGATGGAGAGTGCATCAGTGATCCTTTTTCTTATCGAAGACTTGTTGGAAGGTTGATATACTTGACACTTACTCGCCCAGACTTAGTGTATGCTGTCCATATTCTTAGCCAATACATGGATAAGCCCCGTACTCCACATCTGGAAGCAGCTTACCGAGTATTGCGGTACATCAAGCAAGCCCCCGGACAAGGTATTTTATTCTCTGCCACTAGTCCGATACAGTTGAATGCTTTTTGCGATGCGGATTGGGCTAGATGTCGAGACACACGTCGTTCCACCACAGGATATTGCATGTTCCTCGGACAATCACTGATCTCTTGGAAAACTAAGAAACAAAACACAGTGTCCCGCTCAAGCGCGGAAGCAGAGTATCGTTCCATGGCTTCGGCATGTTGTGAAATAACTTGGTTAAAGTACATTCTATGTGATCTTGGAATCAAGCATCCACAACCAGCTAGGTTGTATTGTGACAATCAAGCAGCATTACATATAGCGTCAAATCCAGTATTTCACGAACGAACGAAACACATAGAGATTGACTGTCATCTTGTAAGAGAAAAAATTCAGGCCGGTTTACTCAAGACATTTCACATCTCAACCTCGAAGCAACCGGCAGACATTTTCACGAAGGCTGTAGGTGTCCCACAATTTTCCATCTTACTTAGCAAGTTGGGCATAGTCAACATCTATTCCAACTTGAGGGGGAGTATTAAGGAGGAAATTAAGGAGGATGTTAAGGAGGATATTAAGGAGGATATCAAGGAGCATGTTAAGGAGGATATCAAGGAGAATATATTATTGATTCCATTACCTTAAAAGCATGCATAAATTAGGCAATGTTTCTAGTTGTTTGCCATTGTTTAGGCTTGACTTAGTGCTTTCTTCTCCTATATATATCACTAACATAGATGTAAATGAACATACAATTTTCTCAACACCATACACAATTCTTTTTCTCTGTTTTCTTTACACTAAGGAAGAATAGACCAAGTTAAGAGGGGATCATGGGGCAGCTGCAATGTGTTTTCAAAAGCCGTTTTCAAAATGCGTTTTGAGACGTTTTGCATGGAAAACTTCTTGAGGCGTATGATCGACGATCTCGAAACCCATCTCGAAACCCATCTTGCGCATCTGATCGACGATCCCAACTGCGACCCATCTCAAAACCCATCTTACGCCACATTTGATCGTCGATCCCGACTTCGACCAACTTCTATTTTGTTTAAACCCATCTTGCTTGCAGAAAATAAATCTTGTCATTCGGAAACCAAACAGATCAACGGAAAGTCATAAACCTCTTCACCATCTTCGTAGTTCTTGCTCCTCTATAGACTGGTTCTCCTAGAAGCTTCTTTGATGCTTAGGTTTGGACTATGAGCTGGCAGTTACTTGCTTTGGTAAAGTTATCTCCCTATACGCACCGTTTTACTTGGTCAAGACTCAAGATTGATTTGGAGGCTTGGAGCTTAATGAAACGGTGCCTTCTATTGGAGCAATACATATATATTATTGTAACATTATTTACACTATTTAAATAACTTTATATTTCATCCAAGTATTATTTCCATCCCAATTTTCTATTATATTAGCCTCAACGCATCACTACTTATGCCTCCCCTTTTACATTGATTCTCAGCAACTCTTTCCTTGATTTTTGGGCCCAACTCTCCTTAATAAAGAGTTCATCTATTCTTTGTAGTATACACAACTTCCAAGCTTCATTCTCCTTCTAAAATTTGTTTGTGCCTTCTTTGAGAGAGTAACATTCAATTTTTGGTTCGCCCTACACTTGTAATTGTAATGCTACTCGTGTGTAATCAATACTCGTGTGTAACCAAGGAGGCATGGGAGGTGAAACTGCATAAGTTGCAAGCACAAGAGAAACAAACAATTAATCACTTTAATGTCAGAGGTGAAACCTGGACTTAGTTTGGTTTGTTCTCTGTTCTTAATTTTTGTGTAATAAAGGTGGGATCGGACCAATATTTTTGTTGACCCAACAAATAAGGCACCATTGCAGTTGCCCTAATTGGTTACATATTGTGAACGTACTAACATGGGTATGTTTTTAGTGACAGAAGCTACCAGGTGTACCAATAATCAGCATAAAGTGCTTTGGATTGTTGTTCTTTAGTTGCCTTTTTAGTGGCAAACGTCTTTAGGGATTTAAAGCTTTATTGTCTATTGACTTATAGATTAGACGAAGATTGGTGATCAAATAAGATGATAAAATAAGATATTCCGAAATCTTTCAATTGTACGGGAATGGTAATCCATGAATAGCAATGTTTTAAGGGAAATTGGAGAATTTATTTTACTAGGTTTACGATTAGGTGGACTGATTTGAGCATAGAAAACAAGAATTTAGAACTTTCATTTGCAGAATCAGATCTGGAATTGCATTATAGTAGGGCTCCTTGGGGTCAAACTTAGGGATTGATTGCATTACACAGTTGAATCAAATTATTTGTAATAAAGAAATGAGGAAAGAATAGATGTATAATTTCAACAATTTGGTACTTATTCTAAAATGTGTCTTTCCTTTTATTTTATTTTTATGGATGGAGAGGAGGTTTATTGAAGCACCAAGGAGGTACAACAATAGGGCCAGAGTTTGATACAACTAAGCCAATTGTCAATAAAAACATCAATGGAAATGCCTTAGGAGGAATGAAAATTCTATTATTTCTTTCAGCCGAAATCAACCACATGATGGACATTGTCATGTAGGAATTGTTTGAATGATTTTGGTCTTGGACTTGTCTGAGGTGAGTTAACTCCAAGACATAACCTCTATGTCGATAGAAAGGTCTGTCACCCAGTTAAGTCCTTAAAGATTTAGAGCATTTTCCCACACTTTCCTAGTGCATGAGCAAAAGATATGGAAGATGATTATTAGACTCGAGATCCTTTTTGCAACTCGTTAAGGAACAACCTCTTTTCTGTAGATTATCCTCTGTCAGATTTCTGCCCCACACAGCTTCCCAACAAAAGAGAACAACCTTGGGACTTGGTTGGGAGGAACCTCAGTTTTCCTGACACTGATAGATGTACTGGGGCTTGCGAAAGTGATTGTTACATTTCATTAGAGCCTTATTAAAGGATTTAACTGTGAAGATCTGGTTCTTGGTGTACTTTTAGGTTTCAACATAGCTTATCATCTATAGATGTGTAGAGAGATGGGAAAATTCATGAACAGAAGACTAGCACATGTCTGAGTTGATCCTATAACAACAAATAAACATCCTAACCTGCAGATACGATGAGTGGGGGGCTAAGGATGGCTTTTGGTGAACTCGTCAACCGACAGATTACAGAGCGAATGGTTACTCCTACTGTTGTTTGTGTTGTCCACTATCTGACAACTCTCCACTGCTCTTTGGCTTCATTGGGGCAACTTTTGCAGGGGTTGAATGTTCGGATTGAGAGAATCGAATCAAGATGTGCATCACGACAGTAACGATGGCCAAACCAAATGCTGAGAATGCAATGCCCTTCCAGGAGGAAAGAAGAGAAGACCATTGGAGGAACTTCAGAGTACCCATAACAAGCAGACATGCCCAAGAGGAAACAACCTGTGCCCAGAGTAAAATCAGTCAAGAATCCGACAACCATATGGCCTTGAACAGGAGAATAATGGCACCACAATTAAGAGGATCATGATCAAGCTGAAACAAGTATCTTCGAATGCAAGTTAAGATAAGTATCTTACAACAAGCGACTTTAAAGGCCTGCCAATATCCTGTTGTTCTTGGTTGTCGAAGGTGTCCGCCGCCAAATGTTTGTCCAATAAAGCATCCTGGTATGATAAGAAGTTAGACACGAGACCAACCAAGAAAAAAAAATGAAGATGCATATTACTGCAAACACAAGTGAACAAATAAGTTGCACATGTGAACTTCGTATGATTTTAGATATCTATGATTACTATGCTACATGGAAACAACTGCAAGTAACAAGTTAAATAAAGAAAGTGTACCTTGGCCACAAACATATCTCTACACCATTGAGTAACAGCTTCATCTGTTTCGGGTAAATCCTTCATCATATGACGTTTAAGATGCACATGGACCTGTAAGAGAGTAGAGACCATACTTAAGCAACCAAAGAAAATTGCATATAATAGTATTCAACTTCAAACCATTAATCATTCACTTTCAAATCCATGGCCCTTCACATAGGCCTTGAAGAGACTACTATTCCAGTCCTAGTACTTTTTCACTGCTAGGATTAATTGCTCCCTTAAGTTGTCAAGAAAATAAAAATGTCAAACTTAGTGCAAAATATTCCCACCACAGCAAGATCAATATGTACATAATCTTTCCCCGCATTGCGGGGAGGTTGTTTCCGTAGCTTTGATATTAATAGCTTACCACAGAAGATTGCCCCTTGAATAGTCTAAGCATTGTAGGTGGAGGTGAACTTTTTGGAATAGCTGCTGTCACATCATAAATGGCCGGGACAAATGAGCGCATATGACTTACAGCTGCAACAAACCCCTGCAAGCAACAACACATAAAGTTAGTATTGCAGGCCAATATGATTGATGCCATGTAGTTCACAATTGAATATAAGAATAACAGCAGCAATCAAAGGACCACAATGATCCCATTCCCATCCCACACCAGATGGGGGCTTATTAGAAAGTTATTCCAGGTAAACCAGTACAAGTGAAAAGGATGCTTTTTGCTTTTGCTGGGTGGTGATCGCTTAAAACTAATAAAAAAGGTAAACAACTCACATGCACAAGACTCCCGCAGTGGGCGGGGTCGGGAACATGTAGGATGTACACAAACCTTACCCCCACATAATATGTGGAGAGGATGTTTCCAGGAATTGAACTTGTGGCCACATGCTCGCCTGTTGCTTAAAACTAATACTAGCCAAAAAAATTCAGAGCAAAGATGGGCTGTCACGAAATGAACAGCAACAAGATACAATGGGAAGTTAACCTTGGTTCGAGGAATCAAAACATTTCTAGGGACAGGCAATCCAGTTGAGGCTGCATATTCCTGAGCTGCTAAAAGCTTTGCCTTCGTAAAGCGTGTTCCTTCAACAAAAAGAGCTAGCCAAAAGGGCTGAGGGAAATCTTTTAGCCGCAAAAGACCCGTCTGCATTTACAGACCCACAAAATTCATATGAGATTAGCAAAATTATTCCAAAGCGAACATACACACACGCGACAGAGAAATATGCACGCTTTTAGCTAATCTTGGTATGAGTGGAAATGAGTAAAACACAAGCCTCTAAACATATGCATAAAAAATAAAATAAAAACACATGCACAAAGCACAGTAGAACACTCATACCTTCAATGTGTTTTCATCCTTCGCCCAGCTTCTTTCTAGAAAAAGATACTCAGAAAACCACATTGACCAACCAATAACCTGTGTATAAAGTTGGACATAATTATCATCCCTTACAAATGGAAGCATGGTACCCTCACCAACAAACCAATGATGGCTAGCATAAATGACATTTATACAGAAGTAAGAACAAGGTGATATAGAAATCTAAACATATAACTGTTTCATACATCATCTTCATATTTCCATGTTGGGAAACTTTAAAAGGAGCAATTGACCTACATGGCAGATTCGATTTTAAATATTACAAATCTAGGTTCAGAAACATGTAGTGAATGAGTTAAAGGTCAAATGACTTACACGATGGAGAATTAGTAGCTACATTCTCATGTAAAAGTGAAATTGCAGGCATTCATGGTTGTTTCGGCTGACAAAAGAGTTTGGAAGGCGTAAATTACATTGTATTTGAACTTTGGCTTTGGTAAGATATGACCATATGGTAAACTTTACAGTTTGATGTGGCTGGAAAGACAAAGAACTAGGCTAAATGACGTTACCTTGAACAGAAATCCAGATACTTTAGCAAAGGAAGGTTTTACGCTTAGTATATGAGGGCTGTTTTCTTGGAAAGGTGGACTAAACTCTCAAAATTTAGAAGAGCAATGAACAAGCTTTGGAAGTGTAAAACCTAGGTAACAGCCCTTTCTTTGCAGAATTGAGTCTTCCAAAACTTCATCAAACTAGAGAACAGCCCTTTCTTCACTGTCAAATTGACACAGGACCGGTGTTCAATGAGGAAGATCGAAAAAGATTCTGAAATTGCTAAAATTTAGTCTTATAAAGAAAAAAAACAAAACAAATGAGAATAGCGGCATCGTGTTGGCCGTGAATCTTTGAGCCAAGCTTAAGTGAATGTATTGAACAATTTTCTTCTTTCCTCTTTCTTTTCCATCTGCTTTACCAGATCAGCTAAAAAAATTAATTCTTATGTGTGAAATTAAAACTTGAGCCAACTGAACTTTCAATAACATCGATAAATGTATCAAAACACAATTGAACATACTGGAAGGACTTTTGATGATTTCTTCATTACAGCCAAGGCACTGCCGAGGCAACCTGACCGCTGCAAGAAGTCCACACAACAAGTGGTTAGATGCTGAATGTAGACAAAAACCAAAAGATGGCAGTAAAAATAGTAACTCCCAATCAAAAGCATTGGGCATTCTACGATTGGCAGATACAAAATGCCACCATGCTACCACAGTAAATCATTCTTCAGGAAAGTGAACACACATAACATTTCTTTTGATGCAACTCTATTGAGAAAAGGAAAACAGCATGACGAAAGTACACAAGGCATGCACAGAAGCTGTCACAAAGAAAAGTCAAATACTGTAAGACAAAGAAAATTAAAATAAATAATTCTGAATTTTAGGAATATAGTAAAACTCTCTGGAATCTCCTGATCTATACCAAGTACATAGCATTGACATTCACATCATACAAACAAAATGCATATATAAATAAGGTTTTTGCTTGCGTATGTCCTTCTGTTTGTGCCCATTCAGATGCATATGCTAATATATGTGAACAAACATGGCATTGCAGATGGTTATTCTCAAGCGTTTGCACCCATGCATTATCTAAGGTTATAAAAGATATTCAACGCACCTGAGCCAAAACCCATCCGACGAGCCAATCAATGTCACTTCTATGATTTGATACAACTAGTGCATGTTCTTTACCTGCAAAATTCACAGACTGAGCAGATGAATGATCAACTCGAAAATTTTTAGGCTAGATAGAAAGATGCTAGGTGTATTTGGTCGACAAGTATGATGCCTCACCCATTAAATGAAAGGTTTCTGGATCTGTAAATAATTGGATCTGCAGCCAGAAGGGATCATTATTCAATATTAAATAAAGCATAAGCACGACGGTCATAAGATACGCCTGAAACTATCCACTGTGTGTTGATGATTATAAGTTGCTTCTTCATTTAAAATAAGCAAGGACACAATACACCACAAAACAAAAAATAAAACCAATAAGAACTAGCATCATAGACAGGAAACTCAGTTCAAAACTTGGGTTCACACACCTTAACTCCTGCCCACCAGTCAACCAGCCACACAAGTTCCAGCCACAACAATTCTGCCACAGCTCTGTTAATCCTTCTGTATGTGTTCTTCGAAAAGGGCCGAATGAGGGCGAAGCATACTGCCTGAAGCAAAGGAGCGTAACAGCAGTATAATGTTTAGACCCTAAAACTTACAAAAGTTCCCAAACAAAAACAAGTAGAACTAATTAAAACCCAAAATGTAAATTACAGAGAAAGCAAATAAAAATGTTCGAAATGTCAGATCCAACATAGTAGCAGAACTAAGACCATAAGTCATTGAAAATTCGCTTCTTTTCTTCTCATTATAGAGACTCAATAACGCAAGTCAGGAAGAAAAGTCACGCAATTCCATATTTGGGAACAACATATACAACATTCAGAACTCAAACAATGAACAATTAATAAAAAAAAAAAAAAATCAAACCCAAGAGACTAGAGAAAACCCAGATTATTCCAACCTGAATTAAATTGACAACGAGGCCTGAGATGAAGAACAGAACCCCCAACGGCAATATCACAACTGCTGCCGATATAGCCATGCCCTCGCTTCGGAGTTTTCACAAACACAAAACGAGCGAGAAACAGAGAAGTGTATACAGGTAATAAATTTGATAGTAGATACGAAGCTGATATTAAAAAAAAGAAGTAAATAATTACTATCGATGGGGGTTTTAAAAGGCTTTAAATTTTCAGTTGGGTTTCGCTAATTACAAGAAGAAGATAAAGCGAAGGAACAAATACAGTTGGACTTGGATGAGGGTATGAGGCAGTGAGGCACTGCATATGGAGCTTTGACGCTGCTGCTCCGTAAAAGGAAGGAAGACAGAGAGGTCAGGAGGTTTTTCTTCTTTGTTTGTTGTTTGTTCATACCAAATGAAGTTAGCACTATGTATTTAAATTTCTTCTTCTTCAGGATTTCGATTTCGATGATAACCATGAATCCTACCGTTAATAATGGGTCTAGCTGGGCCCATGCTAGAGAGCAAGATAACTGGGCTGGGCCCAAATATGTCCATAATGACTGCTTTGCAGGCTAAACCAACAAACCAAACATTGACTACGAGCATTCATTCACAATCGTACTTTCCAAACTCCTCATTTAATTTAGGTTTTGGGTTACACAATTCCTTAAAATTTATAATTTGAATTTAATGATGAAGAAAAAGAAAAAAATTATAAAAATAAGGAAACAAAAATATTGGGTGATGTGACACATCTCCCAAATCATTATATTCAAATTTTAGACTCAAAAATTTTAAATGAATTGTGGAGCCCCCAGATCCTCTAATGTGTGTTCCACATAAATGGGATGAGACTCACTATAATCGATATCCAAACTAAAAAAAATACTAGTATGGTACTCTCAAACGCTATCCAAAAATGACTCCCACTATAATAGAATCTAGTGAACAAAAATAGACACCACCAGGCCGAACACTCCTCTATGCTGCTAGAGGTTGTTCGACTGGTAGTTTCTCCATGATTCACCTATCCTAATCTTGAAACCAAGGATGGTCAATGAGCATGACAACTGTGGATTGATCGTAGATACTCTGACGCTCAAGTAAGTTTTCAAGATTATCACAAATCTCAATAATCACAAAATATAACTTAAAATTTACCTTAGGTGTCTCTCGTCCTTTATAGTGAATGAGTTTAATGACTGGTGCCGAGGCCTAGATGTATGCGTGTTTTTACCTCATTGAGTTAGAGAGTGTATATCAATGGGTTAATCGAAGGATCTTGATATGGGAAGAGACAAGTGGGTCTGGGTGTTTTTCATACCGAAACTGGTGCAATTTCATTTGGGATTCAAGTGATTTTTTGGAGGTTATCTGTGCGCTAAAAGGGTCTGAGTACTCTTTACATCCTCGTGGTGTAGTCATTCAAGATATTCAGGCTCGAGCAAGGTGATTTCATAGTTGTACTTTCTCACATGTTAAAAATAAGTTAAATATGTACCTCATCATTTAGTTAAGTTGGCTCACTCATCTGATCAAGGTGTTTTTTTTATTGAAGAATGTTCTCACTCGGTTCTGCATTATGTAGAAGCTTGATAATTCTTAATGAAATATAATTTTCTTCTAAAAAAAATAAATGACGTTTTTCTTTATGAATTAGAAATGACGTATATATATATGTATTTTTTAAAAAGAATTCGTTTGGTTTTAAATAAAGGAAATTTGTGTACCTGTTTATGCATATTTTTCTAGGTTGGTTAGCCTAGTTTTGTCGGCTACTAACTTCCCAACCACCCCAACGCCCACAAGCCCACAATGAAATCTACATTAAATGTAATATAACCACCTTAATTATTCATGTTATTTATTTCATTTTCTCCTTAAATTACATTTGTGCTATTCAATTGGTGTAATGGTGGGTCTAATCGAAGTGCTTGTGTTTGTTTCTAGTTTCTAGTTTGTTGTTGCTGGGTCTGTCCCACTCCTCGCTCGCATTCTTAGCGTGGGGCCCATATTTCTTGATTTGGGCTAATGAATACCCTTCTTGGGCTTTAGATTTGGGCTCCTCAATGCCAATTTTAGACTAGGCCATACAGAGCAAAACCCATGTAGCTTTGTCATTCAGATGAGTCAATAAAAATTGCTATCAGTCTGGACTACAACTATTATTCTAAATGAATTACGGAACTCCAATGATCTCGATTTGTAATGTTTCCTTAATAAAATGGTGCCAGTAAAAAAGTCATGAGAAATTAAAAAATGTGGTGTAATATGATGTGACACACCTCTCAAATTATAAGATTTAAATTGTATACTTTTCAATTTTAAACGAATTGTGAAGTCCCGGATTGTAAAGAATAGAAGGCCAAACTCAAGAAACATAGGAGAGGTTCACATCACTACAAAAGTTTCACTGCTAGTACAAGCGCAACAATGAAATTCTTTTACCCGTCACTCTACCTATTAAAGCTTCCACCTCTTTCTCTCTCTCTCTCTCTTTCAAAAGCTGTTGATTGTTCTAGAAGTTCCAGATGGATGTAGGGAAGTTAAGCTCTTCTTGGATATCATAAACTTGGTGGCCACCAGATTCTCCAACTGGATGGCCTACAATTTCATACATATCAGTCAGTGCATCCCAGTTGAAGCTTTTGTCATCAAAGCTTGCAACTCCTTCATTGTGCAGTATTGGAGATTCTGGCACCGTAGGAATTTCTGCAACTTCAGTCGTCCCATGTGATTGCTTCTCTTCTTTCAATATTCCTAGCTGTTGAAGGAACTCGACGAGATCAATCTGCGGTTTCTCCACCTTATTTGCTAGCAATGCAGGGTTTTCTGCATTGGTTTTGTCAGGTACCATCTTCAGTTCAGTTTTTGAATCAGATGAAGATGAACTGGATGAAGAGGATTGAGGGAGAATCCCATTTCTGTTCAGTTCTTGTAGCCTCTGATGGATAACATGAACACTAGGTTGCGCATTAACATTAAGCATGCCATTGCCAGATGAAGGAAACATGGACACGAAGTTAGTGGAAGGAATCCACTTGAACTTCTGTGATTTGTATGGTGATGGTTTGGAGAGGTGGGGAAGATTAAGATAGGCCTCAGGTCCATACAACCTTCTGGCGGCAGCGTCGTAAGCCATGGCAGCTTCTTCAGCAGTAGCAAAAGAACCCAACCATAGCCTGGTTCTCTTCTTAGGCTCTCTGATCTCAGCAACCCATTTGCCCCAAGTTCTTTGCCGAACACCTCGATACTCGCACAAGGCATTCTGAGGACCGCCTTTGCCTCGTGCTGAACCTTTCTTCCATGGCTTCAATGGAGATAAACTGCTGTTCTCCATAGTGAGTGTGTGAGTGTGTGAGTGAAGTTGGGAGTGTAAAAGCATGGCTGGAAAGGCGCGGGATATATGCAGGGGCTTCAGTACTCTGGTTTAAATGTGGTCACGTTTCATCAAAAAACTTTCCAAGCCCATGTGACCGTTGCTAATGTGTGTCTGACAGAATTTCAAACCCTCAATCCTCTCCCTTCTTTAATATTTCTTGGAGATTTTTGGGTGATTACAAACATGGCAATTGGCAATTGGCAACTGGCATATGCTATGACAAATTAAATATGATATAGTTTTTTCTAAAAAAAAATCACTAAAGAAATTGAGATTATGGAAATAATCCCTTATTGCTGGAGTAATCCGTTATGCAATGTGGTACTTCCCATGGAGAATTATTTTACACATTACAGATGTCAAATCATTATTGGTAAGAAAGATGCGCCGACCGGCCCAAACCAGAGTGCCCATAATATCTAGGAGTGTCTGGCTGCTAAATCAAGACATGACAATCCTGATGAATCGATATTTAATTCACCCACTATAAGAGGAAGAGAAATGCTCAAGGTAATTTTTTAAGCACTATTGTGTGATTATTTGATTGGTGATAATCTTGAGACCAACTTGAGTATCAAAGTGTCTGCGACGAAACCACGATCGTCAAATTCATTGATCTTTGTCGTTTTTAGGGTTAAAACAATGAATATCCAAGGGAGTTCTAATCGAACAGACCAGGGGCCTGTTTTGGAGTATTTGGCCAAAGTGTGTAATTCTTGTCAACTACACTTCCATTACATTGCCTGAACCTACTCAAAATTTTGATTATGTTTGCATTAAATTGTCAGAAGAGGAGACTCGGCATTTCTTGGTCACAAGTTACTTCCACTGTGAAGGGGAAGTCTGACAGTCAGTGAGTGTTTCAGTGTTTCTGTATGAGTCCAAATTTTTACTAACCACCTCACAATTTTTCATTTTCACGAGCCCTATTTCACATGTTTTCATTTTCACGAGCCCTATTTCACATGTTTTCCTGCCATTCACAACCTGATACCCGGGACTCAATTCACCTTTATCCCATGCACCATGTCCTCTCTCTCTCTCCCTCCCTCCCTCCATGTCAGTATAATATGCATTCCACAGTAACTGACAAGTTAAGGCCTGTAAGTGCATGAAGATACAATGCCATGTAACTTAGTAGGAAATGGTCATAGTTCACACTAATCAAAATGGTATCAAGTAAAATTTCGATCACAGGAATGAGAAGAATCACCTTTTTCCAACCTTTGCTCGCACAGCCTGTCAATTCAGCAACATGTCCAGATGATATAAAACATAGACCTTGACGAGCGTGAGAATCATTTGTAGTAGAAACAATTGCAAACCAAAGGATTTTGCAAATGTGCTTAGTAGCGGCAATGGGAGATGATCAAACCTGACACTTCGGCACAAATGCTACATTTTTTTTCGCTGCATTTAACTGTCTTATGTACACAAGATATGTAAAAATCCTAACACTTCCACAGCCATACTAACTCGCAGTTATCCAGACCTCCCATTAATTAACCCCAGGCCCCAACTCTGAAGCAAGCACCAAGCCACCAGGTAGTATGCATTGAGTGGATCCCATCATTTCTTGTACTTAACATATGTCATTCAACACACTTTGTCCACTGAAAACACAAGCCAACCTTCCCCTGCCCATTATTGGCGTCCCCTATAACAGCATTCTAATTTTTTTTTAAGAAAAAAGGTTTGAATTCCTAGTTGATGATGATATCAATTAAGAATCTCCAAAACGCCTATGACCAAACAGTCCAAAATGCTTATAGGATCTTGCAGGGGAAAAAACCCAACAATTTGATCAGGCAGAGACAACTACCCACACATAGGATCAAAAACGAGTCAAGGGGCTATTCTTACCAAAAGATGATCTTAAACCACCTTTGGGTTTCATTCCGTTTCCATGAGGGACTGTGCCAGACCAGTAATCACCTTCGCTCTCTTCAAAAGTGAAATACACCAATGTGACATACCGAGATCAAGACAGGGTACAAAACGTCATACTCGGCGCTTATCACCAGATAATCCTCTAAACACTTCAACGCCACCGCTTCCTTGATGTTTTCCCTTAATTCCTCGTCCTGTATCTCAGGCGCCAGTTCTATCGATTCTACGTTCAACACAAACAAACAAACAAAAAAATCAAAAACCAAAAACCTAAATTCCAAAATCGAAATCGACAACAGCTATAATTAAAATTTCAAACATAGAAGAACAAGAGTGAATTTTGAAATTACCGCGTAATATACAGGCATCAATATGTTTGAGGGTGGAGAAATACTCTATCACCCAGTACCACGCGACGCTGTTCGAATTTAACTTCACCGTCCTCTCATCAACCTCCATGAACAAAACCAAACGCAGGTGCAAAAGACATGGAATTCCACCCTTCAAATTTGAAATTCTACCATGAGCGAAGACAAGCACAACCATGCTCGGGTCGGTTGCTCCCTTTTTTAATTAATTTTGTTTCAGGTTTCGAAATCAATGTATTGGGTTTCGGCCCAATTAATGTGGGTCTACACCAGATAACTTTTGGTTTGGGCCTTCCTTAATTATTTCCATGTGGGTTTAATTTCTTCTCCTCCTCAATGCAAAGCATAAATATAAAATACTTCCTACAACAACCAATAGGAAGAAGACACTTAGAAGAGTAGAAGACTATTTGCTGCCCCCAAAATCATTTTTTGTGATATCGCTTGCTGTCCCAAATCAATTTTTTTTGCAAAACTCAAAAAGGGGAAAGAAAAAAGAGAAAAAAGAAGAAGATTAAATCTCAAAATCTCTTCCATCATTTCCTTCTGGGCTCAATTCATAAGATTGTCTACCTTCGAGATTGGATTGTACGTGGAGAAGGAGAGAAGCGTAAGGAGAGAGAGGGAGATAATTTAAGATTCTAAAAATTTTAAATATTGATTTTTGACATTTATGTCATGTGATAATATCACACCTCATTTATATTTTCTTACAATAAAACCATGTCATATAACAAAAATTCGGTATAAGAACTAACAGAGCCCGAAATACAAAGTAAAGGGGTTTGTTTAGTCAAAAAAAAATTATACGGGGACTTCTTTAAACTTTTTCGGAGCGAAAACTCTATGTAGCCATAATTTTTTGGTCCATAAATGATGTGACATGCCACATTAGACTGACACCTGACTTAAATAAAGAAATTGAAAAATTAAAATCATATGGGCTCCATTATTTCCCTCCTCTCTATCCTCTACCTATTGTACTTATTCATTCTCTCTTTAGCTTTTTTGTTGTCTCTCCTCATCTCTCGTATTTCTTCTTTCTCTCTCCAGCTTTCTTGTTCTCTCTCCTCATATCTCTATTCTGACCTGAGCTACTCACATAGCATATTTGTCGTTCGGCCATCGCTTGTGACGCGATTGGTCCCAAAAGAACCACAAAGAGGTGAGGAACAAAATTCAACAAATCCCGTTGAGTTTTGTCCATCATAGTTGTCAGAATCATGCTTGAAAGTTCGTGACCATAGCAAGGAAGATCGTTAGATCCTGACAATCCGATCATCTTTGGAGGAAACTTACACCACCAATGGACTCATCTCGACAAGGAGTATCTAACCCACCCTTTTTTGACCAAAGAGGTCGCCAAAATGGGTATAGTGGCTTATTACATTGACAATGTTATTAGCTACTGCCAAGTTTTTTTTACAATCTCAAGTTAGTTTTGGTCTATGAAAGGATTCTCCATCTTTGTATCACTTAATATTTCTCTTCAATAAAATCCCACAAGCTTTATAAAAAAACACTAGACAATGTAAATAGCATGTTGGGATGTTCATCCTTATTTGGTTACAGTGGATAATAACACTGACAATGTAATTAAGTCTATAAGCTTACGTTTTTCTTCTTTGTTCCTTTTTGCTGTAACCTTTCGACATCCTCAAATGAACAAGTGTATTTGATGTTGATAGAATTGGTATCTTTTATTACATTGCAAATACATATGTTAGTGATTGTAACAATAACATCCAAAGTGTAATAAGCCCCTGTCAAGCTCACTGAGCCACCAATGCCAAATTTAATAACAAGTATCTTATTACATTGACAACATAACATTTACATACAAATTGTAATAAGCCCTTGCCGCCAAACTAAGTAAGTCAACACTGTCAAGTTTATTCACCAGTGGCTTATTACATTAACAGTGTAATTAATCACATTCAAAGTGTAATAAGCCATTGCCAAGCTTACTAAGCCACCAATGCCAAGTTTAATCATAAGTGTCTTATTACATTGATAGCGTAACATTTACATATAAATTGTAATTAAGTTCCTGTCAAACTAAATTAGCCAACAATACCAAGTTTACTCACCAGCGGCTTATTACATTGATAGTGTAACTAATTACATTCAAAGTGTAATACAAAGGCATAGCATAAAAATCGAGTCATCAATAAGTCTCCATTTTCCATGGTCGTTTTGATCGACGAAGGGCTGGGCTAAGTGCTCCTTAACTAGGGGAGTCCATTGGTAGTGTCGATTTGTCGAACCAACACCGAAATAAGCCAGATCGAGGCTTTTTGTCTGATGGTTACTGCAGCTTCGCGGTGGATTTCCGGCAAAACCGACAACTGTTGACGACAAGTGGTGGTTGAGCTTTGCTCTTGGGGGCTGGAAGCTTCTTTTGGCGGCAGTGGTGGTTAGATTGGTGGCTGAACGGCAGAGATCCGTCATTGGCCGTTGAAAGGGTGAGAGAGAGAGAGAGAGAGAGAGAGAGAGAGAGAGAGAGAGAGAGAGAGAGAGAGAGAGAGAGAGAGAGAGAGAGAGAGAGAGAGAGAGAGAGAGAGAGAGAGAGAGAGAGAGAAGAGAGAGAGAGAGAGAGAGAGAGAGAGAGAGAGAGAGAGAGAGAGAGGAGAGGAGAGAGGAGAGAAATCTCAAGAGAGATGAGAGTGATTTAGGGATTTGATTTTGAATTTGAATTTGAATTTTGAATTTGCCATGTTGATTTGTCTAGGTGGAATGTCACCTAGTTGTTGACTATTACGGATACTAAAATTATGGATGTGTAGTGAAACCATTTTTAGAGAGTACAAATTTTTTTTCAGTACTTATCTTTGGCATATACAAAAATGATTCTATCTTATCATGAACATCATATATTTGCTTATTTGAAGTATGACCATCCACCAATAGCAATAATGCTTCTACCAACCCAAAATGGGACATTCATGAATGCATGATTCTATCTTTATCATGAGCATCATATATTTGCTTATTGGAAATATGACCATATATCAAAAGCAATAATGCTTCTACCTACACAAAATGGGACATGCATGAATGTCCAGAGAAGCCCAAACATCAATGAAATGGACGTTATAATTATGGAAGCAGTATTGGCACCCTAATTTTTTTTGAGTTATGGCCATTTTCGGACAATCCCGGATGACAACGTATTACATTGGACATCGCCGGATGACCACCTAATGATTTTGAACTCCACATGTCTATGTCGAGTAACAAAGATTAAACAAAAAATCTAACACATACATACAAATTGGATTTGCAACAAGGATATTGGCCTCCCTTTCAACAAGAAAGACTCGATCTCCCTCAGATATGAAAATCTCATCACTATAAAACTGAATATATGTCGTTGAAGCATACCAAAAATGTCGATGATCGAAGATCCTCAACGGATGGAGGAGATCTATAGTCATTAGTCAGAGAAGAGAAACCCAAAAACTCCTTATTCAAAAGAAAAACATAAAAAAATTAAACAGATCTAGATTGAGAAAGGGAATATCAAGCCCATATGTGTAATATAGTTGCATGTATGACTTTTCTAATATAGTCGCAGATTAATTGATTTAAGCATACCTAACTTATTTTTTTTCAAAAGGTCGTAGAGATCGAAATATATTCATTAACTCAAAATGGGAAAGAGAATTTAAGGCCTTAAGGCACTTCAACCATCTTAAAGATGGATTACATGAGAACTAACTAAAAAAAGAAAAATACAAACAACAGTTATCGCCAGACACTCCCGGATGACACTAAATTACACTGGACAACCGCCGAGCGACATCGGACTACGTTGAGTTACAGAGACTAAACAAAACAACATCATGGTTCTAGATCAAGAATCTTGGATTTTCCTTCGACAAGAGAGGTCAATCTCCCCTAGATCTGAGAGTCTAATCACTATGAACCAAATATGTCATCGGAACACACCATAAATGTCGATGATCAAAGATTCGTGACAAAAGGAGGAGATCTAGTGTTGGGGAGAAGAAACCTGAATCAAACCTTATTCAAACTAAAAACATGAGAAAAATACATAAAGAAGGATATCGAAGACAGTGGCATGGAAGGAGGAAGTAGAGGAGAAGGATCTCCACCTCCTCCTTCAGGATCTAGAGGAGTTGAGATATTTTTTTGGGAAAGAATAGTTGAAGAGGTTCCCTTTCCCATTCTGATTATTGAATATATTTCGATCTTAATCACCTTTTCAAAAAAAGTATACCCAACTGATTCTTTTTTGTCCATTCAAATTCATTCTTATCTTACTGACAGTGACCAATTTATAGGAGAAGCAGAGATTCAATTCACAGGAGGAGGAAACTTTTTTTTGGACCCTCTCATGTGGATTTTCTCATAGATATTCAATTTTAATTAATTACGTACCCAATAATGCAAAGTTATTTAATATTATATATGAACTTAATTACAATGTCAATTTTTTTTTCTATTTGTTCAGTGTTATCAAGATATTGTAGTTGTCATTTCATGCTAGTTCTTTTCCAGTGTGGAATCCTTTAGGTTACATTTGATTGGCGTAGAAAATGAGAATGTGAATGGGAATGGGAATGAGAATAGTAATAGAATGACCATTACAATGATACATTTGGTTGCGTCAAGGAATGATGATCAGAATGATGGATTACAACATTTGGTATGCAAAATATTTGTTGTAATGGAATATGAATGAATTATTTTAAATATATTCCTATAATTATAATGGTAATATTTTTTATGCAAAATATATGTGAGAATGGAACGACAATGAAATATTTGTTAACCATAATACCCTTATGTTTTAAAAAATTATTTTATTAATGGGGGTATAATAGTAAAAATGCTATATTTGATGACCATTCATAGGGGAAGGTGGGAATGACCATTACCACTAACAAAGAAATGATCATTTGATTACAATACTCTCAAAACCAACCAATCATAGGAGTGGTAATAAAATGATGTAATGCTCATTACCAATTTACCATTCCTTGGTCAAATGGACAATCGAACATAACCTTAATGTTGTCATATTTGCCTATCAAAGTGTTGGTAGGAACAAAAATACAGAGATGGCACCCCCAACAAATTGGGAATTGAAGTGTCAATACCACTCCCCTAAAATTATTCAATGACAAATAATAGTTTATTAAACTTATCAAAAAAAAAAGTTTATTAAATTGAACTCAATACATCCATATACAACAGAAACCTCACTTCTCCTAGTCAATCCCCTGTTTTGCCATCAGTGTGACAATTAACAGACACTCAATTGATTCCGATTTCGCAAATAATAATCAACAAGAAGAAGAAAAAATTCAAACTTTCCGGGAAAATAAGAAAACGAAAACCCAATTCATATTTATGTCGACTGGGTCTGGTCTCTGGTCTACCGAGATACAGAGCGAGAGATTATGAGGAAGGTCCTGAGTGTGACGACGGACGTCTTCCGGACGATATCCTCGACTGCCTCCACGAACAAGCTCAGACTCCGTATCGGCGGGAAGTAGAGAGTCAAAGGCGCCAACGTGAACGCCACCGCAAATAAGAGATCCAACATTTGCTTAATTACAACCACGACCACTCTTCCACTTCTTCTTCTATATCTACCAACTCAAACAAACAAGTACACAAAATACAGAGACCTTCAGGCCTGGCCTTCTGTTTAGATTAAATAAAGAAAAAGATAGGGTCTTTTCGACTCCAAAGAAGATAGCAGCAAAGCAATTATGCTGTAATCAATATATCCACCAATCAGTATCAAAGACAGAGATACAAAAACAGGGAGAGATTTTCAGACCAGAAAGTAGTGAAGATTATATGATGATGATCCACCACCAATCCTTGTTCTGTTCCTGCTTTATCTATCAAACACTACTACAACAGGGACAAAGGGAAGATAAGAGATTAGGACTTTTTTCAGGTGAAATGAAAAAGATTTGTGTTTTTCTTTTGGTATATGATAAGATCTTCTGAACCCTGTATCTCTCTCAAGTGAAGATATTTGATGATGTCGAAGATTATGTGGTGGTGGTGGTCTATTTATGGGGTGTGGAGGTTTCTTTGAAATTGCTTGTCTAATTCAACTTCATCACTCAAAGCCCATTACAAGGATTTTCTTACTGGGGGAAAGGGATTATGGGTTGTATTTGTACTGTAATTTGTTCATAGATAATGTCTTTTCAGCAGTTTTCAGTCTCTAATAGGAAAGAAATTAAACAAAATTGAAATTACAGATGGGGACACCAGAAAAAGACTGGAAACAACTGTCATCTTCATCTGCATGATTTGAAAGATATTTGGGATAGAAATGCCAAAACTGGAAAATTTAAAAAATATAAACATATTGCTATTTTACTATCTAGATTCTAGAATCTAGAAGGTCCATTTACACTTAAAAAAGAATTAGACTAATTTATTTTCATCTTCAATCCATTGGGACAACTAACTAGATTTACAAGATAAACTAATTTTATAAATTTCAATAAAAAAAGTTTTTTTTTATTAGAGCAAGTTAGTCTCCCACACCATGATTAGGGGGAAGAAACTACATATTGACCCAAATCATTTGAGTTGACTTTAAGCAACCAACCAAGGAATATCAAAATTGAAATTGTATACAGTATTAAATTCTTAACAAAATTTAATAAACCATTATTTAATCAAGCATGACAAAAGTCTACCTTAATCTATTTTGAAGCCACTGACTTTGATTTATAATCACTTTGTAATAATGAAATATACATCAAAGAATAAGTCTCTCACTTAAAAGTTTTGTTCAAATAAAAAAAATCTCCAATAAGTTTTATTCCATAAGATTCATGAAGTTTAAAAAATATTTCATAAGGGACAAAAACGTATAAATATTTGTTTTATAGATAAAAATACCCTCATCTTCTCATTTTCCTCATTTGACGCCCAACTCGGATATTCCTCCTCTGACAACCATTTCGGCCAGCCAATGGGTGGGGATGGTGCGTCTAGGTCTGGATTACACTCTCGTGGTGGTTGCTTCAGGCGACGTTGTCTCCGGTGATCGGATTGGACACTTTTCTTCACGATTGGCCGGAACTTCAAGGTAAAAATCGGTGGAATCAGTAACTGATGGTGGCGAATGATTTCGAATATGTTGATAAAACAAAAGGCTTATATGCACTATCAAACTAATATATGTACAAGTGTCTACTAATGTCTACTTCACAAGTGTAAAGATAATGGTAAATTCAAGACGTTTTAAGCAATCTAGTTCAATTTCCTTGACCACCCATTTGCAATATTTTATGAGACAAAAATTTTGTTATATATCAAATATAACTAATGCTTTTAAATTTGATGATATATTTTTATTACTTCTGTTGGGGAGTTACCCTCTAGGATCCTACCTTCATAACTATCAAAAAATCAAAAGAAATTGAACTTGAGATAACACAATCAACAAACACAATATTTACGTGGAAAACTCCAAAACTGGAGAAAAACAACGGGTATTATCAGAGACAGCCAGACCAGAGAAACTTACATTATATAAAATTATTACAATCATTTTCTCAGTGACTTGTCTCTACTCAAGAAAACGCAAGAATCCTAGAGATTTTCCATAAGCCCCAATTCAGTCTATTCCCTTTAAGATTCTACATCTTGAACTTCTAACAGTCTCACACCCTTGAACCCATATCCCAATAAATACATCAAAAGATAAATCACAAGGTTTTCCCCAACCTCTCTCTCTCTCTCCCGCTCTCCCGCTCAGCCTCTTCTCTAAACTCAGAGAAACAAAAATAAGAATTAGGGCGTAGAAAACAAGTATACTATTTATAAGTTTGTACAAAACCTAATCCTAGTCAAACTCGAATTACCAATGCTAAGCTAACTAGAGATCAATTTTATTGATCAATTCCAACAATCTTCACCTTGATCAAAAAAAATTCCATAGCCTTCGCTATAACACTGTCTTCACCGACAGTCACAACTCTCTACACTAAGAATCATCCTCCTTAGGTTTCGCTATATATTGTTTTTATCGACGATCATACTCCACCATAAAAAGTATACCCACTCAGAACTTTACCATTCCAAGATTTTGCTTTTTCTTTCTTCGGCTCATGTCGAAAATAACCTGCTGAATTTTATAGTGCAACCCCCATGTTTGGCTTTTTCGAGAGTTCCTTAGCCCTCCGACATACTTTTTCCACCACATACCCTGCGTCAATGCCATACCAATGCCCAACCCATCCTCTTCTATGGAAACCTAGAGATTAATTAACACGTCAAAAGGATAATCATCCTCTTATGGAGAAAAGAGACTTGGTATCGGAGTTTATGGGAGTTTCTCTTTAGTTTGTTAATAGTTCTGAAAGTAGGGTCCTAGGGATAATTCCCCAACAACTTCAAACCAAGTTTAGCACCAAAAGAATAATCTAGTTATATTCGTATTAACTTGTCATTATAATACCTCTTTATTCTATATATTGTTTATGGTTGGGACATAGTTGAGTCGATAGTAAAATAATTTAAAAAAAGTTTATTGGTTAATTTTCTCGAATAATTTATCAGTACATTAAATTTAGAACAACCAAAATTGATTCAACGAAGCTTAGGGAAAAAAACGATCCAACTAAATAACAAATCAAAAGTACAAAGTTCAAATAATTCATAAGTTACACAACAAATTTACAATCATTGCAAATCAGTCCAAATCATGAGAATAAAAAAAGATCACATGCATATATTAAATCAAAAGTTTGAAGTTCAAATAATTCATAAGTTACACAACAAATTTACAATCATTGCAAATCAGTCCAAATCATGAGAATAAAAAAAAAATGATTACATATATCAAATGAGTTGTTGAGTGCCTGGGTGGGTAATTTCTTTCCTAAAAACTGAGAACTCAATTTTTAATTTTATTTTCATCACCAAAGAACATGATGAAAATAACATCTTTTGTCATCTTCCACAAATATAATAGGATGCTAAAAGTTGATCATCAATCAGTTACGGCTGGGCTACCCACACTACTTGTTAATGGGAATGAGAGGACTCCAATTCTCCTCCAAAAATCACATTAAATCATGATTTATTTTTCTTTTGAAAATGATATACTATAGTTTAAGAGTAGAAATTAGTGTTTAGGGCTTAATTTTTAGTGTTTAGGATTTAATATTTAGAAATTTCTTTCCAAAATCTACTATATTCTAATATTATAAACACCAAACTACTCAATCACACATTTTAATCCATGATTTGACATAATTTTGAAAAAGAATTGGAACCAAAATTGGAGGCTGGAGCGAGGAATTAGAACCAAAATGAGAGGCGTTGGAGGACACGTGTTAACCCCATATCAATACCTCATGCTTTAGAGTATTGTGAGAATAGAGTAGTCAAGATTTCAACAAGCATATGGAGCTAGGAATTAGAACCCTATCCATTGTTAATGAGAGGCGTTGGAGGACACATGTTAACCTCATATCAATACCTCATGCTTTAGAGTATTGTAAGATTAGAGTAGTTAAGATTTTCAACAGGCATATCGATATCGATTTATTTTCCTTCAGCTGTCTCACTTAATGATACTTGAATCTAAGGAAAGACTTCTTAATGTGATAGGAACATAGTCATCCATATATATCACACGGTTTGAGTTTACCAAACCGATATGGTATATTCAGGGTCGGAGCCAGGATGTGATATTGAGTCCAAGTGTCCAACTCTCAGTGCCGCGAATCCCATGTCTCATTATAGGAAGAGACTGCTCCATCTCGTTGGACGCCTTTAGCATGTCCTCAGCAATTTCTCCATGCACCAAGGCCTCGCTGATACAGCTTTTATCAATTAGGATCTCCAAGCCTCGAGATGGGTCTGGTTGGAACGAAGATGAAGAAGACCCAGCCATGTAATTACTGGTCAAGAAGCTCTTCTACTGTTCTGTTCTGTTCTGTTCTGTACTGTAAACCCCTCGCAAAGCCCTTGAGGAGATGGTGGCTCAAGAAAACTTGCTTATGCTTTACAATTAACAAATAATCCACTGACAAAGATCAACCCTAATCCCCTGTTAACAGCTCAAAAAAAAAAAAAAACCCATTGAACAAGCAAAGTTTTTTCTTTCTAATTTGCGTTCTTTTTTCTTCAGAGTTTTTTTTTCCCTTATGCTTTACAGCGTTCATTCAGGGAAATACTTCTAGACACCTGTTAGTTAAATATATTTACAACATGAGTGCAGGAAATCGTTGAAACTAACAGTTTCTTTCTTCAGTCCAAGAGACAGTTGTACCTAACCGGAAATTAGGGAAAGGATATACAAGCCATCAACTTCCTGCATACTTCTTGTAGATCAAGGGACGAGTCTCTTGCACAAACATCTGATAGTATAGACCTTGCTTCGAGTAGTTCCCCCGATATATTCACTAAGATTGCATCTTCGCTAGCCATAAGAGATGCTATTAGCTTTGCACCAGCCATCCTTTCCTGGTGAACAAGACGCCAAAACATGAATTTCAGCTTCACGCGATAGCTAAAACAAAAAAGCAATATACATAAAATGAAACCACAAAAATGATCATTATTTTGAGCTAGGACTCCGCGATTAGTGTAAAGATGAATTCCTGGAAACAACTTCACCGCTATATGGGAGCAGAGCTGCTTACATTTCACCCTCCCCAATCTTACCTCCGTTATGGTAGCCTTACGCAAAATATTTGTTTACTATTTTTCACATGCACACTTCTAAGTACTAATGAATCAAATTGGACACCAACAATCATATTCAACACAATGTACAAGAGCAATAACTGCCCAATTTCAGAAGACCCGAGGCTTTGTAAACAAACAATATCGGCCAAAGCATGACCCATATCTGCACATGTTTGAGAAAATGAAACAACCATCATCAACTCCAAATTACACAAGCTAAAGCAGATGACTAAAGGTGAATGCCAAGTTCAAACTACAAGAAGCAATAAATAATTATATATCTGACTTAGTGTTGCTATTGCAAATGATTGTACGCCATCAGAGTCACCAAGTTAACCATTTTCTTTTATCTCTAATTATCATCATTTCCCCATACCAGCATGAATACGCAGCTAATCTTAAGTCTTAACTGAGGAGAAATCTAGCTAACTTGGTAATATTGTGCCACTGGTGATTTTAAATGTTGAAAATTGCAGACAATAACTTTTGACTATAAATATTATCTAACTAAAGCTACGTGAAACTGGAATACCTTCTCTGACTCTTTTTTGAGAAAATTTAGAGATAGTTTGAGGAGATCAGATGAATAAGGAAGAACAACAGACTTCAGATGGTACACAGCTGAGAAGAGAACATGGACACAAGCAGCTCTTATATCTGGGTGCATTATCGCCTGCATTATGTGACACCAGTTAGTATCCAAAGAGAAAAATGGTTGTAAAGAACCACAAGCTTTACCAATTCGTGCGTAATTCAATAGAGTCTTCTGATCATTAGCCTAAAAACACATATACCTCAACGGAATTGATGAGGCGTGGAAGAGTTCTTTGGGTGAAGCGTTTTTTGCCAGTGTCTGAGATCTTCTGGCAAGCACTAATCAGAACGTTAGCCATGCACAGACGAAACGAATGAACCAATGGTGCCCCATGACTAGGGTGCTCAGAACCCATCGTGGAGTTCATTAAAATCTCATTTTTATCATCTATCAGTTGACGGATCACATGAGTAAGGACAGAGTTTCTTGTTGCAGCACTCTCTGCACATTGGGACCCATGTCAAAAGTGCTCCAGTTAGCAAAGTAAGTGGAAATATTGAGGAGAAAATACTGACCAGGATTGCCTTGTTTCTCTGAGTTGGAGACTTGAGACCCTACAGCTTGCAGTTCAGCGCATATCATCAAAGCTAGGCAATCAATGCACCCATGTTGTGCTTTGGAAACTGTGGGCATAAGTAAAACTTTCTGTCAAGAGTTGAGTAATGATATGATGAGATAAAAGAAAATGAAAACACTATACCTTCGTCCCCATCTGAAGAAGACCACAATAGAACCATTTCCAGTGTTTTTCTGATTTCTAGCACATCAGGATGAACAATCGAATCCCTGCCTCTAACCTATGCACCAAATAACAACAAAAACTCATATAGTTTAGAATCTATGGAGTAGATTGCAAAGTAAAAAACCAAAAGCCCTCGAGTGCCCTCCAAAACATAAGATCATTGATTCTACATCTAGATGGCAGTAAGATGGTTACCACAAGGGAAGTACAAACTGAAAACAAACAAGCTTTAATTTTCCATGTGTCCTGAAGACCAACAGCTTGTCTTAGTTGAGAGGCTACTATTGGAAAGAGCACCTGCAAAACCAAAACGTTGGGTTTAGAATTGTTGGAATAGAATTCCAAGAAAGAAATGCAAAGTCAACCAAAAACAAGATAGCAAAGACAAACACACTTCCAAAAAGTTAATGCTCTCAAAAGCATATCAGTATAGTTTTGACTCTCAGGGTTGCATTCGTAGTCATGCCACAGCAAGATGCAGTGTGATAAATCATCAAAATATGATTTTCCTTCACAAAATAGAGAGGCGATATGTTATCTGGAAAATAGCTAAGACTTAATCAGGTAGGAATTCTAGAAGATATAAATATATAAATAGATACATCAGTCTAGAACCTCAACTGATATAGTAGCAGTACCAAACACAAGCAAAAACAGAGAATAGAGAAGCATTTAAATTTTTTCGTAACAATCAAATTTATTTTTGTAGAACTTTTTTCTGGAATCCTTAGAATTATGGGGGAAGTATGGAATTAGCCCCTGTACATTACTCTTTGGATAAAAAAAGCCCCTAATCTTTTTTTGGGATCAATAGAGCCCTTGCACTTACAAGAATGGTACAAGTTAGTCCTTCTGTCAAATTCCCTTTAAAAAATGCTGATTTAGCACAAATTATCTGACATGGCATATTAAAAAACAAAATGCAAGCATGAAAATATGACATCGCATTTCTTATGTACTTAAGATTTCTTATGTACTTAAGACTTTGATAATGAGTTCAGAAAGACGCAGGAGTCTCAGCAAATAAAGACAAGGTTAAGAATTCATTTTGACAAAGAAAAATTTTATGCTGAACCATTGAAGACACTATCTTTTCTTGAGAATAGCAAAGCAAATGCAATTACAGCAAAATCGCTTTTACCTTGGGATGAATCCGCCCACAGAGCTCAGCTGCAAGTTTACGCACGTCCTCAAATTCAAACCTAGCTAATGCCCTGAAATAATATAAACACCACAAAAAAACATAAGAATCTTAGCCAGGTTGTTGAAGCTTAATGTTGGTACTCAAAATCAACCTGCTCAGAAGAAGAGCAGCAACAGACTCATGACCGATGGGATTGATAACTCCATGATCTGAAATCACCTCAAACAAGAAGATGGAGTTGTATCGGTGAGTATTACTGGACATTTCCTAAAAATAAACAACTATAATCAGTAAAATTACTAAGCTACTTTGTATTAAGCTATCACAAACTTACAGAATGGATCGATTAATAAGATCATGATGATTATCAATTGAACAGATTGTCACTCTATTTTTTACATGTAGAGGACTAAACAGAGTTACCAAAGTTAGAAGCACTAGCCTTCCCAAAACTAAGCATCAGCATCTTATCCTTATCTTGAGAAGGATCTTTACAGTCTGTAACAAAATGTTTCTTACCCTTCTCATTTCGTAAGATTTTTCAAGGAAATAATAAAATTATAGTTAAAGTATATGTATTAACATGTATTAGAAGCTGATATCCGAAACAAACCAATATATATGCTAATTCCAGGAAAATTTTAGTCAGCAGGGATACCAAAAGAGGACCACCCACCACTTGATTTTTTGAATTGTTACATGCACTTGACCACCAAATCCCCCATGGGTGCCTTAGCACGCCTGCGACGTTCTGGATATATCGGCTCATAACAAGTTTCAAAAGCAGGACCCAGTACTAAAATCAAACGAAAGGCTCTGTTCCATTCCGAACCGAAGAGGCATACTTGCAAAACATGAGATTTCAAGTACCGTTGACTGAAAGTTAATTTCCCTCTCTTGATTTGAGCAATTATCTAATGTAGATCATAAGAAAATAATACAACCAAAAGAGTTCTTTGTAGTTGCCCCCAAAAAAAAAGCAAAAACAGAAAAAAATAATAATAATAATAATATAAGAAGAGTTCAAGTTAGTAAAACCATTCTGAGCCCTTTCCTCCTAGATAAATAATAAGCTCCATTCCTGATTGAAAGGGCATTATATTATTGATGTTTGCAGGGATCCTGGAGTGCTTACTCAAACCTTTTCATTTCAAGTGCATTACTGTTTCATCCTTTTCATTTCAGGTGCATTACCGTTTCAGTGCCTCTGAACATCGGATTGCCTGGCTCAAGCTCAATTCACTAGGTAAATGATAAATACCACATCGAAAGATGTGGGCATGATGGTGCAGTAGATAAGGGTGCTACTGCCTTCACATGAAAACCTTGGGTACCATGTGAAGGCAGTAGCACCCTTATCTACTGCACCATCATGCCCACATCTTTCGATGTGGTATTTATCAGTAAACAAGCTGAGCCAAGCCAGAATTTAAGTCTCTTTCAAAATTTATATCTATATTAGCTATGTTTGGGATGATGGAAATGATTTTTCTACGCCTTTTGCGTTTTTCTTTTTTGGCGGGGTGGGGGGGTTGGAATTACCAAGAACATAAAAGCATTGTTGCATACCAAAAGTCTGTTCTAAAAAAATGAAACAAAAAAAGCATACCTTGTGGAATTCCTTGCTTGGTAACATAGCCATACATGGCAGATGAATTGAGGTCATCAAAAACTCTCAGTGGAAGCAGCCTAATCACAAGTAATGGACACAGATGTTCAAACAGTACTTGCTGCACAGTATCATTGCCTGTATAGGTTCGACTTTCCCATCTTGACAAGAAGCTCTCATCAATCCTGATAAAGGGAAGACGTCAAAAACTGTGCACAAATAAAATAAATGAAAAGGTAAAGTTAAATACCGGTGTTTTCTTAAAGGTTCTTTCTTGTTTAAACTTTAAATGTACTGGTTTAACATTGCCACACTAAAGGGCATGAAATTTTCCAAATGTTCTCATTAAATGCAAGCAAAAATGAAGGCAGAGCAAAGTCATTTTGAGTATTGAAATTTTATCAGACCCTGATATTAATTAGAGTGAATCAAATCATTTTTGTCACTATGGTGACCAGTTTTACTACAGCAGCAAGCAATCTTCATACCCCACATAAAAGAACACCGAAACCTAAAAGAAACACTACAATAGGTTTCTCTTCTTCTTTTTTATCTGAAAGAACTGAAACAACCAAAGGTTTCTCAGCCTGCAGTGTGGCACCAGGAAAAATTCGACAACGTACATAGAATACAAAGTCACTCCCTTAATTATTTCAATCACAGGGTGCTCAAGTGCTCATCTCATTTAAAACAAACAAAGCCCATACTGTACATTGTCCAATGTCCACTCTGACGTAACACAATTCTTCAAGCTGTCCACTAAAAGATAAAAGATAAAAGATTTATTTAAAACTATGAGCACGTCAATGTGATGGATGATATCTGAAGGAGTGTGTAAAATGTTTCATATGCAACCAAAAGATACAACATCCTCTCATAAATCCCCCAACGGCATTTGTATAGTAACATTAAATGAGAAACACTAACAAATCACCGATCAAATTAGAAAATTTAAACTGACAAATAAAAATTAAAAGCAAGAAAATAGATGAAAGATGTGATCTCAATTAAATGGTATAATGTACTTACTCCTCAAGTCCTTTCATCTGCAGTAGTACACGAGACAGGACCACATCTGCAGCATCTGCCAAGTGTTCACTTATGTAACTCAAAAACCTTACAATGGTTGCATTTGCAGGCTCTGTAAACATCTTGTCAATCAAAGGACCAATCATGGAGTCCCAAACTTGAACCTATATTTTTCCATGACAAGCCATTATTACTCGCTGACATAAATAAAAAACTGAATCATATATTTTCAATTGTTTGCACTGACACCGTGACACGTAATACAGAATGAACAGGAAAAATGAAAATGTCTAGCGTGTAAAAGATGCACAAAGATCTACACAAATCAAGGCTTCCCTCATCACTGTTTATATTTATCTTTCAATAATTGAAACAAGAAACAACCCAAGACTACAAAAGATGAATACTTGTTTCAAATGCTGCAGCAAAGTTGGCATTACTTCAGATGAAATAGTGCATTAAGAAGGTGAACAGTCAAATCTAACCCTTTTTATTTCCTTTTTTATGAGTGATAAGAGTTTATTGAAGCACCAAGAAAGTGCAAAAGAGGAACTCTGATATTAAATCAAGAATTTAATACAACCCCCACCTAAAAAAAATATTAACACACTGTTTTTTTTTTTTTTTCAAAAGTTGTTGCAGATACAGGTGAAAAACAATGAAAGAAAAAGGGGATGAGTCCATATTAACAAGAATAGTAAGTGAATGCCAAAAGGATTATCACAAAAATTGAAGGTCAGGTTTCACTATTGATCTTACACTTTTAGACCATTCTGGGATGAGTCTGAGGACCTTCTCAGTGTCGAACTTTGATCCTGCCAGTGTTACAAAAACATGAATTGCAGCAGAAGTTGACATCTAATAGCTCACTGGTGACCAAACACTTGCAATGGGTGCATCATTAATGCTTGATTGGAGTCCATAAGAATGAGAAAAATATATTTTTCAGAATCCTAAACAGCAACTTGTGATTGTACAGTTATTCTATAATGAGCTATTTATTCTACAATGAGCTATTTAAAAACTAAAGATTATGTATTAACATACATTTTAAGCACCGCATGGGAACTAAGAGAATTGAATGAACCAGTCAACCCATCAAAGTGGAAGCATACTTATGCTACCAATTGTAACTTGGGCAAACCACGTTAACATAATGTAATAAACTTGTCAACATTCAAAAACCTGTCAACTAGAATTTCTAGTTCTTGCATGTCCTTGTAGAAGTATCACATAACATATTTAAAGCAGAACAAGCAATAACTAAAGATAGTGAAAGACACTACATAAAGCATAGCACAGGAAAGGGATTGACATAATCAGATCAGTTGCAATATTAAAATAATCAGGCACACCTTCCCGTATATCTCCTGTAGCTTTTGGAAGATCTAGGCTTTGACTAATGTTACTGCCAGGGGATAGAAAAATGAAATAATAAATACTAGCATGCAGCTGATGCTACAGCATAATTTAAATTTAAAACTATCCGAAATCTCAAGGGAAAACATCTCTTCATATTGTTACCTAAGACAGTCGAGCAACATGCATATAACTTCAACTTTCTGGTTATGATACTTGAGCCCCGCAGTCAATGCAGCACTAGCTGAGGATTGCACCCTTTCATTTGGTGAGTAAGCAAGGCGAACTAGTGCAGGCAAAACCAATGATGGCTCTACAAGAAATAAACAAAGAAAAAAAAATAAAAACACAAGCATCATTTCAAAAAAAAAAAACATCAATGTTCACGGATAAAAGTAAAAATAATAGAAGTTTGGGAAAGGACAATTCAAATCCTGGTAGATGGCTAAGTAAAACCGTATCGATAATGGAGCCATTCAGTGCTCATATCATGCATAAATGTGTGCCATAACAAAGGTAAGAAGGTTTCTGGAAAGCAAAAGATATGAGAGCTCCAGTACATCCGTGTTAAAACTAATAGGAATCTCTTTCAAGATAAGTATTTTATGAGTGAAGGGAAAGCACAGATCATTGACGGGTGAGAGATGTGGGAGGGGAAGGCCTATTAGTCTGAAAATATTCCCAAATAGCATTTTGCCGCAAATGACATTTGCACCATGATCACATGACAGCACTTAATGAACATAAACGAAGAAGAAATTTATGATTATGCCAATAGTACAATAGGCAACAAGCCAAAAAAATTTGCATTCATCTCACATAAACAAAAAAAATTAGGTAAAAGACTAAAAGGTAAACAACTCTCTTGCACAAGGCTCTTGCAGTGGGTGGGTTTGGCTTTAGTCACCCTTCAATTCAAATTGCAAAAGATCGGGGACAAGTTGAGACAAGGACAACTTGCCTATTATAGGCAACATGGTTTTTCTTTACTGCTTAGCTTCAGGGTTTCCAACAAGTGTTAACAATTTATTGAATCGCACCTTACATGTATAGGCCAATTACTGAAAGAATGAAATCAAAACTTAAAGTTTTCATAACCAACCTATCCGCGAAAGCAAATTGGAAGCCTGTTCACGAATTACTATTACTTCATCTCCAAGGAGATCCAGTAAGTGGTTAGCTAAGTCTTTCCTGCAACAGTAACACAAAAGAGGATTATAGAAGTACCAAGAGGGGAAAAAAAAGAAGCAACAATACGCAGTGAAATATTACTAGGTGCTAAAGCAATCCCATACCATGCTAAATGAGAAGAATCATTTGCTGAATGTAATGCTATATGAATAAGTTCTGATAAAACATCCATTGCATTCATCCTCTGTATATCATTTCCAGAGGCAATGCGCATCAGAACCTGTTGAAGACAGTAGCTGTCGGTACTCCTGGCAAACATGACCCAAGTAAGTTGAATCTCAAACATATACCACAGCAATCCACTGATGCTTTCAAGTGCTAATAGGTTAAAGGAGTAGAGCAGTTACATGTAGCAGTATTCTGCTATCAGTATAATAGCAGCTCTAGCTGTACCATCCCGTTCATCTAGAAGGTGAAGCAGTGATGTTAACACATCATCCATCTGTGTACCATCAGCAAGACTGCTTCCAACTGATTTATTTGGAGTAAATACGGCTGCCTTAAAAATGCATACAGTCCCAGCTATCACATCTTCATCGGTGCAGTGAAGCTACCAAGAGCAGACACATAAAAACAGTGAAGAAACAACAAGTACAAGTGTACGACTACAACATTGCAATGAGTTACCAGACGGCAACATTAGATTCCACGTACATAATAATAAGATGTGTGGATGAACTGATTTCCATTTTACAGAGGATACAGAAATCAAAAGATAAGATCAGTAAATGGAAATTCAATGAAACGAAAATATTGGTGAGATCATCAGAATGGTGCCTATGCTGTTACCAATCACAGATCATAAAGAGCTTAAGTAACCCAATGTCCAAATAAACATCTTCATAGCTCAGTAACAGGCAAGTTACCCAAACAGAACTCAATTATCATAAAATTTATCGTCATATTTCCATTCCAAGTCAGTCTGGTACCATCCATAAGTTACTTCTCAGTCATGACTCATGAATGTGCTCAAAACAAGTCAGACAAATGACAGTTTTCTCATTGCTTTTCAACTGTAGTACTTTTTCATAGGAGCACAAAAGTAGCAACACCACCTAGCATTGTCAAACAATTTGTTTATAGATTTGGAAAGGAACACAAATATGATTGTCTGCATGAACTACACAGTTGTCTATTCTCTATTTTTTGTAACAATTAATTGTGTATTTATTTAAAATAATAATAATTGTGCTGTTTCACAAAGGCTAAAACATATACCTGAGACAAAAGAACCTGTGAAATCTGCATCCCAAACTCTGCCATTATACTTTCGAATTTCTTGCTCTCAAAACGGCCAAGCAGAAGGCAGAGGCAATTCAGGAAAAACTTCCTGGTCTCGACACCAACATCCTTATTCCCACCGTGCTGCTCAGCACGGTTGTGCGTACAATGCTGCATTAAAATTTCAATTTACAAAAGTTTCAAATGCAGCTTCAAGAATCACATTGAGCTACAGAAAGTATTGAGCAAGTCAGTCATCCCTAGTCCCCACCATTTTATACCAAAGCCAAAATAAGGCCAAGGCTAAAAATTTGAAGTAGGTCCGTTGGAGTATCATATGTTAGGTGGGATTCCAAAATGGTCAACCATACAAAGCCACAAGATCATAGAGAGAGATTAGCTAAGAGTGCCTTATACTAAAAATGATATGTTGCATTGAAGTAATTTCATTTACCTAAAAAAAAGAATTCCATTATGTAGATCTTGAGTTTGATCAATCAAAAAACCATTTTTTGGAAGCCAAATAAAGGTGAAACTGAATTAATGGAACCAAGGCCATGCAACCCAAGTACAGTCCTAATTCCTAAAAGATTATCTATGAGAGATTGATTCTATTACATCAAAAAGCTGATTTTCATTCAATACACTACAGCTATTGAATCAAGAAGAAAGACTGAAAAGTCACCAATCCCTTTTTAGTTTCCTAAAAGCCATCTATCCTTAATGACATTAAAAGATGTTTCTTCTCCCTCAAAGGCTCTTCTACTCCTCTCTTCCCATGTTATCCTTAAAAATGGTCAAAGGAATGCAAGATATAATGTCTCTCGTAAAAAACTCCAAGCAAATAATTCTTCTTCTCTTTAATTAGCAACCACCCAATTCATCCCAATTGAAGACTATCAAAATTACATTATTTCACAAGTAAAAATAACATTGGAGTAAGTTAAACCATAAATAAGAATGCAAACACACATTTTGAGTCGAGATATTTTGCGACTTCGGAACATTTCAGCAACATCAGGAATGTTGACAGAATATAAAGTGATAAATAAAGAGTAAGTGAAGCAAGATTAATTACCATTTACACCGTGGCAAACATTATTTCGTCATTCTTCATCATGAGATTGGTAAAGAAAAAATAGTACTTTGAAAATGAAATACATTAGTAAATTGAAGACTCTTTTCTTCAAATAAGTAAAATTATTTATTTAAGGCATGGTCTTTTACAAGGAACTTTAAGCAATCAAATGATATTTCTTATTCATAATAATAGAAAAACTTCATCAAGGTAAGGCACTAAGAGGGTGCCACCATTACAGCAAATAGCCTAAAATGACAAAAACTTCTAAAACAGTGTTTAGAACATTGCCCTCATGTGCACTAAAGTTCTATACCATGTAGGGGCCATGAACCATCTTAATGTCTTTACCAAATTTGTTTCTGTTGAAAAGCTAACGTGGATTCTTACAAACAAGACACGTGTGATTTTGTAGATTCACTCAAAAAAAGCAATCGTGGACGGAGATAAAAGATCAGTCATCATTGGCAAAGCCTTATGCCGAAACAAACATTAACGATCAGTCCTACACTAAAATCACATTAAATTATCCAATTAGTTAACCAAAATTAACCTGGATGCCTGATAAGTACTGCTCCAAAAACTCTTTGTAATGCCGAGAGAAATTGCGATCTTCCAAGTGCATTAGCTTGCTGTAATGCTTCCAACAAGAAGAGAGTAGCAAGGCTCCTGTCTTGAGAATTTCTGATCCTGCCTTCCATATGGTACAGAAACGAATCATTATATGAATGAAAATTACAGCGAACTGAATATGTGCTATCATGAAAAGGATATGTATTAGGTTAAGGACCTGCCTCGTTCTCAAAGCAACCATACTCTCCCTTTATCTCTTGCAGCCACTTAAGAACTAGCTCTATTCCTTTGCTATGTAGAGGCCGACTTTTTCTGTTCCACTACAGTGCATGAAAAAACATAAACATGCTATAAGACTAGTTTCTGACCATAAGCTTCAATTGGCTTAGATACTGTAGTCAAATTACAGTTTGAAAAAATCACATACAGCTTAAAATGAGCAAGACCTGGACGTTATTTCTAAATCACAGAGTAATAGCTGTGCATAGGACTCTTTCATGACAACAATCCAAAAAGACATCCTAGCTTCCATTTTCTGGTCGTAAGCAAATCAAAATTATTTAAAGGAAAATAAAACATTATTAATGATCATCACAAAAGTTCCATGTAGTTAGACACAAGAAGATTCTCTGATGAAGAAATAGACTTATTCAAGATAACTGGCAGAAAAACTATTTCTAGTGACAATTAATTATTTAAAACATTTTCCAAAATTCTCTTTGCTCATATGTTACAAAGAAGGAAATTTTCTAAAAAATCCACTTTCAATGTTTCTCAATGATCTTTATTTCATGAACTGTGTTTCCCCTAAATAATTTGTTTCCATGCTTTAGGGACATTACTAGCATTAATACCTCTACCATTGTTGATGCCTCAGATCCACTTTACCAGTCTCCTCACTTTAATTGCACATTAAACAACACAACATCATAGACATGGGCCACAAGATTGGTTAAAGCAGATATCATGGTAATATGACATACAGCAAGCAGCCTCTGCACCATGTTAATGACATCCTCCAGATGAGACCAAAGTATAAATTCCATTTCCACATTCAAGAGCCCCAAAGAGCTGATAGCTGGTTTTTCTTTCTGATCGCGAAGAGGAGCTGGTACAGAAGTTGATGGATGTGAAGCTGATGATTTTTCCTTGCTACTTGGATAATCAGCTTTCTTGGTCAATGCTTCAGTGAGAACCAACAGACAATCAGCAGCAGATACTGAAAGTCGGGATGGCAACTCAAACCCATCCAGTGAAGCACTGAGGGAAAAAAGAAGAAAAAATATCAAACATACGAAAAAACAATCAGAAAAATTAACACATTTTTTCCCATGTGAAGACTCGTAAGATGACACTAAGCCATCTCGAAGAATAACTGCAGTAACATTTTGACAACACATCACAGTATAATGTCCCCAGCATTGTAAGGCCAAAGTAATAAGTTACAATGACAATCACAGTTACACAGTGAAGTTATAAAAATATGGTCAAGTCAGAAGAAAATAACATAAACATGATAGACAATACAGTAGCCATTGCTGTAAGCAACCAAAGCAAAAACATATATGCATAAAGAACAAAAACATAATAAAAGTTCAATTACAGTGATTGGAAGATTGATAACACCACATAGTCAATTTAATGTTATTTATGCATAAATAACAAAAGGTAAATAACAGGTCCTTCAAAAATAGTTCAACAACAGAAGCCTTAATACCTTCCTCCACAAATTATGAGCAACATGCGTGAAATACATGGGTTTAGTATCTTCAACAAAAAGTAGAATTTCTCCCTTATCCCTACAATTAAAAAAAAAGATCATAAATCCATCAATTTCAAGAAAATGATTAACAGCTTGGCTACAAAACAAAGTCACTTCGCTGTGATGCTGTTGAAACACACAAATTTTCACACACAAATGCAACAATGGGAAACCGTCTGCTCTACCGTCTAAGGGATGTTGATACGGAGCACAATCATACTCCAGAAGACTGCGCACAAGAGTACACCAGCCAAATGTTATGTAAGGATCGTCTTTTCTCGTGAAAATGTTGGCAAGATCATAGGCAAGTGCTCGGAAAAGATGCTCATCCCGAAAGAACCAGTTTATTAGTATGATAGCTTGGCCACCATGTTTTGAATCTTTGTTCCTCAATGACTACAGGCAAAAAAGCAATTAACACATTAAAAGCATGCAGTCATATGTCCATGAAAGATAAACTGAAAGACACTTTGCTTCCTGACAAGGTCAAATGTAGCAACTTGAACTCACCAAAAGATATAAAGAAGTTAAATTTACTGATAAATTGAAGGAAACTTAGCTTCCAGACCCAAATCAAATTTAGCAATTTGAACTCAAAACAGCATATAATAAGTTGGAATCACTGGAAATAAATATAAAATCATAAAATAGTGTACATGTTCAATGATTGGAATAAGAATGGAGTCCAAAGGCTCCTCCTTTTCAGCCGCGTCTTCAATGTACTTGCGTAAAAACCAGACGGAATCCTCCAAAGAACCTTCAAATTGCATTTAACGATTCTCAAATACCAAACAAAAAAGATACAGATAATATGGATTTCTTCAAAACTTGAGAAAGTGGGAGAGACAATACTGAGAGAGGACGGTGTACTATTGGGAACGAGAGACAGGCGAGAGATAGCGTCCTGAAGTTTTCTGGGGCGACTAGAAAGGACAGTGTTCATCGCTCTTCCAATTGTGACTGACATCATTGATTCTCCTGCCTCTGACTTCCATATCAACTGTTGCTCTTGCTGTTGTTGCGGTTCCATTGCTGAATTTCCAATAGACGAGACAAGGAGCTTTTAAAGCCAAATCCCAAAACCCAGTACTCAATTACGAGGGAGTTTGCGAACCTATAGCCTTTGTTCGGTGAATGGAATGTCCTTGAATTGAAGTCTATCGAAGAACAGAACATGAGGCAAAACTGACGAAGAAGAACTAGAGGTGTAATACGGGCCAGAGGCTAGGCCCGGCCCGGCCCGGCCCGGCCCAATACGTCTATGCTGACTGGGCCGGGGGTTTCCTGCCCGCCTGACAGTGAATTGCTAGTTTTTGTTTTTTCAAATGTCCAAAATATATCCTCCCAACAGTGGGTTTTTTTTTTTTTTTTTGAGAAGGACAACTTCATTAAGAAGACACGGAAACGGAAACACGGTCAGAGAAAATTACATGAGCCAAGAATTCTGGATATACTCCAGACCAGATCCTAGTCTCAGAATTCAAAAGAGTCTGCTTAGCAAGAACATCAGCAGCTAGCAGTACGCTTAACATGACAACACTTAACAGACTGGAAAGACAAAAACAGCTCCTTATTAGAGCACCTGCATCAGTTTCTCTTAACAGATTCCCTAAAATACAGACAAAACTTCTCTTAACAGATTCCCTAAAATACAGACAAAACGTCATTTTCCCCTATTTTACAGATTCTTCATCCAATCAACACTGCATCATTGCCTATCATATTCTTTATTGCATTAAAATAATATTTATTTCTCTTTCCTTTATTTATTCTATTCATATAAATTACTTCTATTTAAAATAATAAATTAATTACATTTAAAACAATATATTAATTAAAATAATAAATTAATGTTATTAAAAATTAGAGAAAAAATTGAGGAGAGAGAAAGAAGAGAGAGAAAAAGTGAGGGACCGAGGAGAGAGAAAGAGATGAGTGATGAGAGAGAAATAGTGAGGAGAGACAGAGGTGAGAGAAAGAAGAGAGAGAAAGGAGTGAAAAAGTGAGGAGAGGAGAGAGAAAGAGATGAGTGATGAGAGAGAAAGAAAGGAGTGAGGAGTGAGAAAGAAGAGAGAAAAAGTGAGGAGAGAGAAATGAGTCAAAATGTGAGGAGAGGAGAGAGAAAGAATAGAGGAAAAGAAAGGAGTGAGGAGAGAGAGAAAAAGTGAGGAGAGAGAGAGAGGAGTGAAGAGAGAGAGGAGGGAAAAAATGAGGAGAGAGGAGAGAGGAGAGAGGAGAAAATAAAGTAGTAAAAAATGTTATTTTATGTTTAGGGAAGTGAATAGTGATTCTCTAGATGTAGGGAACTACTGTTCATATTCTGTAAAATAGGGAACCTCTAGGTAATCTGATGCAGAGCTCTATTTTGATAAAATCTCTATAATCTTTCCCTATTTTACAGACAGATTCATGTTTAGGTAATCTGATGTGGATGCTCTTAGCACTTCTAATGCACAGTCCTAATTCTGAAAGGATATTGTCATCACTATTCAAAACATTAATAGTCAGTAAGAAGTCACCCTCCAGGACAATGGATGTATATTGTAGGTCCATGGCAAACCTCAAAGCTTCTTTAGCAACTAGGCATTCCGCATAGAGAGGGTTGGCAGGTCCATTATCATCATTTCTGCCCCCTTACCCACATCCTTGGGGTTGATCATGGTGTTGTGATGGAGAACTTGATTCCGCATGATCCAAATTTACACTTCCCTCAAGTCCAGGTTTCGCACTTTCACTGTGATGGGTGGCTTCTTCTGTTACTATGTGTTGGTTTCGAGTGCCATCTCTCTTACAAAAGACCACAACTTTTTATTGTCTAGAAATTCCAAAACAAACTTGGCAAAAAGATTAGCTGATGCAATGAATGACACCCATCAAGGTTTAACTTGGCTAAGGAATTACAGGACAACATTAACCCTTAACTTCCCTGAAACATGGACATTAGCTGATGCAATGAATGACATTTTTAATTACCTGGTTAGGCGGCAATCTTTCAAACCCATATAAGCATATTGAAACTCCAACGTCACCAAACTCTCAACCACCAAAACTATAAACCTTTCAAACAGAAAATTAGGATTGACAGAGGACTGTCAATTGATGACTACCACTTCTTTGAGGGAGACGCACTTCTTCTTATCAGGAAACCAGAAATGTTATGATCTTCTACCTCCCTCCCGCCTGAATGACAATACAATATAAACGAATATAATTAGGCATTGTTTGGTTCAATGATTTAAAGACAACTTATGCAGTTATTTTTATTGGCACGGCAGTTGCTATCAGCGAGCATCTGGCTATCACGATTCCAAGAACAGCATAGTATGTGAAGGAATGTTTAGCAGAGATTCAGTCGTTGGAGCTTCAATCGCTGAACCAAACGGTACCTTAACAAATGAAGAAAAGTTATCTGAGCTATAGTTGAGTACTGTTTGTGTGTGTGTGTGTAGGCATTACTTTAATTTTCACCAAACTTTTTCCTACTGCTCTCCTAATGTTTGTCCCTGGGTCCTTATCAATCTTTCTATTAACCACCCAACAAAGCTTATGATGACACCACCCAAATTATTTTATTTTCAGGACCTAAAACTAGTCAGCATCCCACACATTGACATTGTATGTCCAGGAACATTCAAAGCCACTGTCATTGTATGTAGTATGTACATGTTGAATTTACCTTTTTATCTCTTCCGCTACTTCTCTTCCAATGCTAGATTACTGAGAATTAATGGAAAGGCAAAGAAAAAGAAAACTCACCAACAGACGCACCAAAAGGTGAGGACTGAGGAGTGGGAGGCTGCCACTGAACAAGTGCTTTTTACTTTTTCTATGAAAAGAATAAACCTAAAGATAAAGATGAGAAAGGATGATTTAACAAACTTTACCCATTAATGATAAATTCCCTTTCTCATTCATAACAGAGACAAAAAAAAAAAAAAAGAAAGGAATATGTCATTGTTCAGCTTCATATGAATCTTTGAACACTTTCAATGACCACACTTGATTACACAAACAGAAGCCCCCCACCCACCACCACATGTAATGCAGATTTCCACATAATGAATTCATTCTAATTACTTTGTACAACATCAAGGCCAACTTGGTTGAATCATTCTCTTAATATGTCCTTGATGTAATCTAAAAGCTTAATGGTCACTCCACCAGATGCTCACATGAACCATCAAATCATTATCCCAAAGTTCCAAATCTCCTAAAGATCCGCAAAAACCTAAGCATTAAATAATTTAAACAAATATTTAGCTTACACACTAAGAAAGAAAGAATTTATGCGACTCAATCCAAATCCCAAACAGTCATCAAATACCCACTACTGGGATCTGGAACCACAGCACAGATTCCCAATCACCCACTGAAGTAAAAACAAATGTATATACGATAAGATAAGAGATGTAACTACATCTAGAATCAATGTAGAAGTGAGAATCTAACATCTTCATCATCAACCCATTATTCTTTTATTCATATTCAAGATCTTCCACAACTGATAGCACCCAAAAACATTGGTTCCAAAGGTGACAATGAATGAATATATACCAAGAGGACTTTCAGTCTTTCAGCACTTATTATAATTCAACAGGTTGCTAATAATATAAGGCAAAAAAATGACAATAATAGAGAGATAAAAATTGAAAATATCGGAGGGCCAAAAAGAGAAACACCTTGCCTGGGATTAACATTTTGAATATAACCCAGGAAGGCTTTCCCACCCTTCTCTAAATTCTGTTATAACAATCAATGATGAAATGAATATACCGTAACTGATTTTTCCTCCCCTGATTTCTTCCTTTGTTACTGTTACCTTTCATACCCACCAACAAAATTCCAAGAAAAATAAGCTTATAGTATTTACCAAAACCTTATGTTGTTTGCCCACTCATGACTCAAAAAATATTTTTCAGTTTTGCTGAGCCACAAGTTGATCAATCCGCATTTGCTCAAGTAACGCTCCTACCATAGCATGATCAGCTGGTTCCATTTGTGGGTTCAAACTCGAATCCTCACTCAAAGAATCAAAGGTTGCATCGGCGGAATTAGTCAGTGCAAGTTTTTCTTTCACATCAGATGGAGATTCCTTAACAAGAGATTGAACCCATGAAAGGTCAGGCTCCTCTCCATTGCCAAGCTCAAATGAAGATGACCTGCGGAGTCTACCCAATTCATCTGTACTAACTGCCCAGTCAGGCTTCCCATTGGAAGATCCCCATTTTGACCAAGAATTCACAGGGGAGCCCACAATGGCAGCAGAAGTGGAGCCAAGCTCCCGAGAGCTGAGGCTGCGAAACTGCTGTTGCTGCTTCTCACGTTGAACTAACATGGACACTCGAGAGGCCATAGGTGAGATAGGTTCCACATTTCTGGGAGACATCCTACCAGATGAGGGAACGCCAAAAGAGCCCTGCAGTAGAGGATGGTCAACATTTTTAGGGGAAAAATTAGTATTGATCGGTGATAACATGCTCTGCTGTTGCTGAAACTGATTGAGAACAGCTGCAGCCAATGCTTGATCAGGGTAACGGGGAGATGAGCCCTCGGCAGAAAAGAGGTCATCAAGATTTGAAGGCGTTAGGGTCTTCAATCGACCAGAACGATTCAGTGAGGAGCTCAGAGATGACTGAGAGAGACTACTTAACTCGTTTATGATGTGCTGTTGTCGCACATCATAATCTGGCAGCATGCCAAATTCCTCTGCTAGCATATCTCTAGCATTAAGGGAAGATCTCAATCGACTAGATTGAAGATTGCTTCCAGGGAGATGCAATGCAGGAATATTTGGTTGTGGCCAAGCTACAGAAGAGTCTGGCATGCCATTGGCAGATGGAGACATTGGTGGGGTGAAAGGTGATGGAGACATGACAGACACTGATGAAGGAGATCCAGGTAAAAGGCTCATGGCTGCAGCGAAATCCATGGCAGCAGCACCAGAGTTGAGAGACCGAGGAGAGGGAACAGCAGAGCCAGTGGAGACATATAAGGGCCGCAGTTCCTCAGCTTTGTGGGCAAAGAAACAAACCCTCCTTGCACAATTGATACCATCCTTGCAAAGCCGTGTTCTATATTGTGCTGGGTGTAGCCAACATTCAAAAACCCCATGAGCATATTCACACATATCTCCACGTCGACAAGTCCCCTTCCTGAAGTCAGGACATGGAACACAACTGTAGTGGAACTTTCTAGGATCCCTTCTTCGAGCGTTTTCTCCTGGATGAACAAAAGGGCACTCTGTCCAATCATGAGAGTAGGCACGTGAACAAGGCCGAACTTTGAAGGAATACATACGGAATTCATCAGTCGAGTAGATGCTGTTCTTAATGTCTGGTAGAGATGGGTCAACAGGGTACTCTTTCTTCTCTGATGCAGGAGCCATTGGGACATCATCCATCTTCAGTTTCCGCACCAAATCCATAGAAGATGACAAGAACCCATTTTTCAAAGAAGGTGAAAGAGGTGGAGAATTTGAATTTGAAGTGGATATTGACTCTCTTGTTTTGCTGTCATTAATAAAACCATCAGTAGCAAGTAGTTCTTCAAGAGTTGACTTTACATCTCGAAGCTTTGGAGGAACAACAATAACATCAACAGGACGATGACCATTGGCATCTACCAAGTTTGGATCAGCGCCTGCTGCTAAAAGCAGTTTCACAACGTCCACAGCATTCACAGCTCCACCTGAGGCAGCACAATGAAGGGCGGTGCTTCCATCAAGACCACAGGAGAGATTGACATCTGCATCTGATAGAGACAGAATCAATCTCATAACATCTATACTACCATATATAGCCGCAACCATTAAAGGGGTCCTGTGCTCATTAACCATCTGGCTGGAGCCCTTCAGCCGGCCATACCATTGTCCAACCTCATCAACACATGATGGGTTGCACTCAATTGATCGCTTGAATGCCTCAGTGTCGTTGTTAGCAGCGAGTTCAAGCAAGCTCGCAAATGTATCTTCCGTCTCAACAGTCAAGTGATTCATGGTTATGCTCGGGTGTCTACTTTCTTCTTTAGGAATAACAGACAAAATCAGATTCGAAATGGGCTTTAACCCCTCAGATACACAGCACATCCTCTCATGCTATACAGAAAGCTGAAAATTAAGATATCACACAGGTTAGATCTCAGCAGCTTTGCCAACATGAAAAGGACACAAACAACTTAAGAAAATGAAAAACTTCAGCTGATCAAAGATTAACAGGGTGGGAGATATAAAAGCCCACTTAATCACAAGCTACAGCAATCTAACAAAGCACTTTAGAAGGGCGTGCAGATGGAGCATAAAATGGAAATGAAGTCTGAGAGATGTCATACCAACCAATAAATCAGAACAAAAGCGTGTATGACAAGGAGCTACTACTTTGAAAGTAACACAAAGGATCCAAGCAACATCATGTAGCCATGAGCAACAAACAAGCAAATTGAACTATAGCTAGATAACAAAAGCTGTGTTGATGATTGTTCTCTTGGATTCTTCAACCAGGCTATGCTTGTGAAAGAAGAACAACAATTATCTTGGCAAATGGCTTCACCAAACATTGTCTCTCAACCTTTCCACATAAATACAAGAACTAAACTACACAAAAGTAACACACAAAGAGTGCAGGCTAACGTGATATTAACACCAAAATTTTATTCTACGAATATGCCACAGTTATTTTCCGGCCAAGCAAACAAACAAGCAGTGAGAAAATACAGTTGCAAGCAAGTCCTAGTTAAGAGAAAATCTTTGATGTTATTGAGGCAAATTCTTAGGCGACCCTTCATGACACTGGACAAAATCGGATCTTCTCGTTTCCAATCAAATCCCACCATTTTCTCCTTTGCCAAACAGGAATGAAAGAAAACTTGATCCAGAAAGAAAATACCCAAAAACTAACACAATCAAACTACTGAGCAAGGAAAAAGGATAGCCAAAGTCCGCAAATTTATCAAGGACAGGTCGAAGAGATCTGATATGAAAGCAAATCTATAGAAATTTTAGTCCAAAAAAGGAATATAAAACAAAATAAAAAAATCTAAAATATATAAACAAAAGAGGGAAAAAAAACATCCGTGAAGAAGATCTTACAACATGTGATCAAACTGAACTCATTGGTCTCTCCAACAAAATTATACAGAATCAGATAACTATTTTAGTAGTCCTTATAGTACAAGCAAGAACCTTACCAGCACAAGCAGAGAGACAGAGAGAAATTCGAGGGTTTCAGAGGCGACCCTTTCACACACTTGGAACAGAAGCTCTGAAACTGAGAAGATTTAGTTGTAACAAGAGAAAAAGTTGTGAACTTGTGAGGAGTTGAAATGGTAGAGAGAGGGTCTCTTCTTCTTCCATCTCCAATTACTATGCTCTCCTCTGCTTTCTCTATTTTCTTTCATGAAAAAAAAATATTTAATTAAAACTATTATTTATTTATTTCTCTTTTATTCTTCCATTTTTTTTCTGGGTTTTGATAGGATCGCCTGCAACAATAGCAGAGGGGAATGCCCACTGAGCAATCGTTTTATAACTCTACTACATAAGAAACCGATAAGATCACGACACGTCATCAAATGACGAGAAATGGATGATGTGGCGGTGAATGACTCGTCAGTTTAAAAAAACTAAATTACTGTCTGTCTGTACTACGAAGTTATTATCGCTTGTGTAATAATTTAACCGTCTCCGGGTCAAATTCAACCTAAATTCACCTCACATGAAAGTTAATTCCACCGGAATTAATAAGCTACATTGCCTGCTTAACCAATAACCTGCAACCTACCTTCATTAAATCCTCGTATTGCCCAATTTGCCCTCCATCTGCTCACAAATTCACAATAGCCATAATGGTGCCACGTCAGCAAGCTATCCTATTAAATTTTTTTAAAAAAAAGAAAGAAAACCGGCTGGGGAGGTGGAAAGGCCAGAAGAGTGACAGGTTAGGATAGGACAACGGGCTGAAACGGTGGAGGTGTAATAAAGTGAATTGAAATATCGACTGGGGTCCGGCAATGAGAGATCACCAAGTGTCACCTCGCCGAGAGGACGGACCGGAGCTGAACAAATACTGGTTCAATGAACATGACCTTAGATGAGGTTTTTTTTTTTTTTTTAAATATGTTTTTTTATCGAAATAGAACATTGGGTACACACATGTCTAATCTAATCGACTGTCAATCGAGCGCACCTCTCGTTGGAATTCATATGTGGCATATTCATACAACAAACAACTGCCAGGTCTGGTCAATACTACAACACACAATAATTTATAATAATGATTATAATTAATAATCATATAAATATGTATTAATCAACGACGTTACTAAAAAAAGAAATAAACATATTATCGTCCTATCTCTATCACCTGCTCTTGTTATCATGGACCTAAGAAGTGGACATCTGAGGAGCATACGTTGTGTCTTGATAAAACCTTACTCACTTGTGAATGTGACTTTTATGGTCCCCAAATGGGCACTATCTTTGTAGATTTGGTCATGATGTGAATACAACACCGTCTCGATTATTCCATGAAGTCTTCTTTATCAATATGTATGATGTATCTATTTATTGAATATTTAATATAATCGACGAATAACAAGTTTTCCAGGATTTTGAGAACTACTTCATAGTCTTCATATGTTTTGGAGTGGTCTTATCAAGGGAATTAGAATACCCACAAAAAAAAGGGAAAAAAAAAAGAAAAGAAAAAGGTCGGCGTCAATTTTTATGGTGGTGGGTAGGCCATAATGATGATAGGAATAATATGTTAAAGGTCATTATTTTATGTAATATTCAAATTCGATTTATACGGGTCAACAAACACCAAGTGAATTGGGTGACCACATTAAATGTACGATGAAAAATAATCTGTTAAGAAAATTTACGTCAAATTATGGATTGATGATACCCTCTTAAGAATGTTTATAATATTTGAGATTTTGTCAAAACCTTGCAGGTGGATTTTAATTAATCTGACACATTCAAATAAGTTAAGCGGTAAGTTCAAGAAAATATTTAAAGATGTCAATTAAATATTATATGTCAGTGGCATATTTAATTGACGGGTATCTATAACTTAACGTAAGAAATTTTATGAACAAGTATAACGAAAGACTCAGATTTAATTTGAGATAAAACAGGGAGTGCAAGTATAATATTTTAGTGGAATATATTATAATTTATGAATTATAATTATGTCCATGGGTTTGGACTAATAATTAAATTCATAGGAAACCCATGTTTTATTTTTCCTAGTTGGTCCCTACTGTAGCCCAGAAGCCCAATACAGTAAAACCAAAACGGATCGAAATTAGGAGAAGGAGAAGCTTAGGGACCAACCCACCTAGGGAGAAAACCCTAGGTGTGGCCGACCCTGTAAATACACACATAGTGTGTGTTTTGTTAATACAAGTTTTGAGACATCGGTTGGCCTCTCTACTCTCTAATCATTTCTACTAGTTTTGGTTTGTGTTCTTTAGGTTCTTGGAGAAAAGAGACCACTGTCCCAATCCAAGTTTGGGAATTTGTACATAAGGTGTAAGATCCGCAGGTTTGAGCATAGTATCAAACTCGCTGACTCCATCCTTCGTTCCTGATTATTAGAGATCAAATCAGAGAGGTCTCAAGGTAAATAATCTACATGCAATTAATTGATATATGGTTTATGCTATGGTGATTAGTATTTGATAAGAAATTTTTGAAACTTGTCTAGCTATCGTTTATGTCTATGAGGTCCTTATACGCTTCCACGAGTTGCATGTTTCCAACAGGTGAAGAAGGTTTCCAAATATGGCTCATTGTAGGGGTGTCAACGGTTGGTTTTTGTAGATTTTTTTTGACATAAATTTATCCGACCAATCGGTCGGTTATTATCGATTTGGTAGATTTTTTTGATCAGTCTTCACTAATATATATTTGACAACAACCAACTAATGATCAATTTGACATAATTTTTTTGGACGACCCTACTCCTTGTCATGGAGACCAAAGTAGGGCCTTTTCACTGTATATGGTTGAGACACTTGTACTAAAAACAATAAAACATCCATCTATATGACCCTTCGGGTTTGCGCCAGGGGCATATGGGCCTTGTAGAATATTGGTCCTCTGGGCTTTAAAAACGATAATTGAATATCAGTAGTTCAGTACATGTGATAGAACTTGTTCAAAACCGAAGTCAAGAACAAGAGCTTGTGAGAATAAATTTATTGATATTTTTCTGATGCCAAACTCAATAGTCTAACTCCAATTCCTACTAGAGAATGAGAGGTAATTTGGTTGGTCAGGTTGTCTGCCCAGAACTTTGAGGTACAGGGTTTCATTCTCACCAGGAGATTGAGATTTGAGTAATTTCCATCAGTTGTGGTGATCTTCGTACCCTTCAAACATAACTTAGCGTGTGTATAACCTATGAGCTTTTCAAAAAAAAAAAAAAACTTCAATTCCTACTCTAAGTACGCAAACCAATAGATAATTACCTTAAGGAATCCTAACTAATAGTAGCAACAACTATTGGAAACAAATGGTAGTAATAATGAGAAATTAACTAATGAGTCCCTAATTAAACGCGTCACCTTTTGCGGACGTGGACGACTTCAAGGTGGAGCAAACTGCCTCTTCCTTAAGCACATTGAAATGCATGGTCTTCATGGTCACCTCTTCATTGCTAGTCCCACCACGTTGCTCCTTCAACATTAGCCTTCGAGCCCGATTATAAGCATTAATATTCAGTTCCCCTGGTTCTCATCAACATGTCACAACATCGAGTTGAAGAGTTGGGCTTTTGAGCTCAAAACAAAGCTATACCATTCCCTAAAGCCCAATACATTTTCTAAAATGAGTCTTTTGTTCTTGAAGAGGTAGAGTATGCATCCACCTGAATTTTATTATTGTTTTGGATATTTATTTTTCACATTCGTCTTTAATTCAACGTTCAACATTTGACACCAACAATCAAGCAGTTGAACAACCCAAATTAATTAAATAAAATTATGGTTTAAAATAAATTGGAAGGTGTTTTTTGGGTCCCTAATTGAATTTTGGGTGGGCAAAATTAGTGGGTCTATTTGTGATTTGGAACCCAAAAACTAGCCAAACAAATATATTAGTTGAATGCATGGGGGAGAATTGTTCATATTTCGTTTATATGAATCGGGGGAAGTTTGAGTCTACACTTGTGGAGAATGAGTCATTGCGAGCTAGTACCCTATTGGATTTATGGTGACAAATTCTCAATTTAAACACTGGATAGTAACTATGTCTCAAACCGAACAGCTCATAATAAATGCATGCTCTTATGATTACACCCAAAAAGAGTTTGGTCCACTGGTGTAGTGGTGCTCATCCTTTTTTCTTTTAAATAAAGTGGGGGCATGAATTATTTGGTATGCTTTCGAAGACAAACCAAAAAAAGCAAAGAAAACTTTAATCAATGTATTTTGATAATCTTATTATTATTATTATTATGTTTCAACCTAAAGTTTCATCTTCTTTAATCATTAAATGCATGACCTTCAATGGATTGATGGCTTGGTTTCAAAGTGTTCCAACCTTTCACATGTTTAACGACCAATTTTAAATAATGAACGCAATCGTATATTCTAAGATAACCTAATATTAATCAAGAATTCATGATTCTTAGACTTTCTTTAATTCAATTGCCAAACAATCATGCCTGCATAGACTTAAATGAATTAAGTAGAACTTAAATATTGTTACATTGAAAAACTGTTGACTCTAATTGAGCAAAACTCTCGTTCAGCAATACCATCGTCGATAAATTTTGCTCCCCTGGTTCTCTCTCTCCCTTCTCTCTCGTTTTCTCTGCCTTCTCTCTACAGCCACCCACCACTTTCTCTTTCAATATGGGCAGATGGTGTGACTCTCTCCTAGATTTCTGTTTGGGAGATAAGTTTCAAGAATGGTGTATGATCGGAAATCAATCAACACGTTCTAGATTTCAAGCTTCTAGTTTAAGTTTTGATAGGCATGATTTCAATGGATCTAAATATGCTCGGAGGATTGTTCATATTACTAGATCTGTTTTGCTCAAGTTTTTTTTTGTTTTTTTTTAATGTATTTGTTTGTTTATTCAAGCATAGTCCAGTGTATTCAAGTTGTTTTTTTTGTTTAGTATATTCGGGTATATCCTTGTGTAATTTATAATTCGGTGTTTTACCGATGTAGCCGGGTTTTTGTTTGAAGTTCTCAAATGTAATCCGTCTTTATAGTGGTTTAAGTGTCAATGAGTCTCAAATTCTCTTACTTAGGTTATTGAGTAAATGAATATAATTCATTCTATGATCTTTAAACTTTAAATAAAAGTCCCATGGGCAGTGTGTTGGGTGTTGTATGTGTGTGTGGTGTGGTTGAAGTTTACTGTGCTTAACACAGATAAAACTCCCACATCGGTTGTGTGTGTCCCTCACTTGCAATTGATAAGTTGCTTTTACCACTTGACTTTTTACCTGTGATGAAATACTCACAGGTGTCAAGTGTGTAGGGTTGTCTTCAGTGGCGTACCTGAGTTTACAGGGGCCCCGGGCGAGCTCTAGAAAAGGGTCCCGTGTTTTCTTTTTTATTTATTTTAAAATTAAAAAATTTTCTTTTATTAGTTTTTTAGTTGAAATATGTGGAGAATTGTTAGTTTTTAATTGATTTTTTGTGTTTATATTAATATAAAATCAATATTTTTTTCAAAAATTTGGGGCCCTGGGGATTTGGGGGCCCGGGGCGACCGCCCGTGTCGCCCCACCCCAGGGCCGCCTCTTGTCTTATCTTGTTTGTGTTGTATTCTCAAAAAAATGAAAAAGCCCATGGGCTGTGTGTTGGGTGTTGTATGTGTGTGGTGTGGTTGAAGTTTACTATGCTTAACACAAATAAAACTCTCACATCGGTTGTGTGTGTCCCTCACTTGCAATTGATAAGTTCCTTACTCATAGGTGTCAAGTGTGCAGAGTTATGTTATCTGTCAAGTGTGTAGAGTTCTGTTATCTTGTTTGTGTTGTATTCTCAAAAAAATGAAAAGGCCCATGGGCTGTGTGTTGGGTGTTGTATGTGTGTGGGGTGGTTGAAGTTTACTGTGCTTAACATAAATAAAACTCTCACATCGGTTGTGTGTGTCCCTCACTTACAATTGATAAGTTCCTTACTCATAGGTGTCAAGTGTGTAGAGTTATGTTATCTATCAAGTGTGTAGAGTGGTGTTATCTTGTTTGTGTTGTATTCTCAAAAAAAAACTTATAATAAAAAGCAAAACTGTGTAAAACTCAATAAACAATATCTAAACAATTTAATAGTTGTTAATTATTTGGGATCAAAAGGAGAATCAAGGGTAATCAAGTAAATACACTCTACTCTTGCTGTGTAAAGAAAAAGGGTCTGTCTTTCTTTCACGCACAACCTCTCAAGGCATTGTCTGTGGAACTCCAGCTACGCCAGAATCCAGATACTCCGGCCATTCGCCGTCGAGGAGTCAAATTTTCCGTTCGCATTGCCCCCAAATAACGTAAACACCTCTACCCAACTCTATTTTCAATCTCCATTTCTCATATTTGTTTTTTCCTCTGAAGTTTATTGTCTCAAGAGTGTACTAATTTGTTCCTCAGATGGCATCCAAACATTAGCAAACATTGTCTTCCATTTTCCAATTTCACCTAGTTTTCGTTTCTTTCTTTCTCTGTTACCTTGAGTATATGCTATTTTTAGGTCTTGAAGCAGTGTATGTTGATATGCTACTCTTAAGCGTTGTTGTTTTGCTCCAATGTTCAGCTGTTTGTTTCCAGAGAAAAAACAGTCCCTGAAGTAGTTTCCTGGAATGGGAAGAATTTTGCTTCGCACTTTGTCTACTATATCCTCTCATTTGAAAACCCCCTTGAAATGATCTTCTTTTGGCTGGGCGTGGGAATGATTTTACATGGTGACAAATTGAAGTTACGCATGCAGATCTTATCTTGTCTCACCCTAGATAATGGCCACCAATCCTTTTCTTTTCTTTTTTTTTTTTTTGAGTTTTTTGGTGTCAAATCTATAGCTCGTGTGTCTAGTACAGCACAATCTAATACATGGGTTTTTGAGATGCTATGATTTTTCTGCTCCTCCCTCGATTATTAACTTGGCAATTGTTGACTGAAATGCTGGGCTAGTTGCCATATCAGCATATCACTGTCCGAAGCCTACCTTTTCAAACTCTTAAAGGGATTACTTTTGCTTAAGCTCTGTAGTCCATTTGTCTAATTTGGGTCCCATGTTATTTTTTAAGTCTTGATTCCAAAACCTTTATCTTCTAGGCATTCATTTCAAAACTTTGTTTTTTTTTCCTTCTTTACAGGTCATTTTGTCATCTATATCTGCTGTTACGTGAATCATTACTTCAATATTACTTTCTTAGTCAAAATTGTAATCCTCATTTCTCTATTCATGTTATGGATCAAAGGTCGAATATGAGAGTTTGGCTTCTGAATTTCCTGGTTTTTCTCTACTTTTTCAGGTACCAAACTCTGAATGTTTTACTTCCTTCTGAATTGTTTTTTGTTCACCTTCAAGCTTCTGTGTTATTTTGTCACTAATCATTGAAATTTGTTGAAACTAGTTTCAATAGCTTCGATTTTCGGTCTACGCTTACTGCTTAGTCAGGGCCTGCGACGGACATTGTCTTGAATTCTTGTTTTCTTAGAGACTGCATTGTGCTTAATCTTCAAAATTGTGGGGATTGCCTACTTTTTTCTGCCGTCTTTGTTTAATCACATGGAAAAGAACCGAGGAGTTTAGTTACTTCAATATTCCCTGGTTAACTGGTAGCTGTCCTTAATGTGTTGTTTTCTTGCATCTATAGCAATATCCAGATATGCTTGAACAAGAGATACATTTCTTTACATCAACTATTCTTCTATCTGTCTGCACTGGATTCTTGCTAATTCCTGTTGTATCATCACAAATTCCCTTGGGTTCAAAACTCTCTATAGCTGAAAATAACTCGTGGATCTCTCCCAATGGTGACTTTGCAATTGGATTCTTTAGCCACTCTGATCAGCCTAACCAGTTTAGTGTTGGTATTCATTTCAATTCTAAGTCGATTCCCTTGGGGAAACAAATTGTGGTCTGGGTTGCTGGAGCTGATGTTACAGTTGGTAACAAGTCTTATTTTGAGCTTAGTCACAAAGGGGAGTTTGTTTTGTTTGATTCGTCAACTGGAGTCAGTGCATGGACCAGCAAAACTTCCAAACTATCCGTTGCTTCGGCTCTTCTTCACGATGATGGGAATCTTATCCTACTGAATAATGAGGGATTTATTGTTTGGCAGAGCTTTGATACTCCATCTGACACACTTCTTCCTGGCCAGAATTTTTCTGTTTATAAGATGCTCCGAGCTGCAAGTAAAAATTCAGTATCAAGTTACTACAGTCTCTACATGAATGCTTCTGGTCAGTTGCAACTGAAGTGGGAATCTAGTGTCATTTACTGGACAAGTCACAGTCATGCCCACACAAATCTGACAGCTGTTTTCACATCTGCGGGAGCCTTGCAAATTTTGAACCAAAAATTGAACATTGTTTGGTCTGCCTTCGGAGAAGATCATAATGACTCTGTAAGTTTTCGGTTCCTTAAGCTGGATGTTGATGGTAATCTGAGGTTGTACTCATGGATAGAAGCTTCACAATCATGGAGACCAGTCTGGCAGGCTATTGAAAATCAATGTGGTGTCTTTGCAACCTGTGGCGAACGTGGAATCTGTTCCTTCAATTCATCAGGCTCACAGATCTGTGAATGCCCATTTGAGTTTGCATCTGAACATGTCCAAAGATGCTTGACTCCATATCAGCAGAGTTGTCGATCTGGTACGAGTATGCTTACATATGAGCACTCCTATCTTTATGGGATTTACCCACCAAATGATTTAGTAATCCTTTCTAGTTTACAGCAATGTAAAAATTTGTGCCTGAAAGACCCAACTTGTACTGCTGTAACCTTCATGAATGATGGCACAGCTCAGTGCCGAGTGAAGACAACCCAGTATGTCTCTGGTTATTCACACCCTTCTCTTGGTTCAGTATCTTTTGTGAAGAAGTGTTTGGACCCGTTTGCTGCTGATCCCAATTTCATAAAACCTTCCCAAGCACAATCTTATCGTCCAGGTTGGCATGAAATTTGCATTCCTTGCCTAGTTGGAGCATCAGCTGCCACATTTGTTGTCTTTGTTGCAATCCAGTTTGCAATTGGGTGGTTCTTATATCAAAGAAGAACTTTGATCAAGAAGAAAGCTACATTGGCCTACACCAGTGAAAACTCAAAAGGTCTTATTACGTTCTCCTTTACTGAAATCAAGGATCTTACCGGAAATTTCAAGCACCAGATTGGACCTCGGATGTATAGGGGTGTGCTTCCAAACCACCAACCTATTGCAGTCAAAGACCTGGAAGGAGCTATAGAAGAAAGGAAGTTCCGAAGTACTGTGTCAAAGATTGGAAGCATACATCACAAAAACCTGGTGAAGCTAGAGGGCTTTTGTTGTGAATCAGGTAACCGGTTTTTGGTTTACGAATATGCCAAGAACGGTTCTATGGAGAAATGTATAGAAGATGCTGAGTTGGGTTCGAGGCTTACTTGGGAAAGGAGACTAGACATATGCTTAAGTGTGGCAAGGGCCATCTTTTACTTGCATACAGGTTGTAGGGAGTTTATAAGCCATGAAAACTTAAAGTGGGGGAATGTGGTATTGGATAAAAACTTCGAAGCAAAGGTGACCGAGTATGGACTGGGAATACTACGTGAAGCGGCATCATATGCTGGTGGTTCAGCAGAGAAAGATATAGAAGATTTTGGGAAAATGGTGCTGATATTGTTAAGTGGGTGTCAAGGCGGTGAAGATATTTGCAAGTGGGCTTATAAGGAATGGATGGAAGGGCACCCGGAAAGGGTAGTAGATAAAAGAATAATCAACAGCAAAATAGATTTAGAGGAGCTGGAGCGAGCGTTGAGAATTGCATTTTGGTGTGTTCAAGCGGATGAACGTATGAGACCTTCGATGGGGGAGGTGGTTAAGGTGTTGGAGGGCACAGTGACTGTTGATCCACCACCACCGCCTTTTGCTAAACAAAGTTTGACAGATGAAGAAGAGTCATCGGAGTCCGGCTCGGGAGCAAAGAGTCCGGCCAAAATTTGAAGATTTAGTTTCTGCAAGTAATTCTGCATTTTGATTGTCTGTATAGTAGGACTAACAGTGGGTGGAGATCGGTACCATTTTTTCCTTCCCTGTTGAACATGATGCAGAGGATGTTGTAAGAAAGAACAAAAATGTTCTCAAATGGAGTATCTGCTTGAAATTTGCAATTTTTGAACACCTGAGTACTTTATTCTGTCTTGTGTTGCTGTATGTTAATGCAACTTAAGATTGGATTCCTGTAATTCACAAACATTATTACTTTGCCAGTCCTTTGTCGTGATTAGCAGATAACAGCAGAAAACCAATCTTTCTGGAATAGAATCTATGATTATGAGACCTACAAACTGCATTGATGGGAGCTTGTCAACATTTCTACCATTCTATTCCAGCTTTTGACGTTTTTATGGGCAACAAAGCAACTCTGGCTGCCAATGGAGTGCGCTTCTTGCTTACAATGGAAAGACTCCTGGGCCACAAATTAGGCCCATTATAAACCAGTAACCAAAATAAATCTAAATTAGTGAGTGCAATGGCCATATTGACTTCGGACAATAGAAAACTCAGTCCCATACCCTAGACAGGGGCGAAGCCAGGATTTCGTATGAGGGGGGTCACATTGACGGACAAAGAATTTTATATTAAGGTAGGCAAAGTTAAGCATTAATTATACATTCGAAAGTACAAAAATAACACTAAAAATAAAAAATTTATAAAATATGATACATAATAATTATCACATGTCTTCTTGTTTCAACCATGAGAATGATTTTTTATAACTAGGGGTCTAAATTGAAAATTCAAGGGGATCTTTTATGTAAATTAGTATATAACTAGGGATATTAAAAAAATTTAAGAGGGGTCAGCTACCCCCTTAGGTAAGGGTAGCTTTGCCCCTATAGGTAGAGCCTAGAGAGTCTAGCGGTGGAAGTGGTTCGGTTTGGTTTGGATTCGGTCCGGTTTTAACAAAATCAAAAATTTTCAGTTCCATTTTTAGGGGAACCAAACCGAACTGAAAGTTTAATTTGCATAAACCAAAATAAACAGAACCGAATATTTCGATTTCAGTTTTTGGTTTAAACCGAAAAATCTGTAATTGTTATAATACCTGTTGAAAGAGTGAACCTGTTTACCTGTCAAAAAAATTGGCCAAATGAAATGCAAGTTACTTGCCAATGCAAACTGCAAAGTGTCCAAAATACATACATAACATGATAACACAGTCTAAAATTGACTCCTTCTGTATAAGTGTGTTTTATATGGAGTTATTTGTGTAACTTGAAGTTCTCAAGATGGTTAAGAAACTAGGTTAAAGTAAATAAAACACTTGATTCAACTGCTCAGTTGACTATCTCTATACTTGCGTTCAAAACATTCATAGGCCCTGTGCCTCATAGATTTATTTATATGATGATGAGAGCTTGACGTCAGTCTGTTTGAAATTCTGACTTCTTGCTTTGCTCTCCTGGCATTTTCTCTGTTCAAACTTCAAATTTATGCTTGCCAAGTCTATCAAATGCCTCTTTCACTAGTACTGTTTAAGAACTTCATTTATTGAATTTTTTTCTACTAATTGGTGAGGACCTTATTTTAGGTGAGGAAATTATTGCTGGAGACAACATATATGGAGGTTCTGATCGATTGTTGTTACAAGTAACTCCAAGAAGTGGAGTGGTGGTGAAGTTCGTATAGTGCTTGTCATTCCTGCCTCCCAACCCCATTAGTTTCAGCTACCAAAATGTGAAAACACATGCTTAATGTTGTAACCATGTGCAGACGAGTGAATACAAGTGACCTAGACGAGGTAGCTGAAAGGACCCTAAACCAAGATGGACCCTTGAAACCTTTAATCATAATAGCCCAATTATTATAGGCCCACATAGTATAAAGTGATAGGTTTTCATTATAAAAAAAGAAAAGAAAAAAAAAAGAAAAGGGGAAAGCAAGAGAGGGGCGGCAGAGAAAGAGGAGGAGGGAAGGATAGTGCTCTTGGAGAGGAAAGCAATCTTAGGCTCTAATTCATCTTTGTCCAAGTAAAAAGGGTAAGTAGACGGATCCCCTTGTGTTTTAAAAGAAGAGGAAATATAAACGAATATGGTTTTGATGAGGAGTTTGAAAAGAATAGTTGATGGGTTTTTGGTTGAATGATTTCAAAGGTTTTCTTTGATGATTGCAATTGATAGTTTGGTGAATCAGATATTGATGGAATTGAATTTTTACCATATGCTTGATTTGTAGTGAGTGATAGATTGATTTTAGGTGTACCTGTACCTGTAGTAGTCTTTAATTAATTTCAATCTAGTTGGGTTTCAATGAAGATTGGGGATATGTCAACTTAGTTAATAATTCAAGTTTTTATTTAGTTTTTGTGTTATAGAATAGTATATACGGTAGGTACTTTACCTTCTTAAGGTTTTTGAAATCAATTAAAGTAACTTAATGATTTTTGTGTTAACGTTGGGACTTGGTGATTAAAAAAAAAAAAAAAAAACTTATGCGGATAGAGGTGGTGAATGGCTGAACATATGATTCTTATACAATGCAGTGGGGAAAGCAAGTTAATCTGAGTATCTAATTGGTTGTGCTAGTAACTTGGGGATCAAAATTGATGACATTCTTGCTTTACTTGTTTTAACTTAACCTGGTACTTCGTAGCATTATATTCATCATGGTTAAAACACAGTCATATCTCTTCAGATCAATATAATTGTTGTTCTTTTGTTTAGTCAATTGATAGTGGATTCTAGCGTGTACTGTTTATGTCTCTATTGGTTTGTGAGAATTGACCCGTTACTCAGGGGGCTAAACTGAGTGCACTGACCCGTTACTCAGGGGGCTAAACTAAGTGCACTAACCCGTTCCTCAGGGGGTTAACTGAGGGTATTGTGACTGAGATTACTGTGTGACTGTAACAAGGAAGGTACATGGTTATGGAGGATAAAGTTTTGGTGTAGTAGAATGTTCATAATTTTATTGTTTTCAAATTTTTTTTTTATTTATGATTTGTCTACTTACGGGCTCGCAGCTCAGTTTTTGTTTTCATTGTTTTCAGATGAAGATGCTTGAGCATGGGGTGCATGGGGAGGGAGATCAAAGTCATTTTTTTTTTTAATTATTTTCTTGTGTCAAGAACTTAGTTGATTTTATTTTATTTTTCTCTTTCTAAGGAGTTGTTGAAATAGATGAATTGAATAAGTGTCCAAATATTCACAGATTGCAATTGTTTTAAGTTTATCTAATAGGGTTCTTTTCAATTTTCTTATAGTGAGTATTGTGTTAATTTCATTAGAACATTTTGAGTTTAGGTTAAGAGATATTTGTTAGCCTTGCGTGCACTTGGGGTTACCCCTAAGCGCGTGGCGTTGTTATGTCTTTGACCTTCGGGTTGGGGGCGTGACAGTAGCAACTGCAATCAACACGCGGACAAAGCTTGTGTGGTTAGAGAGTCCAACAAACCCGCGACAGCAAATTTCTGATATTCGTGTAACTTCTCTTACTTTCTTGCAGTTCTTCGTGCAAAAATTTCTCATTAGCAACTTTGAATTTTTTGATTGCCACAATAATAGTAGCTGAATAGCAACTTGCCAAGTTGACTGTTGCAAACATATATGTTGCTCGATGGTTTATAATTTTGTACCCAAACCTGTGCCTGTGATTTTTTTGTTGGGTTTTGAGGTGTTTTTTAAAGTATGGGTTTTGGGTTGTCTTTTTATGGGTTTGGCGGCGTTTAAACCTATGCTTGAGGGGTTATTTTTGAATGGGTTTTCAAAAATTTTAAAGTCTGAAATGTCCTAAACATCCTTATATCAAATGATTCATAAGCCATTCAAATAGAATACCAATTGATTTAATCTATGCCAAATTTCTTCTTGATTCCTACGCAAGCCCGCCGTGAGAGAACCAGAGGTTTTATGTAACATATCTTATTGTTCTATGTTTTTTCTAGAGAGAAGGGCAAAGATGAAATATCATTGTTTGAGTAAGGGTGTTCTTGTCCGGAGAATTCATAGCCCATGAAAACCCAATTGAGGGTGTTCTAAACCCATCCTAAAAACTCTCACGGTATTGGTTACATAAAAACCTCAAAACACAACCTCCCAAAACCCATGAATTTTGAACTCCCAGGCATAGCTTAAGTTTCCATCCATAATTGCATCTCAAGAGACTAAAAAAATCTTGGTGTTATTCCTACTCTAGTTGGGGTTATTGTTTCTAACTTTTTTCATATAATGCAGCCCTGCTTTTGCATATGAATGCTACAGCATTTATGACTTTGGATATTGGGAAAGATTACCCATCCTTTTACTTTCCTTGTTACTCGTCCTTGCTTCATAATGACGTCCCCCGGGTCCTAATGTTTCTACACTATGAGTACAATACCAAGCTGAAACTTTATCTGTTATATTCTTCCATGACTTTCTAGAGAATTGTGGAGATGGCTCATTCATGCGGTGCTCTTGTCTTGGTGGACAATAGTATTATGTCCCCTGTGTTATCACAACCCTTAGAACTTGGTGCAGGTATCATCAATGTGATGTTCATGTGACTCAGTGTTTGTTTAGCTCTAATTCGCTTGTTGCTAATTTTGGTTGTATGCCCTTCTTTCAGACATTGTAATGCACTCGGCCACTAAATTTATTGCTGGACACAGTGATGTCATGGCAGGTGTGCTTGCAGTAAAAGGAGAAAGGCTTTAGCTCTCCCGCTCTGTAATTCTAACTGCACATTGTGAAAGATGTTATTAATTTCCTTCTGGAACCTTGAGCACTTGCAATGGTGTTATTTTGTCTGAGCCAACAAATACGTATGGGGTTTTGTGTTTTGCTGATGTGGCTGTATCGAGTTTTGTGTTTTGATGATGTGGTTGTATTGGGAGAAGTGTTTTGCTGGTATGGTTGTATTGGAAGATTGTGTTTTGGTGTAGTTTTATTGTGGACAACATGGAGGGCATGGGAATTTGTTGGCCTCCATATTGGGTGGAAAGGAAAATTGCATAGCAATTTGTGTTTTGCTGATGTGGCTATACTGGGAGATGTGTTTTGTTGATGTAGTTGTATTGAGATACGTGTTTGGCTTGATTTTTTATGTAATAGAGATGGGACCCAATCTTGATTTTTACTGGCCCAGCAAATTGTTCCCATTGCAACCATATCAACAAAACACAAAATCTCATACATATTTGTTGGCCCAGACAAAATAATACCATTGCAAGTGCTCTAACAACTCAATTTGTTTACCTTTATTGTTGAATACAAAACCAGACTTTGTTAAATTCTAGAACTGATTTACGACAGCACGTGTGTGGTTATGGATGGGCTGTGGTTGTCACTCTTATCTTAAAAACACTTCAATTTTTATCTTTTTGAGAATCACTCTGTCTTAAAAATCTTGATTTGTAGAAACTTTTCTTCTGCAATGGAACAGCTTGTGAAGATCTTTTATTTTTTGTTTTTGAAACGGTCTTATTTGAGATGGTGCATTAGTGTCGTTTAACACTGAAGATGCACAGTCATCTTTAATTGGAAACACTATTGCGCAGATGCTTTAAATTCCGTGCTGAGTATTGATCTTTTAAACTCAATGTGTGTTCATCATTTTTAAGCATTTGGCAAGAGGAATTCATACCAGTTTTTTAAATTAGAATACAGAGATGTTTAAGTGGTAGGTGTATTTCTCCTATGATTGAAATCCAACAAGCATGCATTAATTCTTGTCATTTGTTGGAGATCATTACATTACAGTGTTATTATTCTGGGTTTCAGGTGTTTGTACAAAGATATTTAAATTTTAACAAAGTATTCATATTCCTGCTCTATCTAATGTTGCTCACTGCTGTTTCTGTATAACTTGGCTGGCAAATACAATGGTAAAGTGTTAATTGAGCCAACACATATTGGAATATGTGTTTTGTTGATGTGGCTATATTAGAATACGTGTTTGATTTATTTTTTGTGTAATAGAGGTGGGACCGGGTCAATAAAAATGTTAGCCCAGCAAATACACAACCATTGCATTTGTTAGCATCCTTTGACTGTTGGCTCTGCTTACGAGGTATTAAGACCATGGCCTTACGTGTTGAAAAGCAACAGGTAATATTATTTCAAATCCACCATAGGTATATTTTTAGCTTTCTTTTTTGTCTTGGATTATGTTTGAGGCTTTGAGCCTTGTGCTGAGTCAATTCATGGATTCCCACATCCAATAAAGAACAGTTGAAATGACACTTTCTGTTGTTAAATCTTACTTCCACAAATAAAATTTGGTCATGGAACCGTCATTGAAAGCGACGATCCTCCATTCAAAGCCAATATATGTGGGTCAGTTAAATGAAAACAGCACCTTTGTGGAGTTTCAATACCTTTTCTCGTGTCTATAAAATATATGGAACAAATTGATTTTCTAATTTTGCTAGGTGAACTGAGATGAGTGATAGAAAAAGAAATAGAACATCCATTTTCATTAACCGCATGAACACCTGTACTAACATGTCGTCTGCTGTACTATGTTGTCTAATAAAATTAAAATTCTTCCTAAGCTTGTTTCATCAAAATGAGAAATGAGAAAATGATAATCTCAATGTTGATGAAAAGTTGAAGGTAGTAAGTATATTATGGAAATGTGAGAGAACATCCTTTATTTTCTCTTGCATTGATCATAATTGTGCAGTTAAAATTTGGATATTGATTTTCTTGCGTCTTCTGCAGGAGGATGCACAGAAGATAGCAGAGTTTCTTATTATCCATGTTGGTGAAGGAAAACACAAAGTTTGTTCCCAGCCATTAACAGCCTCTTATTGAATTGTGCATCATAACAAACTTGTATATCTCAAAGCAGGAAAAAGAATGGAAACATATTGCATTGACATCTCCTGGAGTATACAGCACAACAATTCATTCACACTTGCATTACACATGAAATTTCGCTACTGAGTATTGACGCAACCGGAAGTTGAAAACTCAAAGAGTTTTGGAGAAGAATCAAGATTCTTATTAAAGGCAAAGTAAAAATTGTGTCTACAAAATCCTCCTAACGACATATATATATATGAATAAGAAACCTAATAAGTATAAAAAACCGAATACTACTTGGAAACAAATAAAGAAATTCAAAAGAAACTAAAACTCCGCCGTAAATAGGGAAAATGTCACTTTCCGGCCTTGATTAGAACTCTTCAACCGGGTTCTACCCGGACCCCCCTAGCTGGATTTCTATTCAGTCCTTAAAAAGATATTATGGGTCTCATAACTCCAAGCGGATCAAAAGTTACGGTCACTTTTAGATTTACCATTAAACTGCTAAACTGAAATTTGTTTCTTAAACTTTCGACGCTCCAAATAGTCCAAAAACTCATTCGCAACGACGTCCACGTCAAGTATTCGCACGAAACTTCTGATTTACTGTCTAATTTATTCATAATAAGGTTCTAGACAACTTATGATTTAGCACTTTATCAGGGTTTCCCAGGAAAAGTCATTTTTTGAAAGAAACCTTCATTAATCAAAGGAGAGGGCATTCAGCCACATACAGTGAGAGAAGAGAGGGGGAACCTCCTCTGTAAACAAAGCTTCCCCTGTAGAGATAGCTCCTAGCCTAGCTAAAGCATATGCAATTTTGTTACAAGTTCTAGGCGTATACTGCATTCTGTAATCCAGGTTTGCAAGCTGGAGTCTAATCTCATCTAGGATGAAACTATAAGGAGACAGGGAGAGAAGATTAGAATTAATAGCACAGACTATCTCTTGTGTGTCCCCCTATAAGATAAACTCCGTAAGTCCATAATCAACAGCTAGATTGATGTCCTTAAAGCCAAGGCTTCCACCGTGGCTGGACCTCCAGTTGAAACCACTTTAGCCATGCTGGAAACGTATAGTCCGTTTTGATCATGCAACAAGTTATAGTAACTGCTCTTATATTAGCAAACTTTTAAGTTGCTCCCTTTTGGTACTAACTCACCACTCCATGATATATATGTAAATCTCAGGTAGTGTGAAGTCACTCATCAGCCTGCCTTGCTTTATGTCCCATGCTTCAATTCCAGCAGCGGTACGAGAAGCTAGGGGTCTAACAGAGGATCTTATTCGAATATCAGTGGGAATTGAGGATGTTCATGATCTGATTGCTGATCTAGACTATGCACTAAGAACTGGCCCTCTTTAGGTATTCGAGCTTCCAATTTTGTACAATTTTAAGCTTTCAATAATTATTTCACAAAGTTCTACGATGTGGAATGTAACTTCAACTAAAATTTTTGGCTGTTTATTTAAGTTTCAATGTTTTCCCTAGTTAAACATGCTTGATGAATTTTGTCTATATATCTATTGGCATAAGTCTTTCTTGTTTACAGATTTTTGCACTCAATCCAACCGCTTTGCATAGAAAACTTGCACAAACTACCTCAGACCTAGTACCACTTTCTTTTCTGGTGTGCCAATTATTGTTATAGCATTTAAAGATTGTAAACAAGACTATTGTTGGTTAAGATCAATTTTGAGAGTTTTTCATTTTTTTTTCCACGGAGAATCCACCCAAGAGTCGGTCCATCTCGGGACCCACCAATGCATGGAATAGTGTTGTTGAAGGCAAAAGGCACACGACCCATCAAAGGTTATATTGGCTTTGGTATCTAACTTGACCCGTGTATCAAGTTAAAGAGATAGGAGATTGGGTGAAAAGTGCACGATCCATCAAACGCCTGAGGCACAAGGCGTGTGCCCAAGCGAAGTTATGCGTAATTTTTCTTTAAAAAAAATAAATATATGACAGCTTAAAATTCTTTAAAGAAGGATAAATACATGATAAAGCTTAGAAATTCTCCAGGTGAAATAATCTCTGTGTCTCATATTTTCCCTTGCAAACTGGCTTATAAGGGGAAAGGGAAACCCACATCATATATACAAGCCCAAGCGACGTGGGATAAGAACCATGTTCTCACGTTCGCCCGCACGTGTTAAGTGGAAAATTCAACAACTCATCACATGGAGGCCCATTTTGTAATTTGTGATTCCCTTTGTTTTAGTTTCTTTGTTTGCTAAGTACTCGGTTTCCTATTTGTTTAAGCTTGTAACCTCTTAAGAGTTGATTCTACGATTTTATAAAAATATTTAAAATTGCTCCTCTCATATGGATTCCAATTTCGTTTGTTTTAGACTTAAACATAGGTTTAGTACACGGATTTATGAGTGACCATATGTAATTTCAAGTCGTCGACATAGAAAATGACACCAAGTCATCGTAAGCTATACATTAGAATAGGATTGACGATGCTTACAGACAAATACATTCAAGTTTCTATCTCTAACATGAATAAGTTCAAGCAAAGATGACAAAAAATACAAAATTAAAATGGTGTCGCCGGCCGCCGGCCTTATAAGAAAACCAAAATTTTCTTTGCCGTCTGGAAAGTATGGGTATATTCTGAATTTGACATCAGCAACGATGACCATACAAATAGTAAAATGGTGTCGCCGGCAAGGGCGGATTTAGGGGGGACTACACTAGGCTGTAGTCCCCCCCAAATGTTTGGTAATTATATATATATACTTACATATATATACACATATATACATGCACATATATACACATATATATGGATGCATGCATGCATACATACATATACATATAGATATATACTAATATAAGTATACATAAATAAATAAAAATACAATTATATACAGGTTCATACCTAAATATACACTTAGTCACCTAAAAAAAACACACTCCGTACCTACTCTCCTTCGTTGGTGCAAGTGTGTAACCGTATTGCTTCGTAAGTTCGTCTCAAGACTCTCAACTAACAATAAGCCTAAATGTATAATCAACTAATTTTAGTAACTTGTACTATCAATTAAATAGATGTAATATAAATAGCCTAAAAAAAAATTCCGGGGGCGCTGCCCCCGGACCTCAACCAACTTTTAACAGTCCCCCCTAACATGAATTCTTGGTTCCGCCCTTGGTCGCCGGCCGGCCTTATAACAAAAGTAACTTTTCTTTGCCGTCTGAAAATTATGGTCATCAACCATTAAATAATTGGTCTAAATCTATGATATAATGTAGAAGTAAGCCATGATTTTCTCAAATAATTAACCATGATTCTCAAAGCATTAGTCTTTCTTTCTCACCTTGTACTGCTATTGATTCTGTCATTGGCAGCTCCTTCTTTATCTGTACCCTCCTCCTCGAATGTGACTGATGAAGAAGCTCTTGTTGCTTTCAGTTCTGCGATAACATATGATCCCACCAACACAATCATGGGCAGTAACACTAACTGGAGTAGAGAAGCCAGCTTCTGTGACTGGGTTGGGGTCACTTGTAGCAAGCGCAGGCAGAGAGTCATGGCTCTGGATTTTTCAAATATGGGGCTTGAAGGTACGATATCCCCTTATGTTGGAAACCTATCCTTCCTGGTTTCACTTGTTCTTTCTAACAACAGTTTTCATGGTCACATACCGTATGAGCTCGGTCATTTGCGTAGGCTCAATAGACTTATATTACAAATGAACCAATTGGAAGGATCGATTCCTCCGAGTTTACAAAACTGCTTTAAGCTTGAAGTTGTCGGCCTCTCGATAAACATGTTAAGTGGTGGCATACCAGAGGAGTTGGGCACTTTAAATAACCTTCAACTCCTCCATGTAGCTGAAAACAATCTCCATGGAACAATCCCAGTTTCCATTGGAAATATGTCTACGTTAGAGAGATTGTCACTGGTGAATAACAAATTTACAGGTTCATTTCCATCGTTCATATTGAATATCTCCTCTATTAAATTTCTTAGTCTTGAAAACAATAGCTTCTCTGGCTATCTTCCAATTGATATTTGTCTCAACTGGATTAGACTTGAGATACTACGCCTTGCTGGCAACCAATTTATAGGCCAAATTCCATCTACTTTGCACAATTGCACAGGATTAACAACGTTGGATCTCTCACGCAACAAATTGAATGGAAGTGTACCAATGGAACTCGGGACTCTGCAGAGGCTCCAGACGCTTTATCTATCAAGAAATGACTTGACTGGTACAATTCCAACTTCTTTAGGAAACATTTCGAGCCTAGCGTGGTTTACATTGTTCGAAAATAAAATTCATGGAGGTATTCCTGACGAGTTTGGGAAATTGACAAGTTTGGAATTCTTGAATTTGCAGTACAATCACCTCTCTGAGCTCATACCTCACTCAGTCTTCAACATTTCCTCTCTCAGAGTAATGTCAATTTTGAACAATGGCATCTCAGGAGATCTTCCGTCTGATATGGGGCTTTGGCTTCCAAATCTTGAAGAGATATATTTTGGGGTCAATCGAATTGGTGGAAACATTCCTGCTTACTTATCAAACTCATCGAAATTGTCTCTACTGGACATATCTGACAACTTGTTCGGTGGATCAATACCTTCAAGTCTCGGAAATTTACCTCGCCTTCGCTTCCTCAGTATAGATCAAAATAGACTTACCAGATACCCCGCGTTTGAGGAGCTGAGGTTTCTTGCTGCACTAACAAATTGCCGGTTCCTCGAAAAGCTGAGCATGGTGAATAGTCGTCTTGGTGGTGTCTTACCATATTCCATGGGCAATTTTTCAGATTCTCTGCAAACGATTTATGCCTCCGGAAACCAGATAAATGGGCCAATTCCAGGATCAATCGGTGCATTAAGAAACTTGAATTTATTGGATTTAAGAGATAACAACCTCAACGGAACTATTCCACCAACTATTGGCGATTTGCGAAACTTACAAAGGTTGCATCTCTATAACAATCAGATTGGAGGTTCTATCCCTGAAGAAATTTGTAATCTAAGAAATCTAGGAGAAATGGGACTCCAAGATAACAAGCTTACTGGACCTATTCCACATTGCATTGGATCGTTGAATCATCTTCAAGAGTTAAATCTCAGAAGTAACTTATTGACCTCATCAATTCCTGCAAGTTTATGGACCCTTGAAAATCTCATCTTCATGGATTTATCAAACAACTCTTTGGGTGGGAACCTATCTTCGGAAATCAAGATGTCGAGGGTTATGGAAAAGTTGGATATTTCTTGGAATCATATCACAGGTAAAATCCCAACTATTCTTGGAGCATTTGAAAGCTTAAGTTCGCTTAATCTGTCAAAGAACTCATTGCATGAGACTATTCCAGAGTCACTTGGTGACTTACAATCATTAGAGTTCTTAGATCTCTCCTACAATAATCTATCTGGTATTATTCCCAAGTCACTCGAGTCACTCAATCATCTCAAACATTTCAATCTATCTTACAACGATTTATCAGGAGAGATCCCAAATGGAGGAACTTTTGCTAACTTTACGGCCGAATCTTTTCTGAAAAATACCGAGCTTTGCGGGGAATTATTACTAAAATCTTGCTCTCGTCAAAATTCCAACACCAAACATATCCTGCTTAAGTACATTGTTCCAGTTGTTGCAGCAATGCTAATCTTTGTTTCTCTTCTATGCATACTGAGAGCATTCAAACAAAAGAACAAAAAGAGTACTCCAAGTTCTCCGGATTCAATACAAATACCTGAGCACAAAATGATAACATATCATGAACTTCGTCGCGCTACGAATGACTTCTCTGAAGGCAATATCCTTGGAATTGGGAGTTACGGTTCAGTCTATTTGGGAACGATTTCAGATGGCACTGTTGTTGCTGTAAAGGTTCTAAATCCAAAAACACATGGTGCATTCAACAGTTTTGATGTAGAGTGCAAAGTCTTGAGGACAACTAGACATAGAAATCTTGTTAAGATCATCACTTCTTGCTCGAATCTTGATTTTAGAGCTTTGATTATGGAGTATATGTCAAATGGAAGCCTTGAGAAGTGGTTGTACTCCGAAAACCGCAACTTGAATCTCTTTCAACGGGTCAACATTATGATTGATGTGGCAACAGCTTTAGATTATCTCCATTATGGTCAGTCAGACCCAGTCGTACACTGTGATCTAAAGCCCAGCAATATCTTACTAGATGAAGACATGGTAGCACATGTTGGTGACTTCGGCATTGCAAAAATTCTACCAAAAGCTGAAGATGCAATGCATACCATGACATTAGGCACCATCGGCTATGTTGCACCTGGTAAATTCGATACTCCCTAAATATTTAAGTAATTATTTTGATTAATTTGCCAAATTACAAACGAGTTCTGTACAAATGATAATGTAACTTGTTGACAAATGTGATCATAATTGAATAGAGTATGGCTCAGAGGGACGTGTTTTTGTAAAGGGTGACGTATACAGCTATGGGATAATGATGCTGGAAATAGTTACTGGGAAGAAACCCACAGATGAAATGTTTAGCGGAGAAGCGAGCTTGAAACAATGGGTTAGCGCATCATTTCCTAATGCGCTCCTGGATGTTGTTGATTGTGTTTTAAAGCCAAATGGAAACAACACTAGAGATATTGACATGGTACATGGTTTTCTTTTCTCCCTCTTGGAAATGGGTCTCGAGTGTTCAAGAGAAATACCAGACGAAAGAATGGATGTCAAGGACATAATTGCCAAGCTGACCCAGATCAAGCTGAAGATTCTACACAGTAGAAGATATCGTTCTGTGTTTCTTGCTTCATGAAGGACACAGAGATGATAAGGATGCAGATATTCCCCTCTCATTCACAATAAAATCTCTCTCATTTCCATTTATTATTCTCGTCCATATGTATTATATTGTGAATAAGTCATATAGACATGTATGTGTGTATGTTTATATATTATATACACACACATATATATACATTTGTGTGACTAAATTAATGAAAATTATTAGCAATTACATGTGTTTTCAATTAATGAAAATTATTATTGACTCTTACACATCCTGATAAATCATATGCCCCAACCCAAGTGCAATTATAGGCTTGTAGCCATTTGGCCTAGTCCACCCCCATTTTTGCTCACCCTGTATTGGTGATTAATTATCAGCCGTTGAATCATTTTCTCGTTGATGATAAATTTCCTCTACCTAACAAGCAACTTTGGTCTCTCGCATTGCTAATGCTACTTTGTTTTCTAAATTCGACTGCAAAGTTGGATTCTGGAAGATTGGTCTCATCCCCTCATAAAGACCCAAGACAGCCTTTTGCATCCCAGATAAACATTTCTGACTGTCCTTCCTTTTAGTCTTAAAATGCATCTTCAGTCTTTCAGAAGACGATGACAAGGATCTTTGCACCATTGGCAAACTCTGCCTTAATTTACATTGATGACAGTTTGTTGTTTTCTACAGGACAAGCTGAACATGCCACACTTCTCCAACAATTCTTCAACATAGTAAATCGTCATGGTGTAATGCTCTCAGGAAAAAAATATAATACTTGCACAAGAATCTTGTGATTTCCTTGGGTTACGGTTTACGAAAAGCTCATATGAACTTCAACCACATTTGGCATCCCAGTTGTCAAAATTTTCTATTGGACCTCTGTCCAAGGTTGAATTACAACAGTTCTAGGCCTTGTAAACTACATGTCTAATTTCCTTCCCAAGGTTGCTCAGCATCTTCAGATTCTCCACCCTTTGTTAAAAAAGAATGCTCCACCTTGGCAAATGCAACATACTGCTGCCATACAGGCTATTCAGTCTCATGCTCATAATCTTCCTGCTCTACAAATCCCTGCCACAGGGAAAAGAATTTTGCAGATTGATGTCAGTGATGAGTATTGGGCGGCCATTCTTTTTGAAGAAAAAGAGCGCCACAGAACATTGTGTGGATACAAATCCGGTACTTTCAAACCTGTTAAGTTGCATTATCATTCTACATTCAAAGAAATCTTGGCAGTTAAACGGGGAATTGAAAAGTTTCAATTTCATCTTTTGGGCTATCATTTTCTTGTCGAAATGGATATGTCCTCCTTCCCCAACATGCTAAAATTCAAAGGAAAAGCTCTCCCAAATTCTCAATTGTTGCGGTGGAATGCCTGGTTTTCTCAGTTCACCTTTGATGTCTCTCATATCAAATGAAAGTCTAATATTTTGACAGACATATTCTCCAAAAATCCCACTCTTCAAACTTCCATGATCATACTCCCTCTCATTGGTATGATTTCTAGTGAAATTTTGACAGAAGTGTCATTTGAGCTGTTACAAGACATTTTCTCCCAAACGATGACTCAACGTGCTTTCAATCTATATCAGTCCTTTTTGAAGGTTTCCACCTTACAGCATGGTTATACTCTTACCGGTTCTCTTCATCACCCCCAGTTTCCATTTTTGAATCTCTTTCAGTTTAAGGACTACTATTATTTCCCCACACCAATGATGATCTCTCTTCATCATATGCTACAACTATATCACATAGCTTTCCAACTTTCTCCTCACACTCTTAAGATTTATCTTAACCTTTTGTCGTACTCATTATCCATATTTCCCTCCTCGACCAGAAAGGACAAATCTCTCCATTTTCCTTTATTGGTTCATGAGCCCTCAGCACGTGGATGATTTTCTTAATCAATACCAGCATGGGTTTCTAAGAATGGTTTTCCACCGGCTGCTTGGTTTGGAACAAGATCCTCACTCCACAGGATTTCTTGCATAATATCATCTTGTCTATTATGTTTTGGATTATGACACATGGCCTGTTGATGTTACTAGTCCATATGTGTCTGATGTCACAACCAATGTTCACTGCTGCCAAGACCACAATTACATGAATATGTTCAAGCCACGAATGTGTGAATTCAATGAGTATCGTCCTTCACAGATCCCAAAAGTTGTTTGGTGTCAGCCTTATGCTGGTGAATTTACAGATGAGATTGAATCCTATTTGTTTGACTGGATTAAGACATTTGACGCTGGCTCAGATTGGAAGACAAGAAGAATCCAAGAACAGAGATGACCTCCATAAAGGCACTTTCCTTAAAGACTGACAGTCTTGTCGTTTTGTGAATATTGTAAGATAAAGTATGTGTGATAAGCTCTGTGTGTGATGTGTGACAATAAAGATAAAGCGCAATCATGTAAGTTAACTAGGGTTAGTTGACTGGTTAGTTAAGCCATGGTTAATTGTCGGCGACAGGATTAACTGACGTTAACTATGGTTGTAGCTATGCTTGATGCCTATAAAAGGTCTTGTAAGATATGTTTTGGAATAAGACTTGTTTTACCAATCTCCTCTTGTCTATAATGGGGTTCTATTAGTTGGGATAGTTTACTACAACATGCAAATTGTCTCCCCCGGGTACTAGACTAGCATTTGCATCAATAGTTGCTTACACATAGCCATGATCTATCTGGTGTTTATGATTTTCATTCTCTTCTTTTTTATTGCTGTAGAGTAATGCCGAGTTCTAAGTGAAAGTTTTTTCTTTCCAGGCATGCAATACATATCCGTATTCCGAACAATACTGTGGGGGAGCTGTTCCTTCTTATGGACCTCAGGCTTTGGTATGCACCTTGTGCGTTTAAAAAATTTATACAACAAAGCATAACAACTTGGACTAATACATTCTGGTTGCTCAAGCATCCTCATTTGTACCTAAAATCATGGATGTGAAAACCTCGTCAGAGAAGAACTTGTTACAAAGTTTAAGAGTTTGGTTGACATGTGAAGCAACAAATGAAGTCGGATTTGGCCAATTTTTTTAGGCTATAAGCTTAAACATTCGTTTTAATTAGGGTTTTGGCATTTAGGGTAAAATGGGTTATCAACCTTTTAAATCACATTTATTTATGTGGAGCTAAGTACGATTGCCGTTTCTTTAGGTTCATTCTCCTTATCTTGGATTGCATACCTCAAGAATGGCACTGCCTCTTGAAGTGGCTGAGGAACCTATTTATGTAAATGCGAAGCAGTAACATGGAATTTTGCGGCGAAGACAATCGCGTGTCAAGGCTGAGCTTCAGAGGAAAGTAATTAAAGCTAGAAAGGTATGCATATGCAAGATTATTTTTTTGGTAATCTTAAATCATCAAATTAGGTTATACTACATTGTTTTTCATAGCTATTACTTTCTTTTAGTTATTTTTTTGAAGCTTCTATAATTCTATTCATTGTTATTAACTATTAAATCATCTGGATTGGGAGTGGCATTATGCAATTTTTTGTTGTAAACAATCAACATTTCCGGTTTGAAGATGGAGATTTACCGGATGACGTTTTAAGATGCATGGGAGTGGACACCTTTTATTATCGATAATCGCAAAGTTCAGCATTTCGACCGAAATATGATAAATAATTGATATAGGAGCTAATTTTGAGCCAAATTTGGGGTGTTTTGAAGTTGATTTGATAGAAATAGAAAGTTGGAGTTAATTACAGGTTTTACCAGTCAGTAGAAATCATTTTAGTGGGCCTTGAAGTTCTTGGTTTTTGTTGGGCTGGGTTGGAGCAAACATTGTCCGAATTCGATGAAATTTGACTGGCTGAAGCAAAACGGCGTTCTGAACCAAACCTAGTTTTGCCAAATTCCATCGTTTTGAGCCTCAAATGAACCTTTTTTTTGTTTTTAGGGGTAATTTTGTTATTTTGCATTTTACGTTTTAGCTCCTATTAGGGTTGTAGTCGGCCCTAGGGGTCATTATCTTTTCATTCTATCAATATATCAGAAAACCGTAGAGAGTTTCTTTCAAGTTTCGGGTGGATTCTCATGTTCTTTACATCAAACGTTGGTTTGATTTGTGTTTTCCTTTTCCTTTCTTGATCTGCCTACATTAACAATAAAGTAAGGGAGCTCGTGCTAAGACCGTTGTTACCTAAAGTTTAATGATTATGCATATTTTGAAATGGAAGGAAAAAAAATACAGACAGGGCATACGTCTAACATTAGAGGTGGTGGGAAAGGAAGGCAGAATTCTGCTAGCCTGTCCTTTTGTAATGTTTATGGACGATATACATCGTAAAAGGGTAGACATGATTACAAAAAGATTATATGCCCATATAAGAAGATCATCGAGGTACGACAAAATTACGGGCATGATGTACTAGGAATATCCTTCAAGATATTGTAGTGTGTGAGATGAAGACCGACCATTACGTTGTGGAACTGATGAGGCACGTATAGAGAGAGTAAAGGGTTTAAACTTCAACTGAAAACAGTCATAGTTTAATTATTTCATCTTTCTTCGTTCTCATCTTTTGTTGCATTGGAAACAAATCCATCAGCCCTTGTAACACAATGTTGTAGGGTGAATGAGAAAGGTTTCTAGCTAGGAAGCAATTTCATTGTATCATTGGCATGGTTTCCTTTGTTCTCATATCGTCATCACTATATTGGAGATTCTCTGCAAGGTTGTGTTAAAGATTATTATGGCCTGGACTAAAACTCTAGTACAAGCTGTAAGTTTCCGTATTATATATTTTTGCAGCCATATCTTCACAAGTCTCGACATTTACGTGCAATGAGGAGGGCAAGAGGTTGTGGAGGACGTTTTCTGAACACGAAGAAGCTTGATCAAGATGCTACTAATACTACGACTACTAGCAGGAACACCAACTCTGTCGCCACTGTTTCATCAACTCCTTCCAACTCTTCAATCTCCGGGCCAATGCCCTCCCACATCTCCTTCAATGCCAATCCACGATGGTTGCACACCAGTGGCAATGAAAACTTGTCTTTTCCACACCATCAGCGATTTCACCGGGAGGAAAACGACTTCTCAGGGCGGCAGCGTGAAAGAATTGTTGTGAATGGTGCCTCTCAGAGGACGCTTATCATCAACTGAAGAGCAAGTGGGACAGGCCTCTTCCTCTCTGGTGTAGTTTCGGAATTTTTAGCGAGTACGTTCATTTATAGGGGAAATGGTGGATGAAATAGACGTTATTGTGCAATGGCAGGTACTTGTTCATATTTGTTGTTTTCGTCGGCAAATCATTCTTGGCGTTCGTTATATTTTTAGGTGAAGAAGAGGGAGAGGAGATAACATGAATATGTACGTACATAGTTGAGAGCAGGCCTTGTATGGAGTTTGAAGACAGAAGATATCTGTATATTATTTCTATTCAGGATTTAACATGCATGGATCTTTTCTTTTCTTTTTTGTACGGTAACATGCATGAATATGTGTTAATAAGGTTTTCTCTATACAAGTGTTAAAAAGATGACAATAATGGAAAGCTAGTCAAAAAAAAAAAAAAAAAACTTCCGAGCAATTTCATCGTTGAGCAACTTCTCTGATCTATAGTATTGTGCATCTTTTCCTCTTTTCCCAACATTGATCATGAGCTTCTCTTTACTGAACATCTTTTCACCTTAGGCTTTGCTAGCTTGGATTGTAAAATGAAGAGTATAGTAGAGTTAATAAAGGGAGAGTTAAGTGAGGGAGTCATGGGAGATGATTATCTTGACTCATCAGATTTAAGTTGAAATGAATGAAAAAAAATTATGCATGATTTTGAAAATTATAAACAAAATTTTTTCACACCTCACAAATCCCCCAATTGAGGGGTTACAAAATGTACATTTGGAGAGTTAAGTGAGGGACAAAGTACCCCCACTTAACTCCACTTAACTCTTTGTCTTACAATCCAAGGAATGTGGAGTTATGATCGACACAAAGTAGTACGTGTGTGTGCTTATCCCAAGTGTAGGGTAGTCGGCAATTAATAAAATCCGGAAGTTCGAAGTCGAATCCACAAGGAAGCAAAATGCAAATTTTGGTGGATAAATGCAAACAACTAACTAAAGAGCTAAATGCAAAGAATAACAAATAAAGTACGGAAAGGGAAAAGGGCCGAAGGCTCGGCAAGCATGCGCATTTTGTAATCAAACTAAAACAAGAGTAAATACAACAGTTAATTAAAAACGTCTAGCCTCTAATCCTTCTCGGTAGATACTCATTTCTTATACTCAAGGTATAATTACAAACACGCACAATCATACACAATGCATTGTGCGAAACCATTAACTATGCATATGCAAAAGAAATTAGGCACGAAGACTTTGATTCCTACATGGAGGTCATCGGGCTTCTTGGTCTATGATGAACGCAAAGGGGTAGGCACCTACTCTTATGAATTAATATTCCCCTTTGGAGCTCTGCTTTGCTAGCACCCTAGTTTCACACTCAAATACCAATTAACCATAACTCTCTCATGCATATTCCGTAAATTCCACAAAATCCCATCATCAATACACACAATCAATAGTAGGGCTCGGTGTCGGGCCTGGTCGGCCAGACTTTTTCAGGCAGAGGGCCGGCCCGGGCCAGGTTTAGATCTTCGATTAATGTCATAATTGTACTTTAATTTTTATACAATTGAACAATATTTTATAGAGGGTGAAATATATACGAATTATGTGTATATATATATATATACACATACATTGCAATAATATATATATATATATATATATATATATATATATATACAAATACACAGGCAGTGTGCACTGTCTGTGTATGTGTGTGTGTATATATATATGTATGTGTGTGTATATATATATATATAGATATATATATATATAAATAAATAATATCGGGTTTGGGTCGGGCTCGAGCTCGGGTTGGGCCAAAATTGGCGTGAGGTGTAGGGCTTCGGGCCAGGCCAGGCCCAAAAAATGGAGCCCAGGCCCGTCTAAGGGATAGGGTTGGCTGCCCAAGCCCAGTCTACTTTCGAGCTGGGCTCGGGCCAGGCCTAGGCCTGTGGGTCAAATGGTGAGCTCTAATCAATAGTTATGCAATGAAAACTCAATCAATTAAGGAAATCATGCATTGGGCATTAATAATTTCTAATCAAACACATTAAATTGAATCCCTAGATTATGCAATCTGAAAAACACAATAAAGCATGTTATTCTCATGCGCTCCATTACACAACTATCACAAAATTAAAGGACAAAGATCGAAGCTACGACTCTTTAAACATACCTCAAGCAATCGAAACTTTGCATCCACCCTTCGGGATTAGAAACTAGAAATCAAACCTAGCCACTCATGATATTGAAGATAAACAACCAATTTTATTGATCAAAACTAGTGTTTATAGCAAAATCAAGAGAAAGCATAACAAAAACTAGAGAGAATATGCTAACCTAAGAGAGAGAATGGGATGGAGGATACTCCCCCAAAAGGATATCTTCTTTCAAGAATGGTGTTTTTAGGGTTAAAACACCCTATTTGGTAATGAAAATACCTAACTACCCTTACAAGATCAATCCCCATTGATTACAATTAAGAAATACCCGAAAAACCCTTCAAAAATCTATGTTGCATCTGCTGGTTCATGACAAGGTGTCCGGACGACGACTTCTGAAAATGTCTAAACACCTAGGCTTCATCAAGTTTTCGTTATAGGCCCTGTTTCATTTTTTAAAGGATGTGTCCGGATGCCTAAGTAGGATGTCCGAACACCTTGGGAGGTGTCCTGCAAAAATGCCCAAAATGGTACTTCAAGTTGCCTGAATTAGGTATGATTCCTACAAAACCAAGGGGAAACATTTGTAAGTGTAAAACTAAGCTAAAATACAATAAAATACATTAGCTAAGTGCTGGAACATCCTAATTAAAGGACATTGGAACCTCAAAATAGATGTTCAATCAAGTTACTCCGCCCTTCTTAACCCTCCTCAATTAACTCTCTAAAGTATCAATCCAAGTAAGCCCTAAAGAATTCCAGATGGAAAACTCAATAAATCAATCTCAAGTCATCCACACTGAAATGACTGAATGCTATTGCTGCTTCTTCTTGTTTAGGAGGAGTTTTGATGGTTATTTAAGAAGTTATCCCAACTATCCCCACTTGTTTGGTCTAGTTGTCCCATCCACCCCAGGTTCGAGTCAAAACATTCGTATTAAATGAGTCGTGGCTCGGACAGGTGTGGGTTAGTGGCTTGTTGCGGCTTGAGCCTCTAAGGACTGGCAAGTGACTTACCCAGAGGTTCAGCAGAGGTAGCTGGACTCTCCCCGTGGGGTTCACAATATAGGGCTCGGTCCAAAGGATCGGGCCTTATGGTGGTTCCCCAATGGTAAAAAAAAGAAAGAAAAAGTTGTTCCAACTCCTCCTACCACAAAGCATTTGCTTTGTAGAATGTGTTATTAGAATCAGCATGCTACATGGCCCAAAAAGTAGTGGCCCAAAAGAACCCAAATACATGTGGCAGTGTGACCAGGATGCTGACTGGATAGATGAAATAAAATAGTAGCCTAAAACATGTGAGACAAAAGAGACAAGTTTTGAATTTTGAAAATTTTAAACAAATACTCATTCTCACGTGCTCTCTCTTTCTCTTTCATTTTCTCTCTCTTTCTCTCTCTTTTGTTCCTCACTGTCAGAACCCAAATTCCACCGTCCGACCCTCCGAATTGAAGTGCCGGAGTGTTATGACTCACCCCCAGCCTTCGTTTGCCATCAATAGTCGTCTATTTCGTCGGAATCTCAGCTTTAAGCCTCGGCCAAACTAAATTTTGGGAGCCCGATTGGCTATCATAGGCCACCTCTCTACGAACCACCACCACCGTTGGACTCGTCTTGCTAAGCTCTACAGGTTTCAACCCTTTGACAACCAGAATAGTCGCTGAAATAGTTATTATATTGATTTCGTATGTCGTTCCATTATTTTTTTGAGACATCTGATTATTCATTCCAATGTATTTATTCATTCTACTAATTTGGATGTCATCCCATTGCTTTTTATTGTAAGATGTATAGTTATTGAATATAAACCAATGTATTTACTCATTCCACTGATTTGGATGTCATCCCATTGCTTTTATTGTAAGATGTATAGTTATTGAACATAAACTTTTTACTTTTGTAGAATTAGGAGTGGGTGTGCTTGGGTAAAGTAAACAGACATCCTAATTGAATCAGGAGTGGTGTTGTTGGATAGCTAAATTTATTATTTTTGAATAAGGAGTGATGTTGTTTGATAGCTAAATTCATTGTTTTGAACTAGTGAAATAGTTAAATTTATTGTTTTAAACTAGTGGAACAACTAAATTCATTGTTTTGAATAAGTAGAATGGCTAAATCCATTTGTTAGATAAGTGGGACAACTAAATTCATTGTTTTGAACCAGTGGAATAATTAATTCATTGTTTAAAATCAATGTAATATACATTTATTTAAAAGCTAAAATGCAATCAAGAACACACTTCTAGTTTATGTGCAAAGAAAATAAAGCTCATGAACTCAAGCCATGTCTAGACAATCAAAAAACAATGACCACATACTCTCTTGGAGGCACTTGCTTATTGTCACAAGAAATGAGTTTTACATAGTTATTGTTCTCGTGTTGGGAAGCTACTTTTAAAGGTAATTCCACTAATAAAAATAAATTGAATTAGTTAAACCATGTATAAAAATATTGATTTAAATCAATTGAATTAGTTATTCCATTGAATTAAATCAGTGGAATAGGTAATTTCATTGATTTTTATCAATAGAATAACTTATTCCTTTAAATTTCGTTTCATACCTATGGTCATTCAATTAAATTGAATCAATGAAATAGCAAAATCCATTGTTTTAAATAAATGAAAAACTTGCAACTGCAGGTATCACAACATCAAAAACTTGGGAAAAAAATTAAGAGAACCACATCATTAAAGCAATAAAGATAGCAATTAGTATGATTAGAGCATCTAATAAACACAAGTGATTTCCTTCCACCAGTTTTGCACAATCTCGTGTACGGTGTGCCGACCCACAAAATCAATGGACTGATTATCCAACGACTATTCCGACCATCCAAAGGCTAAAACATGTAAAGTTCGTCAAGATAAGTCCAATGGTGGTGGTGCTTTGTGGAGGGGTGTTTTAGGCCGGATCGAGATCCAAAAGCTTTGATTGTTCGCGACTTCAAGGTGAGATTCCAGTGAAGTAAGTGGCTATTGACGGAGAACGAAGCTTGGGCATGATTCATGATGCTCTTGATCTTCATTTGGGTGGGTCGATCGCCCTCATCAGTGGCCGGACGATGGATCTTGGATTCCGACAGTGAGAAAAAAGGAGAGAGGAAAGAGAGAGAAAAGAGATGAGAGAGAGGAGAGAGAAGGTGAGTGTGAGAGTGAGGGTGGGGGAGAGAGTGGGTATTTGTGAGAGATTTTCAAATTTTGAATTTTAAAAATTATCCACCTTGGACGATAACATGGATATGCAACGTAGACTTGGGCTCTTTGGGTTGCCAAATTTTTGTTCTGTTGGGCCCACTTTGCTGTGGGTTTTACTTGGTTTAACTGTTTAAGTATCATTGGGTCCAAAATGTAAAACGGGGCCCACAAAAACTGTAGAGGACCAAGTACCAACTATCTCCCCCCACTTGCACTGGATGACCTAACAATGTGGGTCCCATTAGGTTACTGGAGAGCTCACCTTGGCAACTTGTGCACTAAATATGCCATTGGTTTGCAGCTCCCCCTCATCCCCTAAAATATGCCATTGGTTTGCTGCTGCTGTCTTTGTCAAGTTTGGAAACCCCAAGACCACCACTTCAATCACCGAAAGTAAGAAACCAATTTGGCGACTTTTGAAAGAATTCTAAGAGAAAAGGTTGCAATTCTTTTAAACTTTAAATTTGAAATTAAAATTTTATTTTTTTTGGAGAAAAAAAAAACAAGATATAACCAAACAAACAGCAAAGCAACAACTGATAAAAAGTCTATCCACACCAACAGAAAGTGCAAAAGGACAGTTTTGATGGTCTCTCACAACAATTCACAACCTCAATTGGGGCCTCTTTATCTGATTGCATCATATCACACAATCCACAATAGACATTATATGAAACATCATAGTCAGAATTTCAAGTACTTTTCATCATCCGCCGCAAGAATCATAAATCATATCTCATTGCATCTGGAATAGTAGTTGTTCAAAGCCACAAATTTTAAAGTGATTGCTGTTCCAAAACAAGAAAATAATGATTTGAGGAATGGTGGGAAGTAAATCTTGCAAAAGTAACCTCTAAAGATCCCAATTGCTGTTCTCTCTCTGAAGCAATTAACGATTTAAACAAGATTCCTGACTTTCCAATCCAAGTCAGTTTGTTAATGGGTGCAGAAGTTGTTGTTAGCTTAGCTGAATGATTTCATTCAAGCAATCTGAGGATGAATCAACCGCAAAAATATCAAGCCCTCTTGTCCGTCCAGGCGCACCTCCTTTGAGCGAGGAAATAATCCTATCAAAACAAAATGTAAGTGGTTGTAAGTCCATCTTTACACTACGAGACATTCGATCAAACAAAAATCTGAGACATTGAAAATTTTTTTCACCAAATAGTTATGAGAGAAGAAGTAAGACTGACAAGTTCTTTGATGCATTTTCGCTGCCTGGTATCCCAGAAGTTATCAGAATCTTGTTATCAGCTTTCGATACTGTATGGTCCGACTGCAGATCGACCCCATTGGCTATTGGATAGGCATTTGAACAAATATGTGCACTTAAAATAGTGGGTGAGAAATAATGACAAAATAATAGTGCAAGCAACAGTTTCCAGTTTCAAAGGCTCATACATTTGAGAGAAGCCTTGCATTGTTGATGGGAAGGAGCTGTAGTTCCATCCAATCCCAAAAGTTTCTAAGGAGACAAACAATTGGTACATCACAAAATAGAAGTAGAAAGTTAATATAGTCAAGGAAAAGCTACGCCGTTCATAAAAATCACGGAAGAAAATCAAACAATACCTTGAGATTCTTGTAACACTCATCAAGGTTGTCATTATATAAGATATGATCAAAGATGCATGAGGATTTTCCTTGTTCAATCTCTGCTTCAGCATTTCGGAGTCGTTTTAGGACCTGTTCCTCTGCTTCGGTGCCCCTATTAAGAACACTCATATTGGTTTGATCACAGAAGATTCAGGGATGGCAAAGATCCAGATGAGATATCTATCTACTCACCTTGAGCGAAGGCGCTTCTCAAGCTCCTCCATCGAAGGTGGACAGATAAAGATGAATGTAGCATCAAGAGAGCTTGCCCTCACAGACCTTGCCCCTTGAACATCAATATCAAGAATGCATCTCTAACATCGAAATAATGCAAACAATATCAATCAGTACAAAAGACTATTTTTTGCAAGAATGGAATCCAAAGAGTACCGTCATCCACAATAAAATTAATATTCAAAATAATTCCCAGGCAAGTCCAAAGCTACCTATCTATATGTATCATCCCCTCTGCACCAAAAATAAATAAGCCACATAAACTATAAGACATATAAGCCATTCTCCATACCATACAAGCATACACCAGGCTGTGTTGAAGGTTTGGCTAAAACATGCCAGATTCCACTACTTATGAAAAAAAGAACATTAGATGCAAGGTAACATATTAAATAAACACATAAGTATTTACCTTTCCTGCATCAGCCACGGCCTCAACAGCTTCAATACTGGTACCATAGAGATTTCCATGAACTGAAGCATACTCAAGGAACTTCCCATCCTTGATATCTTTCTCCATAACACTTCGTTCAGTGAAATGATAATGGACCCCATTCTGCTCCATGCTCCTTGGTGCGCGAGTTGTGTGACTAACCGAAAACCCAAACATGGATGGGAATTCCTTCATAAGCATGGATATTAGTGTCCCCTTACCTACTCCAGAAGGACCACTAATCACAATTGGCTTCTCAGAGACACCAATCACACCCTTACTCCAGGCAACCACCTCAGTTCCCAACACTTTCTTCTGATCCCTAACATACTTGGAGTCCACCTACCAATTAACAGGAGAAATTGGGTAACTGTAAGAAAGTCAATATTGTTCTGTTGAGTGATAAACATCAATATAAATCGACTTTCCCAATGTTTCGTTCATAGAATATGAACTAGGTTGATGATTTGAGATGATTTATTCTTCTTATATTTACAAGGAAAGAAATGATGACAAAAAGTAACGTTCATAAAAACAATTTAACAATTCAAGCAGGTGGGGTCCATAGTAGTCACCTAATCGCAATGAACCTTTCTGTAGCCCTGATTTAGTCTCAAGGTGTTTCAAGAGATGGGAATACAAACCTCAAGGAACCAAATACTGTCAGCTGGCAAAGAACCCTTCCTGATAATCAATATTCGATCACCATTTAAAGGTACTGCCGAAAGGCCTTTACATGGCTCAGGTTTTGTTCCAAGCACAGCAGGAATCACCCTGCACATATAAGGAACGTGAATCCTCATAGAAAAAAGAAAATCAAAGTGAAGCAATTCCTAAGCCAAAGCTATCAACTCACCACTCTCCTTGATATTCATCAAAAATTCTAACATCAATAGAGATTGTCGATTCACCATCTGTCTTGCCAATCAAATACTGTACAAAACATACATACACAATTCTTAATGTGGATGTTCAAGGGGGAGCACTCCAGAGAAGATCAAAGTTAACCATCAATTGAACATACCCTTTTAGAGCCAATAACAGTAGCAGTCTGGCAGCAATTAGATGTCAAACCACAACCGTTCTGCAGATCATCAACAAAGAATGCTGGGGCCTCTCCCTAATGACCACAATGGGATCCACAATCAAATATCAAAGATGAAAAATAATCTCAATTCATATTTCCGGTCATCAGGTTAGATTTCTTCAATAAAAAATTAATAAATTAACGTAATAAATAATAGCTCACCATGGAGAATCTATGCCTCCAAATACAAGATTCAGCCTGATCAACAGACATGGAAGGGTAAAACATCAAATCCAAAATACCATATTTCTGGATCTAGCAACAAATGTAAAGAAACAGCTAGAGTGGACACAAATCTAAGCCTAGATTAATACAATTGGGCTACTCTACCCCATATACGTACTATCAGAACTATAGCAAAATGTTCAAACTTGGCCAAAGGCCACAAAAATAAACCCCAGATGTCAATTTTAACATTCAAAAATTAATGCACAAAAGCACCAAAAACAAGAGGAAAATAAGGCTAAACCACTACTGTTGTTTGTTTCTTCAAAAAAATACAAAATCTACCAAAGCCCATCATTCCAGATTCAAAAGGAAAGGAAAGGAAATCCTTTACAATTGGAGAGATGAAGCTAATATTATCATCTTCTAAAAGACTAATAAAAACATGGATCAAGATTCAAGCCATTGGTTGATGCTAAACATTAAAAAAAAATCAGAACAGCAGAAGGGGAGAAATATTGACACCCAAGTTTATACCTTTGTATACGTAGAAGATTCAGAAAGCTGTAAAAAGAGGCTCCTTCGCTGTTAAATTTGCAGGATGAGGATCAGTTTTGAGTTGGGTTTTCTTCTCTTTTTTGGAGTTCTTAAATTCTAAGCTGTTTGTCAAATCAAAACACGGTTAGGGAGAAAAAAGTCGGAAGAAAATGAGAAGAATGAGTCGCAGTAGATTTCGAGAACCATTGTCTCTATTTGTAAGAAGAGGCCCCAGAGAGAAGAAGAGGAGAGAGAGAAGGGGCGGTGGGTTCTGCTTTAGGTCGCATTCAATTCACGAAACGAAACAACAAGACCGGCCCTTGTTTTCCTGTGGGAGGGTTGCCTACGAAGCTTCTATTTCTCTCTCTTCCCTTTTTCTATTTTTTTTTTCACTTTATTCTCAATAAATATAAATTAAAACGATAGTTGATTCGATTCACAACCAGTACAATTAGGCATACGTGGATGCAAGATTCAATTCCAACAATAAATATATTTTTCTACTGCATTTTTAAAAAATATATAAATTAAAAGAGAAAATAGAGAAAATTTTGTAAATGTTTTGTCCTTGTATGCATTATGTCACATTAATAAAAAGGTATTTTTGGATCTACAAATGAATCTAAATATGCTTGTTGGTGTATGTATATATTGTCTTCTCTTAATAACATTTTTTTTTGATATTATGAAACCCAAATTAGTGTTTATTAATAAGCTAGATCTTTAAATTCCAACTTTTTAACCATCAAATACCTGAATACCCCACATTTATCAGTTAAATTCCAAATATATTTTGCCATTAATTAACTTGGTAAATATTTATTATAAAAAAGGTAAATATTTATTACAAAAATATGTAATAAGTTTAATAACATATATACAATTATTATTTTAATTTTTTTGTCTTAAATATATCCTTTGATTGAATATATCCCTCATTCGTTTGAAATATGTAATAATTCGATAATTAATTACTTTTGTTTACTAATGAATTCCATAATTCTTTTGTATATAATAATTTGACATATCATTTGAAACAGCATACATGATACAAGCAAAAATTGAACAAAAGTATCACAACATTTGAAAAAATATTTGATACAACATTTTAAAACTAACATATATGCTAATTCTCAAATTATTTTCCATATTATTCTTTTTTTTAAAAAAAAATTGTGTATGTGTGAAGTACTGAAGTCAATTACTTTAAAAGATGAAAGTTTTTTTTTTCCTTCTACTAGAAAAAAGGTGCCAAGTTGCTTAATGTTCTGTAGGGAATAAACATATGATTGAATATAACGCTAATCTAGATAATAATATCATCCATCTTTCTTTGTATTTTACCATTCATATATACTCTCTCTTTTTTAACCGCGAACGAAATCGTACAAGCGTACCCTTTGACAATCTGATATGATCTTAAATTCATAAAGCTTATCCTTTTTGACATCCGTATGGCCCTAAATTCGAATTGTCAGAGTAAGTTGGGCAAAAACTCATTGTGCAACCACAACAAAGATATTGCTCTCCTAGTAAGATTGAACTCAAGACCTCCCGAATCTATATGGTTGACCTAGAGAAGTTCACCACTAAATTGTCACTCAATTGATTTAAAAGAAACCCGTTGATTAATTTTTTAAAAATTCTTTTTCATAGTAGAGCAAACAACACCTTGTTATGTAAGTAATCACTCATAGATTGGTAAGGCATACAGTACTTTATTAGTCTTGAAACTAAAGATTCATAATAAAAAAAAGCTTATAATTAATATTCAAAGAAGTTTGGCTTGAGATGATAAAGTTGACTATGATAACTCACTGTAAATGAGGGAGGTCGCAAATTTAACTCCAACGTCCAACAGTTTTGACGCATATTATTTCCCACGCGTGTTTCGGTCTGGACTTTCCGGGACCAATTTCAAAGTTATTTCGATTTTTGTTTAACACAAATTTAGAACTAGACCACCTGTCATGTGTGCATGTTGGGTTACAATTACTTAAGATAATTGAAAAGAGTGTAATGATTTAAATATTAAGGATTTACATAGGCTTTTCAGCCTATAATTTTCCGTCACAAAAATCCAAAAATATAAAACATGAGAAAAAGATAAATGAAAAGACACTCATAATAGTCATTTCTTCTTTCCTACATTTTTTGTGCTTTTCATACTTTTTTTTTCTAAAAAAATATGATTTGAATTATCCTAGATTAGGCACTCAGTCTTTCTCATTTTGACAAACTTTACCACATATTTGCAAAAGGGTTTGGAGCCAATGGACTTGGACCATGTTTTTTTTTTTTCTCCCCCTCCAATGGATAGTTGGTCAATGACAAGGCCCACCAATGGCCCATCAAAAGCTTTGCTGTCCCTCTCTAGCCTCCTTCACAGTAGACCCCATCTTTTTTGCTTCAAGATCAAATTTATGTTCTGAAAGATGACCATTTTTTTTTTATCAACATAGAATGAAGTTCTTTTCTTCTCTCTTAAAATGCCCCAATTTGATGGATTGCGTGTGTAAAAAGCAAGTTGAGGGGTTTCTCCATTTGCTTGTCTCTTACGTTGATAGTGAAGTGAAAGTAATCCACGAAAAATGCTTAATTTGATTTTAGACCAAGTTGCTAATTATAATTAATTAATTAACCGCAAGATTAGGTAGTTAATTGCATGATGCAAGACAAGTTATCATATTGTCGGTGTTGACTAGAAATTGCTTATCCAAGAAGCTGACTTTTAAATATAGAGGACTTGGTCAATGGGCTTTTAAAAGGCTCATTTGAAAAGCAAACTGGATTAGACTTGGGCTTGGGCCTGAGAAAACAAGGCAAGAGCAGTACAAAATTGTGGTGGGCATGTGAACATAAATAAGCCTCTCATAATTAGAATTTGAAATTTCAGCCCAACTCAAGGACAAGCGGAAGCTGGACTAATGAAGAAGACATGGTCCAATTGACAACATGAATTATTTGAAGTAGTGGGCCTAAGCCCATCTCCCAAAGGATTGGGGCCTTGGGGGAGATTCATTGTTGAAAAATACTGGACTCAACCGATACATCATTTTGATGCATCAAAAAAAATTAAAAAATTCTGAAAAATAATAAATGTGCAGCATTTTGCATGACAAATCCAACGATATATTTGGGTTCAAAACAAAAAATAAATTGAACACGATCGAAAATCGAATATTTTGAGTTTATATCCAAGATCTATAATAACTATGTCTTCTTCATGTTAGTTTGATTTTTGTTCTGAAAAAAAATACCATTGGATTCTTCATGTAAACATTTATGATTTTTTTAAAATTTTATGAACTTGGTGCACCAAAATGATGTACCGGTTGGATCCCATGTTTTTCAACTCTCTGATCCCAAATTATTATTGACATGGGAAGATCTTTATACTTGGAAAAATAAAAAGATATTATTAACATTGAAGGTAATTGGCTGACACTTCCCAGTCAAAGTTTTGTTATTGAAAAGTAAAATGAAAACCTCAAATTGAAGGAAAATTTTCATTGGTCTCCTTTTAATTTATTATTTTTGAAAAAGCCAAAGATATTATTATCAATGTTTTAGCCTTTTCATTATCACCAACCCCATATCGCAACCTTATCAATAGGTCACTGTTCAACACCTAAGTTCACATTTAGATTCTCCACAATACCAAACTTCGTCACGTAATTAATAGTGGGCACGTGTCACCATTCCAACATCACACTTGGGACTTCCATAACAATCATTATGTAATTCCAAAATTGAGAGATAGTACACGTGTGACTCCCTAATTGGCCCTATAAGGGTTGATTAATTATTGGTTAGGGATAAATTAGTTTAATCACGTGAGACGTGGGCGATTTGTACAGCAAAGAAACCAAGATCAAATGTCACCGCACACGTGGCAGTTTTCGAGTGGTGTCGTGTCGTCAACTGCATGAGAGGGAATACAGGTAGCAATCTTTGATGGGGCAATAGTGGGTGGCAGTATGCCACGTGTTTTCTATCTTCAGAACTTTGACTGATACTGTGGGACGCGCGTGCAGTGTCTTATTGGTCCGCCACCACTAAAATAATGGTGAGCTCCTTTATAAAAATATTTGGCCGACACCCTTAACTAATGAAATACTAGAAAAATGACCAAATAAAATGATTTTTCTTTTTCAATTGGAGACTTCTACTTCTGCTCATTTGGATTTTCACCCCGCTCTAATGTATGCTAATTTGTTGGGTATTTTTTTAACACACATTATCTACAACGAGATAATCAATTTTTTTTTTGTTACCATACGTTAATTTTTAATTTTAATTTTTCATAAATACTCGATAACGTCTAAAAATGTATTCGGTCTTGATGATGTATCAAGTGGTAGGGCTGATGTCAGATGTTGTCCTTGGTTCTGCTAAGAACAACCTACACAGTACTGAAACATATGAACTAAAAGGGACCCCGAGGATATGCTCGGGGTACCTTTTCGATGCTAAACTCACTATATTACCAATTGGGAGTGCTCGATGCTCGTAGCTCTCTCTCTCTAGTAAAGGTTTAGAAGCGTAAGGTGTAGCGGGATCCCATTTTATATGAGTTGAAGAGTTCTAATTTTGGTAACAGGTATCTCTTCTTCTTGATCTTAGGCAGATTTACATGAAGATGAATTCCATCATGATTCCCTTCCTAAATAGAGTTGATTTCTTCAGGACTCTAGATTTTCACGGGTCTCTTAGGATCATGCTTGGTCAGTACCAAAGGGACATCTCAGTCTTATCGAGATACTCTCTTTTCGATTGTCATGTCTTATATGGGTCATTCTGATCCTTTCTCCTTGGTTGGGCTTCTCGATTCTTCCTTGTAGGTGGTCGAGGAAGCTTCTCGATTGATGTATTAATACTCGATATTTTACATCACATGTCAAGATCCTAGGAGAGGTTAATTTGGGTATCATCAATACTAATCAACCAACCACTCAAGAGGGGATAGCTTCTACTTGAAAATTTCAAATTCAATTCATAACATCAACATTTTATAACTTGCTGTAATGGTCAGAAATAATTGAGGAATTCAAATATCCGTGGTTTATGTGAACAAAAATTTTCAAAGTTCTCACTAATTTTTTTATTCCAGACTATTTTTACTTCTCTTTTTTGACCATTCGATTATTCCTTATTTTGGTGCCTTTTTTTTTTTTTTTTTGGTGCCTAATCGGTGGCTTTTCACCGTCGCTTGGATTATATAATAATAGTTGTTTATATTAGATATCCTTTTGGGGTGATTTTATATTCAAATATTATGGAGCATATAATTAAAGTAGAAACATTCTTCAACAAGTTATTTGCACCACAAAAGTGAGACAAACTATGACACCAATAACTTTTGAGTCTTTACCAACCAACCAGATTTGGTTCGGTTGACAATTGATTGGGTTAGACATATGTATGTTCAAAGTTTGATTCCAACCACAAACATATTTATCTACAATATTTAAAAAAAAAAAAAAACTTTTGAGCCTTTCACTAACAATATACAATAGTTGCCTAATGTTTCTCCTTCTCCTTAATGCCCCAAATTATTATTTAATTACCATTGAAGCAATAAGCTACAAGTTATTTGCAATTGTTCACATAAAAACAAGCTCTTTGCATTTTTAAAAAAGTTCAAATTTCTTTCTAAAAATATTTTTTCCTTTTTGAAAAGGAACTCTCACTTTCCATTACAGAGTCCCTCTACCATTTCTTAACCATACTTAACCATCAACTAAACCTTCTTCAAATTTATCAATCTTATGCATCTCTCCGGCCACCGATCTGAACCACTCTTCACCATCTTCTTCAACCACCATAAACTGAAAAACTAAAAGAAATCAATTAATCATGTTAACCACTCAGAGTCACCATCACGACTATGACCAAAGCGACGATGAACATGTCCGCGACATCCACGCCTTGACTCCTCCACACCCTCAGCCGGTCTCCACCTCAGGCCCCAGCCGTAGGCGGTGGGACACCAGCGGCAGCGTCAGATCATCTTCTTTGTCCATGGCCAGCGAGGTCAGCACAGAGAACTTCACATCCATAAGCCGAGAATTCAGCGCTCTTGTCCTCGCCGGATCCACAATAAACGCCGACTCGGTAAGTGGTGACGGCAACAATAACAACTCCAACAGCAACAACAGTAATAGCCATAATTTGCGTAGGATTGGGGAGGATCACGAGTTGCCAGAGGGGGAAGAGACTAATCCTTTGGCGATTGTTCCGGATTACAGTAATCCGTTAGATGTTCCGGGGGAGGTGGGAGGAGTTAGTGGTCGTGTCGGTGGTGGTGAGTTGTCGGTGCAGAGGGTGAAGAAAGAGGAGGTGGAGACAAGGATATCGGCATGGCAGAACGCGAAGATTGCAAAGATTAATAATAGGTTTAAGAGAGAGGATGCTGTGACTAATGGTTGGGAATCAGAGCAAGTTCACAAGGCTAATTCTTGGATGAAGAAAGTTGAGGTAATGATTTAATTGATTTTGTTTCTCTGGCCATCTCTTGCATGGACATGTTAATGATTAATTAGTGATTATCACGATCATCATGATTAGTTTTGTTGTTTATATCTCCATGCAATTAGTTAATTACTTTTTTATTTGGCAAATTATAGTGTTGCAAGGGTTAATGATGGTAACTAAGACTCCAATTTCTAATTTGGACCACTACTACGTTTTTATTGACTCAATGACTAATGAGTGCCTACTTGGAGAGCAAAATCTAAGAATTTGTCAACAATAGGTATTTGGCAAGATGAATGGGATATAAGATTGATTAGCCAAAGAGTATAAACAGTAAATTTTTATTAAGAGAGCATAACTTTTTGTCCCATGTAAATTTAGGGTACACAAGGAAAGTCTTGTTGATGCATGTCTTTTATTTGTAGATGTTTGACATATTCTACTTGTTTTTCTGCTGTCCGTTTGTCAGGCCATCCATTTTGATCCACTGTTGTGTTCTGTTCTCTTAAGTACCTCAGCAAGTCTAAAGTACTAGATTCTTAGAATTAATAATCTAGACTTCAAAAGGTGTTGTTGAAGCACAACATGCAAACATACACATAGATAGAATTAGTGCAGTAGCCTTTCCCAGTGTGGTTGTTCTCTCATAGTGCCAACAGTGCCACATGAAGAAATGTCATCGCATAATCAAGTCCTAATTTTAAAAAAAAAAAAAACAATGGGTTAGGTCACCTGTATAATCCTTACTTTTATATATTGTGTTAGCTTATATTAATAATTTGACTAGCAACATTAATTAATGACTAATCTAGCTAGCTTGCTACTTTAGTAAATAATTGAGTTTAATTAATTTGAGTTGTGCAGAGGAAGTTGGAGGAGAAAAGAGCAAGAGCACTAGAGAAGATGCAGAATGATGTGGCAAAAGCAAGAAGAAAAGCAGAGGAGAAGAGGGCTTCTGCTGAGGCTAAGAGAGGAACAAAAGTTGCTAGGGTTCTTGAAATAGCCAATTTAATGAGAGCTGTTGGTAGACCCCCTGTCAAGCGTTCTTTCTTCTAAACCCTTCTTAACTTACTATTAATCCTGCAAATATTGTATGGGTTCCTTCACTTTTTGGACTTTTAGGAACCCTAATTATTGATGGGGTTGTATTTTGAGTGTTTTCATGTGTATTGATGAAGGTTTTGAGGACTTGTCTTTGGTGATGTTATGTGAAACAACTTTCTTGTTTCTTGCGCAAAGATTCACCATAGCATATGAACAATCTCTCTACTTCAATTTTTTTTTTTAAACTTAAAATATAGATTCCAATTAAAGTTTTTTAAGACTCCAAAACACTTTTGTGTCATTTATCCAATATTATAAGAGAACTCAAATAGCATTTCCCTATTAAGTATTAAGATATATGCACAAATGCAAACCATTACTAGAAGATTTGATGGTGGTGATTATACAAAACCAAAAGTCTATGAGAGTAGTTGCCTCAATTGTCGAATGACTTTGGAATAATTTACTTGTACGAAAATAGTAGACTAACAACATATTATTGTTGATGGGAGAGAGGGAGACAAGTTTTAAAATCTAATTATTGCTCTCATTAGCCTTTTTTTTTATTATTTATTACGAAGAGGATCACTTGGATCGATCCACTTTCTTCAATTACTTTCAAAAGTTGCAAGACATCAATGTGGACATGAATGAATGGAAGCAACATTGACATTTTACTTGGTAATTTTTGTCAGGCCAACTAGTACATTATGAGTTTGGTTTATCTATATGTTGGCTAGTTTATCATATTTGGGACTCACTTTACATATTTTCTCTTCCAATCTCATTCTCTCTTTACCAAAAGTATTATAAAAAATATACTTTATGAACCATCAAAATTACGTCATTATGGCATACCACATTTCCCTTCTCATTCATACCCCACTTTATACGTTTCCTAAGTTTTTTGTTGGTCCAGTTGACCTAAACAACATTGCAATTGCTTATGATTTAAATCAAACACGTACACGTGTGCGTCGAAGGGTTAAATTGTAAATTGGTTTCTAACACTAATTTTTTGGCATCACCGAAAGAGTAAAGACAAATCTTAATAAAGTGATTTTTGCTAAGATGACCTCGTTTAGCTTTTTATTATTAGCCAATACTTGTGACAAACACTCACTCAATTTAACAAACAAAATGCACCATATTATTTGCTACTTTAATTGGCAAACGCAATTTCCGTTAGCATTGTCCCCCCAATCTACAATCTACTTTGTTCTTTTCATAACCCAATCGGCAATTTATAACATGCTCCCATGAAAATTAACCTTTTTTTTTATTTTTTATCAGCAATGGGAGAGCAGTTGGGCAGAATTAATCGGAATCTTGTTGTGGGCGTTGTCTCAATTCAATTAGTGCATGTGAGTGAGAGGCGTATGTGTGGTGTGAGTCTAGATTTGGGGGAGCCCTCTGGAATCATGATATGTTAAAAAGAGGAAAAAAAAAATTATCAATTGTTACCCAAATATGAAATCTTGTTTGAGCTTAAAATGAAATATACTACCATAAAGAACCAAGTTGGGTTTGGTTCTACAGGGTCCAAACTCGAGTTTTGCTCCAAACTAACTCATTTTACAACATTTTCGTTGCAGCTTTTTAGTTCGACAAACACCTCATAACTTATTACACAGTTTTAAGCTCAACATCTTTTTCATTAGTATTGAAAATTAACATTTCCGCTCTATCAAACGGACCCAACATTTCTCATTGTGGCAGATATTCTAGTATTTTTGGTCATCTTCTACATCGGTCGCCTACTCTATTGGAAAATCTCCGTCACTATTCATGAGAATTGAGGGTAATTTTATAATATGCTGTCAGAATGGTCTCAAAATTGTCAAAAATCAAACCATTTCAGAAATGGTTATATTATTGTTTTGAAATTGTCTCAGAATATGAGTCCAAAATGACCGTTTGATAGAGCTTAGCAATATATAGTTCAAGAACATAAATTGTTGTCCGAAATTGTCTACCAAATAGGCACTTATTAGATAAGTGTCGTGTGCACATGTATGACAGCCGCTCGGTCGCTGAATAGGCCACTTTGTTATTTTTTGAGTCAGTAAATTGAAATTATTTTTGAACAGGCCATCAGGCCCAATTGTTCGCATGTTGAAGAGTACGTGTACGTTAACTATCTCTGGGCTTAGTACAAAGTGGGCCTCGATGATGAACTATTGAACAGGAGTATTTGGGCCTAGTGGCCGACCCAAAAAGCATCTCCGCCTCTAGTTTCTCCTCGGTCGCAATAACTATTAACAGCCTCATTTTCTTAATCCTCTCTCTCTCTCCCTCCCTTCTGTTTGAGCGAGTGAGAGAGCGAGCAACTGCAATGGAGACGGCGATTAACTTCCGTAACTTTTCCTGCTCAGTGAACACCATCAATCGTTGCCCTTATTCTCTAAGAAGTGTGTCTTCCTCTGCGTCGCGCCCTCAGCTACTCACGAAGCAATTATTTGGCCTGCACTTATCTTCATCCTCTGTCAACAAGAACGCAGTTCTTAAACGTCGTTCAGGGCAACCAATTCACACTCCGATTGTTTGCTCCGTTTCTCAGGTCACTGAGGCCGCGAATGGTAATATTCGGCTCCAACTCTACTTCAATTCTTTGCTGCTTTTCTTGTATTCAGGAAATAGGAATGAAATATGTTATTTAATTTGAAATTTGAAGGATATATGTTTATATATACATGTATATTGAATTAATGATGGCTTGTTTTTGATGTCGGGGTATCAGAGAAGAAGAGCCAGCTGAAGAGAAGAAGTGACATAAGGAATATAGCGATTGTAGCTCATGTTGATCACGGGAAGACTACTTTGGTCGATGCGATGTTGAAACAAGCTAACGTAATGCTGTAATTCATGCTTTGCTTCTGGTGGCAGTGATGAAGATGGATGAATTTTGATGATGCCTGATCCTTATTATTTGTTGCAGGTATTTCGTGCTAATCAATTTGTGCAGGAGAGAATAATGGATTCAAACGATTTGGAACGTGAAAGAGGCATTACCATTCTGAGTAAGAACACATCCATTACTTATAAGGATGCTAAAATTAATATCATTGATACTCCTGGGCACTCTGACTTTGGAGGAGAAGTGGAACGAATCCTCAATATGGTGGAAGGAGTTCTTCTAGTGGTATTCCTTTTGCACCTTATAACCTGTCAACATATCGTGCAGTTCAAGCATTATACTCTTCATGGTTATTTTTCTTTTTATGATTGTTGTTTATGGTTATGTACTCCTAGTCTTCGCATTCTTATGGCATCTTCTATTAAGCATGATTTACTTTTCAAATCGATGTCTAATTTTTTTTTCGTCCACTTTTGTAGTCTTTACATTACAATCTATATCTGGGGAGAATATTGCAATGTGACTATACAAGGGAAAATCATTATAATATCAATCAATAGTGTGGACAATGCATAATATGATCTGAGAAGTGTTGCAAAATCGCCAGTACTTGTAGTAAAAACCACACTTTGTGTGTAGAGTACAGTAAATGTCAATAGCTAGGCCAATTTGAAAATGGCAGCAAAGAAAAGTGAAGAAAATTGCTGGCTCTTTGCAATTGGTGGTTCCAAAGAAATTTATGCTCCACAAACCCATTTCTTGCGGACCCAGCCTACTAGGTATATGGGGTCGGACTTATACAGGAACTGAAAAAAAATATTTATATTGATTTCAATCGAAAATAAACTGTTATATAAAATTATCAATCATCTTCATTGTCATTCATAACTCATAAGTCATAACTGAAAATAATACATTATACATTAATACATACTTCTATAATTGTTTCTTCCGAGTTTTCATGTCCTGGCAATATTGGATGATAGCTTCATTAGGAACTTGATAAAAAATCTCTTTCTCAATATATGGCACCAAACAATCATTAAGCGATTCATCTCCCATTCGACCACGTAGTCAATGTTTGACAATCTTCATAGCTGAAAATGCCAGCTCTACTGTTGCAGTTGCAACCGGTAAAGTTAATGTTAAGACAATTAATTTGTATACCAATGGATATACCAAATTAGCTTTTGTTTTCACTAACTTTTCAGCAAGACTTGCGATCCCATTAACATTTGAAAATAGATCTGAAGTACACATATCCAGAATGTAAGTCTCAAGTTGATTCCCAAGTGTAACAAGATCTGGGTGAGAAATCATCTATATATAATCGACCAAGGCAAATAAATTTCTCTTTAAGATTGACTTGAGTGGCTATGGCCAATTCCATTGGAAACTTTTCAGCAGTGCCACCCATAAAACTCAATTTCATTTGCAAATGCGTATGTAGTTTCAAGATCAAACTTAATGTTCTAAAGTCAACTAGTCATATCGCTATAAATTTCATATTATCATATTTTTCATTATTATCTATGTGTTTTTTCCTTATAGTTGTCTTAATGGAAAGGTGATAAAGCTCTCTGTTTGTAGGTAGATTCTGTTGAAGGTCCAATGCCTCAGACAAGATTTGTATTAAAGAAGGCTTTAGAGTTTGGCCACGCTGTTGTGGTTGTTGTGAATAAGATTGACAGACCTTCTGCTCGTCCAGATTATGTTATTAATTCCACCTTTGAGCTATTTATTGAGCTAAATGCAACTGATGAACAGGTATTTATAATACAGTATGTGCAAAGGATAATCTGTATTTAATTTTGGATGCTGCGCTATGTATGTTGGTTACACCTGGAACTTAATTTTGATTCCAGTCATGCCCAAAATTTTGAGGCATTTAAATGGTCTGCCAGAATTGTGGGAATTCCACCTGGTTATTTTACACAATCGAAGGAAGATCTTCCTGAATCCAAGGAGGATGGAAATCAAAGAGACACCAAACCGACTGATGATTTCTTCATAGTTTCTGCCTAGATTTATAAATGCCATTATGAATCTAACTCTTATGACTCATTTTCTCTCCAGTGTGATTTTCAAGCAATTTATGCAAGTGGTATTCAAGGAAAGGCAGGATTGTCTCCTGAAAACTTGGCAGATGACCTTGGACCGCTTTTTGAGGCTATCATGAGATGCATACCTGGACCGCGTATTGAGGATGGTGCATCACAAATGCTTGTTAGTGTTTGTTTCTTTGTATTATTTTTCGAGCTTTTCCCCGGTTTTCCTTGGTGATAGTAGCTTTATCCTAGATGTGGTATACATTTATCGTGCTGCTAGAATTACATGCTGGAGAATTTGTTTGTGGCTGAACTTTACTATGAGGATTAGCATGTTTGGTATGACTAAAGAATTTATTTTTGATATCGTAGAACCTCTAAAGTTGTTAAGAAATTGTAACTAAAAGTGTCAAAAAAAATTGTACTCTTCATTACTTTAGCTTGGATCATGATAACAGATAGTTGCAAGAATGCTAAAATGTAAATTTTTTTTTAACTAACAGCCAGAGAGAAAGGGCAATCTGAAATCAATGTTTATTTGCATCAACATATTTGGAGAAACTATAAAAGCTATACCTCCCACTTCATTGCAAAGAGATCCTGACACTTGAACAGTCCACTATGACCTTAGACTTCACTAAAACTTTATTTCAGAATATCTAGTTGCTTGGGCTCTATTAGGATGTCTGTTAAACTTAGCTCTTGCAGTGTCAAGTCCGTGCATGTATAAATATTCGACAAGTGATGATGACCTCAAGGAGAAATAAATTCTTCCAATTGCCAAATATGACTATGAGTATTAGCAAGATATTTTCAAACGCAATAGGTTGCAGGTCTGCCTCTTATTTTGTATTTTCAAAGAACTGCTAGTTTGTTTGGATTCTCATTTCTGTATTTGTCTTTGCCTGGTGATTCTAGGTTACCAGTACTGAGTACGATGAACATAAGGGGAAAATTGCTATTGGACGCTTGCATGCAGGGGTTCTGCAGAGAGGAATGGATGTGAGGGTGAGTATTGGGATCTGGTTTAAACCTATCTACGGGCTTGTCTGCCATAACTTCATGTCCATTCGAACTTTGATTGGCTTTATAATAAACCCAATCCGAATATGAACCGGAAAGAAAAGACTTATTGAACCGACCATAGGAATATCATTATTGACATTGTTATTATTTTTTAATTGCATCCATACCATTAATCCAAGTGAAATGTTTACATTTAATCCCTTGTGGGTAGATGGGACCTCCCTGTTTGAAAGCGAAAAGGCTATGTTATTGTGCAATTTTTTTTTTAAATAATGTCCTTCCCTGACTTCATTATAAGAATTTGATGACTGACAGTCCTATGATATTGGAGAGGGTGATTGGACTGTCCTGTTTGGAGCGTTTCTTTTTGTAAGAATTGTTGTCACTTTTCGTGGTTATTCTATAAACTTGAAAGTTATTGTTGATGAAGCTTAAAAGCAACCTATCAGGCATCACTTGACCAATAAGTAGTTTTCTATGGAGACATATAGATTATAAATACATATTTCCTTCACAGGCAGTTAAACATGATGCATTCTACAGGCTTATCTTCGAGGCTAGCAATATATTTTGTTATACCCATATCTGTACCACGATTTCGGAAGTGTCTTGCTTTTGAGTTTTGAAGCTAACATGTGGAGGATGTACCCAAAAGAAACAAACGGAGAGAATGTCTCTGATCAAAGTAATATGACTTCACATTTAGCGTATGTAATGTAATAAAGTCTTCACAAGATGGGTCAGTCTTTTATGACCGAAGGATTAAAAACGGGTGGAGTAAGTGGATGAGTGCATCCGGAATTTTATGCGACTGAAGGATTCCCTTAAGGTTGAAGGAAAAATTCTATAGGTCAGCTATACGACCCGCAATGATGTATGGTTCCGAGTGTTGGGCTATCAAGAGACAATATATCCAAAAATGCATGTAGCAGAAACGCGAATGCTTCGTTGGATGTGTGGTCACACAAGGAAAGATAGGATAAGAAATGCGATTATTAGATATAAGGTAGGAGTAGCACCTATTGAAGATTAGCTATGAGAAAATCGTTTAAGATTGTATGAACATGTTCAACCTAGAGATAGCGGTGCGGTAGTGAGGAGGAACGACAAAATTTGTATAGGAGAGAGTAAGAGGGGGCGAGGAAGGCTTAAAATGATATAGCTTTAAGTAATAAGAAACGATATGAAATTAGTAGGATTGGATGATTGTATGCTCTATGATAGAAATGAATGGAGAAAACGAATCCACGTGGTGGATTCCCGTTGATTTTCTCATAGACTCATGTAGCCGACCCCAAACTTTTGGGATAAAGGCTTTGATGATGATGAAGATAGGTCAGTCTTTTGGGATTTAACCAAAATTTGTCATGACTAGATGACACCAAGGCCTATCTGGTGTTCATCGACACTTTGTTGTTGCTGCTAAATTTTTCTGTCATTTTTGTGATATTCATTCTAGAGAAACCAGTTCTTTCAGAAAGAGGCTACTGGATGTTTTCCTAATAATGGATGGAATTTTTTTTAAGGTATGCACCTCAGAAGACTCATGTAGATTTGCGAGAATAAGTGAACTTTTTGTGTATGAGAAATTCAGCAGAGTTCCTACAGAAACTGTGGAAGCTGGGGACATATGTGCTGTCTGTGGAATTAATGATATTCAGGTAAGCAAAACTCTGTTGCCTGTGTCATATTTGTTCCGTGTTTTTATGTTACCTATTCTTATGCATGATTATCAGATAGGCTATGGTATGAATATTCCACATCAAAAAAGGAAAAGGAAAAAAAAAGAAGTGTCAGTTTCTCAGGATATTTTCTGACTCATTTGGCTTATTTATCAGATTGGGGAGACAATTGCTGATAAAATATCTGGGAAGCCATTACCTGCCATTAAGGTGGAGGAACCCACTGTAAAAATGGCATTTGCCATAAACACTTCACCGTTTGTTGGCCGTGAGGTATGTATGTGGAACACATTACAACTACGGAAATAAATTCCTCAACAAAGCTTGCAGTATCATTTCAAGTATTGCCTCTTGCAATTTCTGATTTAATACATCCAAATGTTTCTTGAAATGTTAAGGAGTCAGTATTTTGTGAATCCAATATCCTTTGTGGAAAAACAAAAGGATTGTGAATCCAATGACTTGGGTGAATTGTACCACTATGTCCTCTTTGTAAATGCTTTGCCTCCAGAACATGTTAAGATTTTGTCTTTAATAAACAAGCCTTCCGCACTATTGTAGTAGTTCTTACATGCATCGCAGTTAACAATGGTCTTCTTGTTTCTGTGTGGCCTTTTTGCTTTTCAGGGAAAGTATGTCACCAGCAGGAACTTACGAGATCGACTATATCGTGAGATTGAGAGAAATTTGGCTATGCGTGTTGAAGATGGTGAATCTGCAGACACATTCGTTGTTAGTGGGCGTGGAACTTTACATCTCACCATATTGATCGAAAACATGTAAGTATAATTTATTTTAGTGCTCTTGCAACTCTTTAAGATGGATCTTTTTTAATAATCATGCATTGCAGGAGGAGGGAAAGATATGAATTTATGGTGGGACCCCCAAAGGTTATTAACAAAAAGGTGGATGACAAATTGCTGGAACCATATGAGGTGATTATCTTGTCAAGATAATTCATATTTATATTCAGGAATCAGGGAGGGAAAAGAGGGTTAGATCTATATCCTTCCCTTTTCTCTTTTTTGGGGTAATTTGGAGGTGCTGGTTGGGCAGGTTTGTAATTGATATCACTATGTGCTTCTTGCAGATTGCCACTGTGGAGGTACCGGAGGAACACATGGGGTCTGTGGTCGAACTTCTTGGCAAAAGGCGGGGGCAGATGATTGATATGCGTGTAGGGTGGGTATAGTTTTCCCTTAGCTTGGTTTTCTTTTCTGCTTCTTCAGTTTCCAGTTGAAGTATCTTAAAATTAATTTTGATAGGCATAAAGCTAATAGAAAAAATTTATTCAAGCACCAAAGGGCGCAACCCACAACTACACCAAGGACGAGCAGTTAGTAAGATCAAAAACATTTCTAGGGAAAGACAAGACTCCAGAATTTTAGACGATCAAACCGGTTTATAATAAAAAAGTCTAGGGACTTAGGGAGGAATCCTTATTTTCGAAAAGGTACATAGTATTGATTCATGCCTTCTACGACTCTGCGGGTGAAGCTTTACAATGGAGGGATTGAGATTCTTTGTGGGCTGTACCTCTCTGAGTAATAGATTTCTGAACTAAAAATCTAAAGGTTTTTACTTGTCTGCAAATCATGGATTGACATGCCATAGACACGTATAGTTGTACGCATATAGAGCACACACTTGACTTATATCTGCATGTATGCATCATAGGTAATAACAATGAAACATCTTCTCTCATTCATGGGGGCATTCCAAGCATATTACAACTTTCATTGACGAAGATTTGGTCTTTCCTAGTCTATAGCCATTAGCCAATAAGCATCAGATCAGCCGCCAGCCAGTTTTAATGACATAATAATTGCATTGCATTTTTTCTGGAGTTTTTAGACAATCAATGACATCCATGCAGGTTTTACTGAATATCTCTTTTTGAGTGGTCTAAATAGGGAAGGGGGGCTGCAATCCGCCTTAGGCTGCAATCTTTGAATTTTTTAAATCTAAACCGTCCATTACATCCAATGGCTGAGAAACTGTCCAACATATTCTCTCTCCTCAACTTTCTAACATTTCTCTCTCCATTAAATCTTCCTACTTCCTTGCTTCTCTCTCCTTCCCGTGCTTCTCTATTCCTACTCCATTAAACTGCAATCTTAGAAGCTTATATGGGTCTAGCTAAATCAAGTTAAGGTATGTGATGGGTTTACTGGAGGGTATGTGATGGGTTTACTGGAGGAGGAATTATAAAAGCAAGATCTGATGTCGAACTACATGATATCATCTCTTCAGAAGATCAAAATCAGATCGTCTCCTCAGAAGAGAATGAGAAAATCAAGATCGTCTCTTCAGAATAGCGACATCAGATAGTCTCCACAGAAGAGCAAAATCAAGATTGTCTCTTCAGAAGAGCAAAAACTGGGTTGGTGAATTTTTGAAAAAATAAAAGGAATATATGATATTGGAGATAGTTACACGTGTACACCTTATGAATCAATGGTTTAGGTTTAAAAATTTTTAAGATTGCAGCTCCCCCTATCCTGTCTAAATAAACTCTTCATCATAGTGATTAGTGCATACCAAACAAAAGTAGTCACCAAGGTGGAACTATTTTGGCAGATGGTTAGCATTCAATATGGTGCCAATAAGGAAATGCTGCTAAATGAAATTTATTAAGATATATTATATCTTTACCTTTTGGTGACTACTTTTATTTCTTGAATTCTGCTGCTATTCCTGTCTGTGATCCTTTATTTCTTGAATTCTGCCGCTATTCCTGGCTATGAGCAATTTTCACCTTAAATACCTGCTCCTTCGTCATTGTATCTTTCATGGAACAGTGTGATCCTTTTCATGTGACAGGTCAGAAGGAACAACACTGCTTAGATATAAGATTCCAACCCGCGGGCTTCTTGGACTGCGCAATGCCATTTTAACAGCCTCTCGAGGAACAGCTCTTCTTAACACAATTTTCGATAGCTATGGTCCTTGGGCTGGTGATATGACAACCAGAGATCACGGTTCATTGGTAATCTCCAAAACATTTCAAATTATTATGCCAATTGCAAGGTTTGTTTGTTTATGATTTTAAGATCAAGGGTATTGGATCATAGTCTATTGCTATCTTCAGTACAGAATCAGTGGAGTAATTATCAACTTTTGTAAATTTATAGCAACATGCCAATATCTTTTTGTTGATGTCTTTTTTCTTTCATCCTTAAATCATTTTGAAAAATTAGTCAAACCTTACCAATTGTGTATAATAGGCAACAACGACTTTTCAACATTAAGTGTTTCTCATATTCTTCATTCTAGTGGTTTTGGAAAGGTGAATGTCTCCTATGTGACGATTTTCAGGTTGCCTTTGAAAATGGAACATCAACATCTTATGCCCTATTTAGTTCTCAGGAGAGAGGACAGATGTTTATTGGTCCTGGAGTGGAGGTTTACAAAGGTCAAATAGTTGGCATACATCAGCGGCCTGGGGACTTATCACTCAATGTATGCAAGAAAAAAGCTGCAACAAATGTACGGTCAAACAAAGAACAAACAGGTGAGATGCAGATTCAATGCTTTATGCACTCAATTTTAAGAAAAAATTTCTTATATGATGTGAAACAATCATTTTAGATCATGTTAAATTTTGCTTATAGTGGCCCATACACTCTCCCTTAAAGGACCTATTAGATAAAGGAGTGGGTACCACTTCTATGCACATACAATTCACCCAAACTACTGAACTAGTCGACACGCGATATTTATGTCTTAACAGATCATATGTGTATTTCATAATCCGTTTACTGTATATGAGGACTAAGAGTTAAGTTATTGTTAATTTATTTCATATGAATTGTTAAATATCTTGGATCAAAGTTTAGAAAGATGAACTGATTGAAGAGAGGATGAATCTAACACGAAATGAAGTTTAATGGGTGCAGTGGAAGAGCGCATCTCGCGTTTTATGGCACTGAAGGATAACCTTGAAGTGGAAAGGAAACTTATGTGGCTTCCATACAATCTGTGAATTTTCATTGATGTATGACGAGGCTCAAAAATTGAATGTAGCGGAAATGAGATTGTTGCCAGGATGTGTGCACTACAAAGAACTATAGGAATAGATATGAAACTATTAAATCTAGCATAGTTTCTAGTATTCTTTTGAAATCTAGTAGACCTTCAAAAAGAAAGGGTATTCTTTTACTTTATAAAGTCTTTTTTATGGATTAATTCATACCACGACAAGCCTTTGTATGATTGAAATCGTAGTTTGCCTGTTTGCGACATTTAACAAGCCATACTTTCTTCTTTGTGCAGTGGTTCTTGATACACCATTGGATTATAGTTTGGATGATTGCATCGAGTATATTCAAGAAGATGAATTGGTTGAGGTCACTCCGTCCTGTATAAGAATGTGCAAAAATCCTAAAGTTGCAAAGAAGACAAGGTAACACTGTACATCCATGCCATGCAAATATGCAATAGCCAGCCAAGGATCCTTGAAAACTTGATATCAGAGCAATTCAACCTTGATACCTCAGCTGTTGAAGTCTCCTGGTCCTTCCTCCGATTCGCAGCTGACGTATTTTATAAATGTTTCCCCTATGCAATCTCTGAAGCTCCCTTTTCATTAACAAATACAATTTTGAATGTCTGATATATAAATGTATATGGATTGTTTCCTACAGAAGATTATATAAAGCAAATGAAACATTTTATGGAGATAGCAATTTGTACAGCCACTAAATGGCTGCAAAATAAATTTTGATGAGATGTAACATTGGAATAATTAGTTTTCTTCAAATGTAACAATTTTCATTCTTAATTTTCTAACCAAAATTCCTTTGTCTGTACCCTACTCATGCTCTCTATTTTCTAACCAAAACGTATTTACAAGAATGAATTTTTCAAATACCCTATTTCATTTCATTGTTATTCTTAATGACGAGTTGAGTCAAGTGAGACTCGAGCTAAAAAGTAACTATTTAAATATCGCACCTTCTATCAACTATCTAAATAAACAAGGTAGGTAGCCCACGCGTTGCGTCAGGTTATGTAATTTCCGAGTAGACATTTTTGCTATTTATTTAGTTCAGCTTGTCTAAATGGAAAACACAAATGGAATGATGGGCTGAAAAATTGATGATATGCCAACATGTCAGCACAAGTTGTAGTACCATACTAGCATGTACTTAATAAAGAAACTAAATATGAAAAAATAAATCACCACCATGAGGGAAAAAAAATAGTTTTGAACAAAGTCAATCATTGTTAGACACTAATTAAACATAGTTACAAACCATACAAAACCATGTCATAAGAAAAAAATTACTGAACAAACCTACTTCCAAACTGTACAAAGCCACATCCTTTGGCCACAGGGATCTTAATATGAAAAAAACTCCCCAAATTTTAAAAAGATTTGCTTCAATTCCTCTTCCCCGACATTGGGATCCAGATTACCAACAAAGATCTGCAATATAATAAAATACTTGAGAAACAAATGCTGCATAAACCAAAAAGACTTGAATTCAGTAATTCAGCTGACCTACTTTTGTTTACCAAATGAGCCATAAGATCATAAATAATGAATACTTGTACGAAGTTAAAGTAAAGGCAGGAGAGAAAAGAGTATCAATACCTATATCATGGAGAAGGGCAGCAAGCTCTACCTGCAAACAAAAGAAGCAATATTCAGACCCAAACCACGAAACAATCCATCCAAGCAGCAGATCATTTGTCTAATGAACATGTTGAGGTGCAACAACCAAAGAGATTCAACAAGTCAGCAATCGCAATTATTTCTACAATCTGAGCACACACAGAATATATTAATCCCATACCATTTTCTAATCAATTTTGCACACACTTCAATTCTTTTCAACAAAAAGTCATAATCTATACCCACATACTATTAACGAAAAACCTAACCTAATCTGAACATCATGGTCGGGTGTGTGGGCGTACTGGAGGTGCACAGTCAGTGGTTATTAAGCATATTAAACGGTAGTTTGTTGTTGTGTGTAACTGGTTTTGAGGGAAAGGTGTTGTGCTTTAGATATATGACTCATGGTGAGTCATATTAGTGTTCCAAAGTATTCTGCTTCATAACACTAGGCAAAGAATAAAAACATAAAAAAAAGAAGAAAGAGGCCAGAGAGGGTGACTTACTCTTGAACTGAAGAGAAATTGTAATGAAACATGAGGAGAACTAGACCAAGCTCGGGGCCTCTCTTAACTCTTTTTGAGTCGATTTCCCTCGAAACCAACGAGATTTAATAAAATTTCCTAATGTCTTCAGCTTCAGCTTCCGTTTTGTTTTCCTACTCCTCACTGGAGATGAAACTTCCACGGGGTTACCCACATTATAGCCTCCATCATCTTTAGCATCTTGTATCGCTGATTCTTCATCCATGCAATCTTGGTTTAAGGAGAACTGGGAACAAGGAGAGTTAGGCGGTACCACTACATGACCATCATGATCATGTCTATTTTCTATGTCATGAGTGTATAGTAAATGGAACCCACACCCTTTGACCTTAAAATAGTTTCTGGCATCTTCTTCAACATCGAATTCAATTGAGATCTCGTCCACATCATCTGCTTCTTCAGGTATCATTCTCCAATAATTTATCCATGATTGATCATAATTTAAAATGACTTGATCTGACCGAAAAGCTTTTTGAGATCTCCAAATAAACCTCTCACAAATAATGGCACTGTAGCTATCACCTCTAGCTCTGTTGATACTTGTGTGGCAATTATAGTTAACACAGTAGGGACTGCAGTAGTTGGGGAAGTTGTTGCATTCAAGAACAACACAAAAAACCAGGCAGAATAACTCGTCACTACGCCAATGTGGAGGAAGCTTTGCAGTTAGTGAGGATACCTTGCTTTTATACTTGAACCTATCTGGAACATCACCTCCTGGTGCTGGTAAAATGATCTTGGATGATTCCGTATCCGGATCCTGCATCATGATCATCAAATGATAATCAGAAATTGTAATTTAAAATATGTGTATAAATGCAGAGAGAGATAAACCCATATTGAGAGAGAGAGAGAGAGAGAGAGACCACTATGCTTTCCGGATAATTGGCTTTCACGTATAGCAACTTCGATTCTATGTCCGCCACTATGCTGTTTCTTGAATTATGGTCCAATTTCCAGCAATTTAGAAATTGAAATCTAAAATCAAACTTCATATGATCTTCGGAAGTGTCAAATACTTCTATGGCTGCCGTGGATAAAGGATTTGCCACCATTTCTAGTGATATGCAATTCGCTGCATTTATAAATCGGACATTCATTGGAAGCTGAGGCAGTGATTGAAGCCTCTCGCAGTCCTCCAGGTTAAGCAATTGTAGATAAATAAGCTGTTTAATGGCAAAAGGTATTTCCTGAAAATTGTTTCCAGAAAGATTTATGCTGCGCACACAAGATAACCAAGGAAAATGGTCATGAGTCAACTTCCTCAAATGCGTAGTAACTTCTTCTTGATGCTCCCTTTTCTTCAATGGAAAATGCAGACCAAAATGCCAAAGTGGTTTATAATTGTTGGTGGGGAGATTCTTAAGCCTCTTGCATCCACCAAGGTCCAACGCAAATAGGGATTTGAGATTGCAGACTGTTGATGGAACTTCTTCGATTGCAGTCCCATATAAATTTAAAATTTTGATTTTCGATGATACATCCGGAAATTTCTTGATAAGGGAACATCCATCAAGATGCAGTCGTTCAAGATTTGTAGCCAGTGAGAGGTCTGGAATTTCAATCAACTTCTTCGAGTAAGAGAGATGAATCTCCTTTAAGTGCACAAGATTCTGCGACAACAACAAAAAATATTATTTAAACATTACAGTATTAAGAACATTTTTTACTTAAATGTTCTCTCATTATTTCATTCATACTCTACATAACATAACCTATCTACTAAATACTGAGTTCTGTAATTCTTAATTTTAAGGATTTAATTATGTTTCATATGATTTTTCCGAAGTTAAGTAATTTTTACTAAATTTTATTTGATAATTTGTAAGGCCAAAGAATTATAATACAAGAACCAAAATAATGCTACTATGTGGAACAATTCGTGAAGATGGATTATGAATAAAAAATTATGGGAGCTTGAAACATTCTAAGCACACCTTCTAGACACAAATTGTTTGTATTCTAATCGTTTTTCATTAATTTTTAGAATGTTGGTTTTATAGTAATATATTAAAAGAAAAAGATCTTTGATATGTCACTACATTTTTTCGGAGGAATCTAGAATTTATAATTTATACCTGTTTTCCATTCCACAATCGTTCAGCATGGCTGAAAAGCATTATGAGCCTAACTAGATTCTCCGCAAAAAAATTTGATGGCAAATATGTCAAAGGGTATCGTTCCCAGCACAAATATCTTAACTTGTTACCAAGTGATTTAAGGCCATGAGGAAGGCATACAACGGACGAATGGACTCTAAGTTTGAGGAACTCAAGATTGTGCATACTTTGAAATGCTACTGGACTTATGCTCAAGTCTCTTGGTTCACACATGTCCAACAATATACCTTTGACTGCCACAGTCCCCTGTAGACCAAAGTGAGTAAGGAAATCAAGACATAAACAAAATGCATATTGTAAAAAATATGAATTTCTATTGCATTTTCCTGGCTCTTACCGTGTTATTTGTCAATACTTCATAGATGTCATCATGATCCCACAACCTACTGCGTTTTCCTGGCTCTTCCAGGGATTCTTCACGGACAAATTGTCGACCCATTTCTTGTAGTAGATCATGCATCCATACATAACCCATTTGAATAGTTATAAGAGATTTGTCAATAAGCACAGCAAGTCCTATATCCGTAGAGTAATTGCAAGCGTCATGGAAGCATTTGACTTCATCAACATATGCTCCTTTAAAGAAACACGCAATGTTAAGAAACAAATTTTTTTCTTCGTGGTCTAATCCATCATAACTGATACACAACACTTGCTGCATGGCCATGTATGGGGTTCCTTCTAATTTCCTCAATGCACTTTCCTGTTCTTGGTTGCTCCTTCCATATAGATAGGAACCCAAGACTTTAAGAGCCAACGGATTACCTTTTGCATAATTTATTGCCTTGTAGGACAGTTTCATGTGATGATCTTCTAGTGGATACTCTTGTTTGAAAGCGTATCAGCTAAAAAGATGGAGACTGACAATGTAATCCAACCCTGGAACGTCATAGATTAGATCCTATCGACTCTATACTTAAGCACTTGTTTGTCCCTACTTGTTATGATGACAATACTTCCTCGGCCAAGGCAGTCGCGCTGTCCAACTAAAAGTTCTATATGCTGAAAATCATCTACATCATCCAAAACAATGAGAACCTTCTTACGACAAAGCCTATCCCTTATAAACAGAATTCAATATTAGGAGTGCCTACATTTAAGTTCTCATCTCTCAGTAATCCAGTAACAGGTTTATCTCGTAACTCATTTAGTCCACACTTCGCACATGTTTGTCTAATGTCTTCAATAATAGCATGCCCTTCAAATTTTGACAAATTGTGGTTAAAGAAAGTTCTAACAAGTGTTGTTTTGCCTATACCTCCCATCCCCCAAAATCCTATGATACGAACATTTTCATTAATCATACTTAGTAATGATTCAATTTGCTCAAAGTGAAAATTCATTCCAATAAGATCACCAAAATTGCTTGAGGAAGTGTAGTAAAGCTTGCCCAAAATATCTATCACAATACTTTCAATAAGCATAGCCTCAGGCCTGAAAAGAAAAGAAGTAAACCCGAATGATATTATGATTTTTAATGCAAGAAATAGTTGTGGTAATCTTAAGAATATCAAGAAGGGAGACAAAACAAAGGAATTACCTTGTGACCTGTGATCCCATCCAGATAAATTAGCAACTTTTGTCAATGCGTCCCTCCACGTTTGTAACTTTGGATGACCTTCATACCAAGCTAAAGCTTGTCCAAAAGGGCCTGATTGGTTTCTTAGATGTGATGGATCCACTTTGAAGAAGACTGGTATAACAATTTGTCCATTTACATCGTTACACTCCATGATTTTCACGAGTTCATCTAAGCACCATCTTGAAGAAGCATAGTTCTCAGAGATAATGACTAGTGAGATTTTTGATTCCGCAATCGTCCTGAGAAGAGCATCTGAAATGACATCTCCTCTCTCGAGGTCATTATCAATGAAAGTTTCAATTTTTGCATGAGACAAAGCAGCATATACATGACTAATAATGTTGTCACGAGTGTCAGCCCCTTTAAAACTAAGGAAAACATCATACTTCTTCTGAATAGGAGTTATGAAAGTAGTAGACGAAGAAGCCATAAGTAGAAGCAGAGATCATGAGTACTTGTGCTCTTTCAAGTCTTATTTGAGTCTTTTAGTAAAGAAGATTTGGGATAAAGGAAGTGAAATGGTTATAAAGAATAGTTGCCTCCTGAAGCTTCTTAGCAATAATAATAGTTTGCGAGTGAAAAGAAAGTGACAAAAATAAAGGAGACAACTATTCCTAGTCAATCATTAAAGATATACTCCGTTTCCTTGTAGTAAAGAGTCAAAATTTCAAGTTACGTTCATTATACGTTAATTTAATTTTCGTCAAAACACATGCAGAGAAAAATTATCCGAGCTTTACCCGAGGTCACACTCAAAATGCCAAACTAATATATTTCCAAGCATTAATGTTAATGTTAGGTAGCCCATATAATTATAATTTGTGGGAACTCAAGTTTCTTAAACAAAATTTTAAAATTTTTTAACTCTCAACATAAATGTTAGATTTTAAAAAAAATTACATATTCAGAATCAGCGCATAAAATTTTTTCTAACAAGATCCATTGTAGATGAGTTTTATCGGGTAAATCTTAATTCCATTGTTTTTTTCAATAGAATTTGAAAAACAATGGATTTAGAATTAAAACAATGACTTCTAGACTGTGTTTTAAAAAATAATGTAATTTATATTAAAACAATAAATTTTTGATAATGAATTATGAGATAAAAGAGTGAAATAAAACTATTACATTGATTAAATCAATAGAATAAACCGTTGGGTTCCCATGGGCTATCAAACTGATGAGTTACATGTCATTTTCGATTTCCAAACGTCTTCAAAGACTCGAGAAAAACAACACGGTGTAGAAAAATTTTAGCATCTTCTTGGACAAAAGATGAGTACTTGTGGCTATCATCTACTTTCTCCGAGTTGAACGATAATAAAACAACTCTGCTTACCATAACCAAGTTTTCTTCAATGTCTAGAACATAACACGTTATGATTGATGCAGATACCATTTAAAATTAAAGCTAATTGCATTATTTATAAAATGAAAGTTCCATGCTATTTCTAGTTCTCTTCAAAGTGCTGAGGAAAACACAGGAGAAAAATAATTGCAACTTCCTTGACATTGATGACTTGTGTGTATTCATTTTTATATATATATTTTTAATTCTTGCTCTTTCTTCTCTCTCAAACAATGTAGAAAGGAAGATGGAGCAGAGGAGACGGAAGGATAATCTACGAAAATGACATGAAAGTTCCAATTATGCCCCAACTTCATTTCTGAAAATCCCATATTACCCTTTTTTTTTTTGTGGAAAGTAGGTAAATTACTGAATTATATTTTAAAAAATCCGATTTGAAAAGGATGATACTTCAATTAATCAAACAAAAAACTTGTTACAATATTTTGTATATTAAAAATATTGTGAATAATGATGGTTCAATTTGACAAAACAATAATGCGAAAACAAAATAGAGAAAAAGAGTAAGACACAGGTTTAACAAGGTTCGACAAATTGCATAATCCTCAGACGAAACCAACGAAAGTTCCACTAATATGAATGAAAAAAGTTACAAAGAATTCCAAGAGACAAGTTCTCTATGCCAAGAACTTCCCTAAATCTCACCCGGAATAACAATCAACTCTCTCACACTCTTCTCAAACAAAGCAGACAAACAAAACCCCAAAGTTGTCAAAAGGATGCCGTCAAGAAAAGAATATGTCTAACTATTTATACTATATGGAGGAGTTTAGGTCGACTTAAAACCCAAAACAACTAAAAAACCCGTAACTAAAATAGAACAGAATTCGAAATACAGCTGTTGCTTGACAACTGTCTGAACAACCACTTGAGTTATCCGGATAGCTATCGCAACATACTGCCCGACACTAATACATACCCCTGACTATCCGGACAGCCACTTGTGGTGTCCGGACAGTTGTAATTATTCAGCAACAAACTGATTTGTTTTTCACCACAATATCCAACCAAAAAATTGAAACCCATTACATTTGTGGAAAGCTCATATGTTTATATTAATATTTATTAACAATACTTGGACATATTGCATCAATAATCTATGTTATAAAATTATGTAGCTTCCATACAATCTGTGAATTTGCATTGATGTAGGGTAAATGATACATTTAGTCCCTCACGGATGGACTGTATAACAACTCAGTCCCTCACATTTCAAACGTAACGATTTGGTCACTGGTCTTTGTGACGTGTAACAAGGTTAGGTTTTCTACTAATTCGGTCAGTCAATGCGCTAACATGGTAGCAAAAAGTAAAAAAAAAAAAAACCAACTTTTTTTAATATGTGAAAATTTTACGGATTTTATTTTTGTTGGAAAATATACATACACATATTAGTCAACCATTCTCGCTTTCTTATACATCATCTTTGATCGAGCACCATGATATGTTCATGCAGTGGTTGAGGGAGTAGTATGATTTAGTTTATGAGTTTGATTTGGTTTTTGGGTTTGATTTAGTTTCTCTCCTCTCGACCTCTCTAATATTCTCAAACGCTGCAAAGTTTCTAACGCCAAGAGAAACTCAAAACTCATACTGGAATCGTAAGCATAGATCCATATCTACTATCATGGAAGAAAGAAAAGAGCTCCCACGCATTGAGATCCAAAATCTTTCGTGAATTGGTACACAGTCTTCCGTCAGAGCTAGTCGAGATCATGCCATTGTCCTCTATGACACAGTGAATGCAAATTTCTTTTCCGATGACACCTCTCTGCCATGAGAGAGCTAGAAAACGCTCAGAGAAGAAATGTGATCAATGTGTAGTTTCCGTATCAAGCACCATTGTCCTGTGTTGCCCAATTCCACGTAGGCAAATATTAATTGAAAAAAACTAGTATTTCTGACTTTTTATAACAGATCAACAATTTGACTGGCCGGATTTGTAAGAAAACTGACCGTGTTATACGTCACAAAGACCATTGACCAAATTGTTACATTTAAAACGTGAGGGACTGAGTTGTTACATAACCTGTCTGTGAGGGACCAAATGTATCTTTTACCCTATTGATGTATGACAAAGCTAAAAAATTGAATGTAGCGGAAATGAGATTGTTGCGCATATGTGCTGCAAAATACATAGAAATTTAGGATTAAAAATGAAACTATTCGATATAGCATAGTTTCTAGTATCTTTTGAAATTTAGCACACCTTTTACTTTATAAAGTCTTTTTTATAGATTCATTCATACCACGGCAAGCCTTTGTATAATTGAAATCTTAGTTTGTAACATTTAACAGGCCATACTTTCTTCTTTGTGCAGTAGTTCTTGATACACCGTTGGATGATTGCATTGAATATATTCAAGAAGATGAATTGGTTGAGGTCACTCCGTTCTGTTGGGGAATTAGACGCACTCTACTCATTGACAGATAAATCAACACGACAATAGAGTAATTGAAACTGAGAAAAGTGCAACAATCAACACAAGATTTACGTGGAAAACCTCCAAGTCCAGAGGAAAAACCACGACCGTTGTCAAAAAACAACCAAGAGAACATTCACTATGTAGAAAATTTGTACAACCACACACTCAATTTTCTCTCACCAAGAAAAAAAACCCAAGAATCCCAAGAGATAAACCACAAAGTTATCACCCTTTGCTCTCTCTAGCCTCATGCACAAAACCCTTGTTTTTTCTCTACCAAAAACCTAGTAAACCACTAGTATTTACAATAGTATAAAATCTCCTAGTTCAATTCTACCTAGGAGTCGCTCCCCAAGAAGTTTCTAATTACAAATATGATTTCCTTCACATTCCTAGCTAGAGACTAACTTGGAAAACAAGTTTTATTGCAACCGAGACTCTTCCATAACATTAAACACCTAATTTTTTATCAAAATTCCACAATTCTCCACCTTGATCAAAAAATCCCATGGCCTTTGCTATACCACCGTCTTCACCAACAGTCACGAATCTCTACACCAAGAATCGTCCTCCATAGCTTTCACTATAACATTGTCTTGACCGACAATCATACTCCACCATAAAAGAGTATATCCACTCAGAACTTTACCGCTCCAATATTTTCCTTCTTCTTCGGCCTCATATCGAAATAACATGTTGAATATTATGGGGCAACCCCCATGTTTGGTTTTTCTGGGAGTTCCTAAGCCCTTCGACATCTTTTCCACCACACACCCTGCATTAATGCCAAACCAATGCACGCAGGCAAACTTGTGGACCCGCTTTCAATAACACATCTTCTTTCATGGCAACCTAGAAATCAATCAACATGTCAAAAAGATAACCAGCGTCTTATGGAGAAAAGAGACTTACCATCAGCGACAATTTCAACATCTCCATCTACTGATTTGGAGCTTTTAGCCGAACCGCTCTTCATTGACAATTTTCCTTCTTTAGGTGATTGTCCACACCTTATGTCCTTGGTGACAACTCCAACTATCTTTCGAGAGCTTCTTCCAGGTGATAACTCCACCACCAAAAAACTCTACTTCGGTAACATCCGCATCACCTCTGGCTAACTTCTTCTCCTTGAGTTTTACCACCCATGCATGAACTCCACCTCCTTGCCATATCCAGCACACTTGCACACTTTCTGATACACCACAATGCCGATGCACCTCCCTGTGCCCTATGCCTCACGACTCACCTCGATGCTTCACACATACTGCCTCTTGTGTAACCTTGATTGAATTTTCACAACTTTGACTTGCTCTTGCCACAAGCCAAAAATTGATCTATCTCCCATCATACTTCTCGATGTTAACACCTGACAATTATGCCTTAAGGAAACCTACAACCGCCCAAGAAACTAAATCCTGAAGCTCCGATACCAATTGTTGGGGAATTAGACCCACTCTCTTCCTTGACAGATAAATCAACACGACAATAGAGAAATTGAAACTGAGAGAAGTGCAACAATCAACACAAGATTTAGTGCAAAACCTCCTGGTCCGGAGGAAAAACTACGACCGTTGTCAAAAGACAACCAAAAGAAAATTCACTATGTAGAAAATTTGTACAACCACGCACTCAATTTTCTCTCACCAAGTAAAAAACCCAAGAATCCCAAGAGATAAACCACAAAGTTATCACCCTTTACTCTCTATCTAGTCTCACGCACAAAGCCCTTGTTTTTTCTCTACCAAAAACCCTAGTAAACCACTAGTAGACTATTTGGTGCACCTTGAAAAACCACAGTTTTGTTTCAATGAGGAGGACAATATTGACCTTTTGTAGGTATTGTATTACAATTCGCATGTGAAAAATCATTGTTTGGATCATAACAGAATAAAGTTACACGAACAACCTATGGGACAGGCGGCTGGGGTTGTACATAAGTTTCTAACTGCTTTATCTCTGCGATGCTGACAACAACTGCAGTTTGAAACGAGACACACTCCATATCGGTCATTTAATTGAGCAAATCCCCTTGTTTTCCGTTCTCTCCACACCCTCAACAGATTTGTCTCCACACTCTCGACAGATTCAATGGCATTTCCTAACCCCTCCGCCGACCGTTGTCAATAGACAACCAAAAGAAAATTCACTATGTAGAAAATTTGTACAACCACACATTCAATTTTCCCTCACCAAGAAAAAAACCCAAGAATCCTAAGAGATAAACCACAAACTTATCACCCTTTACTCTCTCTCTAGTCTCACGCACAAAGCTCTTGTTTTTTCTCTTCCAAAAACCCTAGTAAACCACTAGTAGACTATTTGGTGCACCCTTAAAAACCATAGTTTTGTTTCAATGAGGAGGACAATATTGACGTTTTGTAGGTATTGTATTACAATTCGCATGTGAAAAATCATTGTCAGGATTATAACAGAATAAAGTTACACGTACATCCTACGCGACGGGCGAGTGGGGTAGTACAAAAGTTTCTAATTGCTTTGTCTCTGCGATCCTGACAACAGCCGCAGTTTGAAACGAGATACACTCCATATCGGTCATTTAATTGAGCAAATCCCCTAGTTTTCTCCTTTCCACACCCTCAGCAGATTTCTCTCCACACTTTTGACATATTAGATGGCATTTCCAAACCCCTCCCCCGACCGTTGTCAAAAGACAACCAAAAGAAAATTCACTATGTAGAAAATTTGTACAACCACGCACTCAATTTTCTCTCACCAAGTAAAAAACCCAAGAATCCCAAGAGATAAACCACAAAGTTATCACCCTTTACTTTCTATCTAGTCTCACGCACAAAACCCTTGTTTTTTCTCTACCAAAAACCCTAGTAAACCACTAGTAGACTACTTGGCGCATCTTGAAAAACCACAGTTTTGTTTCAATGAGGAGGACAATATTGACCTTTTGTAGGTATAGTATTATAATTCGCATGTGAAAAATCATTGTCAGGATCATGACAGAATAAAGTTAAATGCACATCCTACGCGACGGGCGAGTGGGGTAGTATAGAAGCTTCTAATTGCTTTATCTCTGCGATCCTGACAACAACCGCAGTTTGAAAGGAGACACACTCCATATCGGTCATTGAATTGAGCAAATCCTCTTGTTTTCTCTTCTCCCCACACCCTCAACAGATTTCTCTCCATACTCTCGACAGATTCAATGGCATTTCCAAACCCCTTCGCCGACCATTGTCAAAAGACAACTAAAAGAAAATTCACTACGTAGAAAATTTGTACAACCACACACTCAATTTTTTCACAGTTAAAAAAAAGCCCAAGAATCCCAAGAGATAAACCACAAAGTTATCACCCTTTACTCTCTCTCTAATCTCACGCACAAAACCCTTGTTTTATTCTCTACCAAAAACCCTAGTAAACCACTAGTAGACTATTTGGTGCACCTCGAAAAACCACTATTTTGTTTCAATGAGGAGGACAATATTGACCTTTTGTAGGTATTGTATTACAATTCGCATGTGAAAAATCAATGTCAGGATCATAACAGAATAAAGTTACAGGCACATCGTACGCGATTGGCGAGTGGGGTAGTACACAAGTTTCTAATTGCTTTATCTCTGCGATCTTGACAACAACCGCAGTTTGAAACGAGACACACTCCATATCGATCTTTTAATTGAGCAAATCCCCTTGTTTTCTGTTCTCTCCACACCCTCAACAGATTTCTGTCCACACTCTCCACAGATTCAATGGCATTTCCAAACCCCTCTGCCGACTGTTGTCAATAGACAACCAAAAGAAAATTCACTATGTAAAAAATTTGTACAACCATACACTCAATTTTCTCTCACCAAAAAAAAACCCAAGAATCCCAAGAGATAAACCACAAAGTTATCACCCTTTACTCTCTCTCTAGTCTCACGCACAAAGCCCTTGTTTTTTCTCTGCAAAAACCCTAGTAAACCACTAGTAAACTATTTGGTACACCTTGAAAAGCCACAGTTTTGTTTCAATGAGGAGGACAATATTGACCTTTTGTAGGTATTGTATTGCAATTCGCATGTGAAAAATCATTGTCAGGATCATAACAGAATAAAGTTACACACACATCCTACGCGACGGGCGAGTGGGGCAGTACATAAGTTTCTAATTGCTTTATCTCTGCGATCCTGACAACAACCGCGGTTTGAAACGAGACACACTCCATATTGATCATTTAATTGAGCAAATCACTTTGTTTTCTCGTCTCTCCACACCCTCAATAGATTTCTCTCCATACTCTCGACAGATGCATTGGCATTTCCAAACGCCCTCCCTCGACCGTTGTCAAAAGACAACCAAAAGAAAATTCACTATGTATAAAATTTTTACAGCTACACACTCAATTTTCTCTCACCAAGAAAAAAACCCAAGAATCCTAAGAGATAAACCACAAACTTATCACCCTTTACTCTCTCTCTAGTCTCACGCACAAAGCCCTTGTTTTTTCTCTTCCAAAAACCCTAGTAAACCACTAGTAGACTATTTGGTGCACCCTTAAAAACCATAGTTTTGTTTCAATAAGGAGGACAATATTGACGTTTTGTAGGTATTGTATTACAATTCGCATGTGAAAAATCATTGTCAAGATTATAACAGAATAAAGTTACACATACATCCTATGCGACGGGCGAGTGGGGTAGTACAAAAGTTTCTAATTGCTTTGTCTCTGCGATCCTGACAAGAACCACAGTTTGAAACGAGATACACTCCATATCGATCATTTAATTGAGCAAATCCCCTAGTTTTCTCCTCTCCACACCCTCAGCAGATTTCTCTCCACACTTTTGACATATTAGATGGCATTTCCTAACCCCTCCCACGACCGTTGTCAAAAGACAACCAAAAGAAAATTCACTATGTAGAAAATTTGTACAACTTGGTGCATCTTGAAAAACCACAGTTTTGTTTCAATGAGGAGGACAACATTGACTTTTTGTAGGTATAGTATTACAATTCGCATGTGAAAAATCATTGTCAGGATCATAACAGAATAAAGTTACATGCATATCCTACGCGACGGGCGAGTGGGGTAGTACAGAAGCTTCTAATTGCTTTATCTCTGCGATCCTGACAACAACCGCAGTTTGAAAGGAGACACACTCCATATCGGTCATTGAATTGGGCAAATCCCCTTATTTTCTCTTCTATCCACACCCTCAACAGATTTCTCTCCACACTCTCAACAGATTCAATGGCATTTTCAAACCCCTCCCCGACCGTTGTCAAAAGACAACCAAAAGAAAATTTACTATGTAGAAAATTTGTACAACCACACACTCAATTTTCTCTCACCAAGTAAAAAACCCAAGAATCCCGAGAGATAAACCACAAAGTTATCACCCTTTACTCTTTATCTAGTCTCACGCACAAAGCCTTTGTTTTTTCTCTGCCAAAAACCCTAGTAAACCACTAGTAGACTATTTAGTACACCTTGAAAAACCACAGTTTTGTTTCAATGAGGAGGACAATATTGGTCTTTTGTAGGTATTGTTTTACAATTCGCATGTGAAAATCATTGTCAGGATCATAACAGAATAAAGTTATATGCACATTCTACGCGACGGGTGAGTGGGGTAGTACAAAAGTTTCTAATTGCTTTATATCTGCGATCCTGACAACCACCCATGCTGATGAAATTGGGACCAGCTCCGTTGGTGGTTGATGTGGGATTTGTGAAAATCGTTGACATTTATCACATTTAGCCACATATATGGATATATCACCACGAAGCGTAGGCCAATAATAACCAGTTTGCATGACTTTGCTGGCTAAGCTTCGTCCACTTGAATGGTTTCCGCAGACACCTTCATGTAATTCTGCTAAGGCATACTGTGCTTCTTCCTGAGATAAACATCGTAGCAAAACTCCTCGGTATGATCTTTTGTAGAGAATGCCATTAACTATTGTGTAACATGATGCTTTTCGTTGTAGTGCTTTGGCCTTATTCCTATCTTGTGGTAAGATATCATCTTGCAGATATTGTATGAATGGTGTTCTCCAATCATCATCGTCTTCAGTAATAACAAATGACTGCTCCACCATGGAATTTTTGTTTATTGCAGGTGATTCCAAATAGATCAATGGGACGTTCTGAGTCGTTTGCATCGGGATTGATGATCCTAGGTTCGCCAATGCATCTACTTGCTGATTCTCTTCTTTTGGAACTTGATTAATTCGGAATTCTTTGAATTCAAGTTGCAACTGTTGTACTAACTCCAGATAGTCGTTCATTCTTTCATCCTTTGCTTGATATTCTCCACTCAATTGATTAACGATCAATTGGGAATCCGAAGTCACGTGTACACGTTGAACTTTTAATTCTTTTGCTAGTTTTAATCCCTCAATCAGAGCTTCAAATTCTGCTTCATTGTTCGTAGCGTGAAATCCGCAATGTACAGCTTGAGGGAATTGATCTCCTTGTGGAGAAATTAAGATGATACCTAAACCGCTTCCTTTTTCATTACTCGAACCATCAACAAACAATTGCCAAATAGCTTCACCGTCTTCGTTGTTTTGACATAATTCTTTTTGAGCATTATCTATCATCCCTGGGCTGAATTCAGTAATGAAATTTGCCAGAATTTGGGCTCTGATCGCTATTTGAGGTTGATATATGATATCATGCTCGGTCAATTCAATTGCACACTTTGTTAATCGTCCGGACAATTCTGGTTTATGGAGTATTGTTTTGATGGGGAAGCTCGTTACCACCGTGATAAGATGACTTTGAAAATAAGGACGAAGCTTTCGTGCTGCAGTGATAAGTGCTAAAACAAGCTTTTCCATTAGAGGATACCTTGTCTCAGCATCTAGCAAACTTCGACTTATATAATATACTGGATGCTGCTGACTGTTTTCTTCTCTTAGCAGTGCTGCACTAATTGTAAATTCTGAAACTGCTAAATAAAGATAGAGTATCCCTTTAATTTCTTCAATGCTATTTCACATTCCTCCGTCCATTTGAAATTATCTGATTTCTTCAAAGCCGTAAATAGATGATGACATCTTTCGGAAGATTTGGAGATGAATCGATTTAGTGCTCCAATCTTCCCTACCAACCGCTGTACCTCTCGTATTTTTGTGGGGGATGGAATATCAAGTATTTCTTGGATTTGATCAAGATTCCCTTCAATAACCCTTTATGTAACGATGAATCCCAAGAATTTTCCTGCTTTGACTCCAAAAACACATTTGAGAGGATTTAACTTCATCTGATGAGTGTCGAGAATTTCAAATGCTTGTTGAAGATGTTCAATATGATCTTTGGCCTTCAGAGTCTTGACTAGCATATCATCGATATATACTTCTATTGTTCTTCCAAGCAGACTGGCGAACATGCGATTTACTAGCCGTTGATATGTTGCTCATGCATTTTTCAATCCGAACGGCATCACCTTATAACAATATGTGTTGTGTTCGATTATGAATGCAGTTTTCTCTTGATCTTCCGGGTGCATCAAGATTTGATTATATTCGGAGAATGCATCCATAAAGCTGAGTAATTCATGCTCTGCTGTTGCATCCACAAGTACATCAATATGAGGAAGTGGAAAAGAATCTTTTGGGCAGGCTTTATTCAAATCAGTGAAATCAATACAGACTCTCCACTTTCCCTTTTTCTTTTTTTACCATGACCACATTTGCAAGCCAGTCTGGGTATTGAACTTCTCGAACGAATCCAATATCTAACAGCTTTTGAACTTCCTCATTGATGACTTTATTTCTTTCTGGAGCGAACCTTCATCTCTTTTGCCTCACTGGAAGGAAGTTATCATTGACTTGCAACTGATGAGTGATGATTTTCGGATCAATTCCAATCATATCTGCATGTGTGCAAGCGAAAGTGTGTTTATGATTTTGCAAGAATTGAATTAAATTTTCTCGGAGTTGATGATCCAGGTTTGCTCCAATTTGAACCTTTTGTTCTGGATAATTAGGATGAATGATGATTTCTTCTATCTCCTTTTTAGTTGGTTCTTCTTGATTGCTCAGAATCGACCCTTGCTGTAATTGCTATAAAGATTTGGTTTTTCCTTTCAATGCTTGTTCATAGCAACTCCTTGCCTGACGTTGATCCCCATATATTTCTTGTATTCCATCTCTTGTTGGGAATCATATTACTTGATGATCAGTTCATGGCACAGCCCTCATTGCATGAATCCAAGGTCGTCCAAGTATCGCATTATATGGAGATTGACAATCTAATATATTAAATCGAACCTGGAGATTTATTCCTTTTGCGTATACTTGCAACAGAATAGAGCCGATGGTATATTGTTGTTCTCCGCTGAAGCCGATGAGTGGAATAGGACCTCTAATTATATCGGCTTCTGAAAGTCCCATTGCTTGAAGTGTGGACATGAACAGTAAATTTGCTGAGCTGTCATCGTCAATATGATTCTTTTAACTTCATAATTGGCAATTTGCAAAGTGATGACCAATGCGTCATCATGTGGATTTAATAATCTCGTCATCTCATCATCTGTGAAACTGATGACTTGTCTCGTGAATTGTAGCTTGTGATTCCATACCTCAGAATTCTCTATTTGCTTGACATGTTTCTTTGCCGATGAGTGTGTAATTCCACTAATTTCTGATCCACCGAATATCACATTAATCGTCTTTTTTGGGGGAGGTGGCTTCTGTTCTTCTTCTCGTCTTTCGGCTTGGGTCATTGTTGCTTTTCCTCTTTCAGATAGTAAATCCCGAAGATAACCTTTCTTTAGCAATTGGATTACTTCTTTTTTGAGGGTAAAACAATCATCTGTTGTATGCCCATAATCATTGTGAAATTCACACCATTTGGAAGTATCCCGATGATCTAGCGGTTTATGAACTTTGTCGGACCATCGAACAGCATCTCCCATTTTCTTCAATATTGATAAGAGTTCATTTGGTGGGATCCCCAAATTATATTCAGGAGATCTGGGTTTTTTCTTGAAATCAATCGGCTTGGGATCTCTGCGAGGATAACGTGGAGCCTTTGAGCTTATTTGTTTTTGTTCAGATTTCTTCGGTTGCTCTATTGGTCGTTCTGGAAGTCTTCCTTCATCTTCTTCCCATTTGATTTGAACGCTTGCTCTTGCCTGCACTTCTTGAAATGACTTACATGGATAACGAGTAAGCTTTCTGTGCAATTTGCTTCCAGGAAGAAGAGCCATGTGAAATGCATTGATTGCAATCTCGTCTAAGCACCCAGGAATCTCCATTTTTCTTTATTGAATCTTGTTAAGAATGATCGTAGAGATTCTCCTTGTTTTTGCCGTAGCCGATATAGATCATCAGATGTTGGAATTATTTTCTTGCTGCTTGCAAATTGTTCAACTAATGAGTCGGCCAATTGTGCGAATGAAGCGATTTGCCCTTTTGGAAGATTAAGATACCACTTCAAAGGAGGTCCCACCAAAGTTGAACTAAATCCTCAGCACATGCATGCTTCATGTTTATTGAATGGGTATGACACTAAAGTCAATCGTTGACTATATTGATCCACATGATCTTCTGGGTCGGTGGTACCATCGTAAGGTTTAATATGTGGTATGATGAATTTCTTTGGGAGCTCTTCCATGGCAATGGCATGAACAAATGGAGATTTGAGGAAAGTGTGATTTTTCTTTATAGGTGGTGGCATGCCGGGTATCCCGAAGAATGCTGACTCCATTTCCTCCAATCTTTTGTCGACACTTCGTTGCGTCGCAACTTCTGGTTGTGTCGTGGTTATATTTGAGCATGCACCGACTGTTGGGATAACCGAAGATGAAGTTGGTATTGGAAATAACAGTGCTATGGATTGTGCCGTTGGCCTTAGGAATTGAGTTGACGTTGATGCCAATGATGGTTCCGTCTGATGCACAAATCCTTGCAAAGGGACGCTTGCATTGGGAATTTGCATCGTTTGTCTATCGTTGGGTCGAACAAAAGTACTTGGGACAGTGCTTGCAGGAATGGTTCTAGTTATGTGGGGACTTGATGATTGATTCATCAGATCAAGTAGCATTTGATTCTCTCTTCGAACGCTTAAATTTTCTTGCTCCAACTGTTGGACTCTGCTTTCATGTTCGTCGAAGCGTTGAATCAAAGCTTTCATCTTCTCATTTACAGCATCACCACGTGAATCTTCTGAGTTTGTCATTGTGATAAAACTATCGCCCCCTATCTGGCGCGCCAAATTGTTGATGTAAATTATCGACAATCGAATTGTTGAGAGTGAGTGAATAAAAGTAAGACAAAACAAAGAGATTTTACGTGGTTCGGCGTTGAGCCTAGGTCCACAGTGCATAACGATATAGTATCTTTATTTATCACTCGTGATTACAGAGTGAGTAGGGAATCAAAGTCTCCAAAAAACCCAAGCCCCCTTCCTTGTCCTAATGAACTCCTTTTATGCTTTTCTTGAGCAGTTACCAGCAGTTGTGGCAGTTGGAGAAGTTCATGGCAGTTTGGGGGAGTTTACGGTAGTTTGTAGTAGTTTCGGCTGTTACCATTTAACGAGGAACTGCCTTATCTTCGGCTTCGTTCCTTAGTTATTGGTTCGGCCTTATTTGTATCGGCTTTGTATGACCTTTTTACGACCAAGTCATTTTTTGATTGTATGATCTGGTCTGATTGTTGTTGGGCTTTGTGGACCTAGCCTCTGTTGGGCTTTTATGTTTGGTCTGGCCCGTTTGTATGGTAAATAGATTGGGTTGAACAGAACCCATATAATTTGTTGAGGTTGAACTTGACCCCTACTACACAAAATACTCTGTTTTATGTTTTCTTTCTGTTCCGTACAAAATCATTGGAGTAAATATCAGCTTTTGTAAATTTGTAGCAACATGCCAATATCTTTTTTGTTGATATCTTTTTTCTTTCATCCTTAAATCAATTCTGAAAAATTAGGCGAACCTTACTGATTGTGCATCGATCGATCTATAAAAACACATGGTTTTTGTGCTCTATGGTGGCGAGTTATTGTTTTTAGTATATTCACGCAATTTGTGTTTGTATATATCTCTTCGAAAATGACATGTAGCTCATGGGAGCCCAACAAGTTTATTCCATTGATTTAATTAATGGGATAGTTTTATTTACACTATTTTATCCCATAATTCATTGTCCAAAATTTATTATTTAATATAGATTTTATTGTTTTTTAAAAGCACAGTTTAAAATTCATTGTTTTAGTTTTGAATTCATTTGTTTTTGAAATTTCATTTAAAAAAACAATGGAATTAAGAAATTCCATTGAAAAAAATAATGGAATTAAGATTTACCCGATAAAACTCATCGACAATGGATCTTGTTGAAATGAGTTGTATGTATTGATTATGAATATGTAATTTTTTTTAAATTCTAACATGTATTTTGAGAGTTAAAATGTTTTAGAATTTACCTGGGCTACCACTATATGAGCTACCTAGCACTACTGAAAGAGATAACAGTAGTGCTAAGTAGCTCATATAGTGGTATCCCATGAGAACTCAAGTCTCTTAAACGAAATTTTAAAACGTTTTAACTCTTAAAATACATATATGTTAGATTTTAAAAACAATTACATGTTCAAAATCAGCATATAAAACTCTTTCTAACAAGATCCATTGTCGATGAGTTTTATCGGGTAAATCTTAATTCCATTGTTTTTTTCAATGGAATATCAAAAACAAATGAATTCAGAGCAAAAATAATGAATTCTACACTGTACTTTAAAAAATAATAGAATCTATATTAAAACAATAAATTTTGGACAATGAATTTTGGGATAAAAGAGTAGAAATAAAACTATTTCATTGATTAAATCAATGGAATAAACATGTTGGGCTCCCATGAGCTACCAAACCGATGGATTACATGTCATTTTCTTTGATGAAGTGAATTTTGGAGCTTCTGACTATGCATATTCTGCTTATTCCATGGTGAGTTTAGAAACCATAATCTCAGTAAAAGGAATCATGATGACTTGCACTCTCAAAAACTCCTGTTCTTCTTTGAATTCTCCTCTTCAGGTCCTTGTGGCCATGGCGAGCATTGCATCTTTATTTGTTCTCTCTAAAGGCAATGGATTTGTTGGAATCTGGATTGCTTTAACTATTTATATATGATACTCCATATATTTGTTGGTGTATGAAGAGGACCCACCAAATTTCGCCAGATCTTTCTATTCAAAGACTAAAGCTATGGTCACTGTCGTTTACTGATTCTTTTAATATTTTCTTTGAAATTTGATTATTGAATGTGTTAGATTTTAGAATTTGTTTCTTTCGATCGATCTTACTGACCATTGAAATTGTTTTACTTCACTTGAAAGATCTGACTGTTGTTATGATTGGTAAATTTGATTTATTTGAGTCATCTAAGACCAATCTATTTAGCATTAGCTGAGTCAGTACATGACCATGAAAAGCCTAAATCAGCTGGACTTGAGGACCGTCATGTTCTATTCACTACTCTAAGCTTTACACAATGATTGAAATTGAGAACTATCCCATATTCAAGTTACAATGGCTTTTCCATGCTGAGCGAATGTTTGATTACCTGCAACTACTCATTACTAAATGAAAATGAGTGCTGTAACTATTCATTAGTAAATTACAGTTTGTTGTTGCTTCTTATGATAGTGTAGAATAGATCATCCATTTGCTTTCCTTTTTGTTGATAAACCAGCCACTGTCTTTGGAATCAGGTACCAGTGCTTATCCTACTTTTGTTTTTATTTATTCTCATCCCTATTTTCATAATAGAAATTGTGCGATTTGTAATTGATTATAAGAAGCAGCTGAGGATTGAGATGTATGGAGGGATTCCAGATGCATTGCTTGTAGGGGATATTAATACAAATGATAGACAGATGTACCGTTGAAGAAGACGGCCGTTGTCATTGATTAATTATACAGCACAGCATTACCCCTGCAAAGCGCGAGGTTATACACTCGATCTAACTACTCAAACAGCACACCTCCATCGACTATTGACACAAAGATTTCAGAATTGAAGCGACAACCAACATTCTCTGCCTTGCACAATGCTGGTCAGTTCCAAACTATTTGTCCAGAAAGGAATAAAAAAAAAAAAGCTGTAATTTTCTCACTTGAGATTTAAAAAAAAAAAAAGAGAGAAGAAAGATCCAAAGATGAAACTTCAAAACTCTATTTATATAAGTTGGTGGTTCTCGTGTACATGAAACTTCTTTCCAAAAATCAAACTTCCAAACTATTTGCATGCTTCTTCGATGTCTAGAGAAAAATAATGCAGTGTAAATAAATGACAGCATCTTCTTGAAATGTTGGAGGTCACCCACCCAAGTCATACATTGTAAAAAAATGGTGCGTGTATGTAGTTTAAATGCAAGTAGTTGGACCTAGTTCTTGGGCCATGACTTTTGAACAAAGTGGGTTACCATCACTTGTATTGAGACTATACATATGTTTAGGCCCATTAACATGGAACAATGGGTGCTAAAAAGTAAAAACATTAAAAAAGGAAACAGAAAAGCATCTCTACTGACTATAACCAAGTCTTCTTCAAAGTCTAGAAAATCAAAAAATGCGTTATACTATAACCAATTCTTCTTCAAAGTCTAGAAAACGCGTTATGGTTGATGGAAGCAGCTTTGCTAACTATAACCAAGTCTTCTTCAAAGTCTAGAAAACACGTTATGATTGATGGAGATGGATGTGACGTAGTCTAGAAAACGCGTTATGGTTGATGGAGATGAGATGTGACGCGATCAAATATAGGGACATGCCATTTAATATGAAAGCTAATTGCATTATTTACAAAATGAAAGTTCCATGCTATATTTCTAACGTCTCTTTGAAGTGCAGAGGAAAACAAAGGAGAAAAATAATTGCAACTTCCTTGAAATTGATGACTTTGCCTATCCATTTTTATATTTTTTGAATTCTCTCTCTTTCTTTTCTCCCAAACAAATCTTTTTTTTATTGAAAAAGATGATCCACCCCTTACTTCTTTGTATGAACGCTATGAATATGTAGGGATTCATATCACATTTAATTACTGAAAGATTGTTCGTATTTCAATTTGCGCATCAACAATTAAAATATGCAAATTTTGTAGCATAAAGTTCAAACTTGTTCCAAATAGGTAATAATAATCATATCACTATTTTTTCTACATAGACAACCAAGACAGATGTAACTTCACGAATCAACACTAGACTTTTAAGAATTCGTTAGAATTTGATCAAAAGTTGAGAAGATGATGTCATTTTCGAACAATGTTGCAGTAACTTGGCAAAATTGAAAAAGAAGGAAATATGTGGGCCCATTGTGGGGCCCACGTGGAGAAAATGAAACACAAAAGCGTGTTGAATTTTAAATGAGAAGGTGATGTCTTTGTTTTTTTTTGTTTGCTGTATTTTTCCTGTATTAGGTGGAGAAATCCTACCCAGTTTGGCAGTGCGATGCACACCCTCCGACCGCATCTAGTCACAGTTTACCGACGCGTTTGACAAGTTTTGCTGTTTGGCAAAGCATTCCGGTGGGCTCATAACTTACTAAGTTGAGGTGGTGGCTGAAGCACCTGGGAGCTGCTTCCATGGAAGATGCAGTTTAGCAAAACGTGGGAAATGACGTTAAAGTTCCAATTGTGCCCCCAACTTCTTTTCAGGAAATCCATTATTACCTTTTGTTTTTGTTTTTTTTTTTTTTTTTGTGGAAATACCATAAGTTACAGAAATGACTGAATTATATTTTAAAAAATAAGTTTTGAAAATGATGATACTTCAATTAATTAAAAAAATAAACTTGTTACAATATTTTGTGTATTAAATATTATATCAAAATGATATATGTCCATAATTTTTTTTTATCTATAAGAATGTGCAAAAATCCTAAGGTTGCAAGGAAGACAAGGTAATACTCTGTACATCCATGTCATGTAAATATGCAATAGCCGGCCAAGGATCGTTGAAAACTTGATATCAGAACAATTCAACCTTGATACTTCAGCTGTTGAAGTCTCACGGTCCTTCCTCTGAATCGCAGCTGACGTATTTTATAAATGTTTCACCCCTATAAAAATCTCTGAAGCTCCCTTTTCATTAACAATTACAATTTTGAATGTTTGATATATAAATGTCCGACACAATTTTCATTAACAATTACAATTACAATTACGATTAAATTTACAATTTTGAAGCTCCCTTTTCATTAAGATACAAGAGTACAGAGGGCGTAGACACCACAGGTGAGAATTGCTGCTACACACGGATGACATTTTGCATCTTTTTTTTGTTGGTGGTCCAATCCATCATCACTGATAAGCAATACTTGTTGCACAGCCTTGTTTGGGGTTCTCTCTAATTTCCTCAATGCACTTTTCTGTTCTTTCTTGCTCCTTCCACATAGATGGTCACCCAAGATTTTAAGAGCCCGTGGATTACCTTTTACACAATTTGTTGCCCTTTTTGACAATCTCTTATGATGACGATCTGTCGGACGCTCTTGCTTGAAAGCATATTGGCTAAAAAGATAAAGACTGTCATTGTAATCCAATATTGGAACCTCATAGATTCTATCAACTCTATTCTTAAGAAATCGTTTGTCCCTACTTGTTATGATGACAATACTTCCTGGACCATGGTAATCGGGTTGTCCAACTAAAAGTTCTATCTGCTGAAAATCATTTACATCATCCAAAACAATGAGAACCTTCTTTCGACGGAGTCTATCCCTTATAAAAGGATTTTCTAGACTAGGAGTGCCTACATTTAACTTCTTATCCTTTAGTAATCCAGTAACAAGTTTATCTTGTAACTCATTTAGTCCACGATTCTCATATGTTTTTCTGATATCTTCAATAATACAATACCCTTCAAATTTTGAACAATTAAGGTTAAAGAAAGCTTTGGCAAGTGTTGACTTACCGATACCTTCCATCCCCCAAAATCCTATCATTCGAACATCTTTATTAATCTTGTTAAGTGATGATTCAATTTGCTTAAAGCGAGAACTCATTCCAACAAGATTACCATAATTGCTTGAGGAAGTGTAGCAAAGCTTGCCCAAAATATCTGTAACAATACTTTCAATAAGCATAGCCTCAGGCCTGAAAAGAAAAGAAGTAATTTCGAATTATACTCTTATGGTTTTGAATGCAAAAAAGAATTGTTGTAATCTTAAGAATATAAAGAAGGGAGACAAAAGAAAGGAATTACCTTGTATCCTGTGAATTCCATCCAGATAAATTAGCCGCTTCTGTCAAAGCATGTATCCATGTTTGTATCTTTGGATGACCTTTATACCGTGCTAAAGCTTTTCCAAAAGGGCCTGATTGGTTTCTTACATGTGATGGATCCACTTTGTAGAAGACTGGCATAACAATTTGTCCATTTGCTTTGTTACACTCCATGATTTTCACAAGTTCATCTAAGCACCATCTTGAAGAAGCATAGTTCTTAGAGAAAATGATTAAGGAAATTTTTGATTCCCCAATCGTCTTGAGAAGTGCATCTGAAACATCATCTCCTCTCGTGAGGTCATTATCAATGAAAGTTTCAATTCTTGCACTACACAAAGCAGCATGTACATGACTGGTAATGTTGTCCCGAGTGTCAACCCCTCTAAAACTAATGAAAACATCATACTTCCCATGGGGGGAAGAAGAAGAAGAAGAAGGTGAAGAAGAAGAAGCACCCATAATAAAATCACTATTCGTGCAGAGTCAACAAAAAAAGATGTAACTTCACAAATCAACACTAGGCTTTAAAGAATTGGAGAGGACAATTGAAAATCCTCAACCACCCATTTTCTTACTTCTTTTACAAGAAAGGAAATGCTAATGAAATTCAGCTGAATTGACAAAGTTAGTTCGGTCACAATATTATTAATATTATTATTATTATTATTGAGAGGTTTTACGCCAGTACAAAAATGATATATGTCCATACTTTTCTCATCCATAAACTTACATAATCTAGGTGGCAAACTATATAGGGATGTCACATAGATTAAAAAAAAAAAACAAACTTTATTAAAGAAGTCACATAGGCATGTCACATGTTTATGTAAGTTTATGAATGTTTATTTTATGGATGTGTAGTGCTTTCGTTTACCGTATTTTAGACGACTTCAAAGTCTAGATGGAAACAATTTTGAAAAGTTGTTTTTTTTGTTTTTCTAAGATGACTTCAAAGCCTAGATGGAAACAATTTTGAAAGGTTGTTTTTTTTGTTTTTTTAAGAAGAGTCTAGATGGAAACAAATAAAAATGATATTTCAATTTTTTCTAATTGGTTTTATTAGCAAAGAAAATCTATTTATAGAACAAATGTCCAGAGAAAAACTCAATGGACAAAAATCTGGATCTCTTAATTGTGGTGCTTCTTTCTATCAGAGGATCGAAGAGGACAAAGTTGGTTCGATCCCAATATTATTATTATTATTATTATAAAAAATTTACTGTTTTCTCAATAACACTGGAAATTCTTGATGAAAATGAGTTTTTTTTTTGGTAGACAAATGGAAGGAAAAGGACTGGGAGAAAACTAATTGCAACTTCATTGACAACTGTTTATATTAAAATTGGAACTATGAAGCAATCAGGCCCAGGTAGATACAGAAAGGCCCAGTTGGAAGACCCAGCTCAATTTGGTAAAAGACATAAGTCCACACACCCGTTCGGGAAGCCCAAAGGAGTTATGGAAGCCAAATGATTGCTACAAGTAAAATATATTCAAAATGGTGGACAGTTGCTGGTAAAGATGTTTGATAATCATGATGATGAAACCGTTGAGTAAAATAAGGAAGAAAAGACAGGCAATAACATAATCCTTCTTATCATGGAAGTTGCTAAAAATAGAAACTTAAATGCCTAGCTACTGGAACTCTAAGATAGATGTTAGTTGTTGGCAGTTAATATTCAAGATATACAATTATATAAGTATAGTTTAATTAGGAAGAAAATCTATTCTGGAGGAGTTTGTTGTTGATGGCAGATGGTGGAGATAGTCGACAACATGGTGGTTGCCTATAGTTATGAGGGCAACATGTATAAATTACAGAAGACACGAAAGGAAAAGCTCTCCCACATCAACACAAAACTGACCCTGTGTCAAATCAAAGCCTTATATGCTCATAGACAATCAAAATGTTATCAGCACGTCGGAAAAATAACTGACACATTCTCTGTAGAACTAATTTTAATTTCTTTTACCCTAACAAGAATAAGTCATTAATTTTCTTAGATAGTTCTAAGAAAATATTAGGAGCTCATATTGGAATCATGGTTAAACGAGATGTATCACATTGCTTCAAATTATCTTTTGAATATAAAATGTCATCAACTACTTCATGCCATTGTTCTTCTTAATGACTAGTTGAGTAAACTGAAATAAAACATGAAAAATATGCAAAAGCTGACAGTTATCTGATAACGCAACATGAAAAATATGAAAGAGACCAGAGAGGGTGAAAAAACTCTTGAACTTAAAGAGAAATTGTAACGAAACATGAGGAGAATTAGATCAAGCTCTGGGGCCCTCTTACTCTTTTCGGGTCGATTTTTCTCAAAACCGACGAAATTTTAAAAATCTGATCGAATACCTTCAGCTTCGTTTCCTTTTCCTACCCCACACTGGAGCTGAATCTTCCATGGGGACATTATGGCATCCATTATCTTTAGCATCTTGTATCGCTGATTCTTCGATATCATCATCCACGCAATCTTGGTTTAAGAAGAACTGGGTCAGATCACCACAAGGAGAGTTAGACTGGACCACAGAATGACCATGTCTATTTTCTATGTCATGAGTGTATAGTAAATGGAACCCACACCCTTTGACCTTAGAATAGTTTCTGCCATCTTCCTTAACATCGAATTCAATTGAGATCTCATCTACATCATCTGCTTCTTCAAGTATCCTTCTCCAAGTATTTATCCATTTTGAGTCATAAGTTAAAACGACTTGATTTGACCGAATAGCATCTTGAGATCTCCAAATAAACTCCATATTGGCACTGGAGCTATCACCTCTGTTGGTTCTTATTATATGGCCATTATAGTTAAAACGATAGCGAATGCTGTACTTGGGGATGTCGTTGCATTCAAAAACAACGCTGCAAACAAAGCTGAATAACTCGGCATTAAACCAATGTGGAGGAAGCTTTGCAGTTAGTGAGGACCCCTTGCTTTTATAGCTGAACCAATCTGGAACATCACCTCCCGGAAAAATGATCCTGGCTTCTACAGTTTTCTGCATCATGATAATCAGAATTTTTTTTGTAATGATATCAGAAATATTAATTTAAAATGTGTATAAATGCAGAGAGACAGACCCATCTTGGGGGAGAGAGAGAGACGACTTTGCTTTCCGGATAATTGGTTCTCAAGTATAGCAACTTCGATTCTACTTCTGCCACTATGCTGTTTCGTGCATTTTGGTCCAATTTCCAGCAATTTTGAAAATCAAAAACAATATTTGTTTGATCTTTGTAAGAGTCAAATACTCCTCTCGATGCTGTCGGTGAAGGACTTGCCACCATTTCTAGTGATATGCAATTCGTTGCATATATACGTCCGACATTCGTTGGAAGCTGAGGCTGCAGTCCTTCAGGTTAAGACATATGAGATTAGTAAGCTGTTTGATGGCAACAGGTATTTTCTGAAAATTGTTTCCAGAGAGATTTAGGATTTCCACAGAAGATAACCAAACAAAAAGGTCTGTTAACTCCCTCAAATGTATACTAACTTCTTGTTGATGCTCCCTTTTCTTCAATGGAAAATGCATACCAAAATACGACGGTTTCAGTTTATAAATGCTGGTGGGGAGATTCTTGAGCCTTCTGCACTCACCAAGGTCCAACCCTTTTAGAGATTTGAGATTGCAGATTGTTGATGGAACATCTTCTATTGCAGTCCCAGATAAAATTAAATATTGGATTTCCAATGATACTTCTGGAAATTCCTTGATAAGGGAACATTCATCAAGATTCAGTTTGTATAGATTTGTAGCCAGTGAGAGGTCTGGAATTTCAATCAACTTCTTCGAGGAAGAGAGATCAATTACCTCTAAGTGCACAAGATTCTGTGACAACAATAAAAAATATTATTTAAACATTAATTCATAAACAGTGCAGGAACATACTCTAAATGACCTATCTACTAAATACTGACTGCTTCAATTTTATGGAAAACATATATCACAGAAGATTTTAAATGGTTTCTGAGTTTTAGGAGTTATCCATTCTCTTTTAATGATTTATTTCTCATTTTTTCAAAGTTAAGTAATTTTAACTATATTTTATTTGGTAATTTGTAAGGACAAATAATTAAAATACAAGCACCAAAATAATGCTACTATATGGAACGATTCGTGATGATGGATTATGAATAAAAAATTATGGTGGGTTGATAATATTATAAACAAATCACCTACTAGACACAAATTGTTTGCATTCTAATCGCTTGGTTTTATAGTCATATATGAAAAGAAAAAATGCCACTACATTTTCTTTGGAGGAATCTAGAATTTATGATTTGTGAATCCATGACAAGGAAAAATGTAAAGGTATACCTATTTTCCATTCCACAATCGTTCAACATGGCTGTTAGGCATTATAAGCCTAACTAGATTCTCCGGACGAAAATTTGTTGGCAAATATTTCAAGGGGCATTGTTCCCATTCCATATATCTTAACTTGCTAGAAAGAGAATTAAGGCCTTGAGGAATGTACACAGTGGACAAATGGCCTCTCATTTTGAGGAACTCAAGATTGCGCATCCTTCGAAATGCTCCTGGATTTATGCTCAAATATCTTGGTTCACACATGTCCAACGATATACCTTTGATTGCCACAGTCCCCTACAGACCAAGGTGAGTAAGGGAGTCATGACGTAAAACAAAAATACATGTTGAAAAAAAAAAGAATTTCTACAGGTGAGGTTACATACTAAATACAAAGTTACTGCATTAGGCTCTTACTGTGTTATTTGTCAATACATGACAGATGTCGTCACAATCCCATAGCCTGCTCCGTTCCCCTGGCTCTTCAATGGATTCTTCACGGACAATTTGTCGACCCATTTCTTGTAGCAGGTCATGCATCTTTACTCGACCCTTTTGAATAGTTATAAGAGATTTGTCAATAAGCACAGCAAGTCCGATATCCGTAAAATAATTGCAAGCATCATGGAAGTGTTTGACTTCATCAACATTCTCTCCTTTAAAGAAACAAGCAATATTAAGAAACAAATTTTTTTCTTGGTGGTCCAATCCATCATAACTGATTCGCAACACTTGCTGCACGGCCATGTATGGGGTTCCCTCTAATTTTTTCAATGCACTTTCCTGTTCTTGCTTGCTTCTTTCACATAGATAGGAACCCAAGATTTTAAGAGCCAATGGATGACCTTTTGCATAATTTATTGCCCTGTTTGACAATCTCATGTCTTGACCTTCTAGTGGAAGCTCTTGTTTGAAAGCGTATCGGCTAAAAAGACAGAGACTTTCACTGTAATCCAACTCTGGAACGTCATAGATAATATCAACTCCATTCTTAAGCACTTGTTTGTCCCTACTTGTTATGATAACAATACTTCCAGGACCAAGGCAATCACGCTGTCCAACTAAAAGTTCTATATGCTGAGAATCATCTACATCATCCAAAATAATAAGAACCTTCTTACGACGAAGCCTATCGCTTATAAATGAAATTCCCAGATTAGGAGTGCCTACATTTAAGTTCTCATCTCTCAATATTCCAATAACAAGTTTATCTCGTAACTCATTTAGTCCACGTTTTTCACATGTTTCTCTAATATCTTCAATAATACAATACCCTGCAAATTTTGAAAAATTATAGTTAAAGAAAGCTCTAGCAAGAGTTGTCTTACCTATACCTCCCATCCCCCAAAGTCCTACAATGCGAACATCTTCACTAATCATGTTTAGTAATGATTCAATTTGCTCAAAGTGAGAACTCATTCCAACAAGATTACCAAAATTGCTTGAGGAAATGTAATAAAGCTTGCCCAAAACATCTGTCACAATACTTTTAATAAGCGTAGCCTCAGGCCTGAAAAGAAAAGAAGTAAACCGGAATTTTACACTGATTTTAAACGCAAGAAATAATTGTTGTAATCTTAAAAATATCAAGAAGGGAGACAAAAGAAAGGAATTACCTTGTGACCTGTGAATCCCATCCAGATAAATTAGCAGCTTTTGTCAAAGCATCCCTCCATGTTTCTATCTTTGGATGACCTACATACCGAGCTAAAGCTTGTCCAAAAGGGCCTGATTGGTTTCTTACATGCGATGGACCCACTTTGAAGAAGACTGGTATAATAATTTGTCCATTTTCTTTGTTACACTCCATGATTCTCGTGAGTTCATCTAAGCACCATCTTGAAGAAGCATAGTTCTCGGAGAAAATGACAACTGAGATTTTTGATTCCACAATCGTCTTGAGAAGAGCATCTGAAACATCATCTCCTCTCCTGAGGTCATTATCAATGAAAGTTTTAATTCTTGCACTACACAAAGCAGCATACACATGACTGGTAATGTTGTCACGAGTGTCCGTCCCTCTGAAACTAATGAAAACATCGTACTTCCCTTGGGAAGAAGATGAAGAAGAAGAAGCTGCCATAATTAGATCACTATTCTTTGGGCAAGCTCAACCAAAAAGATGTAACTTCACAGATCAAAACTAGGCTTTAAATAATTGGAGAGGAGTGCTTAAAGTCCTCAAGCACCCCCTTTTTTTAATTTTATTTCTTATACGAGCAAGGAAATGCTAACGAAATGTAGCTGAAGTGACAAAGTAGGTTCGGTGCCAACATTATTGTTATAAGACGACTTCAAAGTCCAACTTTGCTTTATTGAAGTTATGAAATAATTACATTACGAGTAGGTGAATACTCTAAGCAAGAGCACCTACTAATAAATAGAATTCAAGAGTCATATTTTCATAATGAATTTATGTTTAAACAATATAGTTACAATCTAGAGCACCTATACAGTAAGAACTCAAATAATGAAGTAGAAATCATTACTCAACTTTCTGACTTCAGTTCGGAAGAAGAAGGAAAAAATAGAAGTATGGGAGAAGACTTAGATCTATAATTATTTGGCACTTGGAGTTTTAATGAATACGAGTTAGAAAAAATAGAACAAACTGAAGAAAAAAAATACAACATGTTAATACAAATGAAAAATGCTGACCATAAAAATTAGAAAATAAAACAGTAGAGAATCTCTGTTGACTATTTCAAAGTATAAAGCAAAACGCGTTGTGGTTGATGGTACATGCCATTTAAGATGAAACCTAATTGCATTATCCATATTTCCTTTGTCAATTTTTTTTATGTAGTGGTTGTGGAAGGAAGAAAAGCAACCATAAACATATCCCTATTTTTTTTTTGCGGTTTTAAACAAAGAAGATGTGATTTCAAAACTAGGCTTTTATTTGTTTTTTTGAAATAGGAGTTTTGGAGAGGGGGTAAGATTTGAACCCACGACCTAATGAGTGAGTGATCCATTACATACAATGTGATTGCCGTTCAACCAACGGCTCACTTGCAAAATTAAGCTTTTATTGATTGAATAGAAAATCATCTGGGACATTTTATATTTCTTTAAAGGAAGATCTGACTTCAAAACTTTTTATTTTACCAAGTTGTGGATAATGTGTTCGGTAGCTTACCCCAACACCCATTTATTTTTTTTCTTTTATGAGCAAGGAAGTGTTAATGAAATTCAGCTCAAGTGACAAAATTGGTTTGGTCCAAATATTATTATTGTAAGACGACTTCAAAGACTAGATGAAAACAACTTTTTTTTTTCTTCCACATAATTTTTTTTAATTAAAGTATTTCTCCATCTTTTCTTCACAAGAGTACCCTTCAAAGTCAATTATATGTTTTTTATGTAGTAGTTAGGGAAGGAAGGAAAACAGCCGTAACAATATCACTATTCTATTGGGGGTTTCAGACAAAAAGATGCGACTTCAGAATTAGGCGTTTATGGATCGAATTTTAAAGTCAAATGTGTTTGGTAACAACCGTAAATGAAAAATATATATATATGTATATATATTATTAATTCTTGCTCTTTCTTTTCTCCCAAAACAAATCTTTTTTGGTGGTGTCATTTTCCACCTCTTCTTCCACGAAAAAGACGAGCCATCCATTTCCTTTCCTCTTTGTATGAACAATATGAATATGAACTTTGATTGCCAATAAATCACAAGCAGAGGCATATTAACACTCCAACTCTACTCTTTTGTTTTGTTTCGAGCTTCTTTTTTTTTTTTTCCCTTGTTAATTAATTAAGGAATTATTCGAGATAGAAAAATTAGCTTGAGTTTATCAATTTCCTCCATTTGATTTTAGTAACATAATGAGATACAACTAGCTTAGATGGAGATAAAATGAGACTATTTGATTTAGGATATGGTGTAAGGCTCTTGTCAAAGATAAAATCAGATAAAATTTGCTAATAGACCTTGTGCAAATTAGATTGAGTTTATCAATTTCCTCCAATGTAGAGACTTTGGTAGCTATTACAATTCTTTGCATTACACCAGGACCTGCAGGCACTACTTTCCAGATATACACTAGATAAACCTATGAAACACTATTTCTAAACTATGCTAACCACATAAAGTTGCCATATTTGGCATAATTATAGCCCAGTAGAATGCCTGACAATTGTTCAGTAAACCAATACTAACATTATCTGCCTTGGATGATCTGCTACATCATCTGCTGGGCTTCTAGCATAGCTGCATTCTTGAAATGTAAATATCAATGAAAGCAAAATAAAATCAATGAGCATTATCATTTAGATATTTCTTCTTGACATGAATGCTTTCTAACTTAGCACGAACAATATGTTACGGAAGGCAAAGGATGAAAGATCAAAAACAGAAGGAAGCCAGAGAGGGTGACTTACTCTTGAACTGAAGAAAAATTGCGCTGAAACAGGAGCAGAACAAGATCGAATTGTAGGCCCCCTGAATTAGGTTGGACCACTGAATTGTTGGGAGTTTTAACTCCTCCTCTCAAATTAAATACAATAGGAATAATAGAGATAATAACCAAAATCAATGTCAGATAATCTCAGAAGCTCAAATCACAATCATACAATCAAGCAAGAACAAAGATAAAAGAGACACAGAGATTTATAGCGGTTCACCCGATCAATTCGATCTAACAGGCTACTCCACTTTGTTGCTGGGCTTCACTAGATCATGAATCAAGTGTACAATCACCAAGAACTCCCTCTCACAAGGTTCGGCTGCACTCTCTCTATATTTTTCGGAGGAATAAAACAATAGGAAGACTCACACTACAAACTCTAGAAGGCAATCTATTTATATGTTTCTAAAAAGGGTTCAGGCTTCCTCGAGGAAGGCCGTCCAGTAAGGGGATCCAGTAAGGGCAATTTGCCCATTTTCCACCAAAGGCTTCCTGGAGGAAGGCTCTCCAGTAAGGGCAATCTGCCATGTCGTGTACTTTGTGCGCTATTTCGACACCAAAACAACAGAAATTCGCTCCATTAGCAACTCCATCAAACGACCATCAGCAACTCCATCTCCTTTGTTCAATATCGGAGACCAACTGAAGCTTTGCACAGCTTCAGTTTATCAACAGTTACAACCTTGGTAAATATATCAGCTGGGTTTTTACTCCCACAAATCTTGCGTAGTTTCAACTCCTCATCTCCCAACAAAGACTGTATAAAGTGATACCTTAATCGAATATACTTCGTCCTTGCATGAAACGCAGGGTTCCTAGCCAAGTGAATAGCACTCTGACTATCACCATACAGAATACCATCAGCTCGCTTTTGACCCAATTCTTCTAAAAAACTATTCTACCATATCAACTCCTTCGTGCCCTCTGTAAGAGCCACATACTCCGCCTCTGTAGTCGAAAGAGTAACTATCTTTTACAACTTGGAAGCCCAACTAACAATAGTACCACCCATAGTAAACACATAGCCTGTAGTAATCTTGCTGTCATCTATGTCACCACCCAGGTCTGCATCAACAAAACCTTGTAAATGTACTTTTCCAACCCCAAAACATAGGGTTGTACTGGTTGTACCATGAAGATACCTTAATATCCACTTCATCGCCTCCCAGTGTTGTTTTTCAGGATTACTCATGTATCAACTTACTACTCCCACTGCATGTGCAATATCAGGCCTAGTAAATACCATATCATACATAAGACTTTCAAAGGTGTGCTAATTGACTTAGCATCTTCCAGGTTGAACCTCTTCAACACCTTTTTAACATATTCTTCTTGCGTAAGCATTAAAGTACCACTCGCTTTGTCTCTTACAATGCTCATCCCTAGGATTTGCTTTGCTTCACCTAGATCCTTTAACGAGAACTTGTTTGACAACAACTTCTTCAGCTTTTTAATCTCACTCAAATCAGCCCCTACCACCAGCATATCATCCACATAAAGTAGAAGTATGATGTAAGACTAGTCAAACCTTTTGAAATAACAGCAGTGATCTGTATGACATCTTGTGTAACCACACTTGCGCATATACGAGTCAAACTTCTTGTTCCACTGCCTCGGGGCTTGTTTCAAGCCATATAGGCTCCTATCCAGTTTACATATCAAGTCCTCCTTTCCTAGTTCTACAAAGCCCTGTGGCTACCTCATATATATGTCCTCTTCCAAATCCCCAAGGAGAAAAGCAATCTTAACGTCTAGTTACTCCAAATATAGATTTTCCGCTGCCACCATACTTAGCACTAGCCAAATTGTGGTGAGTTTCACAATCGGTGAAAATATTTCTGTGTAATCCATTCCCTCCTTCTATTGAAAGCCCTTTACCACTAGTCTTGCCTTGTATCTTTTACTCCCATCTGCTTCTTGTTTGATCCCATAGACCCACTTGTTATTTAGCGCCATTTTATCCTTGGGTAGGCTCACCAATCTCCACGTGTGATTGGACATGAGAGAGTCCATTTCATCTTGTATGGATGACTCCCACTTGATAGATTCTTCATGATTTACTGCTTCCTCATAACACTCGGGTTCATCACAATCAGTCAACAATATATAATGCAGAGATGGAGAATACCTTACTGGTGCTCTTCTTTCTCTAATAGACCTTCTCAAAGTAGGTGTACTTGGCTCAACCTCAAGAACAAAAACTATTTCTTCAAAGTTGGTGTCTTCAAGAGCATCTAGTGAAGCATCAACTTCCAACCTTTCTTGTTTCCTATTGATCACATCACTGTTGTCAAGATCATCTAGACTTGCAAACTGTTTATCTTCATCTTCAAGAATTGTCTCATTAGGGACTGTTGCTTCCCTATTTTTGTGCATCACCTCCTCATTGAAGATGACATTATTACTCCTTAGAAACTTCTTGTTTTGCTCATCCCAAAACCTGTACCCAAATTCATCATTGTCGTAGCCAATGAATATGCACTTTCGGGACTTGGGGTCCAACTTGCTTCTCGCACCAGACTCAATGTGTACATATGCCACGCAGCCAAACACTCTCAAATGTGATAGATCTATCTTCTTGCCACTCCATTCCTCCTCGGGTAGGAGCTCACCGATTGGAACTGATGGTACGCTCGATTAATCAAATAAGCAACAGTATTAATCACATCAACCCACATCATGTTTGGTAACCCTGTATGTATCCGCATACTTCTCGTACACTCATTCAGAGTCCTATTCTTGCGCTCAGCCACTCCATTCTGTTGTGGAGTTCCAAGAATGGTCTTCTCCATCCTAATCCCATTAGTTGCGCAAAACTTACTAAAATTACTGTCAGTGTACTCACCTCCGTTATCCGACCTCAAACACTTGACCTTCAAACCTGTCTCGTTTTCTACCAAAGCTTTCCACTTCTTGAAAGTATCAAAGACATCTGATTTGTTTTTCAGAAAATAGACCCACACTTTTCTTGTGGCATCATCAATAAAAGTCATATAATACCTTGAACTTGCAAGAAACTGAACAGGTGAAGGTCTTCAAACATCAATATGAACTAGCTCCAAATTGGTAGTCTTAGATGCCCTTCTTGCCTTTGAAAAACTAACAACCTTCTGCTTCCCAAATATGTAGTCTTCACAAAGTCCGATCTTCGCCGACTTCACACCTTGCAACTTGCCCTTGGACTGCAGAACTTCGTCCCATTCTCACTGATATGCCCAAGTCTACGATGTCAAATATTAGCATCATCTTTGTTTTCAACAGTATTCACCGAACATCAACTTCTTCAAGTTAGAGAGTTCAATATGCTTCATGTGCATAAGATTATGCGACAACAATGAAAAATATTATTTAAACATTATATCATAAATAGTACAACAACATTTTTAGTTAAGTTTCTCTCACTATTTCATTCACACTCAACATAACCTATCTACTAAATTTCGTGTTCTTAACCAACGAGAGGTGGTTCGGTTGACAATCAACTGGGTTAGACATATGTGTGCCTAAGGTTTGATTCCTACTGCAAGCATATTTCTCTGTGCTATTTCAAAAAAAAATTACCTAGGTCTTTAATTTTAAGGAAAACCTGTATAATGCACAAGATTGTAAAGATTTTCTGAATTTTCGGAGTTATTCATTCTCTTTAATTTTTAGGGATTTATTTCCGTTTCATACGATTTTTCAAAATTAAGTAACTTTTACTAGCTTTTATTTATTATTTTGTAACGCCAAAAAAATATAAGACATGCACAAAAATAATATTATCAAGATGTATTATGAATAAATTATCGAAAAATAACATGTATCCTAGCAGTTTTGTAGCCCACGGGAGTCCAACATATTTATTCCATTTATTTAATCAGTGAAATGCTTTATTCCACTCTTTTATCATATAATTTATTGTCCAAAATTTATTGTTTTGATATAGATTCTATTGCTTTTAAAACACAGTCTAGAATTTATTGTTTTAATTCTGAATTCATTGTTTTGAAAGTCCAAATGTCACAAACACCCCCTATGGTTAGGGCCATTTCTACATGTACCCCTTGTTTTGAATTTGTAAGAATTTGACCCCTTGTGCTTTCTGTTTGCGTCATGAGTGATCCCTCCATCCAATTGACCGTCATTGACTCACGATACACAAAACTGTGTTGTTTTGATTTTTTTCAGCATAGGTAGAGTCAAAATGACGCCGTTTTAAGTTAATAAAATTGATAAAAAAAAAGCCCAAATAAAACATTTTTTATAAAATGGAGAGAAAGAGGGGCAAAAATAAAGAAATCCATAAAATAGAAGAAAGAAAGAGAGACTTCACTCTCAGTCCCGCTTGCTTCGGATCGTGAGCGAATGGATCCTTATGAAGCAAGGATTGTTTTGTTCTCCCAAATGCAAGAACATAGACCCAGATGAAAAAGATTTGATATGCTTGGCGTTTGGCCTTGAAACCATGCTGCACACAATGATTCTCAAGCCAAATCTCAGTTGGGACTTTCATCGAACACCTTCTCTACGCCTAGGCATGAACTCTTCTGAGAGTAACAGTGATGTGAGGCTTGCTGCCACAAGCGCATTGTATAATGCTCCAGCAAATTTCTCCAATGATATGGAAAGGGATTTCTTCATGAGGGTTACTTGTGAGGCGACTCTTTCTCCAGAAGTTAAAATTAGACAGACAGCTTTTAAGTGTTTGGTTGCCATCTTTTCACCTTACTATGATAACTTGGCATCTTACATTTATGATATTTTCAACATAACTGAAAAAGTAGTGAAAGAGGATGAGGAACCAGTTGCTGATGTCGGACGACATCCCAGATTAGATGCATTGTTGTTTGGGTATTTTTTTTTGAATTTCATTTAGTCAAAGGGGAACGAGTCATGTATAATGCACAAGATTTTTAAATATTTTCCGAGTTTTAGGAGTTATTCATTGTCTTTAACTTTTAAGGATTTATTTTCGTTTCATACGATTTTTTCAAAATTAAGTAATTTTTACTATCTTTTATTCATAATTTTGTAACGCAAAAGAAATATAATACAAGCACAAAAATAATATTAATATATGAAACAATTTATCAAGATGGATTATGAATAAAATATTATGGGAGGTTGATAATATTTTAAAAATGCCTATAAGCCATAGTAGTGTTTGAATACAGTGAAATAATCACTGGTATATTATCTCACTGTTTTGGAATAAACATAGGTATCAACCGAAATTCATTGTTTTTTTCAAACACAATCTATAATTCATTGTTTTTTAAAATATAGTCGAGAATCTATTGTTTTTTGAAAAATACAATTCATAATCTATTGTTCACAGCTTAGAATTCATTGTTTTTTAAAAGTACAATTCATAATTCATTGTCTTGAGTCCATAATCTATTTTTTTAAGAAAAAACACAATCCAAAATCCATTATTTTTAGTCCAAAAAATATTTTTTTTTGAAATTCCTTTATTTTCAAAAACAATAGAATTAAGATCAATCGAATAAAACTTATCGACAATGGATCTTATTAAAAAAACCTTTATACTCTGATTTCTAATATGTAATTTTTTCCTTAAATCTAATATATATTTTGAAAGTTAAAACGTCTTAAAATTTCGTTTAAAAAAGAGAAAAGTTAAAAAAACGGTGGAGTTATTCATTGGTAAATCATGCTCTATTATTTGGCATCATCAGTGCCCAGTAGAATGGCCCGACAACTGCTCAATAAATCAACACTAATCCTGCAATTTTGATTCCCACCCTAGAAGCAAATTAAGGAACCCAAAAAACTGAAAAAGTATTTACAACTGTTTTCATTTCATCTTTTTCTTCTTAAGAACAAGTTATCCCCTTCAAGTCAGTCAAGTGATACTCAACCAGCAGCGTAGTATTCAAACATCACACCTTCCATCCATCATTTAAGCAAAAGATTACAGAATTCAAGAGACAACCAACACCAACATTCTCTGCCTTGAACAATCAGCTACATAGTGTGCTGAGCTTCTCGCATATATAGCTGCACTATTGAAATGTATATAGGAGAACAATGAAAGCAAAATAATATTAATGATCATTGTCATATTGGTCTTTCTTCTTGACATGAATGCTTTCTAACATAGCACGAAATATATGTAACAGAAGGCAAAGAATAAAACATAAAAAACAGAAAGAAGCCTGAGAGGGTGAATCACTCTTGAGCTGGAGAAATTGTGCGGAAACAGGAGCAGAACTGGATAGAATTGAAGGGGGGAGAAAAAGCTTCCAATAAAAACCAGTTATTGGGGATTGAATATCTAGTAGCATAACACCAAAAATATATGTAGAAGAAAAGTATAACACAATGGAAAGGCTAAAATATCACAAAAAGGAGAACAGAGAATGATTTACCCAGGCCCATCTTTATTTTTATCCTTTTCTTCCTCGCTGGAGCTGAATCTTCCCCACGGTTGTCCACGTTGAAACAATTGTCACTATAGCCTCCATTAGCTTTAGTATCTTGTAACAATGGCTCTTTGACATCATCATCCACATAACTTGCTTCAAGGAGGACTGGTCGCGTCATCCCAAGGAGAGTTAGGTTGGATCATTGAAGGTCTATATCCATCTTCTCTGCCATAGGGAACTCTTTTTGACCTTACAATAGTTTCTCGAAACTTTTCGAGTTGATTTTCGTCGAACCCTTAGAAATTTTGTAAATGTAAATGTATTTAGCTTCCATTTCATTTTCTTCCTGCTTAGTACTGGAGCTAACTTTTCAATAGGGTTGCCCACATTGAAACTTTTGTCATTATAGCCTCCATTATCTTTAGCATCTTGTGTCACTGATTCTTCAACATCATCCACACAATCTTGCTTCAAGAAGAATTGGGTCAGATCACCACAAGGAGAGTTAGGTTGGACCACTGAACGACAATATCTATCTTCTATGTCACGAGTGTATAGCAAATGGATGCCACACTTTTTGACTGCACAATAGTTTATAGAATCTTTTTCAAAATAGAATTCAATTGAGATCTCATCCGCATCATCTGCTTCTTTAGGTTTCCTTCTCCCATAATTTTGCAATGATTGATCATAAATTAAACATATTGATTTGACTGAATAGCATCTTCAGAACTCCAAAGACACTCAAAAGAGGTGTGACTGATGTTGACCCCTTTGTTGTTTCTTATATGGAAATTATAGTGAACAACATAGCGAATGAAGTACTTGGGGAGGTCGTTGCATTCAAGAACAATGCAGAAAACCAAGCAGAATAACTCAGCATTACACCAATGTGTAGGAAGCTTTACAGTTAGTGAGGATCCCCTGCTTTTATAGTTGAACCACTCTGGAACATCACCTCCTGGAAAAATGATCTTGGATGGTCTAGTATCCTGCATCAAAAATTTTAATTTAAAATATGTGTATAAATGCTGAGAGAGATAGACCCATATTGAGATATAGAGAGAGATACCACTTCGCTTTCCTGATGATTAGCTTTCAAGTGTAGCAACTTCGATTCTACTTCTGAAACTATGCTGTTTCGTGCATTTTGGTCCAATTTCCAGCAATTTTGAAAATGAAATTCAAATTCAAAGGGCATGTAATCTGGGTAAGAGCCAAAGTCTCCTCTGGCTGCCATGGATAAAGGACTTGCCACCGTCTCTAGTGATATGCAACTCGCTGCATATATAAATCGAACATTCTTTGGAAGCTGAGGCAGTGATTGAAGCCTCCTGCAGTCCTCCAGGATAAGATTTTTGAGATTAGTGAGCTGTTTGATGGCAACAGGTATTTTCTGAAAATTGTTTCCAGAGAGATTTAGGGTTTCCACGGAAGATAACCAAACAAAAAGTTCTGTTAACTCCCTCAAATGTATATTAACTTCTTGTTGATGCTCCCTTTTCTTCAATGGAAAACATAGACCAAAATGCCAGAGCGATTTCAGTTTATAAATGTTGGTGGGGAGATGCCTAAGCCTCGTGCACCCAGCAAGGTCCAACGCAACTAAGGATTTGAGATTGCAGATTGTCGATGGAATTTCTTCAATTGCAGTCCCATCTAAGATTAAAACTTGGATTTTCAATGATACCTCCGGAAATTTCTTGAGGCGGGAACATCCCCCAAGATACAGGCATTCAAGATTTATAGCCAGTGAGAGGTCTGGAATTTCAATCAACTTGTTCGAGTTAGAGAGAAAAATCTTCTTCAAGTGCACAAGATTCTGCGACAACAATAAAAGAATATTAATTTAAACATTACATCATAAATAGTATGAAAACATTTTACTTGATGTTGTCTCAATATTTCATCCATACTCTACATAACTATCTAGTAAATACTGGGTTAATTTTATGCAAAACATATATAACGCACAAGATTCTAAACATTTTCTGAGTTTTAAGAGTTATCATTCTCCTTTACGGATTTATTTCCGTTTCATACCAGTTTTTCAAAGTTAAGTAATTTTTACTATATCGTTTTTCATTATAAACACACCTACTAGACATAATTAGTTGTTTGTATTCTAATCGTTTTTCATTAATTTTTAGAATTCATGGTTTTATAGTAATATATTAAAAGAAAAATATATTTGATCACTTTATTTCCTTTTCATGAATCTATAATTTATGATTTGTAAATCCTTGAGAAAGAAAAATGCAAAGGCATACCTGTCTTCCATTCCATAGTCGTTCAACATGGCTATTACACATTTCGAGCTTAACTAGACTCTCCGCAAGAAAATTTGATGGTAAATACGTCAAAGGGTAATGATGCCAATCCATATATCTTAACTTGTTAGGAAGAGAATCAAGGCCATGAGGAAGGCACACATTAGACGAATTACTCATGATTTTGAGGAACTCGAGATTGTGCATCCTTTCAAATGCTGCTGAATTTATGTTTAAGCGTTTCGGATTAAACATCTCCAAAAAGATACCTTTGACTGCCACAGTCCCCTACAAAATGATTGTTGTTAAAAGATACGAATAACGACATTTTCTACAAGTGAGGTCACATTTGAAATACAAATACAAAAACAAAAGTTACCGTGTTATTTGTCAATACATGACTGATGTCACCATAATCCCATAGCCTACTACGTTCCCCTGGCTCTTCAATGGATTCTACATGAACAATTTGTCGACCCATTTCTTGTAGCAGGTCATGCATCCATACTCGACCCATTTTAACAGTTATAAGAGATTTGTCGATAAGCACAGCAAATCCGATGTCCGTAGAATAATTGCAGGCAACATGAAAGTATTTGACTTCATCAACATCTACTCCTTTAAAGAAACATGCAAGATTAAGAAACATCTTTTTTTCTTGGGGGTCCAATCCATCATAACTGATAAGCAACACTTGCTGCACATCCTTGTTTGGGGTTCTTTCTAATTTCCTCAATGCACTTTCCTGTTCTTGCTTGCTCCTTCCATATAAATGGGAACCCAAGATTTTAAGAGCCAATGGATTACCTTTTGCATAATTTATTGCCTTGTATGACAATCTCATGTGATGACCATCTGGTGGAAGCTCTTGTTTGAAAGCATATCGGCTAAAAAGACAGAGACTGTCATTGTGAACCAACTGCGGAACTTCATAGATCCTATCAACTCCATTCTTAAGCACTTGTTTGTCTCTACTTGTTATGATGACAATGCTCCCTGGACCAAGGAAATTGCGCTGGCCAACTAAAAGTTGTATATGCTGAAAATTATTCACATCATCCAAAACAATAAGAACCTTCTTACGACGGAACCTATCCCTTATAAATGAAATTCCCATATTAGGAGTGCCTATATTTAAGTTCTCATTTCTCATTATTCCAATGACCAGTTTATCTCGTAACTCATTTAGTCCACGCTTCTCACATGTTTCTCTGATATCTTCAATAATACAATGCCCTTCGAATTTTGACAAATTATGGTTAAAGAAAGCTCTAGCAAGTGTTGTCTTACCTATGCCTCCCATCCCCCAAAGTCCAATGATGCGAACATCTTCATTAATCATGCTTAGTAATGATTCAATTTGCTCATAGCGAGAACTCATTCCAACAAGATCACCAAAATTGCTTGAGTCAGTGTAGTAAAGCTTGCCCAAAATATCAGTAACAATACTTTCAATAAGCATAGCCTCAGGTCTGAAAAGAAAAGAGGTCATTCCGAATTATACTATGATTTTGAATGCAAGAAAGAATTGTTGTAATCTTAAGAATATAAAGAAGGGAGACAAAAGAAAGGAATTACCTTGTGACCTGTGAATCCCATCCAGATAAATTAGCAGCTTTTGTCAAAGCAGCCCTCCATGTTTCTATCTTTGGATGACCGTCATACCGAGCTAAAGCTTGTCCAAAAGGGCCTGATTGGTTTCTTACATGTGATGGATCCACCTTGAAAAAGACTGGTATAACAATTTGCCCATTTTTTTTGTTACACTCCATGATTTTCACGAGTTCATCTAAGCACCATCTTGAAGAAGCATAGTTCTTAGAGAAAATGATTAAGAAAATTTTTGATTCTGCAATCGTCCTGAGAAGAGCATCTGAAATGACATCTCCTCTCTCGAGGTCGTTATCAATGAAAGTTTCAATTTTTTCTCTACACAAAGCAGCATATACATGACTGGTAATGTTGTCACGAGTATCTATTCCTCTAAAACTAATGAAAACATCATACTTCCCTTGGAAAAGAGAAGAAGAAGAAGACGATGAAGAAGAAGAAGAAACTGCCATAATCAGATCAGTATTCTTTGCGCAGAGTCAACCAAAAAAGATGTAACTTTACAAATCAACACTAAGCTTTAAATAATTGGAGAGGAGTACTGAAAGTCCTCAAGAAACCATTTATTTTATTTCTTTTATGAGCAAGGAAATGCTAACGAAATGCAGCTAATAATTGGAGAGGAGTACTGAAAGTCCTCAAGAACCCATTTATTTTATTTCTTTTATGAGCAAGGAAATGCTAACGAAATGCAGCTGAAGGGACACAGTTGGTTCGGTACCAATATTATTATTATAAGACGACTTCAAAGTGTAGATGACAACAACTTTCCTTTCTATCCCAAACAAAAAATTTTTATTGGAGTAATTCTCCATATCTTCTTCACAAGAGTACACTTGACCACGTCTGCTAATGTTTGAGAAAAAAGCTGAATTGTCATTTTAAGTCCCAGTTGTAAGTGGACTAAAAGATGACCCACCTGGGACACACGTTTTCGTATTTGTTGAGGGGTTTGACTGTCAAATTCAAAAAACTAAAAGGTTCAATTAGTAATGTTAAAAGTTCCAAAAAAAATAAATTTAAATGTCATGTGTATGTGATGAATACCAGCCACACGGGATGGGGGCCCAAAATCTAACATCATAAGTTTGGGTCTAACTCTCTATTGAAAACTCAGCTTGACAATAGAAGGTTTGTCCTCTCATATAAGATAGACTTCAAACACTTCACATTTCGATGTGGGATTCTCATCAGTATGCTTCGATAGTCAATTGATCAATAGGGCGTATGATGAATTTTTATTTATTTAGACGGTTTGATAACAAAATTCATTATACTCTACCCCTTTTTTATGTGTAAAAATGCAAGTTCCAAGTTATTTCTATGATCTCTTCAAAGTGTAGAGGAGAACACCTTGGGGAAAATAATGGAAACTTCCTTATAATTTTTTTGTGTAGTTTCAAATAGAAATAATATGTTAAGAAATATGTCTATATTATTTAATATAATTATAGTGTAATTATTTTTTTCTCTGTATTTTTTCTTCTTTCTTTTTACTCTTAAGAGAAAAAAAAAAATTTGTTTAATTGGTTGCATAATATTTATGGGAGGAATTCTCTCATGTTAAATCAATAACATAAAATGCGGATCTATGTCGCTAATGATTTGGAACATGTAGGATCCAAAATAGTGACATAAAATCCTTTGTCCGCCACTACGACCCCCGTCACTTTAAGTCCTAGCTTTGCTCCTGACGATAAACATTAAAAAATGAAACAGTAAAGAAGCCTTGCTGACTATTCAAAGCATAGAGCAAAACGCGTTGTGGTTGATGGAGATGGGATGACGATGTTAATTGCCTCGTCAATTTTTTTTATGTAGTAGTTGTGGAAATTTTCATTATTTATAACTGTTTTGTCAATTTTTTTATATAGTAGTTTGTGGAAAATTGCATTATTTATAATTGCTTCATCAATTTTTTATTTTTTTATGTAGTAGTTGTGGAAGGAAGAAAAGCAGCCATAAGCATATAACTATTGTTTGCAGTTTCACACAAGGCAAAACTAGGCTTTTATGGATTGGATAGAAAGTCATATGGGGACATTTTTGTTTTTCTTTAAGGGAAGTTGCGACTCCAAAACTACTTTTTTTTCTTTACCAAACTATGTATAATGTGTTTGGTAGCATACCCCCTAACACCCATTTATTTATTTATTTTATTGAGCAAGGAAATGCTAATGAAATTTAGTTGAAGTGACAAAGTTGGTTCGGTCCAAATATTATTATTATAAGACGACTTCAAAGTCTATATGAAAACAAGTTTCTTTTTTCTCTCCCAAACAAATTTTTTTATTGAAGTAATTCTCCAACTCTTCTTCACAAGAGCACACTTGATTTACTTAGTATCACCAATTTTTATATAAAAACTCACCATTCCAACAAGTATTTAAGATGAAAGTTAATTGCATTATTTATAATTACTTCATCAATTATTAGTTTTTTATGTAGTAGTTATGGAAGAAAGTAAGAAAAACTGCCAGAACCATATCATTGTTCTTTTGGTGGTTTTAGAAAAGAAGATGTGACTTCAGAACTAGCCATTTATTTTTGGATCGGATTTTAAAGTCAAATTTGTTTCGTAATTTATTTTCTTCCAAACAAATCTTTTTTTTTATTGAAGTCATTTTCCACCTCTTCTTCCATGAAAAAGATGAGCCACCCCTTTCCTCTTTGTATGAACAATATGAATATATTTTGATTGCCACCGTTCTTTCACACACCGTTGACATCATCCTGATAACATCATAGGTCTTTTAATTTTTTTTTCGTACATGAAATCAAAAATATTTTATCTCTCAAAATACAATTAGATTTCCAAAAAATATTTTCATATTCGGAATTAACGTGTAAAACGCTTTCAAACAAGACCCATAAAGAATATAATTTATCGGTTCTTGCGTTAATTAGATTATTTTTGAAAACAATCAAATTAATGTCTATAGTACAAAAATAATGAAATTACTATCTGTAATATTAAAATAATAAATTTAGTGTCTAGAATACGGAAAATAATGGAATTACATCAAAAGATAGTGGAATTACTGTTTAGAATACATAAAACAATAAAATTACATCCAAAATCATGAGTTCTTGCTGTAGTTCATTTGTTTTTGAAAATGATGTAATTATGTGTACAACATGAAAAATCTCATTGTTTATTTAAAAATATTAAAATTTGATAGTTGAACATATATATTATTGAGAAACAACTAGAATTGACCACTAGAAACAACTAGAATTGACCACTTGTATTACATATTACATAATTCATTGTGTCCTGTGTTACTGGAATATATTGCATATTAGAACATATTTGTCGTTGGTTAAAATAATGTAATTGAGCATTACACTCTGAAACCATGGTGTTTTATGCATTTATGATGAAATTCTATTATTTTTTAAAACAGTGTAATAATAATACAAACTATGTAATTGACACATTAAATATTTTCCTATAGTTTAACACAACTGCAATTTATCTCTTTAAACCAATCCAAGCGAAAAGCAACTAAAAATTCACAAAGAAAAACCTAATTTATAATAAAATAAATAGCACAATGGAATTGGTTACTACTGAAAATCTCACTAATTTAAACAAATTCTACTATTATAAGAACGGTTATATTACTTGTTTGAGTGATCATTTGTACTCCGTTTGCCATGAAATTTCATAAGAACATACCTAGATGCATAATTTGATTTATCCTGATTAAAACTTAAAAGAGACTGCATTACTATGATTGAAAATCTCACTTATTTATCATGAGTGAAATTGAATTTTTCAATTAAGAAGAGGTTGAAAATAACTTCAATTTTGTTTGTGAGAAAAAAAGAGAGCAAGAACTAAAAAAATATATATAGAAATGCATAGGCATAAGTCATTGTTGTCAATGAAGTTACAATTATTTTTCTCCAAGTTGTTTGCTTTCCTCTACACTTTGTAGAGATCTTAGAAATAGCATGTAACTTTCATTTTATAGTAATAATACCAAAACAAATAAAAATCACAAACTAACCATTTTTTATTTTCGATTGTTGAGGGTAAATCGAGTTAATTATGAAGTCACATCTTCGTTGTCTGACACTAGTAAAAGAACAGTTATGTGCTTATGGCTGGTTTTCTTCCTTGCACAACTACTACATAAAAAATAGATGAAGCAATTATAAATAATGCAATTAGGTTTTATCTTAAATGGTATGTCACTATACGTGTTCAAGCCATATCGTCATCCCATCGCCATCAACCATAACGCGCTTTTGCCCAGTATAACTTCGTTTGTAATGTATAAAGACAAGTCATATTTTTTCCAAGAAGATGTTGTCATTTTCGGTAGCGCTAAGTATCTGTATTCTAGGTAGCAATGTTGACTAAGCACATGACATGCAAAGTGTATAATTCATCTTTTTTATGTACAAAATACCACTACTTATTTAAAACAACCAGTCGATAAATTCTTTCACACACCGCTGATATCGTAAGTTCTTAAATTTTTTCCTTAAACGAAATTTCAAAATAATCTCTCTCAAAATGTAATTAGATTTCAAAAAAAATTTCATATTCAAAATCAGCGTGTAAAACTTTTTCTGACAAAACCCGTTGTCAATATGTTTTAACGATTCATGCGTTAATTACATTATTTTTGAAAAACTATAGAATTAATATATGTAGTACAAAAACAATGAAATTGTTTTTTGTAATACTAAAACAATGAAATTATTGTCTGGAATACATAAAACAATGGAATTACATATAAAACAGTTAAATTATTGTTTGAATACAAAAATAATGAAATTACATCTAACATCATGAGTTCTTACTATAGTTCTTTTTTTAAAAACGATGTAATTAAACGTATTGCAAGAAAAATATCATTTGTTTATTTTGAAAACACGAAAATTTGATAGGTCAACATGTATATTATTGAGAAACATTTAGAATTGACCACTTGTATTACATAATCCATTGTGTCATTGTTCTTAAAAATATATTGGACATTAGAACATATTTGTAATTAATTAAATCAATTCAATTGAGTGTTACACTCTGAAACCTGAGTGTTTTATACATTCATGATGAAATTTTATTGTTTTTTAAAACAATGTAATAAAAGACTATGTAATTGACCATTTTGAGGTCCAATTATATTGAAATTGGATATTATAACATATTTAGAGTTGGTTAAAATAATAGAATTGAGGGTTAAACTTTGAAACCTAAGTGTTTTATGCATTCAAGATGTTATTCCATTGTGTTTGAAGACAATGGAATAACAATATAGACTATAAAATTCACCATTTTGACAACCAATTTCATTGAAATTGGATATAAATACGTATTTGTAGTTGGTTAAAAGAATGTAATTGAGGTTTACACTCTGAACCCGAGTATTTTATGCATTTATGATGAAATTTCATTGTTTTTGAAGACAATGAAATAATAGTATAGACTATGTAATTTATCATTTGAAATCCAATTTCAATGAAATTGGATATTATAACATATTTGTAGTTGGTTAAAACAATAGAATTGAGGGTTAAACTTTGAACTCTAATATTTTTGCATTCATGATGTAATTCCATTGTGTTTCAAAAAAAAACGGAATGATGAAATTTCTAGTTCAATCGAAAAAGCATTTGAGTTGTCCTTGAAAAAGGTAATCGATTGCAAAGTAAAAATTAAAACACATTGAGTATTTTCATATAATTTAACACAACTCCGATTTTTCTCCTTAAACCATCAAATCCAAGCCAAAAACAATTGAAAATTCACACAAAAATATTAATTTATAATAAAAAATAACATAATGAAATTGTTATGATTGAAAATCTCAATGATTTAAACAAATTTTATTGTTATAAGAACATATATATTACTTGTTTGAGTGATCATTTGCATTCCGTTTGCTATGAAATTTCATACAAATTTTACTGTTATAAAGAATAGATATATTATTTGTTTGAGTGATCATTTGTACTCCGTTTGCTATGAAATTTCATAAGAATATTCTTACACACTTAATATGATTTATCATGACTGAAACTTAATGAGATTGTATTATTATAATTGGAATTTCATTGATTTATCATGAGTGAAATTGAAATTTTCAATTAAGAAGACATGAAAAATAATTAAAATAACTTCAATTTTGTTTATAAAAAAACAAGAGGAAGAGTTGAACAACTATTGAAATGCATAGGCACAAGTCATCCTTGACAAGGAAGTTTGCAATTATTTTTCTCCAAATTGTTTGTTTTCTTATATACTTTGTAGAGATCTTAGAAATAGCATGGAACTTTCATTTTACACTGATAACACAAACAAATTAACAAAAATCACAAACTAACAATTTTTAATCTTTGATTGTTGTGGGTAAGCCTAGTTCTAAAGTCACATCTTCCTTCTCTGACACTGCCAAAAGAATAGTTATATGTTCATGGTTGTTTTTTATTCTTTCCACAACTACTACATAAACAAATAAATAAAAAAATTGATGAAGCAATTATAATAATGCAATTAGGTTTCATCTTAAATGACATGTCACTATACGTTTTTGCCATAGACTTTGAAGAAGACTAGAAAATAGTTAACAAAACTTCCTTTTTTTAATGTATAGACACAAGTCATATTTTGTCCAAGTAAACGCTGTCATTTTCGATAGCGCTAGGTGATGTAATAATTCTCACAAATACACAAGAGTACGCATAACACAATGTATGCAAATACGAGATCGACCACACGGAGACAAGTTAATTTCATTGTTGTACATAACTTAACGAATGAATTGAATGAAAATAAGAGAGTGAGAGAATGAGAAGTAACCTAAACTAACAAAGAAGCAAAATTCATAATTTGATCACCGAGATGAAAGAAGCCTAAGGTAATGATGTCACCTATCAATCATATCATAAGCATTCAATTAACAAACACACAATTATGGTTCCAATTCAAAGGTTGATTCTTTCTTAAATATGAAGGTTCGTTCGTTCGCCGTGCCAACAAATATTATTAACAATGGATTAATCCTGTTCGGTTCGTAGTCATTAACCCAAGGCAAATAACTCATTACAATCTAAAAAACTATAACAACAATCAATCCCCTAAACCTTGTTCATAGCAGTCGATAATTTATTTCCTTAATTCTGGTTCCATTAAGACATATGAATTTTGTTCGTTCCTTAGTCCTAGCTAGATGAGCCAAAATTCATTCCTTAGTCCTAGCTAGATGAGCCTAATTGAGCATTCAATTGGTGATCAGACAATCAAACAAACAATAGACTATAAGTGTGGTAATTAAAGACAATAATCATTGAACAAAAATCATGCATTCATCAAATCAAATAGCTTGTAATATTCATCTTAGGCTACATCACACCCTAGCAATAAGAAAAACTAGAGAGGATAATTAAAACGAAATTTCAAAATATTTTATCTTTCAAAATACTTGTTAGATTTCGAAAAAAATACATATTTGAAATCAATATACAAAACTTGTTTTGGGCCCAACACCGTAGGTGCTAACGGCGAAGTCGTCATTTTCAGCTTCAAAATTGGACATTTCGATGGATTACTTTTTGGGTAGTTAAGCAATTTCAGTGTGTTTTTAAGATTTCTCTGAGGGCCCGTTTGGTTCAATGTATTACGATAGTTATTGTAATCCATCTACAAGTAATCCAATTGTGGTAATGTCATCACAAGGTATTCCTATTAAGGTGTTTGATTTATAAAATGAAAATATATTCCATTTTTTAGTGTTTTCCAAAATTACCCTCCTATACATTTACTTATTGATAAAAACTTCCGCATTGCCCTTCTCCTTCCTTTTTTCCCTAAATACATTTTGCCCACACAGATTTATCAGTCCAAGCTTTTTATAATGTCTTTTGAAGAATAAGGTAAGTCTACATGAAACATCGCAGTTGATGCACCTGAAGCAACACTTCATATATATTGAACAACTTAGACAGTGTAACATTGAAGCCACTGATAGTATAATTACTTGATTGGGTCAAGGTTGGCAATATATCATATATAGAGATTACTTTAACATCAATCTACCATTTATTTCATTGTGTCTAATTAGCATCACTGCGTACAAAGCTAACGTGGGTTTTATGTAGCTGTAATAAATTGAAAGAGACTTGGATATATGTAATAGAAGTATTGATTGATAATTTGGTATATGGATATAATATTGCCTATTTTAATGTGCTTTAAAATAATCACAAACAGAAAAAGAGAAAAGAAAATGAAGACAACAAAGGATCAGAAGAATTTTATGTCAAAATGTAATAGGTGATACATGTGCCAAAATGTAATAGGTGATACATGTGTTAATAAGCAGTTTTGCATCTTAATAAATGTAGTTTTCCGGAGAGAATATAATCACAAACGTATATATGTGATGCACAGAAAGCCTCAACCTGGTAGCCTTTAAGTATTTATGCTTATAAACCTCGAGAAAATAATGGTGAAAAAATGCCATCTTGAGAACCAAACAAAACTCTAATAATTTATCAATACCCCACAATAATCCCAAACACTTGATGCTTCACATCATCCTCCATAGCATATTTTAGAGTTTTGCCATCAATAATTAATGCAATCCAGCATGTGGATCCTTTTCTAGCTTAATCATTATTTGCAAACCGTTGGCTTTGCATCAAAATGTTCTCTTTACGGCCCGTTCAGTAACGAAAAGGAATTGAATCCAACATCAAGTGAAATAAATTTCCAGAAAACCAAGTCCAAACCTTCACAAAAGTAATATACCTCTTTAGACTCTGAATTCATTGTTGTCATGCAAATCTTCTTCGTGCCTTATCAAATCAGACTACATGAGAATCTGCATGATACACAAAAGGTTTCATTAGAATGTATGACATAGTATATTCAAAAAAAAAAAAAATTCGGGCAAAGTACAAACTTCTCAAACCAACACTTAAGTTGATTGCAGTTTCCACTTTCCAAATCTTGCGACCAGCTTGTGCAACCCATCAAGTTTTCAGTAATGCTAAGACTAACGTACACAACCCAGCTTCTCCATATAACATGTACCCAGAGGCCAGAGTTTTGGTCCTTTTGGAAAATGAACAGTCTAAGTAGGGTGATATCTCAGTGTTCCAAAGTGTCGAACTTTATAGCGAAAAAAATTTAAAGAAGGCCCGGATAAAAAATTTTCACCTCAAAAAAAAAAAACATAATAAAAATATCTACACAAGCGATGGTCATGGCGACGCCCTTTGCTTTGCTGAGCTTCTAGTAAAAGAACTGCACTCATCGAAAATAAGATAATATTAGTTAACATTCTCTTTGAAGGCAAGTAAGAGACAGACAAGTTTGGAAAATATAAACAATTGACTGATTGAGATATGAGACAATGAAAGCAGAGTATCATAATAACAGAACAGACTATGAACAACATGCAAAAGAACATTTTAACAAAAACCTTTTGTTGAAAAAAAAAAGCTTGAGAAATTTGAATGAAGCATGAGAACTGGATCATATTCCGTACCAATCTTTTAGAGTTATTCCTGTTGAAACAAAAGAAGTTGTACGATTTCTAAACATGAGTGGAACAGTTTCCATTTCCTTTCTTCTCACTGAAGCTGAATCTTCCACAGGATTGCTCACATTATCTTTAGCATCTTGTATCACTAATTCTTTGACGTCATCCACATAATATTGCTTCAAGGAGAACTGGGTCAGATCACCACAAAGAGAGTTCGGTTGGATCACTGAACCACAATATCTATCTTCTATTTCTTGAGTGTACACCAAATGGACGCCACACTTTTTGACCGTACAACAGTTTATAGAATCTTCTCCAACGCAGAATTCAATTGAGATCTCATCCCCATCATATGCTTCTCCAGTTATCCTCCAATTATTTACCAATGATTGATCATAAACTAAAAAGACTTGACTTGACTGAATAGCATTTTCAAATCTCCAAGTAAACCCAAAATCACCATTGGCACTGAAGCTGTCACCTACCTTGTTTCTTATACGGCAATTATAGTAAAAATCATTGTCTTTGCAGTAACTAGGGAACTGCTTGAACTCAATAACAACACAAAAAATCAGGCAGAATAACTCATCATTACACCAATGTGGAGAAAGCTTTGCAGTTAGTGAGGATCCGCTGCTTTTATAGTCGAACCAATCTGGAACATCACCTCCTGAAAACACCATACAGGCTGCTCCAGTATTCTGCACATGATAATCAGAAATTTTAATTTAAAATATACTTGTATAAATATAGATAGAGATAAACTAACAGACAGAGAGAGACCTTGGATAATAAAGTTTCAGGATAAGTGACTTCCCAATGCCGCAGCCTCGATTCTACATCTGCTGCTGTGCTGTTTATTGCATTTTTGTCCAATTTACAGCAATTTGCAAAATCAAACCAAATATAATCTTGGTGATCGTCAAATACTCCTCTGGCTGTTGTGGATAAAGGACTTGCCACCATTTCTAGTGATATGCAATTCGCTGCATACATACATCGGACATTCATTGGAAGCTGAGGTAGTGATTGAAGCCTCTTGCAGTCATTCAGGTTAAGAAATATGAGATTCGTAAGTTGTTTAATGGCAAAAGGTATTTTCTGAAAATTGTTTCTAGAGAGATTTAAGCTTTGCAACGAAGATAACCAAACAAGATGGTCAGTTAACTCCCTCAGATGTATATTAACTTCTTGTTGATGCTCCCTTTTCTTCGATGGACAACACAGACCAAAATGCCAGAGTGGTTTCAGTTTATAAATGCTGGTGAGATTCTTAAGCCTCGTGCTCCCACCAAGTTCCAACAAGATTAGGGATTTCAGATTGCAGATTGTTGATGGAACTTCTTCGATTGCAGTCCCTCCTAAACCTAAACATTGGATTTTCAATGATACCTTTGGAAATTTCTTGATAAGAAAACATCCATAAAGAAGCAGTTTTTGTAGATTTGTAGCCAGTGAGAGGTCTGGAATGTCAATCAAGTTTTTCGAGAAAGAGAGATCCATCTCCTTCAAGTGCACAAGGTTCTGCCACAATCATAAACAATATTATTTCAAACATTACATCATAAATAGTATAAAAACATTTTATATACTTAATGTTCTCTCAATATTTCATTCACACTCTACATAACCTATCTACTAAATACTGGGTTCTTTAATTTCGCGGAAAACATATATAAAGCACAAGATTTTAATCATTTTTCGAGTTTAGGAGGTTTTTTTTTCTTTTATGAAAAAAGTTTTAGGAGTTATCCATGGTCTTTTAAGGATTTATTTCCGTTTCACACGACTTTTTCAAAGTTAAGTAATTTTTACTATATTTTATATGGTAATTTGTAAGGCAAAATAATTGTAATAAAAGCACCAAAATAACGCTACCATATGGAACAATTCGTTAAGATGGATTATGAATAAAAAATTATGGAAGCTTGAAAGATTATAAACACACCTACTACACACAAATTGTTCGGATTCTAATCGTTGTTCATCAATTTTTAGAATGCTTGGTTTTATAGTAATATATTAAAAGAAAAAAAATTGTTCCATGACACACCTACGTCACTACATTTTTTTTTTTTTTTGAGGAATCTAGAATTTATGATTTGTGAATCCATGACAAGAAAAAATTTAAAGGTATACCTGTCTTCCGTTCCACAATCGTTTAACACAGCTGTTAGGCATTTTGAGACTAACTAGATTTTCCGGATAAAAATTTATTGGCAAATATGTCAAAGGGTATCTGTCCCAATACAAATATCTTAACTTGTTAGGAAGAGATTTAAGGCCTTGAAGAAGGCGCACAGCGGACAAATGGATTCTGATTTTGAAGAACTCAAGATTGTGCATCCTCTGAAGTGCTACTGGATTTATGCTCAAGTCTTTTAGCTTACACATGTCCAACAATATTCCTTTGACTGCCAGAGTCCCCTACAGACCAAGGTGAGTAACGAAGTCATGACATAAAACAAAATGAATGTTGTAAAAAATATGAATTTCTACGGGCGAGGTTACACATGAAATACAAAGTTACTGCATTAGGCTCTTACTGTGTTCATTGTCAATACATCACAGATGTCATGATGATCCCACAGCCTACTGCGTTTTCCTGGCTCTTTTGATTCTTCACGGACAATTTGTCGACCCATTTCTTGTAGTAGGTCATGCATCCATATTCGACCCGTTCGAATAGTTATAAGAGATTTGTCAATAAGCACAGCAAGTTCGATATCCGTAGAATAATTGCAAGCATCATGGAACCATTTGACTTCATTAACACTCCCTCCTCGAAAGAGACATGCAATATTAAGAAACAAATCTTTTTCCTGGTGGTCCAATCCAGCATAACTGATAAGCAACACTTGCTGCACAGCTATGTTTGGGTTTCTCTCTAATTTCATCAATGCACTTTCCTGTTCTTGCTTGCTCCTTCCACATAGATGGGAACCTAAGATTTTAAGAGCTAAAGGATGACCTTTTGCATAATTTATTGCCCTGTTTGACAATCTCATGTGATGATCTTCTGGTGGAAGCTCTTGTTTGAAAGCGTATTGGCTAAAAAGACATAGACTTTCATTGTAATCTAACTCTGGAACGTCATAGATCCTATCAACTCCATTCTTAAACACTTGTTTGTCCCTACTTGTTATAATGACAATACTTCCTGGACCAAGGCAATCATGCCAGCCAACTAAGAGTTCAATCTGCTGAAAATCACTAACATCATCCAAAACAATAAGTACCTTCATACGACAAAGCCTATCCCTTATAAAAGGAATTCCTAGATTAGGAGTGCCTACATTTAAGTTCCCATCCTTCAGTAATCCAATCACAAGTTTTTCTCGTAATTCACTTAGCCCACGCTTCTCACATGTTTCTCTTACATATTCAATAATACAATGCCTTTCAAATTTTGAAAAATTGTAGTTAAAGAAAGCTCTAGCAAGTGTTGTCTTACCTATACCTCCCATTCCCCAAAGTCCAATGATGCGAACATCTTTATTAATCATGCTCAGTAGTGACTCAATTTGCTCAAAGTGAGAGCTCATTCCAACAAGATTACCAAAATTGCTTGAGGAAGTGTAATTAAGCTTGCCCAAAATATCTGTTACAATACTTTTAATAAGTGTAGCCTCATGCCTGAAAAGAAAAAAAAAGTAAACCTGAATTAAACACTAATTTTGAACGTAAAAAATAATTATTGCAATCTTAAGAATATCAAGAAGGGAGACAAAAGAAAGATATTACCTTGTGACATGAGAATCCCATCCAGATAAATTAGCAGCTTTTGTCAAAGCATCCCTCCATGTATGTATCTTTGGATGACCTTCATACCAAGCTAAAGCTTGTCCAAAAGAGTCTGATTGGTTTCTTACATGTGATGGATCCACTTTGTAGAAGACTGGTATAACAATTTGTCCATTTTCTTTGTTACACTCCATGATTCTCAAGAGTTCATCTAAGCACCATTTGGAAGAAGCGTAGTTCTCAGAGAAAATGACAAGTGAGATTTTTGATTCTGCAATCGTCTTGAGAAGAGCATCTGAAACATCATATCCTCTCTTGAGATCATTATCGATGAAAGTTTTAATTTTTGCACGACACAAAGCAGCATATACATGACTGGTAATGTTGTCACGAGTGTCACTCCCTCTGAAACTAACGAAAACATCATACTTTTGCTGAATAGGATTTGTGGAAGTAGGAGTAGATGAAGAAGCCATAACTAAAAGCAAAGATGAGTAGTTGTGCTCTTTCAAGTCTTTTTAAGTCTTTCATAAGTAAAGAAGATTTTGGATAAAGGAAGGGAAACGGTTATAAAGAAGCTCGCCTCCTCAAGCTTCTTAGCACTTTCCAAAGGTTAAAGTATGAGAAATTTTATTAACACCACAAAATCTACTAAATTTACACTATATTCTTAAAAAATTTATTTACATATATATATATATATCATTGTTTGGAATGATAAATATACCCTTTTATCAAAAAAAAATATCGAACATATATTTACATATGGAATTAGATACTTATAAATTTACACACAAATTCGCTAACAAAAAAAAAAATTTACACACCATCTGAAAAAAGTATGCTAAGGACGTATATATGTATGTATCTCCATACCATAATACGTACAGTTCCAAAACCTCCATCACCAAGTTCTTTTCAGAATCAAAATGGTTTGTGGCTTCTTCAAGTTCACTGTAAGAGAAAAGAGGGACCCCAAACCATAATACGGTGCCTCCTTCAAGGTCTGATTTTGAGGAAGGGTTAGGGTTAGAAGAAGCATGATTTGAGATTTGAGTGTATGTAAAGGGTAGTTTAGGTTATTCATTAAATATTTGAAATAAATTTATAAAATATAGATGTAAATTTGTAAGTTAAATTTGGTGGTGTAAATAAAATTTCTCTTAGACCAATAATAATAGTTTGCGTGAGAAAAATATAGGAGGCAACTGTTGTTCCTAGTCAATCAATCATTAAACACTACTACTTTTCCTTGTGGTGAAGAATCAAAGACAATTTCAAGTGACGTTCATCGTATGCTAATTTTCGTCAAAAAAAAAAGACGCGTTATGGTTGATGGAGATGAGATGTGACTTGACCAAAGATAGGGACACGCCATTTAAGATGAAGCTATATTGAATGAATTGCCTCTTATGTTATTGGTGTTAATTTGGTTGGTTCTGTTTTAAGATTGATAATTAGTAGGTCCTAGCATATTGTCGTGTTTGACAAGTTTTGATGTTTGGCAAAGCATCCCGGTGGGCTCATAACTCACCAAGTTAAGGTGGTGATAGAAACAAACACCTAGGAGCCACTTCAATGGACACAACGCGGAAAGGAAGATGGACGGAGGAGACGGAAGGATAAGTTACGAAAATGACATGAAAGTTCCAATTATACCCCAACTTCTTTTCTGGAAATCCTACAATGCCCGTTATATTAATATTTATTAACAATATTTGAACAGATTGCATCAATAATCTATGTTATATATTACAACCGATTGCATCAATAATTGAAGGATGCTTGAACCTTTTCTTATGATTTATGGGTATTGGTGAGGATAAATATCTATTATCTTAAATAATAGTTACTCCTTTATTAAGTTGTAAATTATTTGAAAATTAATTCATCATAAGATAAAATGTTCAAGGAAAAAAATTAAATTAATTAAACGCTGTTCAAAAGAATTTATTAGGATAGATTACAATCAAAATTACACAGAATTCACTTAATACTTCACCTTACTACAGTTTTGTTCATCCAAACGCTAAATTGCGCATCAACTTACCTGACCATAATTTTTTTAGTAACACACCTAATAGTTTTTTTCAGTACAACTCAACTCTCAGCACCACAGTTTTGCAACTCACCACATAGCACCACAGTAAGTTCCTTTCGAACACCACAAAAATCGTCTCAATCGAAACTCAAACGAGTGAGTTATATGACTGTCTGAACACACTGACATCGAAATACAGCTCCAATTCGGAAACTTTGAGACTACACTTTACCCCTAAAATGTTTGGATCTCCAAATGAATATTTGATAAAAATTTGTGGGTCTTTGAGTTTTCTTTTGAATGCTAGAAAAATCTTCTCAATCGAAGCTAAAATGAGTGAGTTATGATTGCCCGACTACACTGATGTCGAGCACAATAATGTTAGAAACACAACTTCGACTCACAAACGTTGAGTCTCGATTTGACCTTTAAAATGTTCTAATTAAGAAAAATATATTAGACACAACTATGTGGGTATTCGAGTCTTCTTTCCATCGCTAAACAAATCGTCTCAATCAGAGTTCAAACGAGTGAGTTATGGTTGTCCAAACACACTAACGTCAAAGAAATAATTGATTGTCGAATTAAACCCATGTCAATTAAAAATTCTCAAAAACACTTGCAGTTTACTACAGTAGCAAACTACAAGCTACTATAGCAAACTGCAATGTTGGAGGTGGTTTTACCGTTTCTGATGGATGCCATTTTTTGGCCAAATAGTACCCAAAAGCTAGAAATTACCAGTCCAGTCTATGTTTCCAATGTCTGTTGCGGACGCTCTTAGTACCTAAAAAACACTTTTAACATCGGGGCCATCGGAGAAGGTTTAGGCACAAATGATCCAACAAATTAAACCGAGTGGCGAGTGCAATTGGACTATGGAATTGATCGAGTTAAACCCATACCTGAAATTGAACTATCGAAGTTTGGGTGGGTGTATGTTGAACGGAATAATTGAAGTGTTTGATTTTTCTGAATTGAGATGGATATTTACTTAAGCCTAGTTTGGTAAAGCTTTTTGAAAATAACAGATATATTAGCAGAAATACTAAACAATTTTATTAGCAAATATGCTCTTTGAATGTTTGGCATTGTTTGGTTGAACTTTTGCTAATAACATTTATTATGTATAGCATATTGTGATAAATTACGTGCAGTGGTTTAGAGTTTAGATTTTAATTGTAATAGAGAAATATAATTGTATCCAAACATAAAAATTAATTTATAAAATTAATATAATGAATAAAAAATAAATTAAAGATACTTAATTTATTATAAATTAATTAATTAATTAAAATTGTTGTAACAGTTACATTATTTATTACTTAATTTATTAAATGAAAAATTTTAATAAAGCAATGTGAGGGTATAATCGGAAATAGGCAGGTGAGGTGAGGGTATAATCGGAATAACTATAATTTCAATCTCGGTGTAAATAGGCAGGTTAGGGTATAATCGAAATAAAGCAATGTCATAGGGACAAAATAGACTTTGGGCCTCAAAATGCTTCACTTTTGTAGCATTTGCAAAAGTCCAAAAAATGCTGCAGAAATTATCTTGAACTAAGTGCACAAAAAATATTGTTTGGATGGGCCACAGCAGTAGTATAAATGCTGGTAAAAAGCCTTACCAAATGGGCCCTTAGTTTGGGGTTTCAAATTCGGGCGCCTTTATGTCACTGGATTTTCGAGGATGTGTTTGTAATAATGGGGATCCTTTAAAACTATCTAAGTGAATGAATGTAAATCTTAGGTCACTAGTTGATCGGTGAGTTCCACAGGAACTCGAAGGAGTGATAGTAGATGGCGTGCTAGCGACATTCCAAATGAGTGAATAGGGGACCTATCCAATACACTATACACATAGCTATGACCCTGCATAAACATTCTAATTTGCTATCAGTTTGATCTTTCAATGATCCTTGATTCAAATATTTTCTGGGACAAGTTCCGACTTATCTGCTTATTGTTGATATGACTTGTTTCATCCCATTTCCAGTCCATACGCTATTCTGATTCCATTTTCGATCTATATAGCACTCTGATTATGTTTTTGATATGTATGCCATTCGATTCTCATTTTGGAATATATGCCATCTTATTCGATTTCGGCATTGGATGCTATGCTGATTCTCACTCTGCTTTATATGTTATTTGATTATAATTCTAAACCTATCTGATCGAAATTATCAATTCTTCATTTCTCAAGAGTGACTATCTGTCAGGATATTGTACACTAACGACAATAGACATTATTCTTGGATCACCAAGTTATCCTCAGCTAGCAGGGGTGATGCTAGCCACTCGTGTAGGCCAACACGTGGTGATCTGTTCTAATGGGATTGTGAGAATGCCCGACTCTATATGATATGATGTCTGTTTTGATTCTGTATGATGGTCCTCTCATTCGATTCTGTTTGATAGGATTTCTGCTTAGATTATTGTACCCTTGATCTATTTGTGTTACTTATCCCCTTTGTATTGTTTAGGTCACTATTCATTCACTAAGTCTGGTTTCTCACGCTTCCTTTGTTAATATCATTGTTTTAGATAGAGTAGACTCAACAGATCCCAGACCGACTTCAGCTTCGTAGAGCTTTGTTGGATTCTAGTGAGCCCGACACCTACTATGCGGGTAGTTTTTATGATATTATGTACATTGCTATTCTGTATGAACATATAATCTTAGAAGCTCCATTAACTACAGATAGGATATATTCTGGTATGTATTGCTAATAGGCCCTGACTATGTAGATTTCGCTATGTCATGAGTGTTTCTATCCATCTTGCATATCTTATTTGTATGTTCTAAGGCTTGCATGGTCTTAGTGGGACTCCAGGTCCCTTGGGGTGCGTCGGTCACGTGCCCTAGAATGGCAGCACAAGTATGAAGTATAAACTTAATAACACAAGTAATGCAATTCCGAAAATGAAAATTTCAATTCCCTATTTCATTTCATTGTCCTTCTTAATGACTAGTTGAGTAAAGTGACATTCAAGCTGTAAAGTGAAATAAAGCATGAAAATAATGCAAAAGCTGACGGTTAATAAGATCATCATAACAACATGAAAAATATGAAAGAGACCAGCGAGGGTGGCAAAATTCTTGAAGTTGTAAAGAAAGATGAGGAGAACTAGATCAAGCTCTGGTGTCCTCTTACTTTTTTCGACTCGATTTTTCTCAAAAAAGACGAAATTTAAAAAAAAAATCTGAAATGCCTTTAGCTTCGTTTCTTTTTCCTACCCTACACTGGGACATCATCCACACAATCTTGGTTCAAGGAGAACTGGGTCGGATAACCACAAGGAGAGTTAGGCTGAACCACTGAACAACCATGTCTATTTTCTGTCTTGAGTGTATGCCTTGGAATAGTTTCTGCTTGACGAAGTGTCGGAAAGCTTGCCCAAAGCATCCGCCACAATACTTTCAATAAGCGTAGCCTCATGTCTGAAAAGAAAAAAAAGTAAACCCAAATTACATTCCGATTTTGAATGCAAGGAATAATTGTTGTAATCTTAAGAACATCAAGAAGGGAGACAAAAGAAAGGAATTACCCTGTGACCCGTAAATCCCATCCTGATAAATTAGCAGTTTCTGTCAACGCATCTCTCCATTTATGTATCCTTGGATGACCTTCGTACTGAGCTAAAGCTTGTCCAAAAGGGCCTGATTGTTTTCTCACATGTGATGGATCCACTTTGTAGAAGACTGGTATAACAATTTGTCCATTTTCTTTTCTACACTCCATGATTCTCACGAGTTCATCTAAGCACCATCTTGAAGAAGCATAGTTCTCCGAGAAAATGACAAATGAAATTTTTGATTCTGTAATCGTCTTGAAAAGAGAATCTAAAACGACATCTACTCTATGGAGGTCATAATCAATGAAAGTTTGAATTTTTTCTCTGCGCAAAGCAGCATATGCATGGCTGCTAATGTTGTTGCGCGTGTCAGCCCTTCTGAAACTAAGGAAAACATCATACTTCATTTGGGAAAAAGAAGAAAAAGAATAATTTATTTCCCTTTTTGGCAGTCTCATATGATGACCATTTAATGGATGCTCTGGTTTGAAAGCATGACCATTCAATAAGGGAACGTTAGAGATCCGATCAAGTCCATTATTGAACATTTGTTGAACCATGATTAGCGATGATTCAATTTGCTGGATGTGATATCTCACTCCAGCAACATTACGAAAATCGTTTGGGGAAGCGAAGTAAAGTTTGCTCATAACATCGTACACAATATTTTTAATAAGTGTAGCCTGAGGCCTGAAAAAAAGAGAGCAAAGAACACCAACTACTTCAATAGATAATTGATGTAATCTCAAGATTGTCAAGAAAGGAGAAAACGAAAGGAATTGAACTAAGAATGTGAAAAATTACCTTGTGACCTCTGAATCCCATCCAGCTAAATTAGCAGCTTTTGTAAAAGCAGCCCTCCATATTTGTATCTTTGGATGACCTTCATACTGAGCTAAAGCTTGTCCAAAACATCCTGTTTGGTTTTCTACATCAGTTGGCTTCACTTTTAAGAAGACCGGTATAACAAATTGTCCATTTCTTTTGTTACACTTCATGATTTTCTCGAGTTCACCTAAGCACCATCTTGAAGAAGGATACTTCTTAGAGAAAATAATTATGGAAATTTGTGATTCCTTGATCGTCCTGCGAAGAGACTTTGAAATATCATCTCCTCTCCTAATGTTGTCCTCAGCGAAACTTACAATTTTTTCTCCGAACAAGGCAGAACGTAGATGACTGAGAAAGTTGTCACGAATGTGACGCCCTCTGAAACTAATGAAAACATCATACTTTCGCTGAATAGGAGTTATGGGAATAATAGATGAAGAAGAAGCCATGACTACAAGCAGAGATGAGTAGTGTGTTCTTCCAAGTCTTTTGTAAATAATACTTGGGATAAAAGAAGGGAAAGGGTTATAAAGAAGCTCGCCTCATGAAGTTTCTTACCAATTTCCAAGTTGTTTCCAACGATTAAAGTAAAACCCCCCCAATAATAATAGTTTTTTCGTGTGAAAGCAAGTGACATAAAAATAAATTTTCCGAGCCTTACCTGTGGTTACACTTAAAATGCCTATATTATGTAAGATTAAAAAAAAGGCAAAGATGAGACTTCAAAGCTCTATTAATTTAAGTTGGTGGTTGTCGTGGGAAATGCAACAAACGTGTAGTAACCGGTTTTCGTCCGGCCAAAAACAAAATACAAAAATAAAAAATAGTAAAAAACAAAAAAAAAGAAGAAACAAAAAAAAACAATAAAACAAAATGATAAGGTGGTGGAAAAAAAAAAAGAAAAGAAGAGAAAAAGGGGAGTGAAATCGGTGGAAAAGAAGAAAAGGGGGAGAAAGAAGAAAAAAGGGGAGACGTGGGGCAGAGTGGGAGAAAAGAAAGAGGAAAAAATAAATTAGAGAGAGGTGGCGTGAGAGAGTGGAGAAAAAAGAGAAAAAAAAATAAAAAGAAAGAAGAGGAGAGAAGAAGTGGCAGGATTTAAGGAGGAAAAGAAATAAAAAGAGGGAAGGAGGAAGGTGGCCGAGGGGAAGAGGAGGCCAAAGGAAAAGAAGAAAGGCCAAAGGAAAGAGAAGAAAAGGAAGAGAAGAAGGAGTTTGATTCTTTTCGGTTTTGTTCTTCCGGGAAGGTAATAGATCCACTCATATTTGACACTTCTTGTTCCATTTCACTATTTATGTTCCTGTAGTTCTACTTTGCATCTCTTGATTTCTAATTCCTTGGATCTGGCTTTCTTTCTTTGGATTTGATTGTTGAAGGTTTATGTCCTTCTTTGCTCACTATTGAAATAAGGTTTTTACTCACTTATGTTGGTCCGGCTGTAACATATGTTCTTTGAATGTTGTGATGTATTGGGTATATATACAAGTTTATATATATATATATATATATATATATATATATATGTGTGTGTGTGTGTGTATGTATATGTATATATGCTGGGTTTTTGATATCTATATGTATGTGTTTGTATATATACCGGTTCATATGTGCTTATATATATGTGTTCATATGTGTTTATATATGTATATACGGTGTGTGTATATATATAGTGCAGGTGTGTATATATATATATATGGCATGTGTATTTGTGTGTATATGCGTACAGTACGTGTATATATACTATGGTATATATCTATGTGTTTGGTCTACAGTGTATATATATATGTTGTGTGTGTGTGGGTATGTGCGTACAATAGGTGTGTGTATATATGGGTGCAGTATATTGTGTATATATATATATATATATATATATATATATATATATATATCTGTAGGTGCGTATATATATATATATGTGTGTGTGTGGTGTATATATATATATATATATGTGGTGTGTGTGTATATATACAGGGTGTGTACATATATATTTCATTTGTGTTTGTATATATGTGTTTGTGTATGCATGTCTATAATATATATATATATAATTAATTTGATTTGAGTTTTTATGATTATTGAGCACCATTTAACCCTCCATTCTTATGTTTGTGTTTGTTGGGCTTGGATCGGGCTTGAGACCGCTTGGACCGAGGGGCATACCTAGAGGATTTGGGCCGGATTGGAGCAATGGGTCTCAAGGGCAATATTGGGTTTTTGTACATTTGTATAAATTTCGTTTTTGTCACGTATCCTTGTAAAATGTAAATCCTTGTAATGGTATAGTGGAAAATAGTGGAAATGCATACATAAATGTTTAGGGTGCTAGAAGCATATAGACATTAGGAGATGATTTTGAGAATGATGATTGCATTAGAATGCATGCTTAGGACTTTGATTTCTCACACTATGCCATGATGCTTAGATGTATGCTAGGATTGTTTGAGTGCAATAAAAATGAAAGCAACGCGTTAGTCATTAGAATTAATCCAAGCCGTCTCACGTTAATAAAACACATCAAGATTAAATTATGGAATCCTTATGTTTTGATTAAATACCAAAGAGCCTTCAAGATATTGGGGTTCCATTGGCATTCATCCAAAATATTTGGATTTCGTGGACTCGGAAAGCAAATATGTTTTTAGGGATTAGGAGAATTTATTTACGGATTCAACGGTGAGTTTAAAGATATTTGACTCATTCAATGAGCCATAAATGGATTCTTTCTTTTCTCATGAAAAACATAATTGTAAGTAAGGCTTGAATTGAACATTATTCCTTGATTGTGGGCCCTTTTGGTACATCAACCAAGTCCTCAAGAGTCCTTTTTCCCAAATATCCAAACCCACTCCAAGTGGTACCTTATCCAATCTTTGGCCAAGCCGGGAATGACCCCAATGATCCCGTGCAACCCCTTTTTTTTTAAAATATCCAAACCCACTCCAAGTGGTGTTTTCTCCAATCTTTGGCCAAGCCGGGAATGGCCCCAATGATCCCGTGCAACCCCTTTTTTTTCAAATATCCAAACCCACTCCAAGTGGTGTTTTCTCCAATCCTTGGCCAAGCTGGGAATGGCCCCAATGATCCCGTGCACCTTGTTGTCCAAACCACTCCAAGTGGGTTTTTTTTCATTACCTTCCAATAAGACCCATCAAAATGGGATTTTCAAAAACAAATCAAAGCCAAATGGGAAAACATTCAAAGGTAACCGTTTTCGGGAGTTGTGGGGTGCCTAACACCTTCCCCATGCTCAATAGACCCCCTTGCCCATTTTTCTCGTAGACCAGAACAGATGTCCAATTGCATCCTAAAAATCAATTGGTGGCGACTTCATTGTTTTTCAAACCGGTTGCTTCAGCTGGCGACTTCACTGGGGAATATTGGTTGTTGTACCAAAGGGGTCGGGCCTTTTTGTTAGTGTTTTCTTATTTGGTTGATTTGTTTATTTTGTTGTACATTTTTCTTTCAACATTTTGAGGAATCTAATGTGTTTGTTCATGATTGTAGATAAAATAACAGGTTTTTGGTTTGATAAAATTTGAGTGTTTATTGAGGATATGGTATGATCCCCCCGCACACACATCACTATTCACATGCACACAAATGACCCATAAAAACCGGGTCCTACTAGTGATTAGTGAGGGTTGATCTTTGCTTTTGATGGATTTTGTCCTCACGTAAGCAAGGAAAAACATCCTCCTGGATTGACGTCCCTTCAAGATATTGGGGGATGGGTTCCACTTCCAGATATGGGGTGTGAACTAACCTGATCCAGTGGCCTCTCGCGTAGCCGCGTTATAGTTAGATATGCCACCCATATGCACATTACATAACCCTAGATCCGGTTCGAGACCTTCAGAAATTGGTAGGAACCTGATTTTGTTAGGAACAATGGGGGATTCTCTTATCCTTAACTCTATTTATTTCCTGTACATTTAAATACCATGTACCTTTATTCCTCATTTACATGTTTATATGTACTTGATACATACCTGTGTATATACATTCATTGAACCATACATGTACATCCTTTATACATTTGTCATATATGTTAGCCTAGGTTATGATCACGCACAAACATAATGGCCCATACATGTCCATATATACTTGAATACTCATATATGCCCATATATACTTGTACATATGCTAATTATCCATACTTGTCCATATGTACTTGTACATCTGTTAATCGTCCATACATGTCCATATATACTTGCATGATTGTTAATCACTCATACATGTTTATACACATCTTACACTCGTTCTTTTAATACTACCATGCATTCACTACACACATTTTTTGCATTTTGACAAACTAATAAGTTCATAGTCATGAATTAAAAAAAAAAAAAAACAAAAAAAAAAAAAAACAAAAAAAAGAAAAAAAAAGAAACCATTTCACTGATGTCATTGCCATCCTTATTACACAAGATTACAGTTGTGCATTGCTCAAACAATGAAAAATGAACAGTAAAAAATACTGGTGCAGTTTTTGAGGAAATTGACTCTTAATTTTCTTGTTGATGGAGTTGGAATGAATCATTCTTTGTCTGATTCTGAAGAGATTCATGTTTTGGCTATCGATGACAGCCTTGTTGATAGAATAGTTTGGTCAAGATTACTTCCTGTAAAGTGACTGCGGTGGATAGTGGAATAAGAGTACTTCAGTTTCTGGGTTTAAATGAGGAGAATGATTGTTCTGTTGGGTTTGATAGTTTGAAGGTGGGTCTGATCATCACCAACTACTGTATGCCTGGAGTGACAAGATATGAGTTGTTGAAGAAAATCAAGGGATCGTTTGCCTTGAGAGAGATTCCGGTGTTAATCATGTCATCTGAGAGTAATCATGTCATCTGAGATCGTAGTGACTCGAATTGACAGATGCTTGGGAGGAGGAGCAGAGGAATCTATTGTAAAGCCAGTGAAGTTGTCAGATATGAAGCGCTTGAAAGATTACATGACCAAAGACGAAAACCAAGAGGGATGCATCAACAACAAGAGAGAGCTTCCAGAGACTTGTGATCTATGTTCATCATCACCGTCATCTTCTACTCTCAGCTCTCGGCCCCCATAGCTGTCAGATTCTCCGTCACTACCATCATCACCATCAGAGCCGTGTTCTCTACCACTGTTGGAATCTCCTATCAGACGGTTTAAAAGATCCTACTTGGATTAGGTCTTGACCGTCCGTTATGTACCCAGTCTCATTGTGCAAATATTCATAATTTCTCGGGGAGTGCGAAAGTTTTTTTTAGTCTATTTTATTTTTATTTGAGTTGAAAAAAAAAAAGGAAAAGAAAAAAAAAAAAGAAAAAAAAAGAAAAGAAAATGTTTGTCGGGAAATGAATAGTTGAGTGTGTCAGTTTTGTTTTTTATTATCTATTTGAAGAAAAAAAAAAAAAAAAGAAAGAAAAAAGTTTGTCCTCAAGCAGGAAATAAACAGTTGAGTGTGACAGTTTTGTTTTTTATTATTTAGTTGAAAAAAAAGAAGGAAGAAAAGAGTTGTCCTCAAGCGGGAAAATAACAGTGGATGGTGACAGTAAAGTAAGTACTGATGTGACAGGCACCGCAAATGTCTTCGTATATGCAGAGCCATTTCCGTCTTCATCTCCATCTCAATTGCAAAAGTGTGTTTTCTCTCTGAGCTATCTTCATCTCCATCTTCATCTCAATCATTCCTGACAAAAGTGTGTTCTCTCACAAAGATCAAGAGCTATGCCGAGACGCTCGCGCACCATCGCCTCAAGATTACAGTCCAGGCTTGCGTTGTTCAACAAAGCTGAAATTATTCCTGAATGTAGAATCGACGAAACGGTACAGCGAGAAGCACTCAACAAATGGGCGATGCGCTACTTAAGGGAGCATTCCTTGCTGTTTCTAGTAGACCCAGATCCAGAAAATGACTTACTGGTGTATCCTCAGATCGTTCGCTCCTTCTATCACACTCTCATCGAGCTACCACGAAGTGAGCGGACTAGGAATCAACTGGTTTATCAGGTCATTCTAGGTGGTATAAAAGTTCAATTCACGACAGCAGATCTGTGTTGCTGCTTGGGATATCCACCAGTAGATGATAAGCCCACTGGATCTCGACAACCGATCTGTGCGTCAAAGCAGAAAATTGTTGATGATATGTGTGGAGGAAAAAAGAATAGGCACAGCAACGCTACACGTCGTGCTTACTTGCCTTCAAAGATGTGGTTGCTGGATGATGCTGTCAGGAAAAATCTGTGCCCTATTAGCCATGAGCAAGAACGACGAGGAACATTCTTGTCAGTCTTATACTCTATGTATAAAGGGCAGTGGTTTGATATTGGGAAGATCTATCTGGCCATTATCTTCAAAGCCAAGGATTTTGTCGAGACGAAGCCAACAAAGGCGGGGAAGTTATTTTTCCCACGGCTTATCACAAGGTTGCTTTTGTTCAAAAGCATTCGACCTCCTCGGCCTCAAGCATCTTTGGGATATCAGGTCACCATGCTAGAAAGAAGGACATGGCTTCAGAGCATCAACCATTTGAAAACAACTTCTGCTGGAAAGAAGCAGACCCGAGAGGGTCCCTCAGCATCACCACCTGGTGATTCCTCATCAGTAATTGCAGCATCTCCACAATCAGATCGCATGCGTGCAGCGATAGCCCGGCTAGAGATGGGGCTACAAACACTAGAAGATGGACAGCACAGGCTGGAGCATATGTTGGTAGCAGTCATGGATATGATACGGAAGTGAAAACATAGCAATCCAACAGTCAGAAATTTTGGGGAGTTATGTGAGCAGTTTGAGGAATTCGATGTTGCTATTATGGGGAATGACCAAAACTTTGCTGTTAAGCCTTGCCATGTCCTTCAGGTTTTAAGCTCAACAACTGGACCAGTTTTGAATTGCCAGTCTCTATCAACAGCCTTCAAGAGTAATATCCATGTGCACTATGATCTGTGACCCAGCTCATGGCCACTGATTGGGTTTTTGTAATGAGCATGTCTTTACTTTATCTTTTGATGAATTCGCATAGTATGGCCTTTGCATGTTCTCATGTTTCTGATGATTCTGATATGCTTATCATACACAAAAATCGTTGCTCATAATTCTCACATCTATTCATTTCATTTCACACATCACTTCTAAAAAATCCAAATCTCACACATTCCATTTTAACAGGACTGAAATTGATGATAATAAAAAAGATGAACCGAATGAACCAGATTTTGGGGCACCCATTAACAATGTTGAATCTGATTCCGACACTGAAGATGAATTTGAGATATCGCCAGAAATGTTAAGGCAAGTTAACCAAGAGGAGAAGATAGTTCAGCCGCATAAAGAAATAACTGAGGTTGTTAACTTGGGAACTGAAGATCAGAAAAAGGAGGTTAGGATTGGTGCAGCTTTTGAAGGAGGAGATAGAAAAAGATTGATAGGTTTGCTACATGAATATCAGGACGTTTTTGCATGGTCATATCAAGATATGCCGGGACTTGATACAAACATAGTGGTCCATAAATTGCCATTAAAACCCGATTGTCTGCCAGTGAAGCAAAAGTTGAGAAGATTGAAGCCGGAGATGCTTTTGAAGATTAGAGATGAAGTAAAAAAGCTGTTTGATGCAGGATTCCTCGCTGTGGCAAAATACCCCGAGTGGGTTGCAAATATCGTACCAGTCCCAAAGAAAGATGGTAAGGTTCGGATGTGCGTGGATTACAGGGATCTTAATCGGGCGAGCCCGAAAGATAACTTTCCTTTACCCCAAATTGACATATTAGTAGACAATACTGCTAAACATTTTGCGTTCTCCTTCATGAATGGATTCTCAGGATATAACCAGATCAAGATGGCACCGGAAGATCAGGAGAAAACTACTTTCATCACTTTATGGGATACCTTTTGTTACAAAGTCATGCCATTTGGTCTCAAAAATGCGGGAGCTACTTATCAGCGAGTCATGGTTACTCTGTTTCATGATATGATGCATAAAGAGATTGAGGTGTATGTGGATGACATGATTGCTAAGTCAAAGGAGGATGAAGATCACGTGACTAACCTGGAGAAGCTGTTCAAGAGGTTGAGAAGGCACCAATTGAAGTTGAACCCCTCGAAATGCACATTTGGTGCAACCTCGGGGAAGTTGTTGGGTTTCATTGTCAGCAGAAGAGGTATTGAAGTGGATCCTGAGAAAGTGAAGGCGATCATGGAAATGCCTCATCCTCGCACTGAGAAAGAAGTCAGAGGTTTCTTGGGCAGACTCAATTATATTGCAAGGTTCATTTCACAGTTGACAACTACGTGTGAGCCAATTTTTAAGTTACTTCGGAAGAATAACCCATCAGAATGGAATGATGAATGTCAAAGTGCCTTTGAGAGAATCAAGCAGTATTTACAAAATCCACCGGTCTTGATGCCTCCGGTTGCTGGGAGCCCGCTTATTCTCTACTTAACTGTATCGGACAATTCGATGGGATGTATGTTAGGGCAACATGATTCATCGGGGAGGATAGAGCATGCGATCTACTACTTGAGCAAGAAATTCACCAGTTGTGAGACAAACTACTCCATGTTAGAGAAGACTTGTTGTTCATTGGCATGGGCTGCGCATAGGCTCAGGCAATATATGCTGTATCACACTACTTGGTTGATCTCGAGGATGGATCCGATCAAGTATATTTTTGAAAAACCATCTCTTTCAGGGAGGATTGCAAAATGGCAGATGTTGTTGTCAGAATATGATATTTTGTATGTTGCCCAGAAGGCAGTGAAGGGAAGTGCAATAGCAGATTACTTAGCAGAGCAGGCGATTGATGACTCTCAGCCTATGAATCCAAGGTTCCCAGATGGAGAAATCTTGTCCTTAGAAATGGAGAGTCGGAAAGATATGGACGGATGGGTTATGTTGTTTGATGGCGCTTCTAATATCGTTGGTAATGGGATTGGGGCTGTGCTTATTTCTCCAGAGGGGAAAGTTACGCCGTTTACTGCTAAGCTTTATTTCAACTGTACCAATAATGTGTCTGAGTATGAGGCCTGTGCCATGAGAATTCAAGCTGCTATTGATGTTGGGATTAAAAAGCTTCAGGTTTATGGTGACTCTCAATTGGTGATCAGGCAATTGTGTGACGAATGGGAAACCAGGGATGCCAAGTTAGTCCCGTATTATCAACACATCAAGGAGTTGATCAAATTTTTTGACTGTGTGGAATTTGATCATATTCCAAGAGAAGAAAACCAGATGGCAGATGCTTTGGCCACTTTGGCAGCCATGTTTGGTTTGGACCCTCGAGGAGAAGTGGAGGTTATCAAGATTGAGAAACGTGAAATTCAGGCGCACTGTTTGAATATAGTAGCAGAACCTGATGGCAAACCCTGGTATTATGATGTAAAACAGTATTTGGAGAAAGGAGAATACCCTCCAGAGGCCTCAGATAATGACAAACGCACCATCCGAAGACTCTCAAGCTCCTTTTTCTTGGATAAAAATGTATTGTATAAGAAAAGCTTGGGATTTGTGCTTCTTCGATGCGTGGATATTGATGAAGCCAAGCAGATTATGGAAGAGATTCATGAAGGAATATGTGGTACTCATTTGAGTGGATATTCAATGGCAAGGAAGATATTGCGAGCCGGTTACTATTGGCTTACCATGGAAAGAGATTGTATTAGATATGCAATCAGATGCCATAAGTGCCAGATTTATGCTGATAAAACTCATGTCCCAGTGAACCCTCTGCGGGTATTAGCAGCACCTTGGCCCTTTTCAATGTGGGGTATCGATGTTATTGGCCCTATCGAGCCCAAAGCTTCCAACAGACATCGTTTCATCCTGGTTGCAATTGATTATTTTACAAAGTGGGTGGAAGCAAATTCTTATGCTAAAGTGACAAGTAACGTTATCGCCCGATTCTTGAGAAAAGATATTGTATGTCGCTATGGGGTTCCCGAAAGGATCATTACTGACAATGGCACGAATTTCAACAGCAAGATAGTAAATGATTTATGCGAGCAGTTCAAGATCAAGCATCATAATTCATCTCCTTATCGTCCCAAGATGAACGGGGCTGTTGAGGCAGCTAACAAAAATATCAAGAAAATCATCCAGAAGATGACAGAGAATTACAAAGATTGGCATGAAAAGCTTCCTTTTGCTTTATATGGGTACCGGACTTCTGTGCGTACATCCACTGGTGAAAGTCCTTTTGCTTTAGTATATGGGACAGAGGCGGTCCTTCCCATTGAAGTAGAAATCCCTTCGCTAAGAGTAGTGATGGAGGCCAACTTGGAGGAGACGGAGTGGGTCCGAGCCCGGTACGAACATCTAAATTTTATTGAGGAAAGAAGATTGGGAGCACTTTGTAGAGTACAACTTTATCAAAGACGAATGATAAGAGCACATCACAAGAGAGTGCGTCCTCGTTGTTTCAGAGGAGGGGATTTAGTACTAAAGATGATTCAGCCACCTCAAAGAGATCGCCGTGGAAAATGGACTCCTACCTACGAGGGACCATATGTGGTGAAGAAAGCATTCTCCGGTGGAGCGGTAATTTTGACAAAGATGGACGAAGATGATTTGCCTCACCCAGTAAATGCCGATGTTCTCAGGCGGTATTATGCGTAAAAAAAAATCCCGCTGGAGTGAAAACCCGAAAAAGCGCTCTAGGCAAAAATTAGAGACAAAAAAAAAAAACAAAAAAAAAAAAAAATCCCGCTAGAGTGAAAACCCGAAAGGGCGCTCTAGGCAAAAATTAGGGAGTCAAAAATCCCGCTGGAGTGAAAACCCGGAAGGGCGCTCTAGGCAAAAATTAGGGACAAAGAAAAATCATTGAAGTGAAAACCCTCATGGGCGCTTCAATTGTGGCTGCAAGTTTGGGTTTCGAATTGTTTAAAGAATGATGGTTGGGACATGGGTCCGTTGAATTAGTGAATTGGTGTCTGAATTGGTTGTTAACTTGTCTCACATTGACATAATTGGGAGTGCAAAATCGGCTTCGTAGTTGCCTGATCAGATGACAGTTATTTGAGCACGCACCCAAAACTGGGGCAGTTTTTGGTGCGCTCCTTATGCTATCATATATTTCACCATGCAAAGGTGTTAGTCCATTAAACAGAATGAGAAGTTTGTTGGTAGGAAGGGAGGACTCAGAGACAGCATCATACAAGTCAGATTTGATCATTGTTAAATGGGTGCACACCGAAACTGGGGCAGTTTTGGTGGAATCTTTGAATTATCACATATTTCATCTTGGAGAAGCTTGGTTTGTTTTTTCCTTTGACTTCTCTACATTCTCGTACATATCTTCGTCTAAGGGTTTTTTCGATTGTCACCCATCATTTTCAATAAAAATGGGGAAGAAATTCATTTCTATAGTTTTATCACTTGTGACATCTTTTTCCATATCCCAATTCAATTCTCATTCCATATTCCGAAAGGTGTATCATTTGTATTCAGTGATTGGCATACATGGCTATACTATTGAATTTATCACTGACAAAGTTTTGACAGAAAACAGGAAGAATGCATTAGGACATTACTCTTGACAGGAATTTGATTGGATCTTGGCATCCTAAACTGGAAAGGATCTGAATGAAGAACCTGTACTTGAGTGTGCACAGATGCAAATTTCGAAAAAGAGTTAGTATGGAAAAGCAAGGAAAGGGAAGGAGATAGTTCAACAGTTTGGGTTCTGGAATGAGTGAGAGCCTTTACTAATCAGAATAGAGAAGATACATTGAAAATCCAGAGTCAGAAAATCAAACCCAACGATGAAGCAGATTTGTTCTAGCAATTCGCAACTGTACGCGTGACTGAGGACGGCAAAGCCTTGAGAGAACATGCATTCACTCATTAATGAGACATTCATATTTGAACAAAATAGGTCATTACATGCATCATTGTTGCATATGGTTTGTCCTTTTTGTATTATGGCAGGTTTATGCAGAAGATACAGCTTGGACGTAGTCATTCTCCTCAAATCAAAGCATATCATCTGATCGAAACATCTTTCTGTCAAGGTGAGATTACAAAAACTCCCGAATACCTTTTCTCAAAAACAAAAAAAAAATCCTTTTTCAGCCAAGCCGGGAATGGCTACAGTGATCCCGAGCATCTTTTCTCCAAAAAAAAAAAAAAATTCATTTTTGGCCAAGCCGGAGATGGCCCCAATGATCCCGTGCAAATCTTTTTTTAAAAATTTACCAAACCCACTCCAAGTGGGATTTCATTCAAGCATTGGCCAAGCCGGGGATGGCCCTATGATCCCGTGCACATTGTCTTTTTCAATTTACAAAAACCCACTCCAAGTGGGATTTCATTCAAGCATTGGCCAAGCCGGGGATGGCCCTATGATCCCGTGCACATTGTCTTTTTCAATTTACAAAGCCCACTCCAAGTGGGATTTCATTCAAGCATTGGCCAAGCCGGGGATGGCCCTATGATCCCGTGCACATTGTCTTTTTCAATTTACAACACCCACTCCAAGTGGGATTTCATTCAAGCATTGGCCAAGCCGGGGATGGCCCTATGATCCCGTGCACATTGTCTTTTTCAATTTACAACACCCACTCCAAGTGGGATTTCATTCAAGCATTGGCCAAGCCGGGGATGGCCCTATGATCCCGTGCACATTGTCTTTTTCAATTTACAAAACCCACTCCAAGTGGGATTTCATTCAAGCATTGGCCAAGCCGGGGATGGCCCTATGATCCCGAGCACATTGTCTTTTTCAATTTACAACACCCACTCCAAGTGGGATTTCTTTCAAGCATTGGCCAAGCCGGGGATGGCCCTATGATCCCGTGCACAAATGATCCTGAGCACTTTTTCAGCCAAGCCGGGAATGGCTACAGTGATCCCGAGCATCTTTCCTTATCCTTTCCGTACGAAGTTCGGTTAACTACACCTTTGTCCGCCTTTTACTTCATAAAAGACATACAAAGGGGGGCAGCTGTAGTAACCGGTTTTCGTCCGGCCAAAAACAAAATACAAAAATAAAAAATAGTAAAAAACAAAAAAAAAGAAGAAACAAAAAAAACAATAAAACAAAATGATAAGGTGGTGGAAAAAAAAAGAAAAGAAGAGAAAAAGGGGAGTGAAATCGGTGGAAAAGAAGAAAAGGGGGAGAAAGAAGAAAAAAGGGGAGACGTGGGGCAGAGTGGGAGAAAAGAAAGAGGAAAAAATAAATTAGAGAGAGGTGGCGTGAGAGAGTGGAGAAAAAAGAGAAAAAAAAATAAAAAGAAAGAAGAGGAGAGAAGAAGTGGCAGGATTTAAGGAGGAAAAGAAATAAAAAGAGGGAAGGAGGAAGGTGGCCGAGGGGAAGAGGAGGCCAAAGGAAAAGAAGAAAGGCCAAAGGAAAGAGAAGAAAAGGAAGAGAAGAAGGAGTTTGATTCTTTTCGGTTTTGTTCTTCCGGGAAGGTAATAGATCCACTCATATTTGACACTTCTTGTTCCATTTCACTATTTATGTTCCTGTAGTTCTACTTTGCATCTCTTGATTTCTAATTCCTTGGATCTGGCTTTCTTTCTTTGGATTTGATTGTTGAAGGTTTATGTCCTTCTTTGCTCACTATTGAAATAAGGTTTTTACTCACTTATGTTGGTCCGGCTGTAACATATGTTCTTTGAATGTTGTGATGTATTGGGTATATATACAAGTTTATATATATATATATATATATATATATATATATGTGTGTGTGTGTGTGTATGTATATGTATATATGCTGGGTTTTTGATATCTATATGTATGTGTTTGTATATATACCGGTTCATATGTGCTTATATATATGTGTTCATATGTGTTTATATATGTATATACGGTGTGTGTATATATATAGTGCAGGTGTGTATATATATATATATGGCATGTGTATTTGTGTGTATATGCGTACAGTACGTGTATATATACTATGGTATATATCTATGTGTTTGGTCTACAGTGTATATATATATGTTGTGTGTGTGTGGGTATGTGCGTACAATAGGTGTGTGTATATATGGGTGCAGTATATTGTGTATATATATATATATATATATATATATATATATATATCTGTAGGTGCGTATATATATATATATATGTGTGTGTGTGGTGTATATATATATATATATATGTGGTGTGTGTGTATATATACAGGGTGTGTACATATATATTTCATTTGTGTTTGTATATATGTGTTTGTGTATGCATGTCTATAATATATATATATATAATTAATTTGATTTGAGTTTTTATGATTATTGAGCACCATTTAACCCTCCATTCTTATGTTTGTGTTTGTTGGGCTTGGATCGGGCTTGAGACCGCTTGGACCGAGGGGCATACCTAGAGGATTTGGGCCGGATTGGAGCAATGGGTCTCAAGGGCAATATTGGGTTTTTGTACATTTGTATAAATTTCGTTTTTGTCACGTATCCTTGTAAAATGTAAATCCTTGTAATGGTATAGTGGAAAATAGTGGAAATGCATACATAAATGTTTAGGGTGCTAGAAGCATATAGACATTAGGAGATGATTTTGAGAATGATGATTGCATTAGAATGCATGCTTAGGACTTTGATTTCTCACACTATGCCATGATGCTTAGATGTATGCTAGGATTGTTTGAGTGCAATAAAAATGAAAGCAACGCGTTAGTCATTAGAATTAATCCAAGCCGTCTCACGTTAATAAAACACATCAAGATTAAATTATGGAATCCTTATGTTTTGATTAAATACCAAAGAGCCTTCAAGATATTGGGGTTCCATTGGCATTCATCCAAAATATTTGGATTTCGTGGACTCGGAAAGCAAATATGTTTTTAGGGATTAGGAGAATTTATTTACGGATTCAACGGTGAGTTTAAAGATATTTGACTCATTCAATGAGCCATAAATGGATTCTTTCTTTTCTCATGAAAAACATAATTGTAAGTAAGGCTTGAATTGAACATTATTCCTTGATTGTGGGCCCTTTTGGTACATCAACCAAGTCCTCAAGAGTCCTTTTTCCCAAATATCCAAACCCACTCCAAGTGGTACCTTATCCAATCTTTGGCCAAGCCGGGAATGACCCCAATGATCCCGTGCAACCCCTTTTTTTTTAAAATATCCAAACCCACTCCAAGTGGTGTTTTCTCCAATCTTTGGCCAAGCCGGGAATGGCCCCAATGATCCCGTGCAACCCCTTTTTTTTCAAATATCCAAACCCACTCCAAGTGGTGTTTTCTCCAATCCTTGGCCAAGCTGGGAATGGCCCCAATGATCCCGTGCACCTTGTTGTCCAAACCACTCCAAGTGGGTTTTTTTTCATTACCTTCCAATAAGACCCATCAAAATGGGATTTTCAAAAACAAATCAAAGCCAAATGGGAAAACATTCAAAGGTAACCGTTTTCGGGAGTTGTGGGGTGCCTAACACCTTCCCCATGCTCAATAGACCCCCTTGCCCATTTTTCTCGTAGACCAGAACAGATGTCCAATTGCATCCTAAAAATCAATTGGTGGCGACTTCATTGTTTTTCAAACCGGTTGCTTCAAAACGGAAATTAAAAAATTGTTAGTTTGTGATTTTATTATGTTTGTGTTATTAGTGTAAAACGAAAGTTGCATGCTATTTCTAAATGCAACTTGGAGAAAAATAATTGCAATCCTCGACTGCGATGACTTGCCCATTCATTTGTGGAGTTTTTTTTGGCTCAAAGTTTGTGCTGTAGTTATCGTCTGGAGTTGTTGTCGGGACCTTTTCTAAATTATTATTTTTTAAATCGTAAAATAAGAATTCTATTAGTTTTTGAGTTGGAATCCAAAACGAACTTGAGTTTCATTCTTTTGTATTTTTGGATAGCCAATAAGAGTTAAGGTTTATGCAACCTTATGTTGTAAAATAATAATATATAGGCTATGATGTTGGGCCTTATAAATTGTATAATGAATTTACCAAACTAATTATTGTATTGTAACTAATGAAAAATAATAGAAGAAGAAGAATTCACGACTACAAGCATAGACAAGTAGTGTGCTTTTTTAAGTCTTATAGAAAAGAACATTGTGAATAAAAGAAGGGAATGCCGGAAGGGGATCTAATGAAGCTTCGTGTCAATTTCCAAGTCGACTCCAAAGAATAAAGTAAGATAAAAATAATAATAGTGTTGGGGTTTTTACCCCTACTAATAATGACATTTGAATGTTCAAGCATCATGTGATAATTGCTCATTATATCTTTGTCTTGCTTGTGTTTTTTCTGCTTCATTTTTGTGCAGCCTAAGATAGCCTATCCTACTAGATAGTTTTAAGTAACTTGATGTAGGTTTTAGCAACTGTGCTTTGGATCAAGGCAAACATGGTTTAAGTATTCCAGCTTAGCAGTAACATGTATTAGAAGATTTATGGGCTATCGTGACTTTTGTAAAATAATAGAGTAGAGTTATCTTTAATTAGAAACACTCTGTCTAGGTGGTTTTAATTAGAGGAATAGTTGTAAGTTTCCTAGTTTTGTTTTAAGAAGCTCCTTAAAATTAGGTTGTGTGATTGAAGTCAACTTCTTAGGTCTCGGAAGATTTGAAGTCTAAGGCAATTAGGGTTTCTAAAAAGCTATATATTATCGTCGTCCAAGACTTTCAAACCTACCGAAGTCTGTGCACAAATACAAAACAGGTCCTTTTGAGCTTCGAAGTTATTTGTTTCATATGTTTTGACAGTTGAAGAAGAATACTGGTGTGAGCTAGCTCTTGGTGGAGTGGATTACATAATGGTGGAATATCAGACAACTTCTTTTCAACATGGATGCTTTGGTTGCGGCCAGAGTTTGAACACCTAACGTAATTTTTGTGTCTTAAAAAACATACGCTAGATAGTTGATGTATTAAAGTATCTTAGGGTTAGATCCTTTGTAATCTTTATTCATATGGTGGATTGTTTCTAAGGTTAATCGCTTGATAGACTCGAGGTTTTTCCCTATTGAATTTTCTTCATTATTTTGATGTGTTTGGTTGTTATTTATTTATTCCGCATATTCCATAATACTTGACTAACAATTCTTGAACAATAACAAACTCTAAAATAGTGTGTGCATGAAAAGCAAGTTCATCTAATTTTCGAGAAAGACACCTGCAGAGAAAAATTCTCCGAGCTTTCCGCGAGGTCAGACTCAAAATGCCTTCGTTATTTTAAGATAAAGACCATGAGTAAAACTCAATCTAACTATTCAAAGAGCACACCTCCATCGACTATTAACACAAAGATTACAGAATTGGAGTGACAACCAACATTCTCTGCCTTGAACAATGCTGGTCAGTTCAAAACTACTTAACCAGAATGGAAAAAAAAAAGAAAAAAAGCTGTAATTTTCTCACTTCAGATGTCAAAACTATATATATATGTTGGTGGTTCTCGTGTGAAACTCCTTTGCAAAAAATCGAACTTTTTTACTCTAATTCGGAAGAAGAAGGAAAAGAGTCTAGACCACACTCTAAAAATAGATGGAAGAAGGCTTAGATCTATAATTATTTGGCACTTGGAGTTTTATTGAATAAAAGTTCGAAAAACTAGAACAAATTGAAGAAAAAACCAAAGATGTTAATACAAATAAAAAAAAAAGACTGACTATAAACATTAAAAAATGAAAAACGCGTTGTAGAAAAGCCCTGACGACTATTTCAAAGTAGAGAAAAATGCGTTCTGGTTGATGAGATGGGATGATGATATGACTTGATCAAATACAGGTACATGCCATGTAGAAGAAACCTAATTGCATTATTTATAATTGCTTCGTCACCTTCTTTTATTTTTTTTGTGTAGTAGTAATGGAAGGAAGAAAATCAGACACAAACATATTACTACTATCCTTGCAGTTTCAGACAAGGAAGATGTGAATTCAAAACTATGCTCTATAATTACTAATTGAATTATTTATAATTACTTGAGCACTATTCCAACACAGATTCAAGATGATAGCTAATCGAATTATTTATAACTACTTCGTCAAGTAGTAGTTTTTTATGTAGTAGTCATAGAAGGAAGAAAAGCAACCATAACCATATGATGAAGACTTTTATATCTTACGATAAGTTGGGTTGAACTCTAGATAGATTTGGCGTAACCCAAAAACCTAACAACAGTATGATATTGTCCACTCTAGGCCGAAGCCCTCACGGATTTGCTCCTCTAGACCCAACGTCTTTGCTTAGGCCCAGAAACCCGGTCATATTGTGTTAGGTTATGAGAACTCTTTATCTACTAGTTGATTCTACCTTAATTAATCGGACAATTGGCAGTAAGAGCACTTTGGACAACTTAATTGTAAAAAGGTCATGGACATTTTTAAAATTGTAAAAAAGTGCAATTTAACGGTAATTTGGTCATCTGACTTAAGATATTTTTTTGTTTATACCTACAATACCTTTCTTCTTCTTCTTCTTCTTCTCCCTTCAACTATCCAACTCTAGTGTGTCGTCTCTTTCTCTCCTTCTTCTCTACTAAAAGTTATCTCCTTCTTTCTCTCCTTCTTCTTCTTCTTCTTCTTCTTCTTCTTCTTCTTCTTCTTCTTCTTGTTCTCGATCTGAATTTGTTCTTCATTGCCTTCTTCTCCGTTTTTGGCCGAGTTTCTCCTCTCCTCATCGCCTTCTTCGTCGTTGCTCAATCTGGACTGCGTCGAGTTGTTCTGCTTCGTTTTTGACAGATCTGGAGTATGATTCGTTTTTTGCAGAGACGTATCACTATAGTATCACTATAGTATCACCAACACCAAAAAACCACTAAAATGATACAATTAAACCAGTATGCATACTTCATCTTCCTAATTACTTTTCCTTTCTTGATTTTCTTTTCTTGGTTACCTCTCTTGTACGTTCTGGAAAAACAGTTACAAGTGCAGAGATATATCACTATAGTATCGCGAACACCAAAAATTCGTTAAAATTATACAATTGAACCAGTATGCATACTTCTTCTTCCTAATTACTTTTCCTTTGTTGGTTTTCTTTTCTTGGTTTGTACATCTCTTGCTCTTTCTAGAAAAACATTTACAGCCGCAGAGATGTATCACTATAGTATCACCAACACCAAAAATCCACTAAAATGACATAATTGAACCAGAAAAACATGTAATGTAATCAAATTTACATTATAACATTTGTATCATCATTTTATGAGCAAAAGATATAAATTGAACACTAAATTGGATCTGCTATTTAAAAGTATCACTATTGTATCACAGTTCGTGGAGAGAGAAAATTAAATTTTAGGTTATTTTGGTAAAAGATGATCTCCAGTGTACTTTTTTAAAATGATGTTTTAGTGGTTGCACTTTTTTACAATTAAGTATAACCTAGTTTACAGGCCTCCAAAAATCCCTTAATTAATTGATGTGAGATCTCATCACCATATCACTATTCTTTTAGCGGTTTTAGACAAGAAGATATGACTTCAGAACTAGGCATTTAGAGCATCCACAGTGGTGCTACTTGTGCACACACTCCAAATTTCACTAAATTATATTCTCTCTCTTCTCCTCTCTCTTAGGTGGCACAATTTAATTGGGTGATTGGGTCCCACGACCTACACTATTCATCATCACTCCATACATTCCAACACTCTATACTCATTTTCTTTATTTTCTCTCTCTTCCTTTTCATCATCTCTCTCTTATTTTCCATCATCTCTCTTTTACTTTTCATCACATCTCTCTTCCTTTTTCATCATCTCTCTTCACTATTCATCAATTATCAACACTTCAAAGATCAAGTATGGACTAATTTTTCAAGTGTCATTTTTTATCACAAGTGTGTATGTAGTGCTTAACTTATCAAGAAAGTATCATCTCAAGTATCCATTGTGAGCATCTAGCGCTTAATTTATCAAGAAAATATCATCTCAAGCACTTTAAAATCATCCCATTGTGGATGCTCTTATGGATCAGATTTTAAAAGCAAAAGTCAAATGTGCTTGGTAACAACCCTAAATAAAAATATATATTTGTATATATTATTAATTCTTGCTCTTTCTTTTCTCGCAAACAAATCTCTTTTTTTTATTGAAGTCATTTTCCACCTCTTCTTCCATCAAAAAAAAGATCAGCAAGGAAATGCTAATGAAATTCAGCTCAAGTCACAAAGTTGATTCGGTCCATATATTATTATTATAATACGATTTCAAAATCTAGATGAAAACAACTTTCTTTTTTCTCCCAAATATTTTTTTTGAAGTAATTCTCCATCTCTTCTTCACAAGAGTGCACTTGATTTACTTAGTGTCACCAACTTTTATATAAGAACTCACTATCCCATCACAGACTTAGATGAAAGCTATTGCATTATTTATAATTACTTCGTCAATTATTATTTTTTTATGTCGTAGTTATGGAAGGAAGAAAAGCAGTCATAACAATATCACTATTAAATTCTTTTGGCGGTTTCAGATAAGAAGAGGCGACTTCAGAATTAGGCATTTATGGATCGGATTTCATAGTCAAATGTGTGGTAACAACCCTAATATAATATATAATTGATTCTTGCTCTTTCTTTTCTCCGAAACAAATCTTTTTTTTCCTATTGAAGCCCTTTTCCACCTCTTCTTCCATGAAAAAGATGAGCCACCTGATGTGAGCCAAATAAGACGCCTAGTTGAAGCCTACAATATTGAGAAGGCCCATCTAGTGCTAAGCCTAAAGTGTTAGGAGGCCCATCTAATTTACTTAGTGGCTAAATTTTTAAGTTTACTTGTTTATTAATTTTTAGGGTACAAGTTATTGACTTGGTAGTTAAGTTTATAGGTCAATATAAAGATCATCTTGTAACATTTTAAGCATAAGACTTTGATTTTGAAGAAGAGAGTTTTTTCTCAATTTTGATCGTTTCCAATGTCCTCTTTGATCAAACGTTGGTTTGATTTTCTTTATTGTTTCCACCTATGTCAAGTTTAGGTCGTGGTAGACCGAATCTTGATCGTTATGTTCCTGTCCGTCTTCATCAACCTCTAGCTAGAAGATTTGGACTCAGAGGACAATAATGATTTGATTGAAGTTCAAATTCATGAAGAAATTATCGAGCATCATAATGAGGATGAGGTTGTCTTGAAAACAATATTCATGTGAATAAAGATTTTAACAGCTTTGTTGGAGAGTATGGAGGTGACATGACCCATGATGATATGATTTAACAAACAAATTTTGAGGTATAACATATTGATTTTATTGGGATTGAGGATTCTAACTTCAATGTTAATTCTTCAATATTACAAGTTGTTAGTGAGTTGATGTGGAACATGAAAAAAATTGAGACTTCGCAATTTATGGAACTCTTTCTTGTAAACATGTCAAAGTGGCCTTTACTTTATTCGAAATATCTATTTCATTAGAGTGAAAGATGACAATTTCAACCAATGAACTGGAACAATTTCATAACTCAGTGTGAGTTATTTTTTACGTAGAAGAGCCTAATGGAGCCTGGAGGACAAATAAGAGGCCCATTAATCAAAGTCTACAATATTGAGAAGACACATCTAACGCTAAGTCTATAGTGTTAAGAAGCCCATCTAGTTTATTTAATGGTGGCTAACCTTTTTTTTGAACTTTTTTGAACTTTTTTGACCTTTGCAAGGACAATCTTGCCCTCAAATTCTGTGAAATTTCAGTTTTGCCAATATATTTTGTTGTTAAGTAAGAAATTGTATTATAAGAAAGAAGGACATAATAAGAGGGGCATACCCCAAGCAAAGAGGCAAAGAGAAAAAGAGCCTAGGCTCAAGCAATAAAACTACGACGTGTTAGAAGAGAGAGTAGCCCTTCAAACAAAAGCAAAAGAAAGAACCAAATCTGGAAATGAGTACAAAAACCAGCTCAAAAAATGTCCTGACAGTTCAGCCCCGTGTTGACAAAATCTATACCAACAGCACCCTTGAACATCCAGTGATGCTATAACCACCAGCTGCCAAACCAGCATGTGATGAACAAGAGAGCTCTTGAAAATGAGCACTCACCTGTTGATGACGTTCACCTCACGTCATCAACATCACCCATTCCGAACAAGACCCCAAATATCTTCTAACATTGGGTATTTACTGCATGCTATCCATGGTGAGCTGCAAACAAGAGCAAAGCTGCATGTAAGTGAACTGACTCCTCAAAAAATTATAATTAGAGATAAGTATATAGTAATTATAAAAAAAAAAAAAGACCCCTTCAATTTTCAATTTAGACCACCCTCTTGCAAAAAGTGGTTGAAATAAGAAGATTTGTGAGAATTATTACTCATTTTATTTTATAAACTTGTGATGTTATTGTTATTTTTCGTACTTTTGAAATCATAATTAATAGATAACTCAAAAAAATTTCGAACGCGTTGTCCCCCAACCCACGCTTAGCTTTGTAACCCTCACATAAAATATGATGTTTCTCTTGCGACACCCTCATATTATGTGCTGACTTCGTCCTTGGGTGCAAACAAGAAAGTTTGCTTATAACATGCTCTATTATGAATTCGACAACAAAGCCAACAGGCCGCGAGGTTTGATTGTGGTAATGAGAATTTCGCTCATACCAAATACCATACACTGTCGCTGTAAAAACAAAGCTTGGCAATAACATGAACTGAAATTTTACTTTTCAGCCGAGAACTGGCCCAATCAACTAATTCAAGCCAAGGTAAATTTGGCTAGGATCTGATTTAAACCCAACAGTCACAGTTTCCAAACCCAAAATTCCATGATTAATTTTCCCATTTTTAATTTTCCTTGATTCCCGAACCCAACTTCCGGTATACCAAGATTCAGTTATCTCGAGAAACATGTCAAATTAACTTAACATCAATTTTCAGTGTATCCCAAGTCAGATATTATAAAAAAGACAATGCTAGAGACCCTCAAAATGTCATCCCAAAAGTTCCCCAAATCTATGTGGCATTAAAATAACTATTGATTAAAAACACACATGTAGGACCCACTTCACATCCAGCACTCCACATTAAATGGGGGTATTTTGGGGGTCACTTTTTGGGGGTCTCAAGCATTATTCTTACAAAAAAGGAACAACATACTGCTTCTGTCAAGTTAAAAAGAAATCAGAGAACGACTTACAGAAGGTGTGAGCCTTCTTGATCTGTGTTTTGTTCCCATTAACGAGATTCAATAAATTTCACTCTCTTAGGGTCCGACGGATCTTCTCCTATTTCTGGGCGTAGAGGATATATACGCATCTTGCGCGACCTTACAATATATTCTGTAGTTATATATGATCCGGCGGCTGATCAATGGAGCTGAATTCTTCATTACAACAGACCCTATTTTTGGGTAGAGTATATGCATCATTTTTCGATCTCGCAATAATTTCTGTAACGCTCGATTCAGATTTGGTAGAGTGTGTGTTTGGTAGAGCGGTTGTGTTGATTTTCAACGCTAACTGTTAAGCTGTGAATAAAAAGCTGAGCTTAAAGCTATAAAATAAGCTTTGAGGTGTTTGGTAAAGCTGTTAACTGTTGTTAGCGGTTAAATTGTGTAAAATATATTTTGTTTATATTATTATTAATTTATAAGTATAATTTATGATGTAAAAATTATATTTATTTCAATTTAATATTTAAATAGCCATTTAATAAGCATAATTATTAATTTATAAATATAATTTATGATGTAAAAATTATAAATATTTTAATTTAATATTTAAATAGCCATTTAATAAGCATAATTATTATATTAATGTATAAATGTAATTATTAATGTACAAATGTAATTATTAATTTATCAATATTTAATATCAATATGTAATATTTAATAAAAGTTATGGGACCCACATGCAAAAAAATTAAAAAAAACAAATCAGTCACTTTTATGAGTGGGACCCATGCCTTTTTGGCATGGGACCCACGCCAAACCCAAACCGCCCAGCTTTTTCTTGGAGGGCGGTACCACACCGTTTGGTGGGTGGTACCGCCCTCAAAAATCAGGTGTTTGGTGAGGCGGTCCCGCAAAGCGGGACCGCTAGCGGTACAGCTCTGTGTAACGCCTCACCAAACACACCTATATAGTTATAGACTTATAGAGGCTTAATTCGCCCTTGATCCCTGATGAGAACACTCACGATCCATTGCAAGAGTCGGCTAAAACGCACTCGGGAGAATAAAACGGACACGGAAACATAACGCACCGTTTTATTTCGGAAGTTTTTTTTCTTCTTGTTAATTAATTAAGAAAATTATTCGAAATAGAAAAATTAGAGTTGTTTATCAATTTCCTCCATTTGATTTTAGTAACATATTGTCATACAAATACATTTGGCTTAAACGTAAGCTCTTGCGGAAGATAAAATTTGCTAAAATACCTTGCACATGTTCAACGTAGAGACTTCGGTAGCCAAAAAGCAAATTACATAACCAAAAAAGTATTTACAACTCTTTTCATTTCATCTTTTTCTTCTTAAGAACAAGTTATCCCCTTCAAGTCAGTCAAGTGATACTCAACCAGCAGAGTAGTATTCAAACAGCACAGCTTCCATCCATTATTTAAGCAAAAGATTATAGAATTCAAGAGACAGCCAACACCAACATTCTCTGCCTTGAACGATCATCTACATCCTCTGCTGAGCTTCTAGCATAGCTGCACTCTTGAAATGTATATATGAGAAGACTGAAAGCAAAATAAAATCAATGAGCATTATCATATATAGATATTTCTTCTTGACATGAATGCTTTCTAACAGCATTAAAAACATGGTAAAAGATCAGAAACAGAAAGAAGCCAGAAAAGGGTGTATTGACATTAAATCCTCAAATTATGGCATAATTTGTTCCTCAAATTATGGCATAATTTGCTCCTCAAATTATGGAATAATTTGCTCCTCAAATTATGGAACATTTGTCCCATAATTTGCTCCTCAAATTATGGCATAATTTGTTCCTCAAATTATGGCATAATTTACTCCTCAAATTATGGAATAATTTGCTCCTCAAATTATGGAACATTTGTCTTAGGGTGTAATGTTTGATCCCTATATATATGAGGTTGTAATTGTAATGTTTGATCAATATACCTACACATCAAATATTGTCTCTATTCTTCTCTACAATTGCTCATATTTTTCTACATGGTATCGGAGCAGGTCATGTTGTAGAAACATTACAGGGAGATATGGTAAATTACACCTCAAATCCAATTTCCCTTATAAATGAGTTTGCAACCTATCTTCAGGAGAAGGGAAGAGTAAATTACACCTCAAATTCAATACATGGAGCTTCTGGTATAGGACACTCTAATTCCACAACCCTCCTTGGTAAGTTTGCTGGGTTCTTATCAAACTCGGGACATCAATCCAATGACAACTTTGAAGGTATTTTCAGTGCATTCTCTACTGCTATAGAATTTAATACCGTGCATGATTTTTGGATTGTTGATTCTGGTGCCACCGATCATATGACAAATAAATTAACCAATTTGTTTGACTTCAAAAAATTTTCTACTCCATCCCATGTGTCAATTGCCAATGGGAATGGTGTTCCTGTTCTTGGTGAAGGTAAACTTAAATTGTTGTCTAAAGATGTGACTTCAATGGCTTTATATGTTCCATATTTTCCAGTCAAGTTACTTTCGGTTAGAAAACTCACTCAAGCTTTAAATTGTTGTGTTATATTTCTTCCTCATGAGGTACTATTTCAAGATCTTGTCACCAAGAAGATCATTGGTAGAGGATTTTTTCTACAAGGTCTCTACTACATCTCAGGAAATTTTCAACCTAGCAAAAGTACTCAAGTCTCGTTTTTTCCTTCTTCCTCGGCAGATCATGTTCTCTGGCATCAACGTTTAGCACATCCTTCAGATAATATTCTCACTAAATTGTTGCCAAATGTTGATACCAATTATTTTTCTTGTGAAATTTGCCATTTGTCAAAATCTACTAGATTACCTTTTGTGTCTTCTTCTTCTAGAACTACTAGAATGTTTGAACTTGTTCACTCCGATGTTTGGGGACCTACTCTTGAATCAATTGATGGTTTTAAATACTTTGTTACATTTATTGATGATTTCTCACGTGTTACTTGGGTGTACTTGTTGAGATCAAAAAGTGAAGTTATGAATATCTTCAAAGATTTTCATATGCTTGTTCAGACTCAATTTTCCTCTAAAATTCAAACACTTCGTTCTGATAATGGCACAGAATTCATGTCTAAAAATATGACACAGTATTTATATTCTCATGGCATTGTGCATCAGACTAGTTGTGTTGGTACTCCTCAACAGAACGGAGTAGCAGAACGCAAAAATAGAGACTTGTTGGAAAAAACTCGTGCTTTGATGCTTCACATGCATGTTCCAAAAGTTTTTTGGTCTTATGGAGTATTAGTAGCAGTTCATATCATTAATCGGCTTCCGAGCCGAGTGTTGTCTTTTAAATCTCCCCTTGAAGTTTTGCAGGAGAAAACTATTGATGTGTCTCACTTGAAAGTATTTGGTTGCACTTGCTTTGTGCATATACAAGCAGCTCATCGTGATAAGCTTGATGCCCGAGCTGCTAAGTGTATTTTTCTGGGGTATTCTTCGACCCAGAAAGGGTATAAATGTTATCATCCTGATTCTCGAAGATTATTTGTCTCCAGAGATGTTATGTTTGAAGAAGCAACACCTTATTATACAAATTCTCAAGATGATTTAGAGGACGTGTTTCCCTTGCCTATATCCGAGATTATTTCTGAAGGGGTTCCTCACAAGCCTAATATTGCTGAGTTTGTTCCGCACCAGGCAGCTGAAAATCCTCCAACTGGACAAGCTGAACTCCTTCCAAATGTGCTAGCTGAAAATTTGGTTGAAAATCCTCCAGCCGAACAGCCCGAGAATCTCCAAGATGTGCATGTGCTTGCTTCCACTAATAATCATGAGGTGCTTGCTTCCACTAATAATCATGAGGTTTCACCGTCATTGGTTCGACGGAATCCTACTCGAAACCGCGTCCCTCCAACAAAACTTCAAGATTACGTCACTTTTTCTGCTTGTCATCCTCTCTCCAAGTATGTCACTTATCATCGTCTTTCCTCAGCTCATGTGGCATTTCTCACCGCTATTTCTACTGTTCATGAACCTAAGAATTTCAAGGAAGCAAATTCTCAGGAAATATGGCGACAAGCTATGGGTGAAGAGCTTCAAGCTCTTGCTGAAAATCAGACTTGGAGTGTTGTTAAACTTCCTCCTGGAAAACAACCAGTGGGGAGCCGCTGGGTATATAAAACTAAATTTCACTCGGATGGCACCATTGACAGGCATAAAGCTCGCCTTGTGGCCCAGGGATTTACTCAAACCTTTGGTGTAGATTACAAAGAGACGTTTGCTCCTGTTGCTAAGATGAATACAGTGCGTACTCTCCTCTCAGTTGCCGTAAATTGTGGATGGTCTATGAGTCAAATGGACGTCAAAAATGCTTTCCTTCATGGGGATCTTGAAGAAGAAGTCTATATGAAACTACCTCCAGGACATCCACAGAGTTCGGATTCTTCTTTGGTTTGTCACCTACACAAATCAATCTATGGATTGAAACAATCTCCGCGTGCTTGGCAGGCCAAGTTAAGTACTGTTCTTCAAGAGGTTGGTTTCTCTCGCAGTACAGCTGATTCTTCCTTGTTCATTCGTCATTCTTCCAATACTATAGTGGTGGTCCTAATTTATGTTGATGATCTTATTATTGCTGGGAATAGTATTGATGCTATTTCTCAACTCAAAACCACTCTTCAATCTCGATTTCCTATTAAGGATCTTGGTTCCTTAAATTACTTTCTTGGCATTGAAATGGCAGTTTCCAGCAAAGGTTTATTTCTAAATCAAAGGAAGTATATTCTTGATTTGCTAGAGGAAACCGAAATGATGAATTCAAAACCAGCATCCACTCCACTGGATAACAAATTAAATCTTGATACAGCCAGTGAACCTTTACAAGGAGTTAGTGATTACCAACGGTTGGTTGGTAAGCTCATTTATCTCACTATTACTCGACCTGACATTGCTTATGGTGTAAGTCTTGTTAGCCAGTTCATGCACGCTCCTACTCTTTTCCATTTGGGCATTGTCAAACGAATCTTACGTTATCTCAAGGGTTCTATTGGTCGTGGCATAGTTCTAGCTAAGCACGGTCACTTACGGATTACAGGATATAGTGATTCTGATTGGGCTGGAAATGCCCTTGATCGAAAGTCCACTTCCGGCTATTGTATGTTTGTTGGTGGAAATCTTGTTTCTTGGCGTAGCAAAAAACAACATGTGGTTGCTCGTTCTAGTGCTGAAGCTGAATATCGTGCAATGACATCCAGTGCATGTGAACTAATATGGCTTAAGAGTTTGCTTGCAGATTTGGGTTTTCCAAGTAGTCTTCCTATGACTCTTTTTTGTGATAATCAGGCTGCTATGCATATTGCTGCTAATCCCGTGTTTCATGAACGCACAAAACATATTGAAGTTGATTGTCATTTTATTCGTCATAAAGTTCAGAATCAAGTTATTCAAACAGTTTACACTCGAAGCCATGATCAACTTGCTGATGTTTTTACAAAGGTTCTGTCTTCTGGTCATTTTCACCGATTATTGTCCAAGCTTGGCTCAATCAATCCTCTTGATCCAGCTTGAGGGGGAGTATTGACATTAAATCCTCAAATTATGGCATAATTTGTTCCTCAAATTATGACATAATTTGTTCCTCAAATTATGGCATAATTTGTTCCTCAAATTATGGCATAATTTGCTCCTCAAATTATGGAATAATTTGCTCCTCAAATTATGGAACATTTGTCCCATAATTTGCTCCTCAAATTATGGAACATTTGTCTTAGGGTGTAATGTTTGATCCCTATATATATGAGGTTGTAATTGTAATGTTTGATCAATATACATACACATCAAATATTGCCTCTATTCTTCTCTACAATTGCTCCTATTTTTCTACAGGGTGACTTACTCTTGTACTGGAGAAATTGTGCTGAAACAGGATCAGAACTGGATCGAATTGTAGGCCTCCCTTTTGAGTTGATTTCCATTGGTCAACATATACATCCTGGCTTCAAGGACGACTGGTCGGATCATGCCAAGGAGAGTTAGGTTGGATCATTGAAAGTCTATATCCATCTTCTCTGCCGTGGGGAGCTCTTTTGACCTTACAATAGTTTCTCGAAACTTTTCGAGTTGATTTCCGTCGGACCGTCAGAAATTTAGTAAATCTAAACGTATTTAGCTTCCATTTCATTTTCTTCCTACTTAGTACAGGAACTAACTTTTCAACAGGGCTGCCCACATTGCAACTATCGTCATTATGGCCTCCATTATCTTTAGCATCTTCTATATCTGATTCTTCAACATCATCATCCATGCAATCTGGGTTTAAGGAGAACTGGGTCAGATCACCACAAGGAGAGTTAGGTTGGCCCACCGAACGACCATGTCTATTTTCTATGTCATGAGTGTATAGTAAATGCATCCCACACTCTTTGATCTTAAAATCCTTCTCTCTGGCATATTCCCCAATATCGAATTCAATTGAGATCTCATCCACATCATCTGCTTCGTCTGGTATCCTTCTCCAATAATTTATCCATGATTCATCATATTTTATAATGACATGATTCGACCGAATAGCATCTCGAGGTAGCCGATAAAACTCCAAACCAGGATAAACACTGAAGCTGTCACCTCTGTTGGTTCTTATATGGCAATTAGAGTTAAGACCATAGTGAATGTACTTGGGGAAGTCCTTGCATTCAAGAACAATGCTGAAAACCAAACAAACGAACTCATCATTAAACCAATGTGTAGGAAGCTTTGAAGTTAGTGAGGATCCCCTGCTTTTATACTTGAACCAATCTGGAACATCACCTCCTGGAAAATTGATCCCGGATGATACAAAATCCTGCATCATGATAAGCAGAATTTTCTTTAATCATCAATTTTATCTTAAAATATGTATATAAATGCAGACAGAGAGACCCATATTGAGAGAGGGAGAGAGAAGAGAGAGAGACTACTTCGCTTCCCGGATAATTGGCTTTTAAGTGTAGCAACTTCCATTCTAAGTCTGCCACTATGCTGTTTCGTGCATTTCGGTCCAATTTCCAGCAATTTAGAAATTGAAATTGAAATTCAACCGGCAAACAATCTGGGCGAGAGTCAAATACTCTTCTGGCTGTCGTGGATAAAGGACTTGCCACCATTTCTAGTGATATGCAATTATCTGCATATATATGTTGGACATTCATCGGAAGCTGAGGCAGTGATTGAAGCCTCTTGCAATCCACCAGGTTAAGCAATTTGAGATTAGTAAGCTGTTTGATGGTAACAGGGATTTTCTGAAAATCGTTTCCAGAGAGATTTAGGCTTACCACCGTAGATAACCAAACAAAAAGGTCAGTTAACTCCCTCAGATGTATATTAACTTCTTGTTGAGGCTCCCTTTTCTTCAATGGAAGATGCAGACCAAAATGCCAGAGCTGTTTCATTTTGTAAATGGTGATGAGGAAATTATTAAGCCTATTGCACCCACCAAGTTCCAACGAGACTAGGGATGTGAGATTGCAGATTGTTGATGGAATTTCTTCGATTGCAGTCCCATGTAAAATTAAAACTTGGGTTTTCAATGGTACCTCTGGAAATTTCTTCATAAGGGAACATCCCCCAAGATATAGGCGTTCAAGATCTGTAGCTAGTGAAAGGTCTGGAATTTCAATCAACTTCTTGGAGTTACAGAGATCAATCTCCTTCAAGTGGACAATACTCTACATAAGAAATATAATTCTCCTTTAAGGATTTATTTCTGTTTCATATGATTTTTTCCAAAGCAAAGTAATTTTACTATATTTTATTTGGTAATTTGTAAAGCCAAAGAATTATAATACATGCAAAACAATAATGCTACGTACTATATGGACCAATTCGTGTAAAAGTCCCACATCTAAAGATGTGGGCACTCATGCCTTGTTTATAAGGCTAAGCCCACCTCTTACCACCATCAAGGCCTTTTCCTAGGCTTGAGTGGGTTGAGCCTAGCCCACCTGCTTGGGCCTAAGGAGAAACAAAGTCGTGCGGGCCCGATGTATCCATGGGAACCGGACAACCCAAAGCGGACAATATTGTTGGTGTGTATGGGGGTGTGGATTTACAACATGGTATCGGAGCAATTCGTTCCTGTTGGACATGACCTCTACTCCACTTGTTGGGTCTGGCATAACCCAGCCCACAAGTGCGGGGGAGTGTAAAAGTCCCACATCTAAAGATGTGGGCACTCATGCCTTGTTTATAAGGCTAAGCCCACCTCTTACCACCATCAAGGCCTTTTCCTAGGCTTGAGTGGGTTGGGCCTAGCCCACCTGCTTGGGCCTAAGGAGAAACAAAGCCGTGCGGGCCCGATGTATCCATGGGAACCGGACAACCCAAAGCGGACAATATTGTTGGTGTGTATGGGGGTGTGGATTTACAACAATTCGTCAAGATGGATTTTAAATAATAAATTGTGAGAGCTTGAAACATTATAAAAACACCTACTAGACATAAGTTTTTTGAAATCTAATCCTTTTTCATTAATATTAAGAATGCTTGCTTTTATATTAATATATTAAAAGAAAAAGATATCTGATTTGTCAGCACATTTTTCTTTGAAGGAATCTAGAATTTATGATTTGTGAATCCATAACAAATGAAAAATATAAAGGTATACCTGTTTTCCTTTCCATAATCGTTCAAGATGGTTGTTACGCATTTCGAGCCTAACTAGATTCTCCATATGAAAATTTGATGGCAAATATGTCAAAGGGTAATGTTTCCAATCCATATATCTTAACTTGTTAGGAAGAGAATCAAGGCCATGAGGAAGGCACACAGCAAACGAATAGCCTCTAATTTTGAGGAACTCAAGATTGTGCATCCTTTGAAATGCTAAAGGATTTATGCTCAAGCGTTTTAGTGTAAACATGTCCAACAATATAGCTTTCACCACTACAGTCCCCTACAAAATGATTGTTTAAAAAAAATATGAATGACAACGTTTTCTACACGTGAGGTTACATTTGAAATACAAAAGTTACTGCATTAGGCTCTTACCATGTTATTTGTTAATACATGACTGATGTCGTCATAATCCCATAGCCTGCTGTATTCCCCTGGCTCTTCAACGGATTCGTCGCGGACAATTTGTCGACCCATTTCTTGTAGCAATTCATGCATCCATACTCCATCCGTTCGAATAGTTATAAGAGATTTGTCAATATGCACAGCAAGTCCAATATCCGTTGAATAATAACAAGCATCATGGAAGCATTTGACTTCATTACCACTCACTCCTTTAAAGAGACAAGCAATATTAAGAAACAAATTCTTTTCTTGGTGGTCCAATCCAGCATAACTTATGAGCAACACTTGCTGCACAGCCATATTTGGGGTTCTCTCTAATTTTCTCAATGCACTTTCCTGTTCTTGCTTGCTCCTTCCACGTAGATGGGAACCCAAGATTTTAAGAGCCAATGGATGACCTTTTGCATAATTTATTGCCTTGTCTGACAATTTCATGTGATGAAATTCTTGTGGATGCTCTTGTTTGAAAGCGTATCGGCTAAATAGACGGAGACTTTCATTGTAATCCAACCTTGGAACATCATAGATCCTATCAACTCCATTCTTAAACACTTGTTTGTCCCTACTTGTTATGAGGACAATACTTCCTGGACCAAGGCAATCGCGTTGTTCAACTAAAAGTTCTATATGCTGAAAATCATCTACATCATCCAAAACAATAATAACCTTTTTACGATGGAGCCTATCCCTTATAAACGGAATTCCCATATTAGGAGTGCCTATATTTAAGTTCACATCTCTCAATAATCCAGTAACAAGTTTATCTCGTACCTCATTTAGTCCACACTTCTCACATGTTTGTTTGATATTTTCAAGAATACAATGCCCTTCAAATTTTGAAAAATTATGATTAAAGAAAGCTCTAGCTAGGGTTGTCTTACCTATACCTCCCATCCCCCAAAGTCCTATAATGCGAACATCTTCATTAATCATGCTCAGTAATGATTCAATTTGCTTAAAGTGAGAACTCATTCCAACAAGATTATCAAAATTGTTTGAGGAAGCGTAGTAAAGCTTGCCCAAAATATCTTTCACAATACTTTTAATAAGCGTAGCCTCAGGACTGAAAAGAAAATAAGTAAACCCGAATTATATGTAGATTTTGTACGCAAGAAATAATTTTTGTAATAATAAGAATATCAAGAAGGGAGAAAAATAAAGGAATTACCTTGTGACCTGTGAATCCCATCCAGATAAATTAGCAGCTTTTGTGAAAGCATGCCTCCATGTTTGCATCTTTGGATGACCTTCATACCGTGCTAAAGCTTGTCCAAAAGGGCCTGATTGTTTTCTTACATGTGATGGATCCACTTTGTAGAAGATTGGTATAACAATTTGTCCATTTTCTTTGTTACACTCCATGATTCTCACGAGTTCATCTAAGCACCATCTTGAAGAAGCATAGTTCTCAGAGAAAATGATTAAGGAAATTTTTGATTCCTCAATCGTCCTAAGAAGAGCATCTGAAATATCATCTCCTCTCCTGAGCTCATTATCAATGAAAGTTTGGATTCTTGCACTACACAAAGCAGCATATATATGACTGGTAATGTTGTCACGAGTATCACTCCCTCTAAAACTAATGAAAACATCATACTTCCTTTGGGAGAGAGAAGAAGAAGAAGAAGCTGCCATAATCAGATCACTATTTTTGCGTCGAGTCAGCCAAAAAAGATGTAACTTTACAAATCAAAACTAGGCTTTAAATACTTGCAGAGGAGTACCGAAAGTCCTCAAGACCCATTTATTTTATTTCTTTTACGAGCAATGAAATGCTAATGAAATTCGGCTGAATTTTAATATTATTATTATGAAAACAACTTCCTTTCTTCTCTCCCAAAAAAAATTTTTAAACTGAAGTAATTCTCCATCTCTTCTTCACAAATTTTTTTATTGAAGTACGCCTGACCACGTCTGCTAATTTTTGAGAAAAATCAATGGTTTGAATCTCTGATTTCCAAGACAGACTTGAAAAGGCTAAATTTTCATTCTAAGGTCCTATTTGTAAGTTGACTAACGGATTATTCACCTGGGACAAGTTATTTCTATGATCTCTTCAAAGTGTAGAGGAGAACACATTGGAGAAAAATAATGGGAACTTCCTTCTTCTTTTTTTGTGTAGTTTCTAAAGAGAAACAATATGTTAATAAATATGTCTATATATTATTTAATATAATTATAGTATAATTATCAACAAACGGTGGTTTGGTTGACAATCGACTGAGTTAGGCATATGTGTGCCCAATTTCAATCAGAAGCAAATTTCTCAATGGTATTTCAAAAATTATAGTGTAATTAGTTTGTTTTGCTATGTATCTTTTTCTTCTTTCTTTTTAATCTTAGGAGGAAAAAAATAAATCTTGATTAATTGGTTGCATAATATTTATGGGAGGAATTTTCTCATGCATGCTTAAAATAAGAACCTAAAATGCGGATCTATATGTTCGCTAATGATTTGAAATATATAGGATCCAAAATAGTGGACCCCACTTGTCATTTCACTTATTCACACCATCAAAAATTGATCCGCATAGGAGAATTCTTTATATTTATGTTATGGTATTGAAAAAAGAAATAAGTATTTGTTTGTACCAAAAGTGACGTCCAATCACCTACTAAAACGTGGTAGCGTGGGGTTCAATTGACAATGGTAAACCAATCACTAGTGGACACATGGCAAGGGCAGGAGGATTTCAAATTGTTCATTCATTTTGCAAGAAATCTAGTGTTATATGAGCTGAAATCTAAGAGTTAGTTACTAGAAATCATGGATGTTTGAAGAGCTATGTTCGAAATGCTACAATCAAAGGATTTGTTGTCATAATTGTTTTATTCTATTTAAAAAAATTTGTTAGATGGAAACCGATATTTCAGTTGGATAAGCGCGGAGGAAGTCCAGGAGAATTCAGAGTTTGCAGCTTACACTTCTTGATATATCTCGGACACGTTTCCAATGACAACATGACAACCAGAGAACAGAATCATGTTTGTCCTGCACCTTGAGCAAGAAGAGACCAAAATATTTATTTCAATTGAATTAAGAGTTTTGTTGCATATATAAAACTTGAATAATATATCTTTTGCTAAATTTGAAGTTTTAACATTTTTCTTTTATGGTTTAATATAACATTTACTTCAAGAACACCATGTATCATTTATGTATTTGATCAATTTTCAATAGATCGGTAAGCGTAAAAATATCGAATCAATGAATTATTAGCCACTCCTTAAGATTTCGAACAGGTTGAAGGTTCAAATTCTCTCTTACGATAAAAATAACTAATATTAAAATCAATATTGTATTTGTAAAAAAGTATAAGATATCGTTATATACTTTTAAAATTTATTTTAATAAAATAGGATTCCAGTTCCAAATATCGATCATTGCCTATCATTACAAAATATTTGAGAAAATAAGTTGGACTTAGGAAACTCTTTATCAACTTTGTCTTATGAAAGTTATGAAATAAATACATTACAAGAATGTGAATACTCTAAGCAAGAGTGTGAATCGGTAAAAAATATTTAAAATTATTGGCGACATTTATATAATGATCCTCAAATAACTGTTGAGGAAAGAAATAAATTAATAAATAGAATTCAAAATACAATATTTTCTAAATAAGGATATGTTTAAACAATATAGTTACAATCTAGAACACCTAGATTGACGACTCGCATAATAAAATAGAAACTATTATTCAACTTTTTGACTCTATTTCGGAAGAAGAAGAAGAAGGAATAGAGTCTAGACCACACTCTAAAAACAAAATTATCGAGTTAATATCATTTTTGACCACTAACAGATATGTCATGTTACAATTCAACCACTCAAGTTTTAAGCATTTCATTTTGACCACTGATATTACTGAGTTGTTGCTCGGGCTGGATTTGCTAAGGTCCAATCAGTCAATTTGATGATCTGACGTAAAAAAAAAAAGTCAAATAAACCCAACTACACAGATGGAATTTTTTATTATTTTTTTCAATAAAATAGACACATGGCAAGAGTTGACCTAATGACTTATGTTAATTGCCTTTTTATTTTTTTATGTAGCAGTGGAAAATTGCATTATTTATAATTGTTTCGTCAATTTTTATATGTAGTAATTGTAGAAAGAAGAAAAGCAACTATAAACATATCAATTCTTTGCAGTTTCAGACAAGAAAGATGTGACTTCCAAAACGAGTCTTTTATGGATCGGATAAAAAATCAAATGGGCGCATTTTTTTTTTTTTAATGTGTTTAGATTGAGGGATTTGGGGGAAGGAAATGGAATATTCCCCTTAATTCTCTCCAAATCCCTCCTTTTAATGAAATTTTTATCTCAATCCTGCTCAAAACACTCTCCTTTATTTTTTATAAACTATCCAAATAAGAGAATTGGAAGGAAACTCTCTTTCCTTTCCCTTTACTTCCTCTCAAATCCCTCAATCCAAACACACTGTAAAGGAATATGGGACTTCAAAACTACTTTTTTCTTTAGCGAATTGTCTGGTAGCTTAGTCCCCAACACCCATTTCTTTTATTTCTTTTATGAGCAAGAAAATGCTAATGAAATTCAGCTCAAGTGATAGAGTTTGTTCGGTCCAAATATTAATGTTATAATAAGACGACTTCAAAATCTAGATGAAAACAACTTTTTCTTTTTCATTGAAGTCATTTTCCACCTCTTCTTCCATGAAAAAGATGAGCCACCCCTTTCCGCTTTGTTTGAACAATATGACTATGTACTTTGATTGCCAACAAATCACAAGCACATGCAGAAGAACAGTCCAACTCTTTTGTTTTGGTAGGAATAAATACTATAAGGATTGTATGCATCATCATTGCGAGATTTTGCTGAAAGGTACGATTTTGCTCCTGGGAGAATAAAAGGGACAGGGACTGGGAAACATAACGCACTGTTTTGTTTCGGGATTTTTTTTCTTATTAATTAATTAAGGAAATTATTTGAAATAGAAAAATTGGAGTTGGTTTATCAATTTCCTCCATTTGATTTTAGCAACATATTGAGATACGATTGACTTAGATGGAGATAAAATGAGTCTTTTTGATCCATAGGGTATGGGTGTAAGCTCCCGTGAAAGGTAAAATCGGATAAATTTTGCTAAAATACTTTGCGCATGTTCAATATAGACTTTGCTATTATTATTCTTTACATTACATGCTTTCCAGTATATGCGAACCGCAGCCATTGCTTTTCAGGTATGCACTGGATAAACCTATGAAACACCACCATATTCCGTAAACTATGCCTAGTTAACCACATAAAACAAATAACAATTCTAAAGTCTTACTTTTCTAACCATGCCAGAAAATCTGATAAAAAAAATGCCAGAAAAAAAATTTTAAAAAAAAAAAAGCTGCGATATTTGGCATAATATTCCCAGTAGAATGGCCTGACAATTGTTCAATAAACCAACACTAATCCTGTATTTTTGAAAAAAAACCCACCCTAAAAGCAAATTACGTAACCAAAAATATATTCACAATTCTTTCATTTCATCTTTTCAAGGACGTTGGTCGGATCATCCCAAGGAGAATTAGGTTGGATCATTGAAGGTCTATATCCATCTTCTCTGTCATGGGGAACTCTTTTTGACCTTACAATAATTTCTCGAAACTTTTCAAATTGATTTTCGTGGTTTCATGTTCTTCCTACTTAGTACTGGAGCTAACTTTTCAACAGGGTTGCCCACATTGGACCTATTGTCATTATAGCCTATTCATCTTATTGGGCCTCTGTATCAGATATATTTGGGCTTCATTTCTTTTGTTTCATTGGGCTGGAGGGTTTTCTTTTTAGTCATCTTGGTCCATCATACAAACGGTGTAGTTTCATTTACTTGGTCATTTCAATATTCTTTCTTGTACATATTGTTAAGTAGCTGTTCTGACTACAAGTCACATCAGATACATTTGTAAATGTAGTTCTTTGGCTAATAGCGGTTGAGTGATCATATTTATTATGTTTGTTATGAAATTTCACATAAATATTCTTGCATATTTAAGATGATTTATCCTTATTGAAACTTAAGGAAATCTCACTATTATGATCGAAAATCTCACTGATTTAAAGAAATTTCACTATTTTGAGAAAAGTGAATTACTTGTTTAAATAATCATTTGTACTCCGTTTGCTATAAAAACATTCTCACTGATTTATGACGAATGAAATTAAAATTTTAATTATGAAATTTCACTATTTTCAAAACAAGTAATGTAATCCTTTTGTTTTCTTTTGAGTTTTCGATTTTTTTTTATATATTGTAGAAGTTTAGGATGTTTTATCTGATTTGTTGTTGCAAGTGTTGTGGAAGGAAACGGATAACAAATTTGAAATCTCATTTTTTTTTGTCAGATTTGAAGGGGAATAAATCATTTTTTGGGTTAAAAATACTGAGGCTCAAATACTATGAGAGTCCTATAGAGAATTGAAAATCCTATGAAATCAATATATTATGGACGATAATCAGAGATCTTGACATAAAGTTGCAAAAAAAAATAGCAGTGAATATTTAACTATTCTGAGAGGTAAAATATCTTGTTTGAATAATCATATGTTTTCTGTTTGTTATGAAATATCATATCAACATTCTTACCTGCTTAATATGATTTATCGTGAGTACAATTGAATTTTTCACTTATGATTTATATACGATTAACCAATGCGCAAAAGAATAAATATCTCTTGTTTAAATCAATGCTATGTTTTACTAGTTTTTTCAGTTCTGAAAGATATCGAAAGTGGGTCTCATTGGAAAGAGATTACTATGCTAATTCTGAATATAAATTTTTTTTATTCCGACATTATTTTGAGAGATACAAAGAAAACACGCCACATACATGTAAGGGCAAATTATGTTTTAAGTAAGATTAAGGACTTATTGGTATAATACTTTTAATGAAATCTTATGATGAGTACTATTTACACTCCCCATTTTGCCATTGACACCCCATTTTTCAAAACCACCAAACACGTCCTTAACAAACTCATTCACACCCCATTTCCCTCTCTCCTCTCACACGCACCATCACCGGCCACCACTACCACTGCTTATTCCGACCACTGACCTATCAAAAAGCTTCTCTTGACCCTCACGAGCATAACCCAGCCAATCTCGCCTCAAACCGTCGCCCGCAACCTCAAGAATCGTCCTTGGAAGCTCGCCGCCATCGTGAAGAAAAAGCTCCGATCCGACTGAATTCGGCAACGAAACGGTGAACCTCCACCACCAACGAGTTCATCAGTCAGAGACGAACCTGACCCAGCCCTTGGCCAGCCGAAACTGACACTGGAATGCCCCATTCACATCCCATTTCCCTCTCTCCTCTCACGCGCACCATCACCGACCACCACTGCTATTGCTTGGTCCGGCCACCATTTCTGGCCACTGACCTATCGAAAAGCTTCTCTCAACCCTCACGAGCATAACTCAACCAATCTCGTCTCAAACCGTCGCCTGTAGCATCCAGAATCGTCCTTGGAAACTCGCGACCATCGTGAAGAAAAAACTCCAATCCGGCTAAATCCGACGACGAAACGACGAACCACCACCACCAACGAGTTCATCGGCCAGAGATGAACCCGACCCAGCTCTTGGCTAGCCGAAACTGATACCAAAATGTCCGACTGGAGTTCACTGGCCATAGGGTGGCTAAGGGCCGCGTTTTTAGATTTTGGGGAAAACGTGGTGTCAATGGAAACATAGAGAGTGTAAATAGTACTCATCAATCTTATTCGTCTATAAACTTTGAAATTTACATGAGAGATTTATTCGTAATTAACTTTGATTTGTATTCTAATTATTTTAGAATCCTTGATTTTATAGAAATATATTAAAAGAAAAATATCTCTGATTTTTCACTATATTTTCTTTGGAGGAATCTAGAATTTATATTTTTGAATCATTGACAAAGAAAAATGTAAAGACATACCTGTCTCCCATTCCACAGTTGTTCACCATGGCCGTTAGGCATTATGAGTCTAACTAGATTCTCCGAATGAAAATTTGATGACAAATATGTCAAAGGGTATCATCCCCGAAGCAAAATTCTTAACTTGTCACTAAGAGATTTAAGCCATTGAGGAAGGGACAATATGAATAGCAAAACAGAAGAGTTGGAATGTTCTTCTACATGTGCTTGTGATTTATTGACAATCAATGTGCAAATTCATATTGTTCATACAAAGAGGCAAGGGGTGGGTGATCTTTTTCATGGAAGAAGAGGCGGAAAATGACTTTAATTTTGTTTGTTAGAAAAAAAAGACCAAGAGTTTAAATTGTCGTCGTTGTCAAGGAAGTTGCAATTATTTTTCTCCGAAGTGTTTGTTTTCCACTGCACTTTGTAGATATCTTAGAAAGAGCATGCAACTTTCAATAATGATACACAAACAAATAAAAATCACAGACTAATAATTTTTTATTTTCGATTGTTGTGGATAAGCCGAGTTCTAAGTCACATCTTCCTTGTGACACTGCCAAAAGAATAGTTATATTCTTATGGCTGCTTTTCTTCCTTCCACAACTATTACATAAAAAAATTAAAAAATGACAAAACAATTATAAAATAATTCAATTAGGTTTCATCTTAAATGGCATGTCACTGTACGTGATCAAGTCACATCATCATCCCATCTCCATCAACCACATCATCATCCTAATGACATCTTAGGTTTTTTTAATTTTTTCTTATTATTTTGAGGTCCAATTTCATTGTAATTGGATATTATAACATATTTGTAGTTGGTTAAAACAATATAATTGAGGGTTAAACTATGAACCCGAAGATTTTATGCATTCATGATGTAATTCCTTGTCTGATACTGCCAAAAGAATAGTTATGTCCTTATGGCTGCTTTTCTTCCTTCCACAACTACCACATAAAAAAATTAAAAAATAGACATATCAATTATAAATAATGCAATTAGGTTTTACCAAAATGATACGTGTCCATAATTTTGGTATCCATAAGTGTCCATAGTCTAGGTGAGATGATTTTGTAAAATTATGGACATGTAGTGCTTCCGTAGGTTTTATCTTAAATGACATGTCACTATAGGTGATCAAGCCACATCGTCATCCCATCTCCATCAACCACAACGTGTTTTTTCCCTTGACTTTGAAGCGGGATTGAAAGTAGTCGGTAGAACTTCGTTTTTAATGTATAGAGACAAGTCATATTTTATCCAAGAAGATGCTATCATTTTCAGTAGTGCTAAGCATCAATAATCTATATATCCATAGGCATCTGTATTCTAAGTAGCAATGTTAACTAAGCATGTGACATGTAAAGTGTATAATTTATTTTTTTTATGTACAAAAATACCACTATATTCAAAACAACCAATCTATATATTCTTTCACACACCGCTGACATCATAAGTTCTTAAATTTTTTTCTCAAACGAAATTTCAAAATATTTTCTCTCTCAAAATATAGTTAGATTTCGAAAAAAAAACCACATTTAAAATCAGCGTGTAAAACTCTTTCCAACAAAACTTGTTGTCAATATGTTTTATCGATTCATGCACTGATTACATTATTTTAGAAAACAATAGAATTAATATATGTAGTACAAAAATAATGAAATTGTTGTCTGTAATACTAAAATAATGAAATTGTTGTCTAAAATACAGAAAATAATAGAATTACATCAAAAAACAATGAAATTATTGTTTGGAATACAAAAAATAATGAAATTGCATCCAAAATCATGAGTTCTTGCTGTAATTCCTTTTTTGAAAATGATGTAATTACAGGTATAGTATGAAAAATATCATTGTTTATTTTAAAAACATGAAAATTTGATAGATCAACATATATATTATTGAGAAACAACTAGAATTGACCACTTGTATTACATAATCGCATCATGATAATCCATTATGTCCTTGTTCTTAAAATATATTGGATATTAGAACATATTCGTAGTTAGTTAAAACAATGCAATTGAGGGTTACACTCTGAAACCTGAGTGTTTATGGCTGCTTTTCTTCTTTACACAACTACTACATAAAAAATTTAAAAAATTGACAAAGCAATTATAAAATAATGCAATTATGTTTCATCTTAAATGGAATGTCACTATACATGATCAAGTCATCGTCATCCCATCTCCATCAACCACAACGCACGTTTGCCCTAGACTTTGAAGAAGACTTGGAATTAGTTAACAAAACTTCCTTTTTTAATGTATAGGCACAAGTCATATTTTGTCCAAGTAGACGCTGTCATTTTTGATAGTACTAGGTTCATAATCTACATATTCATAGACATCAATAATCTAGGTGACAATGTTAACAAAGCATCTGACATGTAAATTGTATCATTTGTGTTTTTTTTTTACAAAATTACTCATATTTATTTAAAAAAACTGGTCCATATATTCTCTCGTACAAACATCATAGGGTTTTTTTAAATAAAATTTCAAAATATTCTCTCTCAAAATACACATCGAAAAAAATTACATATTCGAAATCAGCATGTAAAACTTTTCTCAACTAGACCAATTGTAAATATTTTCTATCAATTCATTCATTAATTATATTTGTTTTGAAAACAATAGAATTATTGTCTGTAGTACAAGATTAATGAAATTATTGTTTGGTATACCAAAAATAATGGAATTACTGTCTAAAATATAGAAAATAATTGAATTATTGTCTGAAATACAAAACAATGGAATTACATCCAAAATCATGAGTTCTTACTATAATTTTATTGTTTTTGAAAACAATGTAATTACATGTATAAAATGAGAAATCTCATTGTTTATTTTTAAAACATTGAAATTTGATAGTTAAACATATATATTATTGAGATTGGATAACAATGGAATTGAGTGAAATTCTGAAACCCGAGTGTTTTATGTGTTCATGATGTTATTCAATTGTCTATGTATAACAATGGAATAACAGTATAGACAATGAAATTTACCATTTCGAAGGCCAATTAATTTTACTAAAATTGGATATTAGTACATATTTGTAGTTGGTTAAGATGATGTAATTGAGGGTTACACTATGAACCTAAGTGTTTTAAGTTTTTATGATTAAATTCTATTTTTTTAAACAATGAAATAATGCAATTTTTGGTTCTATCCAAAAAAACATGAGCGTTGCCCACGAAAAGAGCAACCGATTACAAAATAAAAATTTAAATAGATTGAGTATTTCGATATAGTTTAGCGCGACTCCAATTTATCTACTTAAAACTATCAAATCCAAGTCATAAGCAACTAAAAAATGCACACAAAAACGTTTTGAATTACATATTTATGAGGTTGTTTATTACTTGGAAGTTGTTTAGTTGCATCAAATAATTAAAATACACGTTTGTGAGGCAATATCATTCCTAAAATTGTGACAGTGTTTTTAAAACAATGTAATTAAGAACGGTCAGGTAAAACATATTAACAATGTGTCTTGTTGGAAAGAGTTTGACATACTGAGTCCGAATATGTAATTTTTTTTGAAATCTAATATTTATTTTTAGAGGTAAAACATTTTGAAATTTTGTTTAAGAAAAGAAAAATGGCTAGGTAAGTGTAATTCTTTTCAATTTGTTTTAAAAAAAATTGCCTAGATAAGTGTAAGTCTTTCATTTTTTCAAAAAATTTTAAAATTGTCATGTTAACAAACTTTTATGGCATGCCACCTAGATTATATAAATTATGTACCTCTAGTACTACCGGAAAAATAATTATGTTTTTTGAAACATGGGTTTGGGAAGAGGTAGGATTCTAATCCACGACCTATGGGTGGGTGATCCCTTACATGCAAGGTGATTGTCGTTCAAACAACGGCTCACTTGCAGAAACATAATGATGTTGATTTATTAAATAATGATGTTGATTTTTTTAACAATGATGATAATTTAATTAATTCTTAGCTTGGGTTGACTTTATAGACTTTTAATTTATCGGTTACAGTAATAAGGAAGAAATGCTACGATCACAGATGGGTTCACACTTGCTTTGTTTTATTTGTGCTGCAAAGTTTGAGATAATAATATAAGTATATACTAACAAGAATGGCAAAACTGACCCAAAACTAAAAAAGGGGAATGTTTGATCTAGGGCATGGTGTAAGCTATAAAATTTGCTAAGATGCTTTGCACATGTTCAATGTAGCGATTTAGGTAGCTATTACTATTCTTTTCATTACATGCAAACCCGAAACCACTACTTTTCGAGTATGAACTAAATAAACCTATGAAATACCACCATGCACCATTATCCGCAAAACTATCATACCATCATTATCCGCAAACAATGAATTAAATAAGCACATAAAACAAATAACCATTATAAAGTCTTACTTGTCACTTCATCGTGCTCTATTTTTTATTTTATTTTTTATTATTGAAAATATCATTGAGAAATATGTTTTTCATTGGAATCGAACATTGGGCATTCATATTTCTAACACAGTCGATGGTCAACAGAATCACCTCTCGATAAATCATGCTCTATTATTTGGCATAATTACTACCTAGTAGAATGGCCCGACAATTTTCAAGGAGATTGTAATTGTTTGTTTTCCTATACACTTTGTAGAGATTTTCGAAATAGCATGGAACTTTCATTTTACACTAATAACTTACACAAACTAACAACTTTTATCTTTGATTGTTGCGGATAAGCCGAGTTCTGAAGTCACATCTTCCTTGTCTGATACTGCCAAAAGAATAGTTATATTTTTATGGTTGTTTTTCTTCTTTCCACACCTACTACGTAAAAAAATAAAAATAAAATTGACAAAGCAATTATAAATAATGCAATTAGGTTTCATCTTAAATGGCATATCACTATACGTGATCAAGTCACATCGTCATCCCATCTCCATCAACCACAACGCGTTTTGGCCCTGGACTTTGAAGAAGACTTGAAAATAGTGAAGGCACAAGTCATATTTTGTCCAAGTAGACGTTGTCATTTTCGATAGCGCTAGGCATTCATAATCTATATATTCATAGTCATCCATAATCTAGGTGGCAATGTTGACAAAGCATCTGACATGTAAAGTGTATTATTTGTTACAAAAATACTCTTATTTATTTAAAACAATTAGTCCATATATTCTCTAGCACACCAATTGACATCATAGGTTTTTTATTTTTTTAAACGAAATTTCAAAATATTTTCTCTCTTAAAATACATGTTAGATTTCAAAAAAATACATATTATGAATTAGCATGTAAAATATTTTCGAACAAGACCCATTGTCAATATTTTCTATCGATTCGTTCATTAATTACATTATTTTTGAAAACAATCGAATTATTGTCTGTAAGACAAAATTAATGAAATTATTGTTTGGAATATAAAAAAAATGGAATTATTGTCTGAAATATAGAAAATAATGAAATTACATCCAAAAATAATGGAATTAATGTCTGAAATACAAAAACAATGAAATTATATCCAAGTCATGAGTTAATTTATTTTAGAAACATTGAAATTTGATAATTGAACATGTATATTATTGAGATTGGATATTATAACATGTTTGTAGTTGGTTAAAACAATAGGATTGAGTGAAATTTTGAAACCCAAGTGTTTTATGCATTCATGATGTTATTCCATTATTTTTGAAAACAATGGAATAACAGTAGAGACAATGGAATTTATCATTTGAAGGCCAATTTTACTGAAATTGGATATTAACACATATTTGTAATTGGTTAAGATGATGTAAACCAAAGTCTCATGGAAAAGGAAAAACAAGTAATTTCTAGTGTTTGAACAAAAAGGTTGCTAATGCTTTCCATGTTTGGTTTGGTGGAAAACATAAATTTAAACTACAACATTACTTTTTTTCTTTAATTAAAAACTATTATTTTTACTATATAAATTTTATTTTTATTACATAAAAACTCCACAAGCTTGAAATGACTCCACTGTGAAAAGCACCGTCCCAATTTGCACATTGTCTTCCGATTTACCTCGGCAATTAGCATCCCAGAGGGAAAATGACATCCCGTCCTTGGAATGGGATGTTGTTTTCCTTCCTTTAGAAGTCTTTTCTTAGATGACTTTTATTTGTTTTCAATTGACTGTCTCATTTTTCTGTTAACAAACACTGAACAATACAAAAAAAAATTCCTAGAGTCGTATTTTCCTTCAGACAAACAAAGCATAAGTGTTTTATATTTTTATGATGAAATTCGAATTTTTTTTAAAGAATGGAATAACGAAATTTTTTGTTCTATCCAAAAAAGCATGAGAGCTGCCCATGAAAAGAGCAACCGATTACCAAACAAAAAACTAAAACATATTGAGTATTTTCATATAGTTTAGCACGACTCCAATTTATCTATTTAAATCATAAAATCCAAGTCATGAGTAACTAAAAAATGCACACAGAAACGTCTTGAATTACATGTTTATGAGGTTGTTTATCACTTAGAAGTTCTTTAATTGCATCAAAATAATTAAATTACGTGTTTATGAGGCAATATTAATCCTAAAATTGTGACTGTGTTTTCAAAACAATATAATTAAGAACGACTAGATAAAACATATCAATAATGAATCTTGATTTACATGTTAAATCCAAATATATAATTTTTTAAACTTGTCATGTAAATAAATTTGTGTGACATGCCACTTAGATTATATTATATAAATTATGTACCTCTAACACTACGGGAAAAACAATGATGTTGATTTATTAAATAATGATGATAATTTAATTAATTCTCTACTCTACTAGCTCAGGTTGACTATGTAGATTTTTTATTTAACGGGTACGGCAATAAGGAAGAAATGCTACAATAACAGGTGGGTTCACAATTCACAACGTTTTTGCTTGGTTTTATTTGTGCTGCAAAGTTTGACATAATAATATAAGCTTATTTAATAAACCAACACTAATCCTGCAATCTTGGAACGCACCCTAAAACCAAATTACGTAACCAAAAAAGTATTTACAACTCTTTCATTTCATCTTTTTCTTCTTAAGAACAAGTTACCCCCTTCAAGTCAGTCAAGTGATACTCAAACAGCACACCTTCCATCCATTATTCAACCAAAAGAGTACAGAATTCAACCAACACCAACATTCTCTGCCTTGAACGATCAGCTACATCCTCTGCTGAGCTTCTAGCATAGCTGCACTCTTGAAATATATATACGAGAGGAAAGAAAGCAATATAAAATCAATGAGCATTATCATATAAGATATTTCTTCCTGACATAATATGAATGCTTTCTAACATAGCATGAAAAATATGTAACGGAAGGCAAAGCATAAAAGATCAAAAACAAAAAGAAGCCAGAGAGGGTGACTTACACTTGAACTGAAGAAATTTTTTGCTGAAACAGGAGCAGAACTGGATAGAATTGTAGGCCCCCCTTTTCGAGTTGTTTTCATTGATCAACATATACATCTTTGAAGGCATGCCATAGCCTCATAGGTTCTGGAATTGTAAATATGAGAAGAATGAAAGCATATATAGTATTCAATTTGAACATAAGTGCTTCTAAATTTGCCTTATGAAAGTAGTCCTAGACATCGATATATGCACTGAAAACAAACATCATTATATATAGCTGGGCTTACATGGCATTGTTGATAAACATATACATCTTTCTTTTTCACCGGAAGCTTCCAATAAAAAAAAGTTATTGGGAATTGAATATCTAGTAGCATAACACCAAAAATATATGTAGAAGAAAAGTATAACACAACGAAAATGATAAAAGATCACAAAAAGGAGAACACAGAATGACTTACCCAGGCCCATCTTTATATTCCAGTTTATTTTTCTCCTTCTCTTCCTCGCTGGAGCTGAATCTTCACTGTGGTTGTCCACATTGAAACAATTGTTGCTATAGCCTCCATTATCTTTAGTATCTTGAAACAATGGCTCTTTGACGTCATCATCCACATACCTTGCTTCAAGGAGGACTGGTCGGATCATCCCAAGTAGAGTTGGGTTGGATCATTGAAGGTCTACATCATCTTCTCTGCCATGGGGAACTCTTTTGACCTTACAATAGTTTCTCGAAACTTTTCGAGTTGATTTTCGTCGAACCCTTAGAAATTTAGTAAATCTAAATGTATTTAGCTTCCATTTCATTTTCTTCCTGCTTAGTACTGGAGCTAACTTTTCAATAGGGTTACCCACATTGAAACTACTGTCATTGTAGCCTCCACTATCTTTAGCATCTTGTGTCACTGATTCTTCAACATCATCCACACAATCTTGCTTCAAGAAGAAATGGGTCAGATCACCACAAGGAGAGTTAGGTTGGACCACTGAACAACAATTTCTATCTTCTATGTCACGAGTGTATAGCAAATGGACGCCACACTTTTTGACCACACAATAGTTTATAGCATCTTCTTCAGCATAGAATTCAATTGAGATCTCATCCGCATCATCTGCTTCTTTAGGTATCCTTCTCCAATCATTTACCAATGATTGATTATAAACTAAACAGACTTGAGTTGACTGAATAGCATCTTCAGATCTCCAAATAAACTCCAAACCACAGTTGGCACTGAAGCTGTCATCTCTGTCGGTTCTTATGTGGCAATTATAGTTCACAAAACAGAGATTGCTGTATTTAGGGAAGTCCTTGAAATCAAGAACAATGCTGAAAACCAAGCAGAATAACTCAGCATTACACCAATGTGGAGGAAGCTTTGCAGTTAGTGAGGATTCCCCACTTTTATATTTGAACCAATCTGGAACATCACCTCCTGGAAAAATGATATTGGCTACTCCAGTGTTCTGCATCAAGATAATCAGAAATTTTATATAATGATAATCAGAAATTTTAATTTAAAATGGGTGTATAAATGTAGAGATAGATAGACCCATATTGAGAGAGAGAGAGAGACCACTATGCTTTCTGGATAAATGGCTTTCCCGTGCAGCAACCTCGATTCTACATCTGCCACTATGCTATTTCGTGCATTTTGGTCCAATTTCCAACAATTTGGAAAATGAAAAACAGTATCATCTTGAGCTTTGCAAGAGTCAAATACTCCTCTGGCAGCTGTGGATAAAGGACTTGCCACCATTTCTAGTGATATGCAATTCGCTGCATATATAAATTGGATATTCATTGGAAGCTCAGGAAGTGATTGAAGCCTCCTGCAGTCCTCCAGGTTAAGATGTATGAGATTGGTAAGCTGTTTGATGGCAACAGGTATTTTCTGAAAATTGTTTCCAGAGAGATTCAGCCTTTCCACCGAAGATAACCACACAAAAAGATCAGTCAACTCCCTCAGATGTATATTAACTTCTTGTTGATGCTCCCTTCTTTTCAATGGAAAACGCACACCAAAATCCACGAGTGGTTTTAGTTTATAAATGCTGGTGGGGAGACTCTTAAGCCTCGTGCACCCACCAAGGTCCAACGCAATTAGGGATTTGAGATTGCAGATTGTTGATGGAACTTCTTCGATTGCGGTCCCATCTAAATATAAATATTGGATCTCCAATGATACCTCTGGGAATTTCTTGATAAGGGAACAGCCCCGAAGATTCAGACATTTCAAATTAGAAATATTTCTAACTTGAAGATTCTTAAGCCTATCGCAAAACATAAGAACCAGTTCTTGAAGATTTGTAGCCAGTGAGAGGTCTGGGATTTCGATCAACTTCTTTGAGTAAGAGAGATCAATCTCCTTCAAGTGCACAAGATTCTGCGGCAACAATGAAAAATATTATTTAAACGTTACATCCTAAATAGTATAAGAACATTTTTACTTAGTGTTCTCTCAATATTTCATTCACACTCTACATAATCTATCTACTCAATAGTGGGTTGGAAATCATATATAATGCACAAGATTTTAATTTTACGTTTCAGAAGTTATTTAGGAGTTATATAATGTGCGGACGAACATGTGACCCAATGATAGAGTTGTAGAGTTACAACCTAGATGGCGGTAAGGTCTGCGTACAACTTGCCCTAATCCCTAACCCTGCCCACAACAGGAGCCTTGTGCAAGAAAGTTGTTTACCTACATTTAGGAGTTCTTCATTCTCTTTTAACTTTATTCTTAAATTTTTAAGGCCAAAGAATAATAATACATGCACAAAAAAATGCTAATATATGGAACAATTCGTCAAGATGGATTAAGAATAAAATATTATGGCGAGTTCATAATAATCATAATATTATAAACACACCTATTAGACATAAATTGATTGTATTCTAATCGTTTTTAATTAATTTTTAGAATACTTGATTTTATAGTAATATATTAAAAGAAAAAGGTTTCTAATATGTCACTATATTTCCTTTGGAGGAATCTAGAATTTATGATTTATGCATCCATCATCCATGACAAAGAAAAATGTAAAGGCATACCTGTCTTCCATTCCATAGTCGTTCAACATGGCTGTTAGGCATTACGAGCTTAACTAGATTCACTGGATGAAACTTTGATGGTAAATATGTCAAAGGGTATTGCTCCCAATACATATATCTTAACTTGTTAGAAAGAGAATCAAGGCCATGAGGAAGGCACACAGAAGACGAACAGACTCTGATTTTGAGGAACTCAAGATTGTGCATCCTTTCAAATGCTATAGGATTTATGCTTAATTGTCTTAGTTTAAACACGTCCAACAATATGCTTTTGACTGTCTCAGTCCCCTACAAATCAAGGTGAGTAAGGTAGTTATGACATAAATTAAAATGCATATTGTGAAAAAATATCCATAACGATTTTTTCTACAGGTGAGGTCACATATGAAATACAAAGTCAGTACTTAGACTCTTACCGTGTTCTTTGTCAATACATCACAGATGTCATGATGATCCCACAACCTGCTGCGTTTCCCCGGCTCTTCAATGGATTCTTCACGAACAATTTGTCGACCCATTTCTTTTAGCAAGTCATGCATCCATACTCGACCCGTTCGAATAGTTATAAGAGATTTGTCAATAAGCACACCAAGTACGATATCCATAGAATAATTGCAAGCATCATGGAAGCATTTGACTTCATTAACATACTCTCCTTCAAAGAGACACGCAATATTAAGAAACAAATTTTTTTCTTGGTAGTCCAGTCCATGATAACTGATAAGCAACACTTGCTGCACAGCCATGTTTGGGGTTCTCTCTAATTTCCTCAGTGCACTTTCCTTTTCTTGCTTGCTCCTTCCATATAGATGGGAACCCAAGATTCTAAGAGCCAAAGGATGACCTTTTGCATAATTTATTGCCCTGTTTGACAATCTCATTTGATGACCTTCTGGTGGATGCTCTTGTTTGAAAGCGTATCGACTAAAAAGACGGAGACTTTCATTGTAATCCAACCCTGGAACATCATAGATCCCATCAACTCCATTCCTAAGCACTTGTTTATCCCTACTTGTTATCATGACAATGCTTCCAGGACCTAGGCAATCACGCCATCCAACTAAAAGCTCTATATGCTGAAAATCACTTATATCGTCCAAAATAATAAGAACTTTCATACGACGGAGCCTTTCCCTTATAAAAGGAATTCCTAGATTAGGAGTGCCTACATTTAAGTTCCCATCCTTCAGTAATCCAGTAACAAGTTTCTCTCGTAACTCACTTAGCCCACGCTTCTCACATGTTTCTCTTACATCTTCAATAATACAATGCCCTTCAAATTGGGGGAAAAAATGGTTAAAAAATTCTCTAGCAAGTGTCGTTTTACCAATACCGCCCATCCCCCAAAGTCCTATTATGCGAATATCTTCATCAATCGTGCTCAGTAATGATTCAATTTTCTCAAAGTGAGAACTCATTCCAACAAGATTACCAAAATTGCTTGAGGAAGTGTAGTAAAGCTTGCCCAAAATATCTTCAACAATACTTTTAATAAGTGTAGCCTCAGGCCTGGAAAGAAAAAGAAGTAAACTCGAATTATACGCTGATTTTGAACTTAAAAAAAATCGTTCTGATATTAAGAATATCAAAAAGAGAGAAAAAGAAATGAATTACCTTGTGACCTGTGAATCCCATCCAGATAAATTAGCAGCTTTGGTCAAAACATTCTTCCATGTTTGTATCGTTGGATGACCTTCATACCGAGCTAAAGCCAGTCCAAAAGGGCCTGATTGGTTTCTTACATGTGATGGATCCACCTTGAAGAAGACTGGTATAACAATTTGTCCATTTTCTTTCTTACATTTCATGATTTGCACAAGTTCGTCTAAACACCACCTTGAAGAACCATAGTTTTCTGAGAAAATGATGAGTGAGATTTTTGATTCGGCAATTGTCTTAAGAAGAGCATCTGAAACATCATCTCCTCTCCTGAGGTCATCATCAATGAAAGCTACAATTTTTGCGCTACACAATGCAGCATGTAGATGACTGAGAATGTTGTCACGAGTATCAAGTCCTCTGAAACTAATGAAAACATCAAACTTCCCAAGGGTAGGAGTTGAGGAAGAAGGAGAAGAAGAAGAAGAAGGAGAAGAAGAAGAAGAAGAAGCAGCTACCAATGCCATAACCAGTCACTAAAAAGATGTAACTTCAAAAATCAAAACTAGGCTTTTAAAGAATTGGAGAGGAGTGAAAGTCGTCAAGCAAAAACTTTTTTATTTCTTTTACGGGCAAGATAATGCTAAATAAATTCGGCTGAAGTGACTACTTGCCCTTCTTTATCGAAGTTTCTATCACGTATCTGGTTGATTATGCCATAACCAGAAATTGAAAATTAATAATAATAATAATAGGTGGATTTATTTATTAGTGTAAAAAATGAAATTCTCAAGGTATTTATAAAAATATTTTTCAAATGCCTAGAGGAAAGCTATTACTACTATAGAGAGGTTTTACTGTATTTTTAAAAATAACTTCAAATGCTGGACGAAACCAACTTTTTTTGTTGAAAAATAGAGCAAAACACAACATGGGGAAAACTAACTGCAACTTTATTGACAGAGATGACTTGTGGCTATCTATCTCTTTCAATTCTTGTTCTTTCTCTTCTGCCAAACATATCTTTGTGAAGTCATTTTCCATCCTTTTGAGTTTGTGATTTTTTGGTATTATTATTGTAAAATGAAAGTTAAACTATTTCTAAGATTTCTTCAAAATGCAGAGGAAAACGCCTTGGAGAAAAATAATTGCAACATCCATGATAACGATAAATTGAACCTCTCAATTTTTAAAAAATTCTTGCTCTTTCTCTCTCCCAAACAGAAATTTTTTTCTTGAAGTCATTTTCCATGAAAAAGATGACCCACAACTTATCTCTTCGAGTACCAGTAATTTACAAGCAAAAGTACAAGAACAGTCAAATTCTTTTGCTTTTGGGTAGAATGAATATCATAAGGAATATATGCATCTCCAACTAAGACAATTATTCAGATTTGAATATCTAAGGGAAGACATTAGGGGGAAAATAGTACCAAATAAGATGAAAAAAAAACCATAATTTGAAGCAGCTGCTTTCTGTTAAGTTAAAAAGAAGTTAGAGATCAACTTACTCAAGCTTCGATTCACAGCAGCATATGCAGAGCAGAGGGCCCTTCTTGATTCGGGTTCTGTAACGTCTCCAACAAAGTTCAATAAATTTGATTTGGATTCTTCACGGACAATTTGTAGGCGCATTTCTTGTAGCAGATCATCCATCTATACTCGACCCATGTGAATCATATAAGATATTTGACAATAAGAATCAGAATTCCGATATCTGTAGAAAAAACGTAGCAGTAGCAGTAGCAGTGATTACGGAAGCATTTGGCTTCACTAACATACACTCCCTTAAAAAATGCAAATTAGTCTTCTTCACAAGAGGAATATTAGTTAGAAAACGTTTTCACAGAAAATGACACACCAATTACATTCATTGTGCTTTTTTGAAGACCAACCAATTACATTCATTGTGCTTTTTATCACACGCAAAAGCAGAAATTGAATTTGAATGTTGTCTTTTTCCCACAGATGTTTTTAAGCTTCAGAACTAGCAATATATGGAAAATCTAGAGAAAAAAAAAAGTGATTTTAACTGTGAAAGGATGGCGATGGGCTTGGGCAGTTTCAGGCTCATATTCACGCTTGTTAAAGAAGAGAGGGTAGCAACTAGCAAAGAAGAATACAGTCGTCACTTCCAAGTCGGAAAAAGACATCCTCAGAGGCAACTAGAACGACTTACTGAAGGTAAGACGAAAAAAAGACATACTTTGAAGCAGTTTCTGTTAGCTTAAAAAGAAGCCAGGGAGCGACTTACTCAAGGTGTGATGCACACAAGAAGCGTATGCAGAGCAGCAGAAGCCCCTTCTTGATTTGGGTTGTATCCCCTGTTCGAATGGACGCAACTCCGATGATCTTCCGCCGTCTTCCCAGCATCTCTGCTTCATCTTCTCTTTGGGTTCTCCGCCTCATTTCTACCAGCTGCCCCATGTGGCCTTCTGGGACCTGGCTTGAAGCCTTGAACAGTTGAACCATTCATCTTGAATTGTTGGGCTTTGGTTCAGTTGGGCCTGTCTACAACATTGGGTCGGTGCTTCACTAGCCCAAGCAAGTGTTAAATCTTTCAGTGCCCAAGAAAGATTGATCAGGTCCAACTCTGTCACCGAATGTTCACACATTTCAATTTGAGAATCCAAAGTTGCATATTCTTACAATATGCATATTCGGACAGATTTATGACCATTCAGACAATCAAACTGCAATGTGTCATAAAAAATAAATATAAAGAATCTGCCCAAACATTGAGAATTTGTTTGTGTGTACATATTGAAACAATTTCTACATTGGATTCTCAAATTGGAACTATGAACAGTCGGTTATTAAGTTAGAAATTGACAACTCTTTCAGTGATCAATGTTGCATTACTCTTATTCAAAATGAGATAGCTTCACATTATTTTTACACAACTTATTTTATTCATAATGGTTACATCATCTTTGTATCCATTTGAGTTATTTCTATTTTCAAAGGGCAAAAATATATATTTTGTCCCTCAACTATACCCTTGATTTCATTTTTGTCTTTAAACTTTTTTTGCTCTTAAATCATCCCTCAACTATTTAAAGGTATCATGTACGTCCCTCAAATGATTCCGGCATCAAAAAAAATCATACGTGACATCCCAGTTGGTATAATTTTTACACCTGTCATCTCACTTGGCTTAAATTTTATATCTGTCATCTCATAAAATCCCCAGAATATCTAACGCTTTAAAATTTCCAAACTATTTTGTTGTATAGTTTAAGCACTAAAAGTGTTAGATATTAATAGTTTAGGAATAATATTGTTCCCGTTTGTCAAAATTTGTCAACTAAGATGTACTTCGATATGCCAAATACATGTTACGTTGGATTTTTCTGGCTACTCTCTCATTTGAAGGTCAAAATTGATACATTTCAATAGTTGAAGGACAAAGTTAGAAAAAATGTTTTTAAGGACGAAAATGAAACTAAAGGTATAATTGAGGGACTAAATGTTATATTTTTTCATTTTCAAAGGACTACAATAGCTGCAAGTATAAGGTAGTAGCCGATGTAATTAAAACATTCAACTCAATTAAATGAAAGCTTAATCTCTTCTTCTTCTTCTATCAGTAGGGATGAAAATGGGTCGGGCCGGGCCTGGCTTTGACAGGCCCTAGGCTCGGTCCGTTCCCATTAAATAAGGCCCGAGCTCGAGCTCAGCTCGTTAGAAAAGAGCCCGGCCCTAGGCTCGGCCCGTCGAGCCCCGGCCCGTTTGTTGGCTTGATCATAAATATAAAAAAAAAAACCTGTAAAAATGACTTAAATAAAATCCAACATTAATACAAGTAAAATTATTACAATAGCAGCCAACATTATATAAACTCCGTAAGTAAACTCCAAAATAATATACGAGTCAAATACTTCATAAACAATAACAAAATCTGTAATTAAACTCCAACAATTCTTCTTGATTGTAAGCAGCTTGAATCTCTATGTTTTGAAATGAACTCTGTAACTTCCGAAACTCCAACCTAACAAGTAGCAAAGTATCAATTAACTAAGTGAGTTTGGTAACATGGTCCATATCAATCAACCTATGCATTATCACAGGAATCAATTGATAAAGTATAACCTATGATGGAAATTCTATTTGGGAAAAGGAAATCAGTGACACTTTATCTGAGCTTTTTTTTTTCATACGTTTGCTAAGTTACATTCTTTGAACTATGTATCTCTCTTTTGCAGAGTGGCAAGCAATAAAACTAAGCTTCCATGGCTGCACCCTAGTTTGCAAACACCATCATATTAAATTGATGACTTCAGATCAGATAGTGGAAGGCAAGAAAAGGGGAAAATCATTAGTATTTGGGTAAATAAGAAACTAACATTTGAACCATATGATGCAGAGAAGAAAACATCTGAACACATAGATATCAGCTTTAATAAGAATCTCCAGGTTTTAATTATCACATTTTATTACCATAATATGATAATTAGGAAAATCTAGACCACAGGAAGGAGCTATATTGGACAAATTATGCACCATAGAAGTAAATTAGCACAATTATGTCACATATCATCACAACATATAACTAAAGCTTAATCCTGATATCACGCAAAACCTCAGAGGAATAAAACCAGAGCAATACATTTGTACATACCATACTCTGTATGAAGAAAGATTTGTAAATATTGAACATAATCTAATAGTATTACACTCACCTAACTTTTATGGAACATTGAGAACAAACTCTTCATCCTTTTCTTCTTTCTGCAAACAAATAAAAATAAAAAAACAATCATCAATCTAAAATGTGAGGTTTTAAAACTTAATATTATAGGAAGTTTAAGTGATATCAAATGAAATAATCACCTTGCGCGATTTCTTCTTTAACCCATGAAGATTTCGTATCCAATCACCTTCACACATCAAACCTTCAACAGTTTTTGGTGCTAAATTAGCCCGATATGTGTCAATAACTCTACTACCTGTACTGAATGTAGCCTCTGAAGCTACTGTTGTGATGGGAATAGCTAGAACATCTGAAGCCATTTTTGACAAAATACGATACTTTAGGCTATTTACCCTCCACCAACCTAAAGCATTCCATTTTCCTCTTTCTTCTTGAGAACATCTATAAACAACTTCTCCTAGGTAAACATCCAAATCAAATTTTGTAGGGGGAGCATTTTCAGTCATGTCTACAAACTCATCAAATTTAGACCATCCAGAATTAATATCAACTGTAGAGCTAGAACCAACATCATCTCCCTGGGATTTAGATGATCTCTGGCTACTACCTTCCTCGTTGGTTGAGGCAAAATTAGCTGCATACTGCTCATACATTTCATATAAAGCTCCACGGACCTTCTCAATATTGTATATCACTTCGGACTTTTCATAAATCAATGGAAAACAAAATTCAATCAACTTCATTTTTCACCGTGGATCTAAGACAGCAGCAATCGAAATCAATAAATTACACTCACCCCAATACTTCTCAAACTTCACATTCATTTTCCCAACCATAGCTTTGATGTATATGTTGTTATCCATTGCTCTCTTTTGTAAAATTTCTTTCACTCGATACATCTCAGAAAGAAATAAATTAGAAGTTGGGTAGTCACTTCCCCATATGAGATTAGTGATTGTGTTGAACACAGATAAGATTTGACACACATTCTCTACTCTCTCCCATTCTTCCTCTGTTGGTAAATTATGATAAAGAGGTTCCCTCTCTTTAAAAATAAAAAATGCATCCTTAAACTTCAAAGCAAGTGACAACATCTCAAAAGTAGAGTTCCAACGTGTTGGAACATCCAAAATCAGCTTCCTAGCAGGTAGTTGCAATTGCTTAACTATTTCAGTGAACTTCAAAAATCGTGCTTCAGAATTTTTCAAAAATTTGACACTTTCCCTCACATTGTAAATCACATCATCAATGGCAGCAATTCCATCTTGAACTAAAAGATTGAGAATGTGTGCACAACAACGAACATGAAACAATTTTCCATCAAGTATCAATTTCTTATTTCTTAGAAATGTGTTCTTCAAAGTTCTAATTGCCACATCATTATAAGAAGCATTATCAACAGACAAAGAATAAACTTTATTTTCAATTCCCCACTCAGTCATGCATTTGAAGAGAGCATCAGCAATATCAACACCACCTCGTGGAGGTGGTATATTCACAAAGTTAAGTACTCTTTTCTGCAATTTCCAATTAGCATCAACAAAGTGTCCAGTAACAACCATGTATTCTATTTGTTGACAAGACCTCCACGTGTCAGTTGTCAAACAAATTTTGCTAACATTTTTTAGTAATGACTTCAACTTCTTTTTTTCTTTATCATACTCTTCCATGCAATCACTTTGCGTAGTGATACGAGTATATGGTATATACTCATGAGAACTATTCTTCATGATAAGATTAAATCCCTCTTGCTCCACTATAGAGAATGGATGCTCATGCATGAGAATAAAATGTGCAATACTATCTCTGACCTTCTTATAATCATATATAAAAGCAGAATGAGGAGATGTCTCACTAGTGATTTTACCCGAGCGGAAACCCAATATCTTTTGAGACTTTTGATTTGTCATCCTTCTTGCACATCCCTTTAAATGTCTCCTGAAATGAGATGTCGTGCCACCACTGATTTGAAGTTGCGCCTTGCAATGTTTGCATTGCATTTTGTTTGTTCCTTTTACTTCATCGAACTCATCCCAAACCGCAGATCTCCTTCTCTTTCTTTTCTTATCAATCTCTAGACTTTCATCATTTTCGTTATCTCCTCCCCCATCTCCCTCTTCAACTCCCTCTTCAACTCCCTCCTCATCTTCATTTTCCACTTCGTCTTCCTCATGCTCTTGTTGTTCTTGCTCTTGCTCTTGCTCTTGCTCCAAATCCATAGTCACACCCACGGGCTGTTCTTCTGTGGTAATCACACCATCAACTTCCATCCTGAAATGGAAGAGTATCAAAAAATAGCTAGGCAAATGACCTAGGAAGAGTTATACAAAAGAAAATAACTAACAGTCTAACATGAACAAATAGTTACAACTTTTTTTAGTCATTCATTTAAGTACTATGAGGATGCAAAAGAAAATTATAACTAACATGAGCAATATTGTCATCACAATCTGAAAGATTAAAATAATATAGAAACATAGAATCACAACTAAAACAGGTATAAAAAGATCATAATGTTGTTTCTGTACAGAAGCAAAAAAAGGACTCCAATAATCAAAACTCAAAATTCATGCATTCAAGCAAAGATATCTTACAATTAAACCAGCCTAAAACAAAATTAAACCACCCCCAATAAGCCATCAAGAGAAGAGATCACAACACACAAAAAGAATGATTAAGCAAAATTAATCAATAGCAATTTCTGGAAATCCTCTTAGTCTATTGATTTCTTGATTTTCCTTTCTTCTTTTTACACGTCTGAGAAAATGGAAGACATTTGGCGATGAGGGGGAGGATAAGATTGTAGAGAACTGTGTAGACTTCCTTTTTGACCACAAAGAAGTGTCTCTCTCTCAGTTGTTTTGTTCACCAAATGAGCTGATTGTTGTGGTGGTTTAACTGTTAAGACATTGTATGTATATAAGGTTTTCTTTCTTTGTTTTTTCTGAGGTATTGTATACAGATTATGGTTGAAACCAGAGAGTTTGTAGGATTTGTTGGGTCCCCAGAATGTTTGGTGGCCATGACTACTGAGACCAATGAATGGGAGAATGCTTGCTTGAACAGTTGAACATCACTATCACTTGCAGCTTTTAATGAACATATAAAAACTGCCATTAACAGCATAAGTTGATCTCCAGTCATGATTTCAAGATTAACAGCATAAATTGACCTCCATTCATCACATTTCAAGATTCACGGCACCATTTATGGGAGCTTCTTATGCTCTGTAATGTTTCTTGATTCTTTCTGTTAAATTACCAGTTGTTCAAAGGAACTCATAACTCAAGTGTACAACACCAGAAAAATCGTCGAACCAGATGCTAAATAGGCTTTTTACACAGCACCACTTATGCAGCAAAACTTGAAAAGAAATGGGAATTACTGTACATCAATCTGACAGGCAGACAAACCATCCAGTGCTTTCATACTAATGTTATATGAAGTTCTATGTAATTTTTTTGTAGAATTATCTATAAACTATCTCTCTTGCTACTACTTGATAGCTTTAATCGCTTAAGTATGTAAGCTGAAAGAGGCTTGGGGTGATGACTACAATAAGATTAAGGGATAATTTTAAGCCATGGGCTAATATTATTTCCAATCATTCTTAAACGTATATAAGCAGAAACCAATGATATCACATATATAAAATCTATAACTACAATTATTTCAGGCAAGAAAACCAGAACACGTCCTTTTCCACATAGAAAAGTAGCAAACAGTATTATCACTCCAATATAAAAGCATTTCAAGCATTATAAAAAGCAGTAATCAAAATAATCACCCTTCCTTTGTTTACTTTAGGGTCCTAATCAAGGGCTTATAAAGTGAACACTCTTCGCCAGTAGCCACCATCCCCAAGTCCTAGAGCTGCTTGGAAATCAAAATTCCACCTTCGTTTCCTACTCTCGGATTCTAGGAATTTTTGTTCAACACAAAAGTACCAAAATTAAAAAACGGATTTAAGATCGAGAGAAAAAATACCTGATAAAAGGTCGAGACATGAGAGCTCAAAACTACAGATAGATGCAGATGATGATCATGCTAGTTCTTCTAGTATGGCCGTTTCTCTGCCCATTGGAGAAGACTCACAAAAGCAACGTTTCAGGAAGAAAATCGAGACTCAAGAAGACGTTTTAGGGTTCCTTTGCTCTCTCGGCTCTCGTTCTCTCTGCTACAATTTTTCCGTATAGGAGCAAGGTAAAGAGACTATGGATTTAGGGAATTAGGGCTTCTTGAATGGGCTTAAAGTCTTAAACAATGAGGAGTCTATTTGGGCTGAATATAGGATATATGAATATAGGATATATAAATATACATATGTGTATATACATACAGGCCCGAGGGCCTACAGGCCGGACTTCTCCAAGCTCGGGCTTGGCCCTAAATATCAAATGAGCTTCCCATTAGGCCCGAGCTTGGCCCCTTTGTCTTACGGGCCGAGCTCGAGCCGAGCCTAAATAGGGCCGCCCGTGAGCCGCCCGCGAGCCGCCCACGGGCCGCCCGGCCCATTTTCAACCCTACTTCTATGTAATCTCTTCACTCTCAGTTCAATACAAATATTATACCCCATCAACGAAATTCAATCAATTTTAATCACTTATGGTCCGGCGGTTCATCTTCTTCATTCTTCATGCGTAAAAATTGACATTACAGCGGCCTCTCCATTTTTAGGGGTATAGTATATGCATCTTGGGCATCATCATTCGACCTTCCAACAAATTATGCAACATTTGTCAAAGAAATCAACGTTAGAGTGCACATCAACGACAAAATTATCAAGTTGACTAATGCCTAAAAATGATTCAATCACACGTCCCAAGAAATCAATGCTGGAGCGCATGTCAACGCTAGAGCCAGGTCATCAAGTGCTTGCTTGAGTGAATAAGTGGTAGTATTGGCAACATGCCTAATGCCTAAAAATGATTCAACGATAAGTCTTTTTTATCCATATATCTTAAATGAAGCCTAGATTAGAAGATTGGAATGGATCGTCAGAAATCCCAGAACCTCAATTGCGAGAAAAATCTACGGGTTATGGGCTACGACAACTGCAAAAAAGATGGACTTTTTCCTTACCTTGGTTTGTTCTCTCGGTATTCTCCTTGGTCTTTGACACACCTTAGTAAGAAGACAAATTCTTAACATTAGTTATCCATCCATTTGATTCTATCCACTTAAAGAAACAAAAAATGAGTACTTTGGATCAATCTTACCTAGATGCTCGGCATGTACCCCTTCTTCTAATTCTTTTTCTTCTTTCTTCTTTCATTTCTTCTCTATTTCTCTCCTCTCTTCTTCTTCTTCTTCTTCTTCTTCTTCTTCTTTCTTCTCGGCTTCACTCTTAGTTTCATCTCTTTCCTACTCCTTGTGTTTATAACGAGCTCAAATTTGTGCCTCCTTATCTCACCCAAGCATCCCTGGCTCAACAAGTGGAAATCAAGTACCCTTTCTTATGATTACCTTCCTGCCATGCATGGCATATTTCCTTGTTAAGTTACCACAAGTTTGCCACACGTCTTACACTCATTTTACCATGTGCCACAATTCCTTCTAAGTGGCTATCCCAAGACACTAGTCCACTTCATTTATTTTCTATATTATAGTCAATAGAATTCATCCACATCAAGCTAGTAGTTCATTGGTCTTTGCTTATGTTATTTTACTTCATAATGATACATTGTTATTGTTGTTATGTTTAATTGTTTATGCTAGTATACACCCATGCTATCTCTTGTTCCTGTGTGTGTGTATATATACATACAAAGGAGTTCTCTCGTAAAATCTTAAAATGAGATCATAACTTTTATGACTCACTTTTGCTGGACCAAAGGTCTTACCTTTTAATTTTGATGATACAATATTATTGTGCTATTTGATTACATGCACTAGTGATGAATTTAATTACAAAGTTATAGAATTTGAAATTGGTTTTTAGTGAAAAGGTTTAAACCTACTTGTGAACTTACTACTCATTTGTATATCAAATGAATTCGGATTAAGTTCAAATTTGGCAAAGACATTATTTGCATCATAATGAACATTTTTCATGAAGACATGATTAAGAAATTTTGACTTTTTCCTGCTCAAAATAGTTGCCCCAATATCTGTCCGAAATTACTGCGTAATGTTATTATCCGATTGATTTATGTGACTATATGATATTTAATTGAGCTGGAAACTTACATATACATTAGTCTATATATGTTATGAAATTATATGCTAAGATTTTAATTATTTAACCTCAACTAACCTATGGTTCAAGCATGAAGCTCAAATGAGCTTACAAGCAAATTTTTCAGGAAAGTTGAGAGGGACTTTATCAAGAGTTCAATCAATGTTCAATATAAACTATTTCGTTACATATACAAGACATGTGATATATATTAAAGAGGAGGATTTAGTTTCCATGAGAAATTTTTTTGACTTGGTGATATTTTGGAGATTAAAGGCAAAAGGTTTACTTTCCTACTTGTTATCTGAAATCAATGGAGGACTTCTCATTCATTCAGCGGAGACCATATGGAGGAATATTCTTTATATGAAGCTGATATCAAGAGTTTATTTTCTAAGATTAAATGCAATTCAAGGCCAGAAAATGAAGAAAATCAAATCAAGGAGTTCTCTTATTGACTTACCGAATCACAAGAAATTTATTGAGAAGATTTTGCAGCTGATTCTTCTATGAATAAAGAAGGGCCAAATTCAAAGAGGTTTCCGAAATTGAAGAGAAGACTTTGTCCATTTGAAGTTGATTATGTTATCATAATTACAAGTGCAAAATTCAAATCTCAATTCATACTTTGAAGTGTTAAATTTGTGCGTCTAGAAGATCATGGAGTTTTGAATCTATACAAGTCAAGAGAAGTTGATTCCGTCACATGTTCCAAAGATATTTGGAACGCAAAATTTCAGAATTAAAAGAGAAGAATCAAGACATTATTGTTGACTTTATATGGAGTTATTTTGAATTCATATGGACATTCTCTCAAGAGCTAAAATCATGGGAACGTGATTTTTCTTGGCCTCTATAAGCAGCTGCTCGGCACAAGAGAGAGTATACAAGAAAAGTTTTTACTCTCAAGCATATTCTATTGTCCCAAATCAGAGAGCTATACTTCATTTTTTCCTTCACTTGGCTACAAATGTCTCTTAACATTCTTTCATATTCTTCACCTTTAGCTTAGTGCTAATCCAGGTGTGAAGAACTGATATTTATTGTTTATCTTCACAGATTGCTATAGCAATTCCAGGTGTGAAGAATTTTGTCTTCTTGTGAGCTCTTCTAATCTCAAATCCGATTTTCTATCCGTGAGCCTTACTTTAAATTCTCTTGAGAGTTCATCCTAGTTTGTTGAGTGCAAACACTGAGTGAGTGGATCATTGAGCCTACCTTTGTAAAACCCAAACCGGGTACTATATTTATGAGATTGTAAAAGAGTTGGGGTAATTTTGAAACCCTTGTGTAAGAGTTTTGTGGGGCTCTTGAAAAGCCACACCTTAGTGGAGGTTGGAAAATCCTAGGTTGGTGAACCTAGGTAGTAGACGTAGGAGAATGGTCTCCGAACTACTATAAACTACTTGTGTGCTCTTTACTTACTTTTACAGCTTTCATTGACTCTTCTAATCTAACATAACTTGCTTTATTTTATTTACTTTATTTACATAACACTAATCTAACCAAGTATTATTTATTTATTTTATTTCTTTTGCTCTAATCTACTCTAACCATAATTATATTTGATTAATCTATCTTTACTTTATATTATTGTTTATTCTGTTCATATTGGTATTGCTCTGTACAAATTACAAGTTAAATACTTTCTAGTGCTTATCTTGTTAGAAGCTTTGCTTCAATTGGTCCCTATTGTGTAATTTATTCATATTGCTCATATAGGCCCATTTGTGTGCAATTATACTTTGACATTGATTAAATTGATAGGATTTCGCATCTAGACACATTATACACTTAAGTTACAAGTCTAAAGATAAAATTTGATTTGCTTGGAAATAAATCAAGGCAATTGTATTAGTAAGACTCACTTTGTGTGCTTGGTGTAGTGCTCGATTTGTGAAATTGATATAAGGAGATTCCTATTCCTAATTTGGGGACACAATTCACCCTCCTTGTGTAACCTAGGTCCAATAACTTTTAAGGTTCAAAACATTTTTTAAAAACTTGAAAAAAATATATTTATATTTTGATCGATCTTACGAACCCAACAATATATTTTTTGTTCAAAACCAAAATCAAATCCAACTTGAAAAGCATATGAAATGTATTTTTTTTTTATATTCAACGATCCAAAATCATCAAGCACTTTTCATGTTGACTTAGATTTTTTTTCCAAATATTTATTTATTTTTAAGATGTTACAGGAGACCTTACGTGTGCTAAGTGCTAATTTTGTGCCTTATATGCTAAGTGTTTGGTCTTGTGTCTTAAAACTGAATTTGAACCATATTTAAGTGCTGAAAATTCATACTTAAGAATGACCTAATTTGCATAACTTATAGTTTTGAACTTTAGAATGTCATAACTTAATCGACTCAAGTCCAAATGACTTGAAACTTTAACCATATCTAAATATGTTGGATCATAAGTTCTACATTTTTTTTTTTTTTGATGATGAACGCATTATATGCTATTTGATTGTGTAGGTGTAAATTCATTTGATTGATGTACTTAGATGGAGCATTCTTGGCATGTGCAAGTGTATCAAGTTTGGAGCATTTCATTATTGAACTTATCCGTGCCAAGGTATATATGTGAAAGAAACTGCAAACCGTGCGCGTGAAGTTAGTTTGTCTGCTGCAAGTGTGCAACATGTGGAGCTGTGCGCCTACACAGGTGATTGTGTGTGCAACAAGATATTTTTATGCTTCTAGAGTCTTCTCTCTATCTATACCCTTAAAAGCCAGAATTCAATAATTGAAATCACAAATTTTTAATCCAATTCCTCCTATCCACTTATCTCTAGCTTCGGCCGATCATTGGTCATTTCCAAAAACAAAAGGAGTGGTATATGCTAGCAACAACATAAACTCACTTTAAATATATATATATATATTTTAATAAGTCAAGTTGAAGTTGTCCAATAAAGTGATCGCAAGTATAATTATACATTTATTTATAGTCGGAATAAATGTTACTCCCACTCCTCATGAATATATTCTAATACAGAAAAAGTGATAAGGATCTCAGTAAAAAGCATCACAGTCATCCCAATAGTGGTGGATGTGTCACTCTCTGATTCAATCACAAGGTTTTGTATGCCCTATACTTAAATCAATCAAGGGACAAAATCCACTATTAAAATGATTGAGATGTTTTTTATTGGGATCCTAAACATTTTTTATTCTAATATATATAAATTTACATAGACAATGGATCAATGATGGATGTATAATTTTAGTTCATGAAGTTGACTTGAAAGATGTTAAAATGAAAAATAAAATAAAATAGAGTTCCTCTTCAAATGGGGGTATTTGTGGAAATGCAGCTAGTCTTCACCGGGCTTTAGCTGCCTTCTAGAAGGTCTAGAGTACCAATTATATTCCAGCATATGGCATCGGCACCGAAAATGCCAGCGTCTCTCTGAAGTCGTTGACCAACTAGAAGCATCGTTTGAACTTTTGACGATGTAGATTTACGCTTAGCGTATTTACCAAACTAGCCCTTCCTTTATCGTGTTCCCAAATTGTACTTATATTTACCCTTTATGTAGGATAATGAACTTCCCTCGTGACACCTCATAGGATTAGTTTTGAATACAAAAGAATGAACTTGATAAATTATTAATTCACCTGATATTGGATTTGGGAGCTCCGCTTTTTCTTAGAATCTACAATTTATATCTAATGGTGGAGAAAAAATCAGACAAATTTTTAAAATGAAAAAAATAAAATTATGGTGTGATGTGGCACAACTTTTAAATTATTGGATTCAAATTATAAACTTTACAATTTTAAACGAATTACGGAGTCTCCAGATTCCTTAAAACATATACCATCGATACACATTATAGGTATATAATCTTGCAACCCTTTATTATTTATGAGTTTCATTAGAATGGACTTGTATATATCTTATTGCGTCATAATTTTTAATTTATCAATGATAAAAAAAATCAAGAATGATATGATATAAGAGTAAGACGGCCTAATTTGAAATAGAAGACAACCAATCAACCTTCCTATGATCATTTCAAGATTCATTATAAATTGATCATTTCCGAGATTATTTCAATAATAGAACATGTGATGTCTAGGTTACAAGACAACAACTTTAATATTGGACCATGATTAATTAATGCTAATAATTTATTTACCATGTTAATGAAAAAAGTGTGCACATCAATTGTGACTTGTAAGAAGTATATTTGAGGTATTTATACGGAAAAAGAAAATCAAAGGCAAAATGGTAAATGTGCAAATAAACATAAAACATAAGGACAGTTTGGGCAAAGGAAACATTTTTAGAGCTTCTTCACATAATGATAAAACAGACTTTTGTCTCCGATATTTTGGGAAAACAAACAAATCAGAGTTTCTCTCGTGTAGAAGAAGAAAGGGCCAGGAAAAAAATAAAAAGAAGAAGAAAGGGAAAGGAAAAGGAAAAAAGTAAAGTAAAATCAATCTGTACAGGGAGAAAAAATGTGGGGAAGGGAGTTAGGAGGAGATGTTTGACCTTCTCTCATCTCTTTCTGGCTCTCTATGTTTCTTCTTATTCGATTTGAATCAAAATCCATTGTTATTCGTCTTTCATTTCTCCTATAAATAACCAATTTCTTCTCCTTCTACACCCAGCCACCCAGAAACCTTATCTCCTACCGAATTTTGTCTCAATCCCATTTTTCCTGGAAAAATATATCATAGTTTTTTAGAAAAGAAACCCAAACAAATCTATCTGGATTCTGGACGTTTGGGTTACGATTTGGTGATTTGAATATCGATTCTTGAATTTTTCTTGGCGAATTCAGACTATTCGTTTTGTTTTTCGTATTGGATATCGGATTTTGGTTGGTCAGGCCTCCTGGTTCATACTTTGGCAACAAATTCAGCTACCCATTTGAACAAACGACATCAAAGCCTCACAAAAATTCAGGAACTCTGTCCTGAGTCATGGGGAACTGTTGTGCGATACCACAGACCGACGATTACGAGACCAAGAAGAAAGGAAAGAAGAAGCAGAACCCGTTTTCCCTTGACTATGGCAACAATAAGGCCAACGGAGGGTTCAAGCTTGTCGTGTTGAAGAAGCCCACAGGCCTTGAAATCGAGAAGACGTACGAGCTGGGTCGCGAACTTGGGAGGGGAGAATTCGGGATTACATACCTGTGTACGGACAAGGAGACCGGCGAGAAATTCGCTTGCAAATCGATCTCGAAGATGAAGCTGAGGACGACGGTGGATATTGAGGACGTGAGAAGAGAAGTGGAGATCATGAAGCACTTGCCTGAGCACCCGAACATTGTCTCTCTGAAGGATACTTACGAGGACGACAATGCGGTGCATTTAGTGATGGAGCTTTGTGAGGGAGGAGAGCTCTTCGATAGGATCGTCGCTAGAGGACATTACACAGAGCGTGCCGCGGCTGCAGTTACTAAGACGATTGTGGAGGTGGTTCAGGTTAGACTCTTTCTGGCCCGTGATTGGCTTTTGTCTGTGGGTGTGACCTGAATTCATGTGGATGTTTTGCTAAATATATAGAACTGATCAAACTGTTTTGAGTTTGATGACTTTTTCTATGCTATATAAGATTAGATAAGACAATTTTTGTGAGCTTAAATATTGATTTATATGATTTTCGAGAATATATCATGCTGTGTGTATGTGCTCATTTTGTCCCTTTCACTTGTCCTCTATGCTCTGAGTAGCCTGCAAATTATATTTTATGTTGATTCCTCTCCTATTGTTTCATTAGTAGTAATAATGAATATTTTGTTCTCTGTTCCTTCTTGGGAAAAAAAAATATTTGTTCTCTATTGACTTCCATTAAATGCATTTTTTTTCCTTCTAGTGCAGATATTGACTTCTGTGTTACATTATTCAGGCCTGAGCTTTAGTCCTCTCTATGCCTGTTCTGCTGTTTTCTCGCAGTAGTTGAGGAAATATATTTTTCAACAGAAAAAAGAGCTTACTTTGAATGTAGTTTTTCACCGGCAGCTTAATATATTCTAAACTTCATCTGTTTTTTTATGCCTTATTTATCTTATGCTTTGCATTTAAAGAAACAATTGTTTCTCAATACTACCGTCTACAGTTTTTTTCCCCTTTTTTCATTTTCCTTTTATAACTTGTTAGTTGCGTGATTTGTGCTGTTGCAGATGTGTCACCGGCATGGAGTGATACACCGAGATCTCAAACCGGAGAACTTTTTATTTGCTAACAAGAAAGAGACTGCACCTTTGAAGGCAATTGACTTTGGGCTATCAGTGTTTTTTAAACCTGGTATTGTCTGTTTACTTTGTTTTGTTTTTGTTGTTGCTGTAATTAGTTACAATTGACTTTGAACTCTTCCTTTTTCTTTTCCTTTTTTTTGATAAGGATCAATGAATGAATAAATTGAACATTGGTTATATTCTCAGGTGAGAAATTGAATGAGATAGTTGGCAGTCCATACTACATGGCTCCTGAGGTGCTAAAGAGGAATTATGGCCCAGAAGTTGATGTCTGGAGTGCAGGTGTCATCCTTTACATCTTACTTTGTGGCGTCCCACCATTCTGGGCAGGTTCGAATTTTTTTTTCAGGCTTATATTTTGGTTCTACTTTTTCATTAAACAGAAAATGTAAGCCCGAGTAGGATTGTCACTCACTTTGCTTATGGTCTGTGGTAAGTTTTTGCATGTCAATGCCATGGATTAAAATTTAAATCATTCATATACATCAGACAAAGTATCTCAAGTTTGTATTTAAGAAGTCTATAGCATTCTATTTATACATGTTTTTTTATTGTAAGCTGTAAAAGAAGGTAGTATGCCACCAGACCTACTGAAGTCCAGCCTTTTTGCACCCCCTTATGTATGAAACACATCTCATTTCTAACCTTGAGGAGGAAGTATGCAGGCCGGCCAAACATCAGGGTTCAAGTTGCATTGTGCCCTAAAATTAAATAGTTTCCACCCCAAACATGCTTTTTATGTCGATCTGATAAGTAGAGAGCCCCTTTGCACTTGGTGCCCTTTGAATTTCCTGACAAAATAGCGCTTACCTGGTTACTGACAAGAAATAAGGAGAAAGATATATTGCAAAAGTTCATGTAAGAAATGACTAAGAACCAATAATTAAAATTTTTGGTTTTCTTTCTTTCGCTTGTTTGTTTGTTTTTTTCCCCCAACCTCAATGCCTACCAGAATTCTGCACATTATGGCAGGTAATGTAGCATGTAAATGAATTTCTGTTTTGATTAGTAGTATCATCAAATTTAAACTTTTCCCTCGTCATTCTATTGTGCAAGTTTTCAGCAATTGAATTATGTGCTATCTTTACTGATATATGGCTCAGTGTAATATTTGCATCATTGTTCTATTCAGAGTGGCTAATCCTTACTGTAGCTAGTTATGTATATTTTTTATGCTTGCAACAAATTCATTTTCTGTTAGTTGCTTGGAGTCCTTTTCCTTTTTCCCCATATTTAATATGTATGTCTATATTTATTTTCTACCCGATCTAAATTTTTCCCTGTAAAATTTCTTTTACTTTGCAGAAACTGAGGAAGGAGTTGCACAAGCAATTATTCGATCTGTTATAAACTTCAAGAGGGAACCCTGGCCTAAAGTTTCTGAGAATGCAAAAGACCTTGTAAGGAAGATGCTAGATCCTGATCCAAAGCGTCGGCTTACAGCACAGCAAGTGCTAGGTAAAAGTTCAGTTCTTGTAAAAGGCATACATTCTATATTCATCAAATTATTGTTTTATGATTTTGCTTTTCCTCATTCAGAATTTTTTATCCTCAAAAGATAGCATTTGATAGTTCATTCTTTGAATGCAGAACATCCTTGGTTACAGAATGTAAAGAATGCTCCCAATGTTTCTTTAGGTGAGGCTGTGAGAGCAAGGCTCAAGCAATTCTCTGTAATGAACAAACTCAAGAAAAGAGCCCTGAAGGTAATGTCCAACACTCCTCGGATAGAATAAAAAGGTTAAATTCTCTGTAGATGACTTTTCTTTTTTGGTCTAGTAAACTTTATGCAAAGCTATTGTTTTGTTGTGCATGCTATACTGTCTCATTACAGCTCCTTCTTCGTGGAGTAAATTTTATTTGGGAAATTTTATATTACAGGTCATAGCTGAGCATTTGTCAGTGGAGGAAATTGCTGACGTAAAGGAGGGATTTGATGTGATGGATGTCAATAAAAGTGGCAAGATCAACATTGATGATCTTAGAGTTGGTCTGCACAAACTTGGTCACCAGTTCAATGATACAGATCTTCAAACGCTAATGGAAGCTGTGAGTACTGGCATTTATTTATGATTGAAAGACTTGGAACCCTTAGCTTCTGGACCCAGAATCATATGGCTTTCAGTAAAATTTTACCGCCCTTACATTGCTTTCTTTACCTTTAATAAGCCCATGTCTTGCGCAAAAAAGAAGAAGAAGAAAGAACTCTGTAAATCCCCAATTAAGCACTGCAAATTGTCCCTTTCATAAACCCTCTGGCTTTTGATGAGTTACGTTGATCCTTCCCCTATAATATTCTTTCTGTCTTCACCAATTAACAAATGAATGGTTGGCACCCTGCTGCTAACCTCGAAGTCGAAATCAATAATAGCCTTTGCCCCTGATTTGCGAGCCATCCAAATGAGCTGCCATGTTTGATTAATGTTTGCAATCATGAATCTTTATGAGATGAATTGATTTGAATTTATTTTTTTTTGAAAAGGCTGATGTAGATCGTGATGGATACCTGAACTACAGCGAATTCGCAACTATTTCTATTCACCTAAAGAGAGTGGGCAATGATGAGCACCTTCGTAAAGCCTTTGAATTATTTGATCGAAACGGAAGTGGGTACATTGAGCATGAGGAGTTAAGGGATGCGTTAGCTGACGAATTACATTCAAACAGCGAAGAAGTCATTAATGGAATCATGCATGACGTAGACACAGACAAGGTCAGTCAATAGTTTTATTGGTAATTATTTTTGAATCTCTCTACTTTATTCTCGTAGAGGTAAGATTCACCTGTGACCTTTCTGCATGCACATTTTCATCAACATATTTACAAGGGCATTGTTATTTGGAAGTTGATTTTGAGAGTTTGTAGATATGCATTGCTTGCATAATTGGAATAATTTCTGTAAACGTGCAGGACGGACGGATAAGTTACGAGGAGTTTGCAGCAATGATGAAAGCAGGTACAGATTGGAGAAAAGCATCCAGGCAGTACTCTCGAGAACGGTTCAATAGTCTCAGTCTGAACTTGATGAAAGATGGATCGTTGGGTACATAACCAAACATGCAAGTTTACTTCTTTGAAAATGAAAAACGAAATCCTGATTAATGTGCAGTTGGGTTTCAGATTCTTTTTCCTTCCATTACATCTGTTAAAATCTTCTCTAGTCTGCACTTGAGGGGGAGCTATCAAAAGGTTAACAGAGTATGGGCACAGGGACTTGATATATATCTTTGTGAATGGCAATATTTCTTTGATTGATTGATTGACTGGAGCTGTGTTGGGGGGAGAAAAAGAAGGCTTTGTTGTAAGTAGTGTAACATTGGCATACTATTGTTCAAATCATAGTGGATTTCTGCTTAAAAATCCAGAACTTGTGCATATTTTCTTCTAGTATTGGGCTTTGATTGTAGTCAAAATGTTGAACAACATATGATCATGAAGACTAAAGTGAAAAAATGATCTCCACAACATTGTAAAAATGCTCAACCCCAAGCCCTAAGTAAAACTGTCAGATATAATCCAATATGAACATAACCACATGGGCAGTTCGTAACCTGTCCCCGCCCGTTCTTTTGTATTATTTTTGAGTTGATTGATATATCTGTAGACTAATAATTATATTCTTTTCTCTTCACTCCAGCCCAAAACGAAAAGAAATCAGAGAATAAAATAAGAAAAAATGGCAATCAATAATGTATTCGACAAGTTGAGAATGATAGGGTGTGAAAAACTTCCCCCATCTTATTCTTCGGTTGATGAGATTCACATAAAAAATCATTGATTATAATAATAATAATATGACGTTATTATTTTCAATGATATTATTGTATCTTATCATTAAAATTGGGCCCCAAACATTAGATTTAATTGGATCCACAACTATATAATAATTTGTGAGCGCATTTGTTTGGACCAAGTGTCATGGTAATGTGGCATTCCATTTGTCTTTCCTATACATTTCGTACTCCCAATATTATCAAAGATTACATGTTCAATTTATGTGGTATTTTTTCATTGCATAAAGAACATACGTACAAAACTTGTAGGCACAGACCACTGTAACATCATCACCATCACCATCACCATCAAGATCATATAATTGATGAATGAATGTTGTAATAATAAATTATTGATGAGGAACAGAATTCGATACAAAAAAAAAAGAAAAAAGGAAATAAATTATACCAATCCCATGATTTTTATTTCATAAACACTATAATTAAAAATTCTTTAAAAAATATATAATTTTATACTTTAAATATTAGTATTACTTACTTTAATCATAATGTACTAACAGTTTTTCATGTTAAAAAGATTCGAGATTCTATTTATAGTAGCAGACATACAGTAGTAACTAATACCTAAAAGTAGCAAACGAACAAGGACGGACACATGCTGCGTAGTGATTGGGTAATGAGGATTGAAATGGGTCCCAATCGACCACAACGTGACAAAGTTTGGAGTGATCTATTGATGGTGACCGTTGGATCTTCTTTAGATCAATCATGTTATTATCATGGCCACATTCACAGCTCCGACACGACGACAAAGTTGTGATAGTGATCAGATGAGGCCGCCACCACGTAAAATCCGTGGAAGAGAACAAGTGTTGATCGTCAAGTGGCAGCATATGATCATATGTGGTGGTATGTATGTGACGGTGACAATGGATTTTTGGTGGAACCAGCAATTAATGGAACTCTTTTTTTGTTATGGTGCATGCATGTGCATGGGCCATTCGTACTGATCATGTTGGCAATTTTTAGTTTTTTGAGGATATAATTTAAAATAAGAATGAGATTATAATTACAAGAAGATTCATTTTCTTACAATTTAAATTGAAATTATTCATCCCAATTCCCAATTAATTAAGCAGTCTAAAATTTTGTTAAAAAAAACTTTTGATAATTAGGCGGTAGTGTAAATAGATCAAATATGACATTAATTTGGGAATCAACTATGAACTTAATGGTTAATGGAGAGTCTTCCTTTTTAACAATTGTAGGTTCGATTATTACTAGAATTATATATGGAATTACTATATGTTTGCTAGTCATATACAGAATTTATATTTTACTGTCGAAACAGTAACACAAAATCATCCCTTGAGTTTTGCAAATAATGAAAAATTTAATAGAGTTTTGAGATCAACGGGAGGAGTCGCACGAACTCGATCTCTCTCTTTAAGACGATTTGTGACTCTGCCTTCAATTGTGCAAGAAGTCAATAACAACGTCGCTCTCAGGATAAATAGTCCAGTATCTCTCCGTATTGGTATTCTCTGCATAAAAGAAAACACCGAAAGAATTGTAGTACTGTGTTTTCTATCTTTCAAAATTCTTATAAGTCACAGAGGCTTTTTCCTATTTTTATGATAAAAATAAAGCAAATATTTCTTTGTATCCCTAAAAAATCAGAACTAAATGACTTTTCTTGAACGTCGTATCCTTAGTTAAGATAAAAAAGAAAACATGTTTAACTATTTTTAAATGAGATAAATAGGTTTTGATGCAAACAAACTCCGTGATCTCAACAGAATTGGCTTGCAAAGAACAATGATACTAAGAAAATAATAAAAGAGGAGAATCACTCTCAAAGAAGTAGGAATCACTCCTTAATTTCACGAATTATTTCATAATACAAAATTTGACACCAAACAAAGGAAATAAGCTAGTTTAAATAGATTTTTATACCATATATAATAACCGTTGCATGATGTTAGTCCATGATTACTCCACTATCATCATCTCTTAAAATCGAACATCATGCTCCATTAGTGCTCTTTCATTCACGTTGTTGACGTCACTAAGGATCAAGATCTCTTGCTAGAATATCCCTTTAATTGTGTGGCTTCCTAGAAACCCATTCCATCAGGTTTGGTTTGAAACAAAACGATGTGACTTGAAATAATTGCTACATTTGAATTGTTGAGAAAGCATTAGCTTACTATTCCAACTTTTTTTTCTTTCCTTTTCTTCAATTTTGTTAGGAAAATGTTAATGAGTGTATCCGTGTTCTTAGGGCACTAAAAAGATGAAAAAAGTGTATTCGAATATGAAAAAGACATATACTTTAAGTTAAAAAATTGATAAGAAAATGTTCATCAAACATGATATACTATGTTATAGTGAATCAGGTGTCTTAACATGCAAGTGTCTTTTAAGACACCAGTTAACACCACTCATTGTCTTATTGTGGAGAATCAATGTCACCCTCTATATATATATATATATATATATATATATATATATATATATATATATATCGGCGCTGCTCATATGCGCAGACCCGCTTTCAACAAAACATGCGGGCTTCTAACAACTGCCGTTAGATTAATCCAATAGCTCAAATTAAATGTACTTTGGAAAAATAACAAAACCCAAAAATTCAGTTTTAATTCTAGGTTTCTCCGTCTCCCACAGAGTGCGCGATAGAGGACAGAGTTCGCAAAGCCTCAGATTTCGTCGTCTTCGAGCTTTCTCACGAACAGCCGACAACGATCGCATAACAGCAAAGCCACCGAGATTTCGCCTCCATCTCCGTCGAAGGCACCACGACACTGCAGACCTGTCTCCATCTTGCGTCTGCTTCCAATTCTAGGGCATATTTGAGCCCAAAGAGAGCTGAGAGATTTAACCCAAAATGAACGATGGAAGGAGATTCCTCCTTTTGGATTCTCGATTCCAATCCCTCTTAGGTACGATTTTGGGTGTTCTTGATGATTGAGGTCTTCATCTTCTTCTTCTTGACGACTCACGAACAGGGGAGCCTTTTCTTATTGATGACTGCTGCTGCTTTTCTCTATTATGACAGCTACAGAATTTGACAACTCTTTGATGACTGGAGTAGACATGGGGAATCTGAATTTTTTTCCATCTGCTTGTGATAGAGTTTGGATAAATTGAGTTCGGCTGAATTATTTTCCATCTGCTTTTGATAGAGTTATGATCATTGTATATGTGAGAAAGAAACTCAATTATTTCAGTTAAACTTTGCTATATGAGAGACTGAATTGGTTGAGTTAAACTTTTTTATGTGTATATCTGCTTTGATACAATTTGTAAACTGTCTATTGATAGGGTCCTTTGTCCCTGTTCTCCTGAGGGCAAAGCCAAATTGTAAACTGGCACAATTCCATTATCAACTGTAAATTGTTTTGCTAAGGGCAATCTGTAAACTGTCTATTGAATCTTAGCATGAGAAAAAAGGATTAGAAACAAAGATGAGATACAAGGATACTAATGTGTGAACAAGGATTAGAAAACCAATCCAGTTTCAACTCAAGCAAAAAATTACACATAAGTTATATCCAGTGGGATTCAACATCCTCAAAATGAAAACCATAGGCTATGAACATAAGTACATCAAAATAATAATGTCCAGTAGGATTCAACATCCTTAAAAAAATTGAACAGCATAGGCCATGAAGCTACTGCATCCTACCTACAACCAGGAAAAAAAAAACATAGTTAATGAAAACAGGTTGAGAAGCTCTTTACATCAGACATGAAGAAAACATATACAGCAAGACAGTAATGCATCAGTTACCCATAATTAAAGGACAATTCCTTTTGTCATGTGATTGCCCCTCTAATCCGCAACCATTACAACGCCTTTTGGGGTTCTTAGTGGCAATTTCTTTGCCTCCCTTGAGTCTCTTTCCACAACCTTTTGCTCTAACCTTTTCTGGCTCATTGTAAGTCACCTTTGATAGAGACAAACTAGGTGTAGACGACTGTCCTCCATCATTTAGGTGGACCTGTTGGCATTGCTTTCAACAACTGCTGCAAAAGCCATCGGAATGACTCTGATGTTTCATCACTTAAGAATGCACATGCAAATAAAGTAGTTTGACCATGATGATTAACACCAACAAAGGGTGCAAAAATCATACCATAACGATTTGTATTATAAGTAGTATCAAATACTACTACATCCCCAAAAGTTTGGTATGCCTTTCTACATGCTGCATCTGCCCAAAAACAATGTGTTATCTTGTTTTCAACATCCACATCGACTGAAAAATAGAATTCCGTATTTTTTTCCTTTTCTGCTTCAAAATACTCATATAGCATTTGAGCATCATGTCCAGCAAACAGTTTCACCTCATCCCTTCGAGCATTGTAAAAATCCTTCTCGGTACACCCAATATTTTCTAGACTTCCTGCTTCTAACTCCAAAATACTAATCTGTTGATGAATTGGCACATTCGCTGCAGAAAGTTGTTGTGTCAAAGCCTTTTTAGCAGTTGACATAGTACGGTGAGACCTAAGCAAATGCACCTTTCTAGGTGTTGTAAGGACATGATTATGGGCCTCACAAAACATTGATACAATGAAACTCAGTTTAGAAGTTGACCTTACAACAACCATCTTACCCTTGCATCCTTCTCTAGTTGTCCCACGTCTTCTCCTACCATCGGATTTGAATTCCCCTTTTTCTCTAGTCCCCTCTTTATAACAAACGAATTCCTTCCTGATGATTTCATTACTTTTGTTTCTATTAGTAGTCGACATTCGAATACTAAATCCAGCTTCCCTTGCATATTCATTGTAAAATTTTTGGGCTTCTTCCAATGATTCAAATTCTTGCCCAATTTTGGGGACTTTTTCGGCCCTTACTTGAGGAATAAAAGATAAATCATTAGACGAAGAAGAGCTCACATCCATTTTTGACCAATCTGCATAAAAATTCATACTATAGAATGATCATAGATCTAAAAAATTGTCCTACATCTACTACTATTGAGGGCACAAGATAGAACAAATAAAGCATGTCATGTCAAACAAGCATTACCCAATTCATAGAGGAATCTAAATTAGTGAACAGAGCTAAACAAATGACAGTCCAAACCATATCGTTAAACTCAAAAAGAAAGGAACTCTAAACAAATAAAAGATAACTTCACTAAATAAATCGAACAACATACAAATCTTCGGAAAAACAAACCCAAAATCATACCTAAGAGGGATTGGAATCGAGAAATCGCAAAGACGGAGATGGAGGCGAAATGGAGGAGTCGGAGGCGAAATCGCAAAGACGGAGTCGAAATCTCGGTCACGATGGCTTTACTGTTATGCGACCCGTAGAACTCTATGCAAAAAGGTACTGTGCAAGGAGGCTTTGCGAACTCTGTCCTCCATCGCGCACTCTGTGGGAGACGGAGAAACCTAGAATTAAAACTGAATTTTTGGGTTTTGTTATTTTTCCAAAGTACATTTAATTTGAGCTATTGGATTAATCTAACGGCAGTTGTTAGAAGCCCGCATGTTTTGTTGAAAGCGGGTCTGCGCATATGAGCAGCGCCGATATATATATATATATATATATATATATATATATATATATATATATATATATATATATATATATATATAAAAGCAGTCAAAATCAAACCATCAGTAGTGGCGGTGTAGAAAGCCATAAAGTTAGGTCCAATTGTCCAAACCGCCAAGAACCAGTCCTTTTCTCCTAGATAGGGACACTAATTAATGATTATTGACTAATTAATTAGACAATATATATGTTCTAATCATCATTAAGAGGATCTATATATTGTGCCTAGTCATCAACTCTTAATAGTAGCCATCTATTTTAATCATCAACATCATCATTGTATCAGTTAATTAATCTCCAAAACCATTGGTGTATAGTATCCACCAAACCATCTCAGCATCTATGCCTTTGAAGTTTTCCCGCTTTATTTTTTTCTTCTTCATATTTCTTATCACTTAACGGTCGCCATTGCTAGTGTGAGATTCCACAGCTTTATTATAACAAATAAATGTTTCAATTATTCATTTTATTTTTTTATAAAAAAATTAAATAATATAAGATTCTTTAATTGTACTTGTCAATATTGTTTAATCATTCATGGGAGAAATTTCCCATTAATTTAGAAAATAAAATATAAAATTGAATTTCTTTTTCAACTAGGCCTACACATGGTAATCCCTCATTCGATCTTTATTTCAAACGACTTAGGAGGGGCTCCAATTTTTCTCCCCCAAACCATGTTAAATCGTGAATCTTTTGTTTGAAAATGACAGTAGAGTTTAGCAATTAGAAATTAGTGTTTAGGGTTTAGAAATTTGATTTTTTTTTTCAAAATCTGTTATATTCCACATTATTAACACCAAAATACTCAAAAATACATTTTAATTCATAATTGAACCCCTCTATCCCATTTCGAATGAAAAACCCTAGTGTCCTAGGAAGATTAGCCCATGACTGAGCTAATCAACCTCCCTCAATTTCCAAATTGATGTTAATCTGCTTGTCACTATGAGACCATGCTTCATTTCTTGCACAAGATAAAAGCTAAAATTGGTTGGATAGATCACACTCTCCATCTAAATTGATCATAGACAATATTGTTTAAACCTACACTATAGAGACAGCAAAACTATACTTAATGGCCGGTTATAGCCTTGTATTTTCTTTTGATATCAAGTGCTATTTTCTTCACTTCAGGACTTGTGTACAAAACCTAAAATGATAAATGTATAGTACTATATATTTTTACGGAAAAAAGTCCAACTAATGGTGCCAATATTGAAGTCAACAATGGCCAAGAAATTAAGGGAAAGCTAGCTTACGATTGTTGGATATAATATTTGACCAACATTGAAGCATGCATGCGTTGATAATATTGTCCGTCTACAAGGATTCTACTTGACTACTGTCGTCTTTGACGGTCAGATTTTGTCTTCATATACAAATATTTACGGTTTACTTATTTTTGGCAACAGTTTTTAGCTTACAGTTCAATATTTAAAATTAAAAAAAAAAAAAAGAAGCTTATAGTTTAATAAAACGACGTGAAGTCGGCGACATTTTCATGCGAAACGCGAATACCTAAATATCTATCTAGTCTCCAGTCCGCTGGGTTGATGATGTATTACAGTCATATCCAAGGTGGATGGGTCCCACATGTCGTCGTTGATTACTTGAGACTGAAACATTGCGTCACCCGCCCCAACCTTTACCTCACCTACCTATGGGTCTGTTTATACTTTTATAATAAGCTTCACCCATCGGGTACTCAACTAAACCCCTAAAATACACTAGTTTATAAATTATCTTATACGTTAACTTATAAGATATTTATACATTGGCTTATTGGCTTAAAATAAACTACTCATAAGAATTTATATTCTTTTTCATTCACTTATTGGAATTATTATAAGCTATCCTATTTTTTTATACGTGTTGAGCTGTGAGTGGGCCACGCCATGGTTTACATCCATGATTGACATTTTTATTTTAATTTAAACAAATAAAGATGTCCATAACAAGTTCCTCCATGTTAGTTATGAAATTGTCTGTTTTATGTATAAATAATTAAGGGGGTGTCCTCTTTTGAATCACTTGAATGATAATCTAATTGGTGCATTTTTATAGGGCCACATCGTATGACTCGGGAGGTCCTGGATTCAATTCTCATTATGAACAACATCCTTGTGATCACGAGCTTGGTTTTGACCCAACTTACATTGTTGTCAGGTGGAAAACTTCTGTGCCTACATATTTAACGGGATGAGTTTAGACCTGTATCAGATATTCAAAGGATAAACTTGTACGGTGTCCTTCTCATTTATTAAAAACAAATAGTGTTACTTTTCTTTTGATTAATCGTCGAATGTTTTGTCAATTCTTTTATCTTAAAATAACATAAGAATCAATATACATTATTTTGGGCTAAGATATTCAAAATACATGAATATATTCGTGGGAATATCAATGCGTTTCGAATTCCCTTTCATTTTTGGTTCCACAAACCGATCTATTTATTTATTTATAAGAGCAAGCGACTATAGAATATGGCAGATATAAGTTCATCGACTAATATTGGAAAAATTATCTAGGATTTTTTTTATTCTAAAAGAGCCAGGAATATTGCACTTTGAACAAAAAAAAAGGGTTATATGGGAACAGGTGTTGTTATGTTAGTCACAAAGGCACTTTGTAATGAAAGATTGAATAATAATGGTGTAAGACACAACATAAGTGGGGTCATGCATTCGTTGTGGGACTCACCGCATCTATAATTGAAAGGCAAATTCATAAAGTTGGTCGACACTTTTGATCAACACAGGAGAATTTTTAGGAGTACGAGAATCTAATCATGTGTATTGTTTGAACACATAAGAAATTGTCTGTGGTCTAGATCTATAACATAACCTAGGTATTTGGTCTAAAGTACAAATGACCCAGCTTTCCCTAAACAAAATGAGCATATTCACTACCAACCCCAGGTGTCTGGTTCTTATCAAAATAAGTTATTCCCAATTCTTTTAAATAATTGGGATTGCCTTTTTTCATGTATGGTAAACATCACTTGAATGGATTTCCTAGTGTTAATCTATAAACTATGAAGATTCATTCGTCTTTATCAACTTAAGTTATTATCAACTTGAAGTCCTTGGCTAAGAGGATTGATGTTGAAGTCATTGGCTAAGAAGAGGAATGATGTTTTACATACATATTATTAGTCTTAATTAGTTTAATGACCTCAATAAAATATAAATTCCAACCCTTTTTTTGGGTAACCAAGAACAATACCAGCCAAATTTACCCTTTTGGACAGTTGACATGGGTCTAAACTTAAGATATCATGCACGCATGTACAAAATTTTCTCACCTGATGATAAGATAAGTTAGGTCAAAACTTAACGCTTGGTCTCAAGGGTTTTGCTAGAAAGCGTGTATGCATGTCGAAGTCGAGATGTTAACTATGTAGGTTTGTCGTGCAGGCGTTCAAGTAGTTGATCATTTAGGCGAAAGTCCTAGCTTGACATGTGTGATGTGATACAGTACAAATATAGTGCAAGTCAAGTAGTTGTACCTGTTAATGAGTCTTGGGCTTAGTCCTTTACTCTCTTTAAACTCTCTCTCTCTAAACTCTCTCAACTACTCCAGCAAAAGTGCAGCCGTGGAGGAGGAGAGGTCTCTCCTCCTCCTCCCCCACTCACCTCCACACCCACCCCCAACCACCCCCACTCCCTTTCTCTAACCACCTCCATACCCACCTTCACCTCCACAACCACTTTTCTCCACCTCCAACTCTACTTTTTAAATTTTAGTCTGTTTTCCTTTGTTCTGTGTTTGTCCCTCTAGATCTGATGGATTTTCCTTCAGATCTAAGGGTTTCGTCCACCTATATGGTGGTTTGGCTCCTCTCTTGTCCAGATCTGATTTTCTTGGACAACGATGAGGCTTTATCTGGCGGCGACGACGACGTCCGTCTTTTGACTACTCTGCATCAGGTTGTAAAGAATATGTCTCAAGACTACAGTACATGCTCCATTCTCTGGCGAGGTTTCAAGGCAATCCTTAATCGTGCTTTTGCTGCTTTCAGGCCCCTGCCTGCCTCTTCAAACGAGTTTAAACTCTATTTTAGCCTGTTTATGGCATTTGTTGTTGCCCTGAGTCAATCCTTTACCCTTGATGTAGTAGGAGTGTTTTTATTTTTATCTTGTAATCGAGGAGTCTACTCCTCTATGTATGGTGCTGCGTTGTTTTAATAGAAGTTCGTATTTCTCTCCAAAAAAAAAAATGAGTCTTGGGCTTGTTAGCCGAAGTGAGCTATTAGCGTAGAGCATGACCACCGTAATGAGCCAAGACGATTTTTGACCAGTACAATTATTATCAACTTTAAGTTCTTGGCCAAGAGGAATGATGTTTTACATAGTACTAGAGTCTTAGTTTTGTGATAGGTCTTGGGCCTCAAAATTTACAGAATCTAATAGGGGTGTGAATAGGTCGGTTTGGTCGGTTATTTTACAATGTAACACCCGTGTCGAAATTTTGGTTTTTTAAGATATAGAAAACCGATGATTAACGGTCACAATTATCTTGACATGAAAATCACCCAACGGTTTTTGGTTCTTATGGTCGGTTTTTTCGGTTTTTGGGTCAAACATATGGGCTTGATACACTAATTTAGTATACACTAAATTAAATAGCCATTTGGCCTATGTCAAATGGCCTATAAGGCATAAATAGTGCAACCTAATACACATTCAATATCCATTATCCAAAGAAACAAAGAAAGATTGAAAGACTAAAGTCCAAAAAGGATTTAAGGTCTAAGGACCACACTTGGGCCATTGATTCAAAAATCAATGGTCTAGATTGCATTATCATAATAATATATTTAAGTATTTAAGTCATTAGTAATAACAAATTATTAAGAATATATGATTATAAATTTATAAGTAAAACTGTAAATTTGTAAAACTTAAAACAACAATTTTAAGTTACTTAACTATATTATATATAATATTTATAAATATATGATTTCGGTTGATTTGTCTTGATAAATAAAAAACCGACCAAATTTTCTGTTTTTTAACTTAAGATAACCGATTAGTTTGATTTTCACTTACATGTATTATATGACTGCTTAATCGGTTGGTTTGATCGGGCAGTTTATACTAGAAACTTTTTAAATTCGTATGATAAATAAACACAAATTTGAAGGTTTACATAGCCAATTTGAACAAATTGAGTTCAAAATTAAATTAGATTTGAGTATTTAAGCTTAATTAGCCTTAGCAAGCACTCCAATTGTCTCATAATATCGGTAATTATGTGATAATTAATCTTAGATTGTGTTATGAAGCATTTAATCTGGATGACCCACATGAAGAGAATGAAAGCCAAAACGATTCCATTAAAGACAACAATGCATGAATATATTACAATATGCAATTTAGTCTTTAATAAGTAATCAATACTTCAATTTAGTCTCTTTCATTACTTTTCTATTTCATAATTATAGATCAATTAAGTTCTATATTTATTTATATTATTAAACCTTGTTTCTTCAAACAAGTAAAGTAAGTATTGCTTTCTATTACATTTATAATAATATTATTATTATGTCAAATATTGTAAAGTTAAACTTCACAACCCTTGATATCTCGGGGAATAATTACTTAATATGGATTGGTAATGTTGATATCCATCTTGAAGCTATGGGTCTTAGCAATACCGTCATTGAAAGAAATACAGAATCCCAACAGGATCGAACAAAAACAATGATTTTCCTTCATCATCATCTCTATGAGGATTTAAAATCTCAATTAATGAGACAATATATTTTAATCATCATTAAGAGACTCTATATATTGTGCCTAGTCATCAACTCTTAATAGTAGCCGTCCCTTTTAATCATCAACATCATCATTTTATCAATTAATTGTCTCCAAAACCAAACCCAAGCCAACCATCTCAGCATCTCTGCCTTTAAAGTTTTCCGGATTTAATTTCTTTTTCATATTTCTTATCACAACGGTCGCCATTGCTACTGTGAGAACAATGAACATAAAAGTACTTTTAATGGTGGATTCCGCAGCTTTATTATAAAAAATAAATGTTTTAATTAATCAATCATTTTATATTTTATAAAAAATTTAATAACATAAGATTCTTTAGCTGTACTTGTTAATATTGTTTGATCATTCTATGGGCTAGTTTGGTAGAGCATTTGTAAAGTAGCAGATATGCCAGCAAAAATGCTGAACAATTTTAGTAGCAGAAACAGTGGTTGAATGCTGAGTCGGTGTTTGGTTGTACTTTTGCTATTAACATTTGTGTTGTGTAGCATTTTTTGATAAATTAGGTGTCGGGGTATTATGCATATTTGTTGTATACGCTGTATCAAAACAAACAATTTAATTATTAAAAATAATATAATGACTTTTAAATGAATTATAGATAATAATAAATTATAAATTACTTAATAAATTATCAATTTATTTGAATTTATTATTTAATTTATCTTAGAAATTCAGTCGTGGAAGAATTAAGTATCATCTAATTACAATATCCTACCGGTAGGATACATAAGTATCCTATCGCTAGGAAATATACCGTATCCTACTGGTAGGATAGTCCTATCATACAAATAATAAATAATGTATTATACATTTTAGTTGTATACGTTGTATCCAAACATACAAATAATAAATATTGTAATTAATCAATTACCAATTTAAATATCCCTCGTCTGACGTCCCTTATTTCTTACCAAGAACCCCATTGTCCTAGGAAGATTAGCCCATGAATTAGCTAACCAACCTCCCCCAATTTCCAAATTGATGTTAATTTGCTTGTCACTATGAGAACATGCTTCATTTCTTGCCCAAGAAAAATGCTAAAATTGGTTGGATAGATCACACTCTCCATCTAAATTGGTCAATAGACAAAAATGCTTAAACCTACACTATAGAGACAGCAAAACGACGCCCGATTATAGCCTTTTAATTATTTGTTTTTATAACAAGTGTTATTTTCTTCACTTCGGGACTTGTGTACAAAGTCTAATTAAAATGATAAATGTATAGCACTGTATATTTTACGAGAAAAAAAAAAAGGTCCAATTAATGGTGCCAATATTGAAGTCAACAATGGGGAAGAAATTAAGGGAAAGCTAGCTGACCATTCTTGGATATTGAATATTTGACCAACATTCATGCGTGATAATATTCTCTGTCTACTGGGATTCTACTGACTACGCACACTTGACTCATAAACCAACAATTTAGTACACACTACGTGTTTGACGGTCAGATTTTAGCTTGCAGTAAAAGAAACGCGAATAGCCGAACATCGAATCTCCAGTCGCATAGGGGGTGTATGACAGTCAGATCCGACGTGGATGGGTCCCCCAAGTCGTTGATTACTTAAGACCGGGGATAAGGGGGTTGTCGTTACTACAGCTATCGTTTGCTGTAATAGCTGTAGTTACCCCACAAATCCCCTCCATAATATTTTTTTAAAAGTTTTTTTTTATCTAGTATTTTGGATCATCATAATCTTATAATGTAAATGATTTTAAAAAAAATAATAATCATAAACCCTAAATACTAATCACTAAACCGTAAACTCGAAATCTAAACCCTAAATCATAACTCCTTAATCCTAATAACAAAAAAAATTGAAAGGAAAAAATTATTTGTGGAGAATTAGAGCTCTAACTACAGCCAAAATCACTACAGCCACACGTTTTCCTTGAGGCCGAAATATTAGCTTAACCTAGCATGGATGGATAGAGATGGTTTGGTAGAGCTTATAAATTAGTTTATACACTCAACCCTCATACCCAACAAAATGTCTAAAGTACGTTAGTTTATAAGCTCCTTTGATTATTTTATTGGAGCTTATACACTGTTTATTCACTTGTTACAATTAATATAAACTTGTTTATTTCAATAATATCATTAAACACTTAATAACTTATTTGACCGTAGATAAAATTAGCTTCTTTTTTTTTACAACTTATAAGATAAATTATTTTTCCCAAATATAACCTCCAAAACCATATTAAATCATGATTTTTTTTTGAAAATGACATATTAGAGTTTATGAGTTAGGATTTAGTGTGTAGGTTTTAGAGTATAGGGTTTAGAATTTAAGGTTTACAAATTAGTTGTCCAGTAGATAGTTGAGTGGGTTTCACGTTACCAAAAAAAAATTTAAGATTTGGATTTTATTATTTATAATTTTTTTTTTAAGAATCTACTACATTCCAATATTATGAACACTAAAATACTCAAATATACATTTTAATTCATGATTTAATAAAGTTTTGAAGGAGAATTCTAGCTACAATTGTAGCATAAATTGGTGCTCCCCTATCCAGTTTAATCATGGGACCTAACCTAAATTTGGAACCTAATTTTTCATTATATCCATGATTGACATTTTCATTTTAATTTAAACAACGATAAAGATGTCCACAATATGTTCATCTTTGTTAGTTACGTAATTGTCTTTTTTATGTACAAATAATTAAGTGGTGTCTTCTTTGGATTAATCAAAAAACCAATAATCAATTCTTGTATCCCAAAATAACATAAGAATCAATTTACATTTTGGGCTAAGATATTCCAAATACATGAATATATTCGTGGGCATATCGATGCGTGTCGAATTCCATTTCAATTTTCCTACCACAATTATGTATTTATTTATAAGAACAAGCGACTATAGAATATATGGCGGATATAAGTTCATCAACTAATATTGGAAAAATTATCTATGACTTTTTATTCTAAAAGAGCTAGGAATATTTCACATTGAATAAAAAAAAAAAAGGTTCTATGGGAACGGGTGTTGTAATGTTTGTTACATAGAGGCATTTTGTGATGAAAACTTGAATAATAAAGGGAGGAGGGAGTAACGGGGCATTTTATTGCTAATCCAATAAGTGTGATTGTGAGGCGAGCTTGAGATGAGTATGCGATGAGTGTGAGATGAACATTACTTTGGTATGAAATGAAGAGTGACCATGAGTGAAATTAGAATTTTAATTGTACAATTAAAAATAAGAATAGATTAATTTAATGGTTGTGATTACTTCTTAACAAGGGGTATAATAGTCTTTTGAGTATCAAACTCATTCTTTCTTGTGGAGATTAGTCAATCTCACCATTTTAGTGAGCTTGGCTAATCTCCATAAGGAGAGAATGAGGGTGGAATGAGTTTGGGTCAACCAAACGAAAGAATGAGTGATTCTCACCTTCGCCTCGCCTCTCCTCTCCTCATTCCCCCCTCAAAATGCAAACCAAATGCCCGTAAGAGTATCTAATCATGTCTATTGTTTGAACAAACAAGAAATTGTTTGTGGACCTAGCTATTTGGTCTAAACTCAAGTGACCCTGCTTTTCCTAATAAAAAATGAGCTAGCATATTCACTAGCTAGCAACCCCAAGTGTCTGGTTCTTATCAAAATAAGTTATTCCCAATTCTTTTAAATAATTGGGATTACCTTTTCTCGTGTGTGGTAAGCATCGCTTGATTAGATTTCCTAGTGTTAATATATAAACTATGAAGATTCATTCCTCTTTATCTACTTAAGTTATTATCAACTTCAGGTTATTGGGTAAGGATTGATGTTGAAGTTATCGGCTAAGAGGATTAATGTTTAACGTAGTATTAGTCTTAATTTAATGACAGGTCTTGGGACTAAAAAAATATAAAGTCCAACTTCTTTTGGTAATCGAGAACGACATAAGCCAAACTTATCCTTTTGGACAATTGACATGGGCCTAAACTCTAGACGCTAGGATAAGTTAGTCAAAACTTAGCGCTTGGTCATAAGGGTTTTGTTACAAAGCGTGTTTGATATATGGATCGATTTTGTCGAAGTCGAGATGTTATGAGGAAGAGTTAAAAGTAGCGGGTTATTTAGGCGGAAGTCTACAAGTCAAGTAGTTGTACCTGTTAATAGGTCATGAGCCAAATAGCCAAATTGATTATTGGCAGAGAGCGTGACCACCTTAATGGGTCAAGATGATTTTTGACCATTACAATTATTATCAACTTGAAGTTATTGGCTAAGGGGAATGATGTTTAACATAGTATTAGAGTCTAAATTTAAAGATAGGACTTGTTTGGAGCCATATACAAATAATAACATATTGCCAAGCGTGTTTGATATATGGACTGATTATGGATCTTTTAAGTTTGGAGCCATTTTCAAATCTGACTAAATCGATTTATATGGAAAGCTTTTTACATTCGTAAACTAAATAAACACAAATGTGAACGTTTACTTGGCCAATTTCGAACAAATTGAGTTCAAAATTAAATTAGATTTGACTATTTAAGCTTAATTAGCCTTAGCAAAATCACACACCAATTGTCTCGTCATACCGATAATTATATGTGATAATTAATCTAGATTGCATAAAAATGGTCAATTATGATTTTTTTATAAGACAAAATGGTCACTAATTTACAAGCTAGAGTATGAGTATGCTAGTGAAAATTAATTGAGGGGATGCATTTACATGTCTAATTTTGTTCATGATTGCATCATAAAAATAAAAAGTGCACTAATGGCCATACTCATAAAAGAAAAAGGAAAAGAAAAAACTAATATGAACGAGTACATGGGAAGTCCCATGTTTAGGAATGTTTGGGGCTGATGCAATATAGTGGCGTTTTCAGATCAATTTTTTTAAATTTTTTTTGTAAATCATAAATGTGTAATATTTGGTCTCGAATCTAATAATGTTTTTTCGAAACAAAAAAAAAATTTATTGTGATCAAAACATCGAATGTTTTGAGTTTATATTCGATAGTCTATAATTGTTATGTCGTTTTCATATTGAAGAATTTGATTTTTGTTTCAGACAGAAATATAATTTATCATGATATAATTTAGCATCCTAGTAGAATACATTTATATAGATGATTTATAATGTTATTATTATAATTTATTTTTTTATTGAACAGTTTGGGTACCCTAAACCTAACATCTAACCAAACTCGACTTGAAAATGTGACGGGTTTTAAAATACAAATCCAAAACCGTTACCAAACCCTATATGATCGATTTTCGAGTTTTAAACGAATCGGATACTCTGTAGATAGTGTCTGAGTCAGTTTTTTTTGTCATCCCATGATTAGGGGATGGCAGATGCTGTTGTAATTCGATTATATTTAATCAATTGTACAAATTAAATTATATATATATTTTTTCAAATAAAAATCAAATTCAACATAAAAAGTGCATGACAATTATGGATCGTTGAATATAAACCAAAAGCATTTCATATGTTTTTCATCAAATTTAATTTTTGTTTCAAATAAAAAAATGTAGTTGAATTTGTAAAATCAATGAAATACGAATATATTTTTTAAATTATAAAAAACGCCTTGGCCCTTGCCCATTCGGAGGGCAACGGACGCCGCCGCAGCACCGCTTTTTTGTTCGGCCTTTCCAACCAATCATGTCCACCCCACCCCACGTTTTACTTCCAGGGATATCTGGTCATGAAAATTGAGGCGACACAACAAAACACAGAGCCCCGTAGTCACGGGGCTCTGCACCTCTCTTGTAAGAAGCTTTTCACATAAAACAATACTGTTCATATCGTTTGACGTGGGTTTTTGTCACACCCTCTCTGTCTCTGACACAAACTTTAAAAATAGTTTTTCCTTTTTTATTTTAAATCTAAATATTCATTTTAAATAAAAAATAAAGAACCAACAAATGATAAAAATCATAACAATCAATATCTAATTATCTCAACTGTTTAATTGTATTTACAGAATTCAAATAAATTCGTGGACTTCACATACCTCACATGGTGCATTTAAAAATTTATATATATAACTCAACAATTGAAATAATTGGAATACCAACGGTTGAAATCGGTATCATGAATTAAGAAAAACAAGATACTACTTTTGTATCATGAACAAGGCACGCATGATTGCCTTTTTGCTTACTGCATCTGCACATGGACACTGTTTACCAAACGACAATAATTCTCCAATTATTTTAATTAGGACAATTATTAAAATGATTTACACGTGGCAAGATCGTGGAATGACTAGTCCTTCAAGTTGTTCGACCTTTAACGCCCAACAGAGTATATAAACCCCTTCGGGATCTTCTTAACCTCCTCATCCATTGTTTCGTGCGTTAAGCGTGATCACAGCTTTCACTGAGAGCGCTTGCGTTCGTGATTCCTTCTCAGCGAAGGCATTCCCATCTGGAGTGCTCTTCTGCTAATTGTTTTTAGTTTTCGTTGATTTTATCAAGCTCTTGCCTTGTTCATTAAGGTTTCTTCGAGGCTTCGAAGTATCTTCTCTCGGCGGCAACGCTTGTACTGGTGAGTTTTTGGTGTGGAGGTTCTGTGTTTAAGCTTTTTGTTGTTGCCGTTCATTTTTTATGAGATCTCGCTACTACTGTGAAGATTATATTGGTGATTTTGTGTGGAGAAACGAGAGAATTCTTGTTGTTTTTGGTGGATCTTGCTCACTGGCTGTTGACGACGAGTTAGTGAAATGAATTGTTCAACTTCTGATTGAGGACGACATCCATGACCAATGTTCTGATTTTGGTTCAGATCGGCTTGTTTTGAGTTTCGAGGAAAGATTATACTGTTACTAATTTCAGATCGGAGTGTCTTCTCCATTTTTAGCTGGAATTTAACCAGTTCCTGCATATTTAGCCTTTTAAACTTTAATCAGACTCTCTCCCTTCCTCGCTGTTCGAGTTTTATTTAAGTTAGTTCCGAGTTCCGATTAGCAAATTCGATCGTTCTGCTGTGTTAATAGTCTTAATCGTGAACCTTTTTCTCGTCGGATACCTTATTTTTGTTGCTGTCGCTGGATCAGGATCAGCTTTACCTTTCTCTTTTCCCTTTTCATATTTGCAGAAAATCAAATTTTGTATTTTCTTGATTTTTGTTTCGAATCTCAGTAAAGCTAAAAGGCACAGAGGCCTGCACAATGATTCAAAGTTTAAGACCCTTTTTGTGTTTCTTTCGGCAAGTCTCCGAAGCCAGCGGGATTTTCTATGATTCCCAAATGAGCTGGAATCTGGCAGTATCTTTTTACGCGGTTTCGTAAAGGCTTGAGATTACAATATACACCGTTAGATACAATTACAAGAAAAATAAGAACAAAAAAGGGAAAGTTACGATGGCGATATTTTGTGTTTACGCGGAGAGTGCAAGGAACATCGAACCATAATTTTCTGTTTTATTCTTTTTGAGAAATTTAATTTTCTTATTATGTTTTATTTTAGTGTACCATCTGACGACGCTTCTTCGTTAACAGATCCCAGATTTATTGGGGGTATTTGTAGAAAATGAAAAAACAATTTGTTTTTCTAAATATTTTCTTTCTCTTATTTTTCTAATTCGGGTGGGTGAGATTGTGAGAATGCCAAGGATGGCATCAGCACAGCAATTAAGGTGGATTACTCCTCCTTGTTCGTGGAAACCACGTTGCAGTCACCCAAAATGCACGCTTAAGCTTTCTCAGAAACCGAAAACCCTAGGTTCCTGAACCAAATTCGTCTACCCTAATTTTCTTCTTTTATGGAAATTTTGTGAGCATTTTTTTGAAAATGAGTGGAGGGCTTTTGTTCTTTGAATGTCGATTTCATTGGTTTTATTGGATTCTAAGGTGAATTTCATTTTTTTTTTGGCTGTTGTGCTTGATAGCTGTTTGGTAGTTAAATTTTGGAGGTAATGATGTTTGTTTTGTTCTTCTTGTTGTGGGGCAGTAATCAGGTGCTCAACAATGACTGTCACACCAAAAATCTCCGTCAACGATGGGAAGCTGGTTGTTCACGGCAAGACGATCCTCACTGGAGTGCCAGACAACGTTGTCTTGACTCCAGCTTCAGGGGTGGGGCTTGTTGAAGGTGCATTCATTGGTGCTGCTGCTTCTCACACCAAAAGTTTCCACGTCTTTCCCGTGGGTGTTTTAGAGTAAGCAAGAACTCCTTTTTCTAATAATTTTGGTTATTGAAGGTGTTTTGATTCATAGTATCAGATATTACTTATCTTTACCTTCAGGTCAACAATGAACGCTTAAACTGTTGAATACTTGACTATATTATCATCTATTATTTGAGATGGTTCATATAACACGATTATATATGGCAAGCATAATTGGTTCCATCAAACTATCTTCTGGCTTAGCCTCCATCCATGCAACTTGACTTATCTATAATTAAGAACTATTGAGGTTACCACTGGAATCTATTGTCAGGTCTGAAAGTAATTATTAACGAATTTTTATGTTTCTGTGGGACTGTGCATCAATTGACAAATAGATTCATATGGTGACCCAACCGTTTCTGTCAAGACTACCCACCTCCTCACGCCTTATCCAGTTGGTTTATGTTCTTCGATGAAGCAGTAGATGTGCTCAAGTTTCCACGGATTCTCACTGTTGATTCTGTTGCAGGGATCTCCGTTTCATGTGCTGCTTCCGGTTCAAATTATGGTGGATGACACAGAGAATGGGAAAATGTGGAAAAGATATTCCTCTGGAGACTCAATTCATGCTCATCGAGAGCAAGGATGGAGGTGAAGGAGTCTATCAAGATGATTCCCAGACTGTCTACACAGTCTTCCTTCCTCTCCTTGAGGGCCAGTTCCGTGCTGCTCTGCAAGGCAACGAGAAGAATGAGCTAGAGATTTGCCTTGAGAGTGGTAAGTAGATTATGGTCATCCATAAAAGTGTCTGTTGTGGGCTAACACACCATTAGCCCATTTCCCAGGCCAATCTTCTATTAATTCAGTCCCATCCCACTGTCCATTAATGAAGGCTAACCATCTCAAACTTTGGGGTGGAGGCTGGAGCTGTTATTAATACCAATACCGTCAGGCTGGAGAAATCAATCAATTACTTCCCCATACCAATGAATAGAAATTAAAGGAGTTCATGGTATACAGGGAAGAAAAGTAGGAAAGGATCGAGTTCAAAAGAACTTCTATGACATGTTTTTTTTTTGGTGTGTGATTTGGTTTTGCAGGAGATAATGCTGTTGAAACAAACCAAGGCCTTTACCTTGTCTACATGCATGCTGGGACCAACCCCTTTGAAGTCATCAACCAGGCAGTAAAGTAAGTCTTCAACAGTTTTGAGTATACCATCGTTGCCTTCTAGCAGTTATTATAATCTTCTTTTTCGTATGTATCTGAAAATCTTAGAAACATCTCTAACCCCTATTTGCAAAACAGGGCTGTTGAAAAACACATGCAAACTTTTCTTCATCGTGAAAAGAAAAAGGTGAAAAAACGTCTCTTTTATCTTTGGCATTTTATACTTTCTTTATTTCGTGGTTTTCCTTTTATGTGGGTCTTATAATTTATGTCTTATTGGGTTTGTGTAGTTGCCTTCTTTTATTGATTGGTTTGGCTGGTGCACATGGGATGCTTTCTACACAGATGTCACGGCCGAGGGTGTTGAAGAAGGCCTTGCAAGGTAATTAAGAAATTGCAGCTGATAGTGATCTAGCTAGCTCTTTAAAATACACGGGAATTAAATTTATATATTATGATGGGGGTGGAATGACTGAACCGCTCTTTTGTTATTATTTCAGCTTATCGAAGGGAGGAACTCCTCCACGATTTTTAATCATAGATGATGGTTGGCAACAAATTGAAAAGAAAGAGACGGAAGCTGATTGCCTTGTACAAGAAGGAGCACAGTAAGATTTTTCTCCATTGTTCTGTTTTTTCCGCACAACCATTGACTTGCTACACAACTCATGGCTTAATTATCTTTTTGCATCAACTTTAGAGATTTTTGGGAGAGACCCATTCCCTTAAAATACTTTAGAAGCCTAAGAGCAAATAACATTTCAGCATTAACTATCAATTAAGATTCTTAAATTCTTGGGAATGCCTTTCCTTGATTTATCATCATTTCATGGCTGCTTTCTTGAGCTTGGATATGTCATCTAAACTTCTCGAACTGTACAATCATAAATAGATATAGAAAAAAAATAACTGGTAGGAGAAGACAAAATTGTTGTAGACTCATTAAGGTAGATGATGGCTGATTGGTTCAAAAATGATGCCTGACAGGTTTGCAAGTCGACTCAGTGGCATCAAAGAGAATTCCAAATTCCAGAAGAATGGACAAAACAATGAGCCTAGCTCAGGTTTGAAGCATGTTGTGGAGGATGCTAAGAAACGTCACAACGTGAAGTAAGTGATCTAGGGTCCTCTGTACATTTTTGCTTCTCTGCCACTGCTACTTTATTTTCATCTAGACTTTCACATACAATTGAAAGCTGGCTATATTGCTCACTCCCAAGAAAGAGGCTTATCTTTCTTTAGTTGTTACGAGAGATGAGTCGCTGATATAATTTCCTCGTCTTATGTCATGCAGGTATGTGTATGTGTGGCATGCTCTGGCTGGCTACTGGGGAGGTGTAAAACCTGCAGCCGCTGGCATGGAACATTATGACTCGGCATTGGCATACCCAGTCTCATCCCCTGGTGTGCTAGGCAACCAACCAGACATTGTTATGGATAGCCTTGCTGTTCACGGGCTTGGTTTGGTTCATCCAAGGAAAGTTTTTAACTTCTACAATGAGCTCCATTCATACTTGGCATCCTGTGGAGTAGATGGAGTGAAAGTTGATGTCCAGAATATCATTGAGACTCTTGGTGCTGGTCATGGCGGAAGAGTATCTCTCACTCGTGCCTACGTCCAAGGTCTGGAAGCTTCAATTGCACGCAACTTCACCGACAATGGCTGCATTGCGTGCATGTGTCATAACACCGATGGAATCTATAGTTCCAAGCAGACGGCCATAGTGAGAGCCTCTGATGATTATTATCCTCGAGATCCTGCTTCCCATACCATTCACATTTCCTCTGTGGCTTACAATACTCTCTTCCTTGGAGAATTTATGCAACCTGACTGGGATATGTTCCATGTGAGTGAATATATGAACAAATTAGACCATGTACTTAAATTTGTGTCTTAAGCATTATATTTTAGCACTGTTCATTAATTGATTGTTTCATGCTAGAGTTGAACTTGATTGAAGTTCAATGACTCAGCTCACGTTCTTTTCCCCTGTTTGCAGAGTTTGCATCCAACTGCAGATTATCATGCTGCAGCTCGGGCAATTGGTGGGTGTCCAATATATGTGAGGTAAAGATGCTGAGGCTGGTTTCCATTTATTATCCTTTGATGCCATTGTTGCTAATGCTAATGCTAAGGACATTAAAATTTAGCTAAAGATTTTTTGGGATGTGTTCTTTTGTTTTTGTATACAGTGATAAGCCTGGCAACCACAACTTTGAACTTTTGAAGAAGCTGGTCCTTCCTGATGGAACAGTTCTTCGTGCCCAACTACCTGGCAGACCCACTCGTGATTGTCTCTTTGCTGATCCTGCTAGAGATGGGACCAGGTTGATAACTTTTTTCCCTTGCCTCTCCATCTTAAAGGAAGCCTGTTTATGTGACTGATGATTTATCTAATTACGCTCGGCTTATCCATCCTAATCTTTGTACTTTGCAGCTTGCTGAAGGTGTGGAATGCAAACAAGTGCAGTGGGGTTGTCGGGATTTTCAATTGTCAAGGTGCTGGTTGGTGTAAGGTCGAGAAGAAGACCCGCATCCATGATGCATCTCCTGGTACTCTGACAGGTTCCGTCCGTGCCACTGATGTTGATGTCATTGCTCAAGTTGGTGGTGCTGATTGGGAAGGGGAGACAGTAGTCTATGCTTATAGATCAGGTAATTCTATTATTTCTTGTTACAATTTCATGGGAGTCGGTCAAAATGCTTTTTTACATGTGAAGGCATAATCAACTACTTGGTAACTTGAATTAGAAACTATACTGTTACTACTCTGATAAAGGTGGATGTTTCTTAGAATTAGTGGAATTATTTTGTTTTCCTTAGTTTATTTTGAGAAATTTGGAACATGCTGAACATTTTCATTGTCCTTTTTTGAATTCCAGGAGAGGTGATTCGGTTACCGAAAGGCTCTTCAGTGCCAGTAACACTTCAGGTTATGGAGTATGAACTCTTCCATTTTTGCCCACTCAAGGTGAGTTGCTCTCGAGTTCATTTGTAGTCATTTCTGTATGACAAATATGTTTCTTTTTCCTAATTGATTATTTCTTGCTTGTGTAGGAGGTCACTGCCAACATTTCCTTTGCACCAATAGGCCTGCTTGATATGTTCAACTCTGGTGGTGCTGTGGAGCGGTTTGACATTCATTTGACTGAAAAGAAACCAGAGCTCTTTGACGGTGAAGTCTCATCAGAGATGACAATTCCACTCAGTGAAGGCCGTTCTCCCACAGCAACAATTGCACTCAAGGTCCGGGGTTGTGGACGCTTTGGTGCTTACTCTTCTCAATGCCCACTTAAATGCACTGTACTTGATGTTGAAACCGAGTTCAGCTATGACCCTGTGACTGGATTAGTGTCCCTCACTCTTCCAGTGCCAGAGGAGGAGATGTACAGATGGCCCGTTGAGATCCAAGTTTAAGTTAATCCAGATTGTGATTTTAGATGTTGTAATCGAGAGCGCGTTGGGGGTATTGCCCCCTCACTTGGGTGGGATGACATCAAGTGCTGATCTATAAGTATTCAGGGATAAGAGTGAGGGAGTCTCACATTTAAGAGTTTAGATGCTCTGCTGCTGCTGCAGCTCCAGCTCCAGTGCCGTTTGGTCGGTTTTCTCAGTATTAAGTAATAACAATGCCCTCTCTGAAATTTGTGGTTTCCTGGTTATGATGTAAAATTGCAGTAATAAAAATGGTCTTTTTAAATTCCAATATGAGTTGGTCCTTTTCTCTTGTTTTTTGTTCTCTTGTTTTTTTGTCTCTCTTGTTTCAACTTGAACTGCTTGAAGTAGCGATGCGTTTAGGTGATGGTTTAGCTTTAGCAGCGCTGATGCTTTCATGAAACTTGGATAAATCCAAACACCTAATTAAATTCAATAACGAGATTAACCCATACTGAAGAACTAGATATTCATAATTATCAATCATGTCCAGTTTTGGTTTGGGTAATGAAACTATACTAGATATTCATGGTTGTTGCAGAAATCAGCAGTGCAAGTGAACAATGTGATGTACCAGAACATTAAAGGGACTAATGCATTTGATGTGGCAGTCAATTTTGAGCGCAGAGCTTTCCATGTCAAGGGATTGTGTTGCAAGATATAAGCTTAGCAAGGCAAGGAGCGAAAGCAGCAGAATCTGTATGCAACCATGACTACCAGTTACAGATACAGAAGAGATTAGACCATCTTTATTTGTTAATTGGTGTATATAGATACAATAAAGAGGGTGAGATGATTTATTGTTTGTATTTGAAAACAGGAAGGTTGCATACTTGTATGGCCAGTCCATGTATATAGAAGACTTGAATAAAACTAAATATATATGTAGGTGTCAATTCTATGATATCTACCTGTTCGTACCGCTCAGGTGATGCAGGGACTTGGGTTTTTGTAAAGGTTATTAAAGAGGAAATTAAGGAGGATGTTAAGGAGGATATTAAGGAGGATATCAAGGAACATGTTAAGGAGGATATCAAGGAGGATATCAAGGAGAATATATTATTGATTCCATTACCTTAAATGCATGCATAAATTAGGCAATGTTTCTAGTTGTTTGTCATTGTTTAGGCTTGACTTAGTGCTTTCTTCTCCTATATATATCACTAACATAGATGTAAATGAACATACAATTTTCTCAACACCATACACAATTCTCTTTCTCTGTTTTCTTTACATGGTATCGGAGCTTAGGCTTTCACCCTTCCTGTAAAACAACATCAACTGCAAATCATTATTCCACCTTGCCTCCACACTCATGGCAAAGACCGACAACAATGACCCAGAAAAATCTGAGATAACCAAGATGCAAAACCATTGGCACGATGATCCAAGTGATCCTCTCTATCTTCACCACTCGGACCAACCTGGTCTTATCCTGGTGACCCAATCGCTGAATCAAGAGAACTATCCTCTTTGGAGTCATGCCATGCTCATGGCCCTTATTGCCAAGAACAAAGACGGTTTCATCGATGGAACCGTGACCAAACCTGTCACAGGATCCACGGCAGAGGTAAAGCAATGGACTCGTTGTGATCTTCTTGTCAAAGGATGGATCCTCAACACAGTAACCCCTGCAATCGGACAAAGCGTCATGTACAATGATAGTGCTCTTGCCGTCTGGAATGAACTAAAGGAACTACTCTCTACCACCAACAGTGTGTACCTTTTTCACATTGAGCAGGAAATCCATGATTGCTTGCAAGGCAACACGACCATTGGTGAATACTACACCAAGCTCAAAAGTCTCTGGGACAAACGAGATGCACTTTGTCCTCTACCACCTTGTAGTGGGGATATTGCCAAGACTCTACATCAATACCAACAGACACAACGTACCATCAAGTTCCTTATGGGACTCAATGAGGTTTATGCAGCAGCACGTGGTCAAATTCTTCTCATGGATCCACTACCTCCTGCTAACAAAGTGTTCTCTCTTGTCAATCAAGACGAAAAACAACGAGTCATCTCCTCACAAGGTCTGGGTAAAGCACCAGAGGCAGCAGCTTTCACCGCTAGAGAAAGGTTCAATCATACAGGGAAAGCTCCTTTGTCCCACCTCTCCACTATCCGTTGCCATCGTTGCCACCTTACTGGTCACTCCACTGAAAACTGTCGGGCACACTTAAAATGTGACTACTGCGGACACAAAGGTCACACAATCGACATTTGCCGCAAGCTTAAGAGGGCCAACTCTCACGGTGATAAGAGTAATCATTTGAACACAAACTCTCATTCTCGTTCAAAGGCTTATCATGTAAGTTTTCAACCAGACAATACTGATAGCACACCACCTTCCTACAACCTCACGGCAGATCAATATCATGATCTCCTTGCTCTTATTGATCAAAACAAAGTAGGAAACATGGCTAGTCAAGTGAATGCGGCAACTACAATGAGCAACGTTTCAGGTAACACAGTTTGTGCAAACTCTCTTATTCCACATAAGGAATGGATTTTTGATACAGGTGCTACAGATCACATGGTCTGCTCATCCACTCTTATGACCACCAAGACACCAATTCGTAATCGTCATGTATACCTGCCCAATCATGCCATTGCTCCCATAACACATATAGGCACCATACGGTTTTCTGATAATCTTGTGCTCTATAATGTTTTATGTGTTCCATCATTCCGATTAAACTTAATTTCAGTAGCCAAATTAGCCAAAACATCCCTATGTTCTGCAATTTTTACTGATGTGTCTTGCATTGTTCAGGACCAACGATCGGGGGAGATGATTGGGATGGGAACTGAGCGCAATGGGCTTTATTACTTGGACGTTGCGAGGATATTTGGGTGTTATTCCGCCTCAACAATTACACCTTCCAACTCATCCCATTTATGGCACCAACGTTTAGGTCATTTATCTAACAAAAGCCTACGGGCCATATCTTTGTCTACCAAAAATATTCATTTTTGTTCAGTTGATGATTGTGCCATTTGTCCTCTTGCCAAACAAACTCGTAACTCTTTTCCATTGAGTTCTATTACTACGAAAGTTCCATTTGAATTAATTCATGTTGACATTTGGGGAGGATACCATATCCAATCACTCAATGGGGCAAAATACTTTCTTACAATTGTTGATGATTTTTCTCGTTGTACTTGGATTTATCTATTACATAGCAAATCCGATGCACGTAGATCTCTTCTTTCCTTCATAAACTATGTTGAAACACAGTTTTCTACTCGCGTCAAAGTCATTAGGAGTGACAATGGCCCTGAATTCTCCATGCATAATTTCTACTCTGAAAAAGGGATTATGCATCAAACCACTTGTGTTTCCACCCCACAACAGAATGGAGTAGCCGAACGCAAGCACCGTCACCTTCTAAATGTTGCCCGCTCCTTACGTTTTCAAGCCAACCTTCCTAAATTTTTTTGGGGAGATTCCATCCTTACCGCTGCTTATCTCATCAATCGTACTCCCACTCCTGTTCTTAAAGGTAAAACTCCATACGAAATTCTCTTTCACAAAACACCTTCTTATACACATTTACGTGTGTTTGGTTGTTTGTGTTTTGCCTCCACCCACCATACTCGTCCTACTAAATTTGATGCCCGTTCTATCCGTTGCCTATTCCTTGGATACCCATATGGTACCAAGGGATACCGCGTTTACAATCTCGAAACTGGTCAAATATTCATCTCTCGGGACGTTGTTTTTCATGAACAATTATTTCCCTACACTACTTCCGCTGCCACTCTTTCCCCTCCCCCCAATTCCACGTTGTTTCCCACTCCAATGGTCTCTATTGACCCATTACCGACACCTGCATCGAGTGCCATGCCCATTCCTTCCGACACACCTAACATTCCACCAAACACATCATTCCATAGTGACACCACTACCACACTTGACCCCATTATGTCTCCGCCACACCCTAATCCCACCTCCACACCCGCACCTCGGCTACGCCGCACAACCCATGCTCTCAGTTATCTTCAACACTACCATGTGGAGGTTTCATTGCCCACTCGGGATCCACCGTCATCGCCTCCATCATTGGCTGGACATACAGGTACTTCTCACCCTTTATCTCATGTTATATCCTATGATAACTTGTCTCCTTCCCACAGGGCCTTTGCCACATCCATCTCAGCCATCAAAACACCCACCACCTTTTCCCAAGCTGTCAAGGACCCCCAATGGCGCCATGCTATGGACCAAGAGCTTCAGGCTCTCCAAGAAAATGGTACGTGGTCCCTCCAACCACTGCCACCGCACAAGAAACCTATTGGCTGCAAATGGGTTTACAAAATCAAATTCAATCCTGATGGCACGGTTGAACGTTACAAGGCACGGTTGGTTGCCAAAGGTTACAGTCAGATTGAAGGTTTTGATTATAGGGAGACTTTTGCCCCAGTTGCCAAGCTTGTTACCGTCCGTCTCCTTCTTGTCGTGGCTGCCACCCAACATTGGCATCTTCGTCAGCTTGACGTCAATAACGCGTTTCTCCATGGCGATCTTGAGGAAGAAGTATATATGTCCCTACCTCAGGGTTTCGGACGAAAGGGGGAGACTCGTGTATGCAAGTTGCACAAATCTCTGTACGGGCTCAAACAAGCCTCTCGCCAATGGTTCATAAAATTGTCTACAGCACTCAAACTTGCTGGTTTTCATCAATCTAAGTCGGACTATTCACTCTTCATCCGAACCCGAGGTAGCATCTTCACTGCACTTCTTGTTTATGTTGATGATGTCATCCTCACAGGGAATAGTCTGCAAGACATTGAGGAAGTTACAAATGGTCTCATGAGACAATTTAAGTTGAAGGATCTCGGTGAGTTGAAATATTTCTTGGGTATAGAGATTGCACGTTCTAGCAAGGGGATTGCTATTTCACAACGTAAATATGCCCTTGAAATACTGGAGGATGCAGGCTACCTTGCTGCTAGGTCAGTCAACACTCCTATGGAACAAAATTTATCCCTCAACAAGACTGATGGAGAGTGCATCAGTGATCCTTTTTCTTATCGAAGACTTGTTGGAAGGTTGATATACTTGACACTTACTCTCCCAGACTTAGTGTATGCTGTCCATATTCTTAGCCAATACATGGATAAGCCCCGTACTCCACATCTGGAAGCAGCTTACCGAGTATTGCGGTACATCAAGCAAGCCCCCGGACAAGGTATTTTATTCTCTGCCACTAGTCTGATACAGCTGAATGTTTTTTGCGATGCGGATTGGGCTAGATGTCGAGACACACGTCGTTCCACCACAGGATATTGCATGTTCCTCGGACAATCACTGATCTCTTGGAAAACTAAGAAACAAAACACAGTGTCCCGCTCAAGCGCGGAAGCAGAGTATCGTTCCATGGCTTCGGCATGTTGTGAAATAACTTGGTTAAAGTACATTCTATGTGATCTTGGAATCAAGCATCCACAACCAGCTAGGTTGTATTGTGACAATCAAGCAGCATTACATATAGCGTCAAATCCAGTATTTCACGAACGAACGAAACACATAGAGATTGACTGTCATCTTGTAAGAGAAAAAATTCAGGCCGGTTTACTCAAGACATTTCACATCTCAACCTCGAAGCAACCGGCAGACATTTTCACGAAGGCTGTAGGTGTCCCACAATTTTCCATCTTACTTAGCAAGTTGGGCATAGTCAACATCTATTCCAACTTGAGGGGGAGTATTAAAGAGGAAATTAAGGAGGATGTTAAGGAGGATATTAAGGAGGATATCAAGGAACATGTTAAGGAGGATATCAAGGAGAATATATTATTGATTCCATTACCTTAAATGCATGCATAAATTAGGCAATGTTTCTAGTTGTTTGCCATTGTTTAGGCTTGACTTAGTGCTTTCTTCTCCTATATATATCACTAACATAGATGTAAATGAACATACAATTTTCTCAACACCATACACAATTCTCTTTCTCTGTTTTCTTTACAAAGGTTAACTGTTAAAGGTCTTCATCTTTTACCAAGCTATGCACACAAGTTGACTGACAAAATGCCCCACTGAGACAAAGACCTAAAATAAGTTCTCCATTTCTAAGACAAAGATACTGTCAAATGAGAATGGACAATGCTTGGCCATTGGGGGAGGAAGGGAGCCACAGGTGTTCAAAGACCCACATGTGATTTTTCAATAAGGACAAACTTGGGAAGAGTGAAATCAACAGATTTTCCACTTGAAAATGAGTAATCTTTGAACTTGAAATGTGTTCAAGTATCAGACACCTCAAAAGCCACACCAAACTTAAACTAGAAAATCCCAAGTAGAAAAGAAGAAGCAATGAAACAAAGGAAGATGCAGAGTGGCTAAATCAACAAAAGAAAGAAAGTAGTAGTCTCTCCCTAAAGACTCTGCCTCTCTAACCCCTTATTTCTATTTCTTACCAATATCATCATCATCTCGTTCAAAACTATAGGTCTCTTGTTTATGTGAGTATGGAGAGGAGGAGGCTAAATGATGAGTCCCCAAGTCACTATTATTCACACAGATCCATTGAAACCCTTGTGGTGGTGCTTGCTGTGATCACAATAGTAGGAGTAGTTGCAGGAATCGTTGCTCGTTTGTGTGGAGGAAGGCATTTTGATGGCAGTGGAGAGCATGACATTGAAGGTTGGGTTGAGAGGAAGTGCAGGAGCTGTATTGATGGTGGAGTCCCAGCTGCACCACCACCTCCTCCTCCTGAAGAAACAAAACCAGCAGCTACAGAGGAGGCAAAGAAGTGAAAGAGCAAAAAAAAAAAAAAAACAGAAAAGAAACTATCTCCTTGTAATGATGAGTTTTAGCATATTGCACACCATTAATTCTTTTGGCTATGTTGTACTGCTTCTTTGCTTCTTGAGATTATATGGGTTACCAATCGAAAGCCCAAACTGTTCCCCTTCTTCTTCTTCTTCTTCTTGTGCATCTTCAGTGTTTATTCATTTTGGATCTTGATAGATTAATCTTTGGGTTTACATCAAATATTTTATACCTTTAATTTCACTTTAAAAATGTAATATATAGTGGATTTTTCCTCTGGACGTGCTAGTGGCAGCGGCAGGGGCAGGGAACAGCATCATTGTTCAAAAGCATTTATTTTTGAACCGTTAAAGGGGTAAAAGCAAAGAGAGAGAGCTTTTATGGAATCCAACAATTGCCTTTTCAAAAAGCTTTTTATAAAAAAATTTAATTTTGCTTCTTTGTATCTTGATCCTGTAGATTTTTTAAAAAAATCTTTTACTGTTGTTATTTTTTCAGACAAAAAAAAACCCATGGTAAAATAAAAAAAATTTATGTCATCGAAAGAAAATGAATTGTCAACCCAGACATACCAAACAGCCCGACCGGTGGAATATGAATCGGGTTATTTGGGAAAACAAAAAAAACTAAAGAACAAGAGAAGACTTTGTATTCATTCACTGACGACTTCGGTTTACGCGGTTTATCTCTCTCTCATTCTCCGCCCTTTCGTCGGGATTTGAGAATTCGTCGCGGAGGATTCGGAATTCAAATCCCAGATGGGAACACCCGAATTCCCAGATCTTGGAAAGCATTGCACCGTCGAAGATTGCAAGCAGATCGATTTCTTGCCTTTTACCTGCGACCGCTGTCGCCAGGTATTGATTTAATCATACACACTTCTGCGAGATTTCCTTCTTTTTCAAAACTTTCATTTCACTCCGTTTGATTGGCGATAAATGCCCCGGGAATTATAATTTTTTTAAAACATATTGTTAACTGTTGAGAGGCCTTTTCTCGTTAATGCAACGATTGGAGTTTATATGACTTATGGAGACATCTAAAGTTCGTTGCTTTCAGGCAATGAACGCAACTTGTTATTAATGAATGATGATTCGAGCTGTTTCTGTAGCTCTTCAAAGCATTGATTTCATCTATAATCATCACTTTCATCGAAGCCTTAATCCCAAATTTCTGGGTCTGCTATATTGGTGCACGATGAAAATTAGTAGGTATTTTTTTCATCTTTTAATTAATTGTTGATTGAAAGGGGACCCTTGAACATTGGAATGTAGCTGACATGGTTTGTCGAGTTTCTACAAAAAGACTTTTGGTGCTGCTGCCTATTGCCCATTAATTTGAAATTGAAGGATTTGAATGTGGGTTTCGAATTGAATCTTGTTATTTTAGCATGAGTAGAAATTTCTGTTGAGCAAAGCTTTTAATGTTCGCATTTGCTTTGGTTTTCTAATTTTCATTGCTTTTGATATTCTTCTTCATGAATCTTGCCGTTTTATTTTGTTCATGTTTAGTGGGACTCTTAGGATGTGGTAATCTTATGTTCTAAACCCTTCACAGGTGTTCTGTTTGGAGCACCGTAGCTATGTCAAACACAATTGTCCAACAGCTGATAGAAAAGACGTAACTGTTGTCATCTGCCCACTTTGTGCAATAGGGGTTCGCCTGAATCCTGATGAGGATCCAAACATCACTTGGGAGACTCATGTCAATTCTGAGTGTGACCCTTCTAATTATGAGAAAGTCACAAAGAAGAAGAAGTGTCCTGTCCCTGGCTGCAAGGAGGTCCTAACATTCTCAAACAGACTCAAGTGTAAGGACTGCAATGTAGATCACTGCTTGAAGCACAGGTTTGGAACTGACCACAATTGTCCTGGACCACAGAAACCTGATGTGGGGTTTCCGTTCATCGGTCTTTTGAATAGGGTTAGAAATGATGTTTCGGTACCTAAGAAAGCTCCTCCTACATCTTCATCAAAGTGGGCTACGAGTTTTCTTAATGCAGCTTCAAATGTTCGAGCATCTGCTGAAGCAGGAATGACGAAGTTGGGTAGTGAAATTGGCCAAGCTTGGCAAATGGCAAGAGATGGGCTGGGGTCAAGTAGCAGCAACGGGAGAGGAGAAACTGCTCAAATGGAGGACTGTCCTCAGTGTGGTGCAAAGTTTTCTTCGGTAATGACGCTGGTAGAGCATGTGGAGAAGGTCCATGAAAAGAAAGGGAATCAAGGTCATGTGAAGAAGGTTACAATAGATGCATGCCCCAAGTGTAGTAGAGGATTTCAAGATCCGGTGGCCCTGGTTGAGCATGTTGAGAGGGATCATGGTGGTACTTCGAAAGCTTAGAAAGGTTTAGTCACCAAACAAAGTATTCTCCCATACAAACTCGTACTTCTACATCAAATTTTTTTCATTGATGGAGGCTGCACAAGAGCAAATAACTTCTGAGAACTTCATTCAAATTGTAGTGGCTCAATCTATAAGTTTGAACACATAAAGGTATCAGTTCACCTTAGCTGTTGCGAGCCACATTGATTATTTGTATTTCACTATTGTTTAACTTATTGATTCAATCAATTAAACACATTGTTGTGTTGAAGAAATAGAAGGTTCCCACTTTCCACCAACAATTTTATAGTTGAAGCTTGTTCTATATTTCTTCTCTCTCTTATTGTAGCACCTTACACAAAACAATGTGGTTTCTCTATCTGGAGTAGTTGGCTTAAACGACTCAACATTACTGAGACATATTATGCCAAAGCTGAGTCAATGTTTTGATTTGATAGTAATTGTTGCTTAGAGGAAGAATTTTCTCTTAGAAAATTATTTTCGTTGAATTCTTTTTTTTTTCTTCCCTTTTGCTGGATATTTTCTAGGTCGAATGATAATCAAAGTCCAATTCATCTGCCCAGTAAAACTCAGCATGCCAAAAAAACAATAAATAACAGTTCAGACTTTAGACCCTTTTCAGCCTGTTTTTCCAGCAATGCATTAGCTTTTAGAGTCATTTGAGAAGAGTTTGTTGGATCGGATGGCACCACAAGAGGGGGGGTGAATTGTGTCCTTAGTCAATTTTAGACTAGGTCACCTTTTTTTTTTGTTTCACCCTAAGCGGAAGCTAAATACCAAATTGAGTACTAGTGTAGATGTATATAAATCAAGTAGAACAATCAATTCGAGCAAATCACATATAAAATCCTAATATGATTGTATGGTCTCCTAATGGCAGATTTGAGCACAAAGCAATCAAATAAGCTCAAGCAAGTCAAGGACAATTGATATAAGCAAGATAGATAACTTTAAGATCAAGAACCAAGCAAGATGATCAAGTATGTATATGTCACTTGTAAAACAAATGTAATTAGGGCACAAAATCAGATTTGACAATTAATTGAACAAGCTTGACTCTAGCAACCTAAATGATCAATTTCAAGTATGTATGATATGAGAATGCAATGCTAATTGAAATTGCTGGAAAGTAAAAGAGGCAAGAGATTTATAGTGGTTCGGCTTAACCCAAGCCTACTCCACTCCCCAAGTCCCACTTGGGAATTTCAAACACTCCACTATAGCTTGTTCAACCGAGTCAAGCGGAACTCATACAACCAGTGTTTTTGTAGCTCAAACACCAAACTTTACACACCGTGTGGTTTATAGCTCACCACACCAAACTCTACACACCGTGTGGTTTGTAGCTCACCACACTAACTTAATCAACAAAATACAAGCTCAAAAATGGCTCTAAGAATAACCGGGTATGAGATAAGTTTAGGCTCAAAGGCTGGCTCTTTAGTAGCTAGATATGGAAGTGTTTAGGCTCAATTTATGTTCTGGAAATCAGATTGTTCAAGTAAGAAAATGGCTCTTGAGGAAATGATAAGAATCAAGTAAGAAAGGCTCAAGAGTAACAATAAAGCTTTACTTGGCTAGTGTGTATGATCTCTCTTCAAAATCAAGTATGTAATCAAGGAATGAATGAGTGAAAGAATGAAAGCTTAGAAGATGAAGAACACTAGAGAGAGAGAGTGTAATTTTCGGCCAAGTATATGCACCATAGACAAAGAGTTAGTTTTTATAGAAATTGTGGAGTGTAAGCTCATGAAATGAGAGCCATTGGATTGATATGAAAGATATGGACCCTTGGATCATTATAGACGTTAGAAGGCTTAGAGAAGTGTGAAAATGATTACAACAAGTCTTTTTTGGTAGGAAGAAATAATGGCTTTTGGATGGATATAGACTTTGGAGGCCATCTTGAAAGATACAACAATTGACTTGAGAAAAGTTTGTCTTTTAGGTGGAGCAAATCATGGCTTTTGGATGGATATAGACTTTAGAGGCATCTTGAAAGATACAACAATTGACTTGAGAAAAGTTTGTCTCTTAGGTGGAATAAATGATGGCCTTTGGATCAAATGAAGATTCAATTTTGGCCATAGGATGTAAAGTAGGAGAGATAAGAATAAGGCTTGAATCTTTGGCCATTGGATTAAAATGTGATTTTGATGTAGAGAGAATATGATCCATTGGATGTGGAGTGTCTTGGTGGGAAAGAGAAATGGTTTTGAAATAAAGCTTCCCACACATGTGAAGAGAAAAACTTGTCATAAGACTTGTTGTACCTCTTGTCTCCTCCTTTCAAATTAACTTTTCCTTCTCTTCTCTTTTTGGCTCCAAGTCTTCTAGTTAAGATATAACTATGGTTAACTTGTCTTCTTTGCCATGTCATCAATGCCATGTCATTAATGCCATGTCAACAATGCCATGTCAGCTGCCACGTCACGTCCGTCGATTCTGACTTTGACTAGAAAGTTAATTTTACTTCAATTGATCCCAATTAAGCTCCAAGACATCTTTGGCAAAACTTGACTTATGTTGACCACGAAATTGACTTTCTTAATCATGTTTGACACTGATTAAGCCTTCACTAATGTTGGTCAAGGATGACATTAGGACCAATTTACGTTTTGGTCACCCTACACACAAATCATACTCAAGACATGCTATGTAAACCCTTTTAGGATTTCTTGCAATTAGTCCACGTTAGTTCAATAATCAAATCATCAAATAAGCACAATTGAACTAGTTTAATATAAGTCTTGAATTCCTAAACTAATCAAGTAGCCATATGCACCTAGGTTTCTCAATACAATCAATAGATCAAAGTTCAATCAAAACATGCCGTTGTAATCACTCAAACATATATTCAACATTCTCCCCCTTTTGTTGATTACAAAATAACTTATGTAACTTTGAGCTATTTTCTTTAATTCACATGAGAAACTCTCCCCCTCACATTATGCTTCACACAAATAAACTTCCTATAAGCATATGTTTCAATAAACACAAGGGAATTGCAATTCAAGACAAGTAAAGTATCAATAGGCAAGGTCTATACAATATGACATTCAAGTTCCTCCCCCTTAACCTATGCATACCAAACTTTAAAGTTCAAAGTATATTTCTCCCCCTTTATTTTGTAAATGCATCCAAAAGGTGTTCAATATAAGCAATGCATAAAATTCATACACATATCAAGGACTCATTCTCATGCCAAGATTACCTCTTAAAAATTCAAATCTCTCTTGGTTTAGAGGTTTCGTTAGTATGTCCGCAAGTTGGTTCATTGTGTCCACATAATCTAATTTAATTGTCCCTTGAGTCACATGGTCTCTAATAAAATGATGCCTAATTTCAATATGTTTAGCCTTAGAATGATGCACCGGATTTTTAGAAAGGCTAATGGCACTAGTGTTATCACAATATATAGGAATATCTTTTAATTTAAGTCCAAAATCATTTAGTTGTTGTCTAATCCATAAGAGTTGAGCACAACAACTCCCTATAGCCATATATTCGGCTTCGGTGGTAGATAGGGCTACACAAGGTTGTTTCTTGGAGAACCAAGAAATAAGCATACTTCCTAGGAATTGACATGTACCCGAAGTACTCTTTCTATTTATCTTACACCCAGCAAAATCAGCATCACTATATGCATATAAATCAAACAAAGAATTTTTATCATACCATATGCCAAGAGTTGATGTATGCCTAAGGTACCTAAATATTCTCTTAACCGCTAGGAAATGAGAATGCATAGGTTGACTTTGAAATCTAGCACACATGCATACACTAAACATGATGTCGGGTCTACTAGATGTCAAATATAAAAGTGAACCAATCATGGACCTATACATTTTAGAATCATAAGGTTGTCCATCTTCATCTTTTTCAAGTTTAGTTGTCACACTCATGGGAGTAGGAGAAGGGTTCAAAGAATCAAAGCCAAACTTTTTAAGCATATCATGAATATATTTGGTTTGACTAATATGTATACCTCCCTTAGTTTGTTTAACTTGCAGTCCTAAAAAGAAGGTAAGTTCACCCATCATAGACATCTCAAATTCACTTTTCATGCACAACTCAAATTCTTTGCACATAGCATCATTAGTAGCACCAAATATTATGTCATCTACATATATTTGAACAATAAGCATATCATGACCTTTTTCCTTCAAGAACAAAGTGCTATCAATTTTTCCTCTTTTAAAACCATTTTGAATTAAGAAGGAGGAAAGTCTATCATACCATGCCCTAGGTGCTTGTTTCAACCCATACAAGGCTTTTGTCAATTTATAAACATAGTTTGGAAAGTTAGGATCTTCAAATCCGGGTGGTTGCTTTACATACACATTCTCATTGATAAAACCATTCAAAAATGCACTTTTGACATCCATTTGATAAAGTTTAAAACCTTTGAAACATGCAAATGCCATAAGCAACCTAATAGCTTCTAACCTAGCTACGGGGGCAAATGTTTCTTCATAGTCAATCCCTTCTTCTTGGTTGTACCCTTGTGCAACCAACCTAGCCTTGTTTCTAATAACTTCACCATCTTCATTCATTTTGTTCTTAAACACCCATTTAGTTCCAATTATGGTTTGGTCTTTAGGTCTTGGAACTAAATGCCAAACTTCATTCCTAGTGAATTGATTCAACTCATCTTGCATAGCAATAATCCATTTATCATCAAGCAAAGCATCATCAATGTTTCTAGGTTCTATTTGAGAAATTAAGGCATAAGAACCATGCACATCAACAATTAAAGCAGTATTCATTAAATTTGCAGTCACATTATCTACCACATTAGCATGCATATCATTATCATTAGGAGCTAAGTGAGATCTACGAGTCCTTACCCCTTGATGCAAATCGCCAATTATGAGTTGTTTGGGATGCTTATGTTTGTCCTTCACTTGCAACCATGATGTAGGAGCTGTAGTTTCACTATTGGAGGCCACGGGTGCAACCTCACTTTCTTCCAAGCCCACGGGTGCATCACTATTTTGTGTCTCCTCGTGCTCATTTCCTCCCTCTTTGCTTGGTCCATCATCTTTAGGTGTAGGAGAGTCATCTTTATCATCTTTTAAGCTCAACTTCTCCAAACCTAACTCAATGTCATCATTCTCAAGCAAAGGGTCAAATGCAAGAGTTTCAATAAATTTAACATGAATGGACTCTTCTATTCTCCTAGACTTTGGATTGTAAACTCTATAAGCTCTAGAAGTTAAAGCATAGCCAACAAATACACAAGGAGTAGATTTTGCATCAAATTTATCTAAGTCATCCTTAGTGTTTAGTACATAACATTTGCAACCAAAAACTCTAAAGTAGTCAACCTTGGGTTTTCTATCATTCCAAATCTCATAAGGTGTCTTATTTATCTTCTTTCTAATAGACAATCTATTTGTAACATAGCATGCACAATTAATGGCCTCGGCCCACAAGAACTTAGGCAAATCATGTTCACAAAGCATAGTCCTAGCAATTTCTTGTAAAGTTCTATTTTTCCTTTCTACCACCCCATTTTGTTGGGGTGTCCTAGGTGAAGAGAAATCATGTCTAATGCCATATTCATCACATAGATCAATAAATGCATGATTATCAAATTCTCCTCCATGATCACTCCTAATCTTGCTAATGCTTATGTTCTTTTCATTTTGAAGCCTCTTGATTAGTTTTGAAAACTCATGAATGGTCTCATGTTTATGTGCAAGGAAAATCACCCAAGTATATCTAGAATAATCATCAACAATTACAAAGGCATAGGATCTACCACCTACACTTTTAACTCTACTTGGACCAAACAAATCAAGATGCAAAAGTTCTAAAACCCTAGTAGTTGAAATCTGGTTTTTAGACTTGAAAGACTCCCTAGTGTGTTTTCCTCTAATGCATGGCTCACAAGCATCATACATGTCAAAGTTCAAAGAAGGTATGCCTCTAACAAGATTATTTCTAACCAATTTTTCAATTGTAGAAATTCCTATATGTCCTAATCTTCTATGCCATATATTCACATCACTAATATTGGAAATCAAGCATTTAAGTTTGCAATCATTCAAGTCTTTCAAATTAATAGAATACACATTACCATCTCTTTTTCCTACAAGCACACATTCATTCATGGCATTTAAAAACTCACACTTTGAATCATCAAAACATATGCGCAAGCCACCATCACACAATTGAGAAATACTAAGAAGGTTAAAAGATAATCCATCAACTAATTGCACATTAGAGATAGAGAAAGAGGATACATCACCTATGGATCCTTGACCAAGGATCCTACCCTTCTTGTTGTCACCAAAAGTCACATGACCACCATTAGAGAACTTCTTGAGAGAAGAAAAAGAACTTGAGTTCCCGGTCATGTGTCTTGAGCAACCACTATCCAAGTACCACTTGGAAGCCTTAGAACTTTTGATTTTCAAGAACACCTACATTAGTTCAATTCGCTTTAGGTACCCAATTTCTTTTGGGTCCTAGGAGGTTAGCATCAAGAATCTTGGTTCCCTTTGGAACCCACATTTGCTTAACTTTCTTGCCAAACACATATTGAAACTTTGGAAAAACTTTGGCATTCAAGTTATGCATATATGCATCATTTGAAGAATGAAATGAAGTGCTAGCATACATAGAGCCTTGTGCAGCTCTAGGAGCCCTAGAATACCTTATGGGTTGCCCTAATTTCTTAGGAAACCCTACGGGTCTCTTGGGACCAGAATTGATATCCTTCTTCCAAGGCTGATTTGGCACACCCCTAATGAGAATAGGCCTATGTCTCACGGATTGGACAAATGATACATGTTCATGATGTGATTTCGAAGTACTAGCATGTATATCATTCAAAGCATTGTAGTTAGGAGGTGAAAAAATCATTTTCTTTGGAAAACAATCCTCCTTCATGTCATTCAAGGAATGCAAATATCCATGTGATACGAAAGATGTAGAAATATCATGCATATCACATTTCTTCAATTTTATATCATCACCAACATAACCTAAACCCGATTTGTCCAAAGATTGTCTAAGGCATGATAAGAGTGAATCAAGTCTAGAAGATCCCACACTAAACTTCGAGAAAGATTTCTCTAGATCCTCATATCTCAATTTCAAAGCGTCTAATTCATTTTGAACAATAGAGTCATCGTGTGACTCTTGGTTCTCATTAGGCACAATAGCAATCAATTTCAAATCATCATACTCTTCTTGCAAGGTACTAAATTTAAATTGCAAATCTTCAATCAAAGGTTCATGATCACACTTAGACATGTTATTAGCACACATGGCAGCAAGCATATCGCACTTTTCATCACATTTAGCATTGAGATCATCAATGGTCTTTTCATGCTCTTCTACCTTAGCATTTAAACAATCAATCTCATTTTTCAATTGTTTCTTTTCCTTATGCATTTTCCTATTCTTATCATTCATGTCATTAAGTAAGGAAAGCAAATCATCAATAGACACATCATCATCATCATTATCAAAAGAATTTACCTCC